>NC_142869.1:161365000-161990000 GCF_051225735.1 Oryctolagus cuniculus
AAGCAGAAGAAGCAGAAGAAGCAGAAGCAGAAGAAGAAGAAACCACTCAATTTCTTCAAAACCACTGACAAGGAAAGCAATACTGAACTTCCAGCCTGATTTTACTTAATTTCCATACAGTACCTTGACTTAAATCCAAGAACAAAACTTAAGCGTCTCCTACTCTATTTTTGGCAAACAACTGCATGGCAAACATAGCTGACTTTTTCTCCTGCATTTTAACTGGGAGAGGCTTTTTACATTTTTTTTATTTAAAAGAGGGCAGGTTTGTAATTTTTATACTGATGCCATCCATGTTACTATTTCTTGGAGTCTCTGGGAGATACAGATTCTTTTTAGCAGGAGGGGGCTTCTGCTAAATCAGCCTCAGATTTCTCTAGTTTATTTTGTGCATCAATTTGTCTAACAATCTCATTCATTTTTATTTCCAATACCATCCTGCCCATCACTAATTCTGAGAGCATATTTTGAACCCTGTCTAAATGGAAAATTAAATCCAGTTCACAGGCATTATCAAAATGCATGCCTCATGTTTCCACAAATACTTGAATTATACCTAAAATGCCAAATTTATTCTCTGAAGAATCCAGACAGAGTACAACATATAACACTACATGATGTCTATAATTCAGTTTGTTGTTATATCCTCTTTTTGGGAATTGAAAACATTTCATCTCTATTGGATACCAAATGGTGAATATCCCATTGACTCATGATTGTCTGTTGTGTATCTGCACTGCAGAGCAGAAGGATGCTGGTTTTTCCTGATGGTTGAAGATGAGGATTACCTTGATCATGCCCAGGCAGGGCTGGGCCTAAAGGGTGTGTGCCTTAGTCCAGGACACAGATGAATGCCCCAGCTTGGCTTCAGGATCTTGCCTGCATTCCTTTCCCACCTATCCCAATCCTGCAGGTTCTGCCATAGAAGAAAATATGAGTTTTTGTTTTCTCAGTTAAATTCAATAATTTCAAAAATATTATAAATATTATAAATATATTTATATATGATATATATATATTGCCTGATATATATATATATATTCCTGTTGTCTCTTGTTTGTATTTCCCTTCTCAACCTGTATTGACTTATAGAATTAAATCCTCAACCTATTATTTCCTCAATAGCTTCCATTTTCTAAAGATACCAATTGACTTCATTAGTGTGTTACCTATGGATTAGTTTTTTGACTTTAACAATATGTGATTCAAATCTGCATTTCTGTTAAATTACTATTGGCTGAATGATTGTTTCCACTTCAAATGATCCAGAGAAAGTAATCAATGATCAGTGTTTGAGTAGACTGTAAATGACAGATTTTTATAATATTGACACCCAACAATATAGCTCATGTGGAAAATTGTAGTTGTTCAATATGATAAAAATATAAAACATAAATATGTCTTTCTGAACTAACTGGTTTTAATAATGTAGGATTTCAATTTTTGCAAAGACATAAGTATATTGAGGTAAGAAAGGTTTGAAAGCTTCCTTTGATTTAGTTATTTATGTTTGAAATTATATTTATTTAATTATTTGAAAGGCACAGGGATAGAGAGAAAGAGGGAGAGAGAGATTTTTCATCTACTGATTCACTACCTAAGTGATTGTAATAACAGGGACTGGACCAAACCAGGAGCCAGGAACTCAGTCAAGCAATTGTCTGATGCCTTCCCAGGCACATTAGCATGAAACTGGCTCAGAAGCCAAGCAGCCAATACTAGAACTGTCACTCCATTGTGGAATGATGGCACCTCAAAGGCCGTTCCATTCCACCCACTATGCCACAATGTTGGTGCTTCTTTATGTCTTAAATGAACAAATTTACTGTATTGAAATTATAAGAACTTTGTATATACTAAAAGAAGATTGCTTAATCTTCCCAGGGAAATAGCAAAGTTTCATAAAACGTAGAGTATTTTTAGTAATATCACTTGTTTTATTAGTTATAAGTGACTTCAGATCTGTCTTTATATAAGAATTCAGGATAAAATGGGCACTCAGTTTGTTGTATTCATAACAAAATTATGTTAGAAACAAAATTAAAGATATTTAATCTTTTGTTATGGCAATTTCCACATAATAAATGGATATAGATGTGCTTTTTCCCATCAGGGCTAGAAATTGTATGATGAAGGCATTCAATAATTTCTTTTTTTATATAAAAGATTTATTTATTTATTTGAAAGAATTACAGAGATATAGTGAGAAACAGAGAGAGAGAGAGAGAGAGAGAAAGAATCTTCCATCCTTCCATCCACTGGTTCACTCCCTAAATGGCTGCAACAGCCACGGCTAGGCCAGACTAAAGCAAGGAGCCGGGAGCTCCCTCCAGATCATGTGGGTGGCAGGGTCCCATATTACTCTACGTTTCCCAGACCAACTGCAAGGAGCTGGATCAGAACTGGAGCAGCTGGGATATAAATTGTGCCGATATGGGATTATGGGATGCTAGTGTTGCAGGCGGTGACCTTACATGCTGTGCCACAAGGCTGGCCCATATACTTTAATTCTTAGAAAAATCATGAAACAAAATAGTTCATACATTACATACATTACAAGTCAATTAAGTTGAAAAAGTTATTTTTAAGATATGTATTGAAGATTCAGATTGTATGTTGCTAGGGAAGAAGTAGTATTTTGATAGCTGGCAAACAAAGAAACAGTTATCTCAAAATTTTCCCTTAAATTGTGTGTGTCCCTATAGTTATGTATAAATGTACCAAAGAAAGTAAAATTTCATTGGTAGAATTTCATTGATTAGTGTTTGAGTTAAATTAAGCAACTTTTCTTATGGTAGGAATCCTCAACAATTTTAATGCTAATGTGCTAATATACATTATAAGATGGAACATATCTTGTTTCTTGAATATATTTCATTATGAAATCTGTCACATCTTTTTTTTATTATTTATTTGACAGAGTTAGACAGTGAGAGAGACAGAGAGAAAGGTCTTCCTTCCCTGGTTCACTCCCCAAATGGCCGCAACGGCTGGAGCTATGCCAATCTGAAGCCAGGAGCCAGGTGCCTCCTCCTGGTCTCCCATGCAGGTGCAGGGGCCCAAGCACCTGGGCTATTGCCACTGCCCTCCTGGGCCACAGCAGAGAGCTGGACTGGAAGAGGAGCAACTGGGTCTAGAACCCGATGCACACATGGGATGCCAACGCCGCAGATGGAGGATTGACCAAGTGAGCCATGGCGCCGACCTCCTGTCACATCTTTTAAATGCTCACAGAACATTAAACTTTTCTTTAAGGAAAATAAAATGATGCTTAACAGGCTGCTCATTCTTTGGTAACTTCACATATATACGTATATCTCATTGAATTACACTTTTGTTCATTGTGTTCCACAGATAATGCATTTTTTTAAAAGTGAAGATGCAGAGTAGCCCTGTATACTGAACAAGGGTGGGGGTTCCAGTTTCCCAATACCAGGTGCTCACTTAGTGTCTCTGTGTCACATTTTGATGTTTCTCACAGAGTTTCCAACTTTCTCACTATTGTTACATATAGCAGTGATCTGCAATCTGTGATCTTTTATGTTGCAATCATAATTGTTTTAAGGAGCAACAAATCATGCACAGTTATGGTGGCGAAATGAATCCATAAATGGCAGTTTCCTGACTTTTCCAATGACTGGCTGTTTGCCAAGAATTTCTTCATGCTTCTGTGTTCCCTGAGTCATAAGCATATTCAAATTAGGCTAATTAAAACCTGGACAATAGGATTTTAAATATTTAAATGAATAGTAGAATATTACATGTCTCACTTCTATGTCAAAAGGTAGAATAATTAAGCTTAATGATGAAGGCATGTTCAAAGCCAAGAGACTGAAAGCTAGGCCTGTTGTGCCAAACAGTCAGATAAGTTGTGAATATAAAAAAAGTTCTTGAATGAAATTAAAGGTTCTATTCCAGTGAACACATGAATGACAAATAGAGATAACCTTGCTGCTTACATGGAGAAAGATTTAGTAGTTTGAATAGATCAAGCCAGCCACAAGCTCCCTGAAGCCAGTGCCAAACCCAAAGCAAGGTTCTAGTTCTCTTCAGTTCTGTGGGGATTGAAGGGAACTAAAGAAGAAGAGATTTAAGGGGATGGATTTGGTTCATAATATTTATAAGGAAAGAAAGCATCCTCATAACATGAAAGCATAAGGTGAAGCAGCGAATGCTGATGTAGAAGCTGTGGTAAGTCATCCAGAGATCCAGCGAGACAACTGATAAAGGGGACTGCACTAAGTGACATCCTTATACTGGAAGAAGATGGCACTTAGAACTTCCACAGCTATCGGGAAGGCACTGACTGGGTTCTAAGCTCCAAAGCACAGATTGACTCTTTAGTCAGGGGCTTCTGTAGCTCTTGTGAACTTAAATTCTGCAGAGGCCTGAGCCATTCAGGATGCTCTACAAGCAGTGAAGTGGTTCAGCTGGTTCCCAGGAACAGGGCCCTTCAATCAACTTCAAACTTGACCCAGGAATCACGAGCCATGGGCAAGGATGTATCTACGATGCCTTAACAAGGAGTGAGCTTTCTGTGTTAGGGCCACAGTAGGAAGAGCACTTGCTTGCTTCTCCCGGCACGCAGATTATATCCCGTGTGGTAAGGACTGAGAGAGAGCGATGCAGCTGTTTAATCAATAATCAAGTCTGTTAGCTCTTACCAGGTGTTCTTCAGTTTTCAGTGAGGTATTTTTGATTTTGAATGTGATTGATAAGCACACATAAATCTGTAGTGTTTAAAGCTTATTCAGTGTAGGTTCTCACCAAGTAACAAAAGAAGAAAACTTGTAAACAAATTCAAGCTGGCAGAACAGCCAGCTCAGGCAATTGACAGGTTATTTCCTGGCTTCCATGTTCATCCTGACTCACTGAATAGACTTCAGATTTGATTTTTCAGCCAGACTCTGATTTTTCATTTAACACTGGTGACTTTAAGTTGAAGTCAATGCTCATCTACCATTCTGAAAATCTTAGAGCCCTTAATAATCACACTGAATCTATTATGTCTGTGCTCTATAACTGGAACAATAAAGATTGGGTGAGACTACATGCACATGCAGCATAGTTATGAATATTTTAAGCACAACTTTGAGACCTACTGCTCAGAAAGAAAGACCCCTTTCAAAATATGACAATATATCTGGTCACTCAAAAGCTCTAATGGAGATGTACATGGGGATCAATGCTGTTTTCATACCTGCTAACATAATAACCATTCTGCAGCCCATAGATCAAAGAGTTATTTTGACTTTTAAGCCTTATTATTTAAGAAACACATTGCATAAGGCTAACATAGATAATGATTCTGCTGATGTATATAACAAAGCAAACTGAAAAGTTTCCAGAAAGTAAGTTTTCAACATCCTCCATGCCATTTAGAAGTTTTCAAAGGGCAAGTGTTGTGGAAAAGTGAGTTGAGCTGCTGCTTCTGATGCCAAGAATGCATTTGATGTCACAATGCCAGATAGAATTCCTAACAACTCCACCCCCAATCCAGCTTCCTGCTAATATATGCTGGGAAATAGCCAATGATGGCTCAAGTAGTTGAGCCCCTGCCACTCACCTTGGAGACACAGATTGAGGTCTGGCTTCCTGACTTCAGCCCTGGCTATTACAGGCATTTGGAGAGAGAACCAGGGGATGGAAGATCTCTCTCTCTTTCTCTCTCTCTCCCCTGTCTCTCTCTCTCTTGCTCTTTCAAATAAGTATACATTAAGAAAATGAAGATTTGTAATCCACGGAAGGAGGGCAAAACACCAACATTAATAATTAATTGTAAGAAGCTGCCTCCAATTCTCATGGATGGCTTTCAGGGACTGACATCTTCAGTGGAGGAAGTGACTGTAGTTATGGGTTGCTATAGCAAGGGAAGCAGCATTGTAAAGGGAGCTGAATATGTGACTACAATTGCTGCAGCCTCGTGATAAAATTGTAATGGATCAAGGATTGCTTCTTGTCAATGAGGAAAGAAATGGTTTTTTGAGATGGAATCTACTCTTGGTGAAGATGCTTTAATGTCATTGAAATGAAAACAAAGGGTTTAGAATATTACATGAATTTAGTTGATAAAACAGCAGAATGGTTTGAGAAGATCCACTCCAATTTTGAAAAAAAAAAAAACAACTATGGGCAGGAAAATGCTATCAAATTGTATTACATGCTGCAGAGAGATCTTTCACAAAAGGAATAGCCAGTCAATGCAGCAGGTTTTATTGCTGTCTATTTTATAAAATTGCAACAGCCACACTAGTCTTCAACTCCTGATAAACTAGAATCCATCAACCTCAAGGCAAGAGCCTCCACCAGCAAAAAGAATGTGACTGAAGGCTCAGATGAGAGTTAGCATTGTTTGACAATATATTATTTTAAATTAAGATATGTATAAACATTTAGATATTTTGTGATATCATACTGAATACAGTATGGTGTAAATTTAATTCATATTAATTAGGAACTAAAATATTGTGTGACTCATTTTATTGTGGTATTTGTTTTATTTCTGTGATCAAGAATTAAAACCAATATCTCAATAAAATTATACCTGTATTAATTTTTTTGACAGGCAGAGTGGACAGTGAGAGAGAGAGAGACAGAGAGAAAGATTTTCCTTTGCCGTGGGTTCACCCTCCAATGGCTGCCGCGGCCGGCGCACTGCAGCCGGTGCACCAGCTGATCCGATGGCAGAAGCCAGGTACTTCTCCTGGTCTCCCATGGGGTGCAGGGCCCAAGCACTTGGGCCATCCTCCACTGCACTCCCTGGCCATAGCAGAGAGCTGGCCTGGAAGAGGGGCAACCAGGACAGAATCCGGCACCCCGACCGGGACTAGAACCTGGTGTGCCGGCGCCGCAAGGTGGAGGATTAGCCTAGTGAGCCGCGGTGCCGGCCCCTGTATTAATTTTTAAAAAGCTCTGTGTGCTATCCAAAAATGTCAAATATAACTTACTTCTTATTTCCCAAAGCGTATTATATTTTGTTCCTTATCTCTATTCTTGTTATTGTCTTTTCCTCTTATTTTCCTCAATGGTTAGTTGTCACCCTGAACTTACTTAAAACATTCTCTTCTAGGGCCGACTCTGTGGTGCAGTGGTCTAAGCCTCTACCTGCAGCTCTGGAATTCTGTAAGGGTGCTGGTTCATGTCCTCTCTGCTCCTTGTCCAATACAACTCTCTACCATGGCCTAGGACAGCAGTAGATGATGGCCCAAGTCTGTGGGCTCCTGTACCTGTATGGGAGATCCAGAAGAAGCTCCTGGCTCCTGGCTTCAGATCGGCCCAGCTCAGGCCATTGCAGCCATTTGGGGAACGAACCAGTGGATGGGAGATTATTCTCTGTCTCTCGCTCTCTCTGTCTATAACTCTATTTATCAAGTAAATAAGTAAAATCTTTAAAAAAAATCTTCTGCCTCCTGTAGTTACCAATAAAGAATGATAGAGACTATATGTTGCAATTTTCAAATTGTTTTTGTTGAAACTACAAAGAAAATGACAGAATCTAAACAGCTCTTACTTGGTTCTATCATTAATACCTCATGGGATTAAATTTAAAAATTAGCATATGGAAGAGTTATCTTTACCCCTATTTTCATAACAACATAATTCACAATAGCTAAGATATGGAAACAACCCAGATGTCCATAAACTGATGACTGAATAAATAAAATGTGGTATTCATACATGATAGAATCCTGTCACATGCACACACTAGATAGCATGCAATTGGACACTATCATGTTTAGTGAAATAAGCCATTCCCAAAAAGATAAATATCATATGTGTTCTCTAATTTGTGTTAACTAATATACATAGTACACAAAAGTATGTGAGTGAAATTGACATCTTGAGGTTCGATTATCGTTTACAACACGTCTATACTCATCTGAGCCTCTCATGTGCGTGGTAGAAACCTGATAATTCAGGATCTTAGTGTAGCTTTTTAAGGTCTGCAAGAAGCTGGAGTCAGGAGTGGAAAGTAGTATTGAACCCAGTTACTCCAATACGGGATCAGATGTCTTAACGGCCAGGCCAAATGACTGCCCCAACCACGTAATTTTTAAATGTCCATTAAATTCAATACTACTTGTAAACTGTTTGGCACTAAAATTTCTCAAAGAAAAACAGGTGAAATTATTGATTTAGGAAGAATATACATATAATTCTGGAACTACCTGAATATGTGCTTACAAATTTTCAGACCCATTTGCAATTGGCAATTCAGCTCTTTCCTGCTGGTGGAAATGCTTGGTGTATCAATTAATTTTATAACAATTGCCCCTCCTGCTGTAAAAGTGCAGCTTCAGTAAATAACGACTCAAGAACAGATTGCTAGGGACTAGCGCAAATGCTCCAAGATGATTTCTTTGATTCAGTCAGCAATTCTTAATTAGATTGTGCCTATAAATTCTAAAATTCTAATTTCATCAAAATTAGGTATTAGATTGCTCCAATTTATATTTTCTGGGAAACACAATTGTCCCGGAACAATGATCAAATCAAATGCTTTTATCAAAAGAAGTGGGAAAACTCAGATACAAACCTATGTAATGACAATCAATCAGATAAAATTGCTTTTGTCAAGAAATCACTGTGACTCAATGTAAGATGATAACTAAGTATTCATTATCTTGAAAGAATAAATAATAAACAGTAATTTTAATAATAAGTAGAAATGATGGATTAAACATTGCTATGTCAATAATTTTTTACTCTTCTATTTCTGTTCTCTTGAAATTTTTGTCACAGATAATATTTTAGAAGGGAAAATAACAGATCAGTTAGAATTGTTAAAGCATTTATATCTTTTTTGTTTCTAGGAATGTAGTAGGTTGCAATATGTCTAACCTTTGTTTATATAACATTATTCATATTATTATTCATATTGCTGTATTCAGATGTCAAAACTTATTGAAATATTCTCCCAAAATAAGTTTTATAAGACAATGAAAATTTTCAGTTTACTGTATTATGAAATTTCTCTAACTCCATGCCTGTCATAGTTTGCCAATATAAAAATCAAATGATTCTATGATAATGGTAACACACAATGTTTACTGAGTGATTAAAGTAGCCAGGTCCTGTATTGTGTGTTTTAATATGTAGTCTTCATTTTTATCATTTTCATTCAAATATTTTAATTATTATTTATTATTAATGTTTCAATTGAAACACAATAATTATATGTATTTATGTGGTAAGATGTGATATTTTGTTTTTGTTTTTGTTTTTGAGAGGCAGAGTTAGACAGTGAGAGAGAGAGACAGAGAGAAAGGACTTCCTTCCGTTGGTTCACTCCCCAAATGGCTGCCACAGCTGGCGCACTGTGCCAATCCGAAGCCAGGAGCCAGGTGCTTCCTCCTGGTCTCCCATGCGGGTGCAGGGCCCAAGCACTTGGGCCATCATCCACTGCCTTCCCGGGACACAGCAGAGAGCTTGACTGGAAGAGGAGCAATCAGGACAGAACCGGTGCCCAACTGGGACTAGAACCTGGAATGCTGGCGCCACAGGAGGAGTATTAGCCTAGTGAGCCAAGGCACTGGCCAAGATGTGATATTTTGAAACGTGTATAATGCATAATGGTCAAATAAGGGAACACAAGCAAATCTATCATCTTAAATATAATTTCTTTTTACTGGAACATCGTTTTTTTTCTAGCTATTTTGAAATATGAAATATATTACTGTTAACCATACTTACTCTATCAAAATATCCATAATTCCCAAAGTAATTGATTGATTTATGGGATTACCAATAAAATACCAATGGCATTATTCTCAGATCTAGAAAAAAATGCTAAAATTCATATGGAAACACAAGGGACCCTGAAGAGCTAAGGCAATCTTAAAAAACCAAAAACAGGGTGCCAGTGCCATGGTGTACTGGGTTAATCCTCTGCCTGCTGTGCCAGCATCCCATATGGGCTCTTGTTCTGGTTCCGGTTGCTCCTCTTCCAGTCCAGCTCTCTGCTGTGGCATTGGATAGCAGTGGAGGATGGCCCAAGTGCTTGGGCCCCTGCACCCGCATGGGAGAATCGAAGGAGGTGCCTGGCTCTTGGCTTTGGACTGGCACGGTTCTGGCCATGGCAGTCATTTGGGGAGCGAACCAATGGAAGGGAGACCTTTCTCTCTGTCTGTCTTTCTCACTGTTTGTAATTCTACCTGTCAAATAAATAAATAAATATTCTTAAAATAAAACAAAAACAAAGCCAGGAACATCACAATACCAAATTTAAAGTGATACTACATGGCAATTATAGTTTAAACTGCCTAGTACTGGCTCAAAAAATAGACATGCAGACAAATGGACCAGAACAGAAACCACAGAAATTAACACACAGATCTACAACCAACTAATACTTGAAAAATGATCTAAAAGAAACCTCAGGAAAAAGAACTGTCTCTTCAACAAACAGTGCTTTCAAAAATTGTATCTAAACATGCAGAAATATGAAACAAGTCCCCTCCCTTACATTTTATACAGAAATCAACTCGCAATGGATCAAAGATATAAAATATATACTGATACTATCAAATTACTGGACACTGACATAGGCAAACACATCTTGGAAGAGACCCCAGTAGCACAGGCAATAAAAGCAAAAATAGACAAATGTTATTACATCAAGTTAAGAAGCGTCTGCACTCAAAAGGAACACTTAACAAAGTGAAGGGGCAACCAACAGAATGGGAGAAAATATTTACAAACTATGCAACTAATAAAGGACTAATATCCAAAATCTATAAGAGCTCAAGAAACTCAACAATAACAAAGCAAATGACCCCATTAAGAAATTGGCAAAAGGCAGGAATAGGCATTTTTAAAGGATGAAAATCAAATGGGCGACACACATATATAAAAAGGTGTTCAAGATCACTAGCCACCAGGGAAATGCAAATAAATACCACAGTGAGACACCCTAATATACTACTGGTGGGAATATAAACTAGTACAGCCATTGTGGAAGACACTATGGAGATATCTCAGAAAGGTGAAAACAGACACACCATATGAGCCAGACATCCCACCCTTCAGGATTTATCCAAGGGAAATGAATTCAGCATTTGAAAGAGTTATCTGTACCACAACGTTTATTGCAGCTCAATTCACAATAGAGAAAATATGTAATCAACCCAGGTGTACATTAATTGATGACTAGTTAAAGAAAACAGTATAAATACACACTATATAATACTGTTGAATAATAAAAAAGGATGAAATCCTGTCTTTTGTAACAAAATGGATGAAAATGGAAACCATTATACTTAGATAAGCCAGTCCTCAAAGCCACAAATTCCTGATTCATGGTAACTCGTATATAGAGTACAAAAAATGTAATATATACAAGCAAAATTGACATTTTGAGAGATTTGATTATGGCTTACAAATCTTGTCTCTACTCACTACAAGTTGAATTCTTCATTAAATGCAGGGTTAAGCTTATGACTATAAAATAAACTGAAATTATGTCATTGTGAAAATTAAAGGAAAAATAAGAAAAGAAGAGGGATGGAGGGTAGAAGCATGGGTAGGAGGGTGAGTAGGGTGGGAAATATCATAATGCTCTTAAATCTGGATATATGAAATGCATGAAATTTGTTCACTTTATATAAATAAAAACATTTAAAAATAAAACTTGTGACCATTATCTTTGCTTTGCAATTAGTGCTTAACCAAAAATGAACCTTTTTTTTTTTCTGTTTTGAGACAATGAGAAAACTTTTGACCAAACAATGGTAAATTTTAGCTCAATAAAAAGCTCTACTCTTTGAATATGTAGAGAACGATTTTGCCAGGTGTACTTGTTTTATCTCTTAAAGTGACCCTGGTCTCCAAATAGTCAAAACCACTTTTATTGTTTTTAATAAAAACACATATTTAAAAATTTAAAAACATCAGTGGATCAAAGATCTAAATTTTACATTAGAGACTGAAGTTGCTGAAAGAAAATGTAGGGGATACTCTAAAATAAAAGACATTGGAGTAGGGGACTACTTCTTGCACAAGATCTCCAAAGCACAGGCCAAAAAAAAAAAAAAAAAAAACCTAAACAAATGGGACTGCAGTAAATTCAGAGGCATTTGTACAGCAAAGGAACCATCCTAGAGAATTGGAAAAATATTTTCAAACTATCTAACAAAGGATTAGTACCCAGAATATATCAAACTTAAAAAACTCAACAACAGAAAACAAGAAATTCAGTTAAGAAATGGGAAAATAACCTCAATAGGCAGTTCTCAAAAGAAGAACTACAAATAACCAAAAAACAGACTTAAAAAATGCTCAGCATCACTAGCCATCAGGGAAACCCAAATCAAAACCACAGTGAGATATCACCTCACCCCTGTCAGAAATCCAAAACAAAGAGTAACAAATGCTGTTGCAGATTCAGAGAAAGGGGAACACTTTTACAATGTTGGAGGGAATGTAAATTAATGCAGCCCTGTGGGAAACAGAATGACAATTTCTCAAAAATGTAGAAATAGATTTGCCATAAAATACACAAATTCCACTGTTGGGTAAATACCCAAAAGATATGAGCACATTGTAGCAGAGATACCTGCACCACCATGTTTACAGCAGCACTGTTCACAAAGGCCAAAATTTGGTATCAATCAAGGTGTCCATCATCAGATGAATGGATAAAGAAAATGTTGTACATATATACAGTAGAATATTACTCAGCTACAAAAAACTGAAATTCTGCCATTTGCAGCAAAGCAGCTGGAGGATACCATGTTGAGTGAAATAAATTGGACATGAAAGAGAATACCTAAAATTTAAAATCAAAACTAAAAAGAAAAAGGAAGAAATGCCTGTATCAATATTGCTGCAAATATAGCTGTGTGAAACTTTGATGTATTTCTTTGTCCAAACAATGGTTAAAAATGTTTTACTATTATAGTTTTAATTATCTGTGATTACTTTGACGCTTACTGTATGTGAGTGAAATGGTAATTTTTTCATTCAATTATTATTTATAGCCATTGTCTATATTACTACTAGAGTCTTTCTTGCTATTTATGATTAAACTTCTTTTTGGTGAAATATTAAGCTTTGTAAATGTAGTATAAATTTAAAATCTGTTATCTGCAAAACTAGAAAAAGAAAGAAAGGAAGAAAGAAAGATGGTATGGGTGAGAAAGGGAGAGGGAGGTTGAGAGGAAGGGAATATCATTACATTAGAATTTATCAATTATATTAAATGTTAAAAACTAAAAATTAAAATAATAAAAAATGAAAATGCTTAAAAAGGCAAAAAAAAAGCCAAGTTTATTTTGGTACAAAAGAGAAAAAGAACGTCAGAGTTGAAGAGAGAAGGGAGAAAACAGAGAGAGAGAGATATCTTGCATCCTCTGGTTCACTTCTCAAATGGCCACAATGGGATCCCTGTATCAGAGAAAATCCAATAGTCAAGAACTTCTTCTAAGTTTCCCACATGAGTTGTAGGGGCACAAGCACTTGGCCCATTCCTGCTGCTTTCTCAGATCATTAGCAAGGACCTGGAATGGAATTGGAGCAGTCTGGACTCCATCTACTGCCTATATATATATATATATATTGCTGGTATCACAGGTGGCAGCTTTTGCCACTATGCCACAACACCAGCCCCATTTATTTGTATTTTTGAAGTCAATAACCAACCTGTTTTTATTCCCCTTATTGCCTTTTTCTTCTTATCTTCTCGTAATGCCTCTACTACTCTCTTCTATGAAATCAAATTTTTAAACTTCTACATATAAGAGAGAGCATGTAGTATCTGTCTCTTAGTGCTTGGCTTATTTCACTTAACATAATTTACTCCAGTTCCATCCTTTTGTCAAAACTGATAAGAGAGAGTCCATCTGCTGGTTCACTCCCCAAATGGCTGCTATGACTGGGGCTAGACCAGGCTGAAACCAGGAGCTTCTTCCAGGTCCTTGGTGCAGGGATCCAAGGACTTGGGTCACCTTTTGCTGCTTTTCCAGGATCATCAGCAGGAAACTGGATCAGAATTGGAGCAGCCAGGACTTGAACTCTCATTCATATGGATGCTAGCACTGCAGGCCATGGCTTAATCCTTTGCACCACAGTGCTGCGTCCTAGAAACTATTTTAATCTTAGATTTCATAAACTGTAGTTTTTAAAAAAAATATTGTTTCTCTTGCCTCTCTTTTCTCAGCTCTCTGATTCTACTTCTATTCCAAAGCAATCATGTTTAGGGTAGTGGGGAACGAGAGTGAACAGCAATGGAGGAGATGATACTGTCAGTCTTGTTTTAATAAAGGGCCTACATAAATGCTAAACAGAAGCTTTAAGAGCATTCCTGGCAATAATCACCCCTGCTCCCCATGTATGCTGAATCAGATTTAATTTCAATTAAATAGAAATAAAACTCTCTACCATTGCACCCTAATGACTGTAATTTTCTCTCAAGCTGTTACTTACAGACACAGTATGCTGCACCTTGGAAAGAACATTCTACATTCCTACAATCTATTTTATTGAGACTCAAGGATAGTGTCTTAAAAACACATTTTTTAAAGGATGGACTTCAATACAATGAATTGGTACGAAACCTAAGTACTCTGAATTCTCAAAAAAGGGACATTGATCAGTTATATGGCCCCATTTGTTCTAATAATTATACTCTGCCCAGTGATACCACCCAGTTTCTTTTTCAGGGTTGTAATACTCCAGTTAGCCTCTCTGTGTAGAACGCTTAACTCACCACACAGCTGTAACCCTGATTGCCAGAACCAAAATGTGTCCATGATGGCTTCAAGGAGCTCAACTCTCTGCTGCCAGATGGTTTGCAAATTATTCTCTTTCCACAAATACAGATATAACTGTGCCCAGAGTTTGTGATTGCCTACATCTGCTCCTGCTGGGAATATAATTTGGTAGAACAAGTCTTTAGCCTATCTGCCAATGATTCACACCACATAGACTCAGATGATAGCTTAAAACATGCACCCTTCTATCCATCTGAGTGACAAATAACCAATATTCAAAATTAGATATGAATATAATTTCTGAAATATGTGTTCTGAATGGAAAATATGCTGAAAGGCAGGTGAACTTTTCTAGAAAACTTTACATGTATACTTGAATAAAATTTCACCAAATGAGAGCTCTAATTTTTTATTCCCCCTTCCTTTATTGTAAATGCTATCAAAGAAAATATCAAACTGTTCATAATAGGAAAAAACAACTTATTGTCATGCACAGCCCTGGGTAATTTCTGTGAGATATAAAAAAAAGATAGGAATGAATAGTAGGAGTATTAATGTTATCAACTGTTACCTGAAATGGATAAGTTATTTAGAATTAATAGCTGAATTCAATCCTTATACCAATGTTTTATCTCTGTTCATTGTTCATATCTGATTTATCCAGATTTAAGAGTGTTTCTTTTGTTCTAATTCTTCACTAAGAAGTGGTGGAATAGGATTATTTTTTTCTTTTTCTTATGTACTTTTACACCATCCCATTGGTCTGTTTATTCTATTCATCCTATATTCAAATATTGGGAAACAATTTTCCTGGTTACCCAGAGAAGATAAATCTTTTTCAAAACAATTATTTGTCCTACAGCCTAATAAAGTATTTTAAGTTATTTGCAATTAAAATTGTCTGAACCACTATCCCCTTTATCATAAAACCTGAGTTTTCTGTACTCAAACATAATCTTGGGAATGAATCTAAAGCTACATAGAAGCTTGAAAAACGTGCATTCTCTATGTTATTTTCACTGCTGTAGATGTGTTGGATTTCATTGTTTAGGAGGGACAAGTAAACGTGCATCTGGCTCTGCATATTTTCAGGCTATATGTTTGTATATGCAATGAAAAACTGATAGATACTATTTTTTAAAATTCCAAAAGCAGAACCTGAATTTGCTGTTGCTGAGTACTATGCTAAATCCATACCAAAGAAGGGATATGGAAGCATTATATTAGATATAAGTCATCAAGAGATGACCTACAGTATAAAGGACAGGACCAGTGTTGCGGTGCAGCAAGTTAAGCTTCAGCTTGCAGCATCAGCATCCCTTATCAGAGTTCCTGTCCCAGCTGTTGTTTCTGATCCGGCTCCCTGATAAAGCACCTGGAAAAGCAGAGGATTATGGCCCAGATAAATTCCTGCCTTGTTGACATTTGCCTGGTTCAGTCCTAGCTGTTGTGGCCATTTGGGGAGCAAACCAGTAGATGGAAGACTGACTTCCCTCCCAATATCTCTCTCTCTCTCTCTCTCTCTCTATTACTTTCAAATGAATAAATTTTTCAAGTAAAGAAATACATCTTTAAAAAATAAAGTACATTGTACTGTGCACAGGTTACATGTCATTTTATATTATCTTGAGCATCCCTGGATGATGGTATCCGTAGCAGGGTGTTGGCATGAGGTCATTTCTGGAAACAATTCTCCACAGATATCGAGGCATGATTGCATGTAGTATATTACAAATTTTAACCACCAGATTACTGATGTATCCCCAACACACTTTTAGAAATCATCCTAAAGAAAACAGCCCAACTATATTCTATACCTAAGCCAGTAAGCTGATTTGTAATCATCCCTTTGTAGATTTTGTGTGCTAGCTTGATTCTGAAGTAGTATATTTAGTGTTTAGTAGGAATGATCAATTACTACTGCGTGTAAGCTATAAATGGGGAGCTATTATTATAAAGAACATGTCTCACAGAAGAATTAATTCATTAACATGCAATTGTAGGCAACAAGACCAATTTATAATTTTTAATTTTATCAGCCAATATAGAATTCTTTTGAGTGTTTAAACCACTATACTATAATGTATCAACAGCATTAATTGTTTATAATAACTCATTGCAAGTTTTTTTAACAATACAAACTGAATTAATAAGTTACAGTTAACAAGAGATTAAAATGTTTAAAATTTGCCCAAGGTCATTCCACTAATGGACAAAGTAAAAAACACATAAAACAACAAAATAACAACAAAACAACAAATCAACCCTGGGATTCAAGTTCTAATTTCACTTTACTCGAAGTTGCTAATTTGATATTGTAGGCTAGAAGAAAACCCCTAGAGCCTTAATTTACTTATGTGTAAATTACAGAAAATAGCTACCTAGAGGGGTTGATACATTCTAGTATACTGTTTAACCCATAATAAGTTCTTAATGATTTTTAGTTAGGGTGATATTGTTAATGATGATGATGATGATGATAAATATTTATACAGAATTATCGTAAGCATTGGACTTTATTACATTTATTTCTGTTTTGATGTATTATCTTTTTAATATCATTACAGAATCTTACTGATTTTTCTTATTCAACTTGTACCTTTTCTTTCCTTTCTTTGCCTTATTGTCATGCATATTTTCCTTGAATTTTGGACACTCATACCAAAGTATCAGTAGAGAAACAGTAGGGCTACTGTACTGACTATAACATTTAATTCTGGCATGTTAAAGGCAATCTGTAGAAGTGAAATTCACACTTTGAGAAACAATTACTTTGAACATCCCTTATATTGACAGTTGAGGAATAATATTTTTGGTTTTCTTCTTTCATACTATTTGTTGAACCCTTTATTTAACATAGAGTTAATCACATTTGCATAATGTCCGTTGAGAACAGACCTTAGCAAAAAATAAGAGTGGGAATAAGAGAGGGACAAGAAAGAGGGGTGAGAGTATGGGTAGGAGGGCAGGCATGGTGGGAAGAATCAGCATGTTCCTAAAGCTGTAATTATGAAGTGTATGAAGTTTGTAGTTGTAAAGCTGTATAGTTTTTCACACATTCCTACAGACTTACTCCTAAGCATACAGTTTAAAAACTTGCCATGGGACTCCAAATCTCCTTAAGCTGGTTGACAATAATACCACCTTAAGTGTCAAGTGATCATATGGATAGAATTAAGTGTGAAAATGATTATATAGTTAGGTTTAAATGTTCAAGTGATCATATAGATATGATTAAATGTTAAAGTGGCCATAAAAATAGGATTAATTGGTAATAATAATAGATAGAATTAATAAAAAGTGAAAGCTCTAACATGGGGAAGCAGTCCAGACAGCAAACTCATAGAATGACAATCGCTTTAAGTAGTACTCTGACCTCAGAAGCAGCCCTTAAGGCATTCTAGTGGAAAGAAGTGGTCATCAAAGTAGGAGTTACTTTTCTTTGAAGGGAGAACTCCCACTTTGCTTGTGGCCTTGTCTAAATACTGACAAAGTTTGTGGATACAAAAGGCTTCCACAGCCTAGGCAGCTCATGTCAAGAGCCTCAGGTGATCACTGACATCATCTATGAGTGTTAATTGTTAAATTAACAACAAGAGTCACTGTGCACTAACTTCCCATGCAGGACCTCTGTCCTCAGACAGCTGTATTGTGAGAGTTAATAGTAAAACTGTTCTCAAAGATTTATTTCATGTTAGTGTATTAAGATTTTAGTTATGTCTAAGTTTCCAACTCCATTGCTTATTTTCTCAGGTGCTTCCTTAATTAATGATAAAACTTGTTCTCAAGGATTTATTTCTTTTAATGTATTAAGTGGAGGGTATTCTCACGTCACATAAGTTATATTTATGTTTAAGTGCTTGCAAAAGAGGTATCATTCTTGGGTGCTTCTTTAAAGTAAATCAAGCTTATAGAAAAATGAAGTGAAATTAACTTGAAGATGCAATGACTTTGAACAGCCCTTGTCTCGATTGTTGCCAAACAGTTTTTTTCAGTTTTCATGCAAATTGTTGAACTCTTCTTAGTATAGAGTTGTCTTCTATGTATAAAGTTAATTGAAAATGGATCTTAGTGGAGAATAAGAGAATGGGAGATGGAGTAGAAGGAGGGATGAAAATGTTGGTAGGGTGGTGGGTATAGTGGAAAGAATCACTACATCCTAAAGTTGTACTTATGAAATGCATGAAGTTTGCATTTATTATTTATTTATTTTTTGAAGATTGATTTATCTACCTGAAAGTCAGAATTACACAGAGATAAGGAGAGAGAGGGAGGGAGAGAAGGAAGGAAGGGAGAGAGAGAGAGAGAGAGAGAGGTCTTCCATCTGATTGTTCACTCCCCAAATGGCTACAATGGCCGGAGCTGCGCCAATCCAAAGCCAGGAGCAAGGAGCCTCTTCCGGATCTCTCACACAGGTGCAGGGGCCCAAGGACTTGGGCCATTTTCTACTGCTTTCCCAGGCCATAGCAGAAAGCTAGATGAGAAGTGGAGCAGCTGGACTCGAACCGGCGCCCATATGGGATGCCTGCGCTTCAGGACAGGGCTTTAACCACTGTACCACAGCAATGGCCCCTGAAGTTTTTATTTATTAAATAAAAGTTTTCTTTTGGAAAAAATAACAAAACTCAACAGATGTTATCACTCCTTAAATGAGAAATGAAAAGGTCATTGGAGCATCCTACAAACTTTTAAGATCTCAAAAAATAAACATCAAACTCTATCACCAGCCTAAGCCAAAAGCTCTTGGGGTCTTTGGATTATTTTAAGTGGAAGGTTCTTGAGAAAACTTCTGAGGGGTAGCTGCAGCTGTGATTGGTCCCTGCTCTGCTCTGACTTCGTAAGGACAAACTGTCATAAAATACAAATTCATGCAAGTCCTGGCTTGACTGCTATTGGTCCATTTCTTGATCTGATCTCATAAGTAGCCCTATGGTTACAGAATTCCACACACCCATATAAGCGGCTGCCTGGCCCAGGTTTTTGTCTGCCTTACCAGGGGGCTATTGCGGTTACCTGTGTGACTGGACCCATCTATCCTAGTGTTTTGCTTGTTGGTGTTGGTATGCTTTTTGTTTGTTTCTTGTTCTATTTTGTTTATTCTTTTTCTCATTTTGTTTGAGTTCGTTTTTTTTCCATCTATTTTTTTTGCCCATTTTGTATTTTTTTGCAGTTTTTTGTTTTGTTTTGTTTTTGGCCTCCCCCACTTTTAGTGAGGCAGCACTGCTAGATTTCATAGTGTTAGTGTAGTTATTTAGTGTCTTCTCTTTTGGATCTTTTCTGGTTTTTGTTTTCAGTTTTGTCTAGATAGTACTTAGTCTTGCCATTGTGTGTCATTAGTTTAGTTAGTCTAGCTAGTGTGGTACCATAGCGAGATCAGTATAAAGTTCCCTTGTCCCTTTATTTTCTTAGGTATTATAGTGAGGGTGGCTCATTAGTTAGTTTGTAGATCAGAGAGAATAGTTAGAGACACCAGCATCGAAGGCCCTGAAGACTTCCAGGCCAAAGCCAGCCCTCAGCCTGAGCTCTAGTTGCTGCCCCGCCTGGGCTGGGGCAGCTTCCGTATCATGCTTCTGGCCCTCCAGGTGTCCAGCCAGCAGCAGGTGTCTGTGAAGCTGTTCCAGGAAGAGGCCACGGGTAAATTTAGCTACTTATTCTTATTTTTAGTGAACAATGTTCTCTGGAACAAAGTGTGTGTGTGTGTGTGTGTGTGTGTGTATATATATATATATATATATACTATGTATTATCTACAGTTTCTTTTACACCATAATGAAAAATTTGACTAGGTATGGCAGAGACTATTTTACCCATAGAGTTGAAAAGATTTACTATCTGACTCTATACAGAAAAGAAATCAAACTCTATTAAAATAATTACATACAGTAAAGTATCTCATTATGTGTTATTTGTGTAAAACATACAAACAAGTGTTTTACCATTATTAACATCATAATATGACTCTCCATTGTGGATTTTCCTTTTTGCCATATTCAAGAGATTGCAAATTTTCCTTTGGAACTAATTTGTTATTGTCCCCCAATCTTCATCTAATTACTATAGCTGTAGATAAATGTTTGTTGAACTCAGTTTGTTCATTTAATCAGGAATTTGTCATCTGTAATATATGGCTGAAATGTTAGCATTAATTATATACTGAAGTGTTAATTATAGGTTTGCAATTGTACCATTAATACTAACATAAGCATATTAATTACAGAAATTCTTGATGAATCAGTTGACGGATATGTGAGGATAGAGCTATTAAGTTGAGATAGGGCTTGGCTAGGGAAAATAAAATCAAAGATACTAATTTACTTATGAGTAGAGATTCAAGGCTGAGACATAGTTGGGAAGCAGAAGAAAATTTATCTTTTGACACCCGGGATCTTTTCTTGAAACAAAAATAAGACAAACCATTACACAACGCAAGATATCCAAGAGACAAAACTATTGAAGAAACCAAGATGAGGTAATAAAAGTAGAAACATTTTCAATAGAAAAATGGGCTTTGAAATGAGATTAAAGCTCCAGATAAATGTGGAGCAAATCAGAGTTAGGCATAATTTGGTCCTAACTTTGCTACCACTCCAGATCAACACAAACGGGTTCAAAAGTGTAAGGACTTTTATTTAAGGCAGATTGTGGGGGGACATCTGACCTGTGAACCATTTAAGACCCTGCCAAAGCAACTGCAGGTTGGACTTGAAATTCAATGAGCTCCAGTTGCTGTTGGTATAGCAGGCAAATGACTGAGCTGAAAATTTTGTATGACCTGCAAATGATGTTACAATATAATTTTTCTGCCAAGGGCCCTTGGTATTCTGTATTTGACCATGGAATTAAGAATACACAAATTGAAAAGATAATCTCTTTATAGTGTTGGAAAAAATGGATATCCACATACAAAAATGTAATTGTAGCCATATCACACAGGTATAATCCCAAAGTAAACTAGAAATGGATTAAAATGTTAGATGTGAAACTAAAACTCTTAGAAGAAAAGGAGGAAAGTTATTTAAAATATCACTCTTGCTGATGATTTCTTGGATATGCCAACAAAAGCACAAGAAACAAAAGAACACATAAGCAAGTAGGATATCATCATATAAAAAGCACAGCAAAAGAATGTGAAAAAGAAATCCATTTCTGGAAGAAAATATCTGTAAATCATATCTGATAAGCAGTAGATAACTAATACCACAAGAGAAAAAAAAAACAAATAACCTAATTAAAAGTTAGATAAAAAACTTGAATATATATTTATCCAAAGGAGAGATACATTAAAAATTTTGATGGAAACTTCAAACAAATTAATTCATTTTTATTGCCTTTTTCTGACTATGGAAATTTTCATAAAGTGACATTACTTGATTCATAAAGGGTATCAATGATATCAAAGAGATTTTAAGGAAGGATCTTTTAAACAGAGTGGTAGATAAACCAATATATGATAAATAAATATTGACAAAATTTGTTAGATTCAGTGCTATGGTTTAGTATATAGAGCCTCACCTGTGGGGCATGCATCCCTTATGCGTGCCAGTTGGATTGTTGGCTGTTCCAATTCTGGCCCCATTCCCTGACAATATGACTGGGAAAGCAGCGCAGGATGGCCCATTCCTTGGGCCTCTGCACTATGTAGGAGATGTGGAAGAAGCTCCTGGATCCTAACTTTGGTCTGGCCCAAGCAATTGGGCCATCATCCACTTCTTTACCAGGCAATAGCAGAGAGCTGGTTCAGAAGAGGAGTAGCCAGGACATGAACTAGGGCCCATGTGGGATGTCAGCATCACAGACAGAGGCCTTAGCCCACTATAGTACAGGGCTGGCCCCATATTTTTAGATTTCAAAGGCATCCTCATACTGTCTTCCACAGCGGCTGCAGCAGTTTACATTCCCACCAACAGTGAATTAGAATATCCTTTTCCCCTACATCCTCACCAGCATTTGTTTTTTGTTGATTACTTTATGAGAGCCATTGTAACTGGGTTCAAGTGAAACCTCATTGTGGTTTTGATCTGCATTTCCCTGATAGTGGTCCTGAGCATTTTTTTCATGTGTCTATTGGCAATTTGCATTTCTTATTTTGAAAAATGTTTGTCAAGTCCTTTGCCCATTTCTTAACTGTATTGTTAGTTTTGTTTTTGAGTTTCTCAAGCTCCTTATAGATTATGGATATTAAACTTTTATCAGTTGTGTAGTTTGCAAATATTTTCTTCCATTCTGTTGGTTAATTCTTCACTGAGTGTTTCCTTAATTAATTTTTAATGTGTAATTCTGGGGTGGAGTGTGGCACAGTTAGGATACCACTTGGGGTGCCCATATTAGTACAGAGTGCCTGTGTTTGAGTCTTGCCTCCAGCTTTTGACTCCAACTTCCTGCTGATGCAAACCTGGGGAAGCAGCAGCAATGCCTCGAGTAGTTAGGTCCCTGCTACTGGTCTGGGAGACCCGGATTGCATTCCTAGTTCCCTGTTTCTGCCAGGCAGAGTCCTGGCAATTGTGGAAAGTGAACTACTGAATCAGAGCTCACTCTTCATTTCTCATTTTCTGAATGAGAATTAAAAAAAATGTGATTCTAGACACAAAGATTCTCAGAGCTGGCTGATGAAGAGAACAATTTAACACCCCAAGTCCCATTTCAATTTCTATCAAGTAGATGGAGAGAATATCTAAATGCTTCATCCTCTCTACAAATGTTTTTAAACTTAGTATAGTTTTTTTTGTCTTTTTTAAGATTTATTTATTGAAAGGCAGACTTTTGTGTTGTTTAAAGATTTGTTTGAAAGGCAGAGTTACAGGGAGAGTGAGCAAGAGAGAGAATGAGCAATAGAGAGAGAGGCCTTCTATCCATTGGTTAACTTCCCAAATGGCCACAATAGCTGGGGCTAGGCTGATCCACTCCAGGAGCCAGTAGTTTCTTCTGGGTCTCCCACATGGGTGCAGAGGCCAAAGGACCTGGCCATCTTCAACTGCTTTCCCAGACACATTAGCAGCGAACTGGATAGGAAGTGGAGCAACTGGAACTCAAACCTGCACCCACATGGAATGCTGCTGCCACAGGATGTAGCTGTACTCACTATACCACTTTGTTGGCCCCTGAATGGCAGAGTTACAGGATAAAATTGAGAGAGAGAGAAAGAGAGAAAGATAAAGACTGAGAGTGAGAGTGAGTGAGTGAGAGAGAGAGAAAGAGAGAGAGAGAATCTATTGGTTCACTTCCCCAACAAGGCCAACAGTCAGGACTGGGCCAGGCTGAAGACAGGGGCAAAGAAATCCAGGGGTGCAGAGATCAAGGACATGGGCCATTTTTGACTGCCTTCCAAGGCACATCAACAGGAAACTGCATTGGAAGTAGAGCAGCCAGCCCCAGAATCAGCACTTATAAGGGATGCTGGTATAGTAGACCATTGCTTAATACACCTTGCTACACTACATTCACCTGGTTAACTCTTTTCCTGATTTTCTTTATTTTGTAATGTGTTCTTTGTCTTTCAAATTTGTTGTAATGCAACTCAAATCTAGAAGAACACACACTGACAAAAATACAATAACTATACAATATTAAACATTTAACACTGAAAATTAACATTTTTATAGTCACTTTATTGGTAACTTAAGTAAAATTCAACAGAAAGTGCATTTATGTATTTCTCCACAAATAGTCCATCATTGAAAATTTTCTTTTAAGCTAATATTCAATTATTCATTTCAAGGTAACATTCTCTCTCTCTCTCTCTTTCACACACACACACACACACACACACAACCAAATATATAATTCAATCACCTCCAAATCATTATTCTTATATTATAATGCATTCCACTTAGTCATAACTTTCTGTGTTTGCTTACTGTCATTACACTGAGATCACACTTTATGTAAAGTTATATATACTGCTTTTCATATTCAATTATGCCTCAGGCAGTTCTCTGTCATTTAAGATTCTTCAAAAATGACACACTTTTTTTTTGTCCTGGAAAGCATCATAACTTTTAATTGAACTTTTAATTAAGGTTGTTTGTTTCTTTAGCATAGCTTCCACAGTTTGAGGAATACAGTGCAGTTATTTATAATTTAGGATGAAATAGTAATTATAATATGCAATTATGATAGAAAACGTAGATTACAGTTAAAAATGTAGAACATTTTAAGGCTTAAAAAAAGTTATGTGTATAAATGAGCATATGAAATACAACATGTTTACGAAAACGGCATTAAATGCTAACTAATTTTGATGAAAAATTCTCAGATCTATGCACAGTTGTTTCATAATACATATTTCCATGAACTTTTATGAGACCCCCCTCTTATGTCTCAATCATCTGTAAATGTTAGGGAAGCAACAAAACTACTTTCAAGTAGTCAAGTACTTTCATTTTTTAAATTTTATTAAAGTTATTCATAGTTAATTTATTTCATGTTTACAGTTTAAGGAATATAGTGATACTTCCCACCCTATCCTCCCTCCTGCCCAGGCTCCAACTACTCTTCCTCCTTCCTCTCTTATTCCCACTTTTAAATTTTGCAAAGATTTATTTTCAGTTCACTTAATGATCATAAGTTAACACTACAATATGTAAAAGAGTTCAACAAAGTTTGAAGAAAAAAAAACACACTTCCTCAATGGAAGAGACAAGGGTTTAAATAATCATCAAATCTCAAAATATCCATTTCACTCCAATTCATTACATTTTAGGCCATATATTTATTTGTTTAGCTGGAATATTTTTTACCTGGAATCATGTCATCTTCAAATAGGGGTAGTTTTACTTTTGTATGCCTTTGATTTATTTTTGTTGCCTTTTGGCTGTGGCTAAAACTTTCAGAACTATATTAAATAGCAATAGTGAGAGTGGGCATACTTGTCTGGTTTCATATCTTAGGGGGAAGTATTCCATGTTTTCCCCCATTCAATAGGATGCTGGCCATGTGTTTGTTATAAATTGCATTGATTGTGTTGAGCAATGTCCCTTCTATACCCAATTCACTTAAGGTTTTCAACCTGAAAATCTGCTGTATTTTACCAAATTATTTCTCTGCATCTATTGAGATAACCATATGGTTTTGTTCTTCAGTTTGTTAATATGTGATGTATCACATTGAGTGATTTGGAAATGTTGAACCATCCTTGCATACCAGGGATAAATCCCACTTGGTCTGGGTGAATGTTCTTTTTCATGTGTTGTTGGATTTGTTTAGCTAATATATCGTTGAGAATTTTTGCATTTACATTCATCAGTGTTATTGGTCTATAGTTCTACTCTATTGCGTCTTTTTCAGTTTAGGAATCAAGGTGATGCAGGCTTCATAGAAAGAATTTGGGAGGGTTCCTTCCTTACAATTATCTTGAATAGCTTGAGAAGAATTTGAATTAGTTCTTTTTCAAATGTCTGTAGAATTCAACAGTGAATCCATCCATTCCTGGGCTTTTCTTTGTTGGGAGGGTCTTTATTACTGATTCAACCTCCATCTTGGTTATTGGTCTGTTTTTGTCTTCATGGTTCAATTTTATTAGATTGTATGTGTCCAGGAATCTATTCATTTTTATTCTAGGTTTCCCAATTTTTTGGCACATAGCTCTTTGTTATAATTCCTGATGATTCTTTTTATTTCTGTGGTATCTGTTGTTGCATTTCCTTTTAAATCTCTGATTTTACTGATTTGGCACTCTCTCTCTCTCTCTCAATTTGTTAATTTGGACAGTTTGTCTCAATTTTGTTTTTTTTTTTTCAAAAAAACAGTTCTTCATTTCACTGATTTTCTGTATTGTATTTTTGTTTCAATTTTGTTTATTTCTTCTCTAATTTTAATTATTTCTTTCTTCCTGCTAATTTGGGGTTTTGTTTGTTGTTGTTTTTCTAGGTCTTTGAGACGCATTTATAGCTCATTTATTTAGTACCTTTTCAATTTCTTCATGTTGGCATGGATTGCTATAAACTTCCTTCTCAACACTGCTTTTGCTGTATCCCCTAGTAATGATATTATGTATTGCCATCTTCATTCATTTCCAAAATTTTTTGATTTCTCTTTTGATTTCTTTTATGACCTACTGTTCACTCAGGAAGATGTTTTCCAGTCTCCGTGTGTTTGCATATGATTTAGGTATTCTTATATTGTTGATTTCCAGTTTCATTACATTGTGGTCAGAGAAGAAGCTTGGTATGATTTTGATTTTTGTGAATTTACTGGGACTTGCTTTATGGATTAGCATGTCGTCTATCCTAGAGGAAATTACATGATGACAAGATAAGTTCTGTGCCTGTGATATCCAGGGGCTAAATATTAAATTTTAGGCCATAACATTAATATTTATCTTGATTTTTTTATTTCCCTTAGGATTTCCATCATAGTTTAATCATTACTTTCTCTCAATTCTAAAAAAAGAAATCATTGACTGGTTTGTGATGTGTGCCCTGAAAAATTAAAATCAGGAGACAAGGTACTACAAAAAATACTTTGTAACAAAAGTGATCACTCATTAACTGAACAGAAGGAAGAACACATACACAGGTAAAGCATATAAATACTGTTTGGCCTGCTGTATGGCTGACTGTGCTATTCTGGGTGATCTGGTGATTGGCCTGTGCTTTCTTCAGCCACATTCATGTTGCAGAGTTTAATTACACTTTCATGACAGCTTTCTGCATTGCACACTGGAATGTAAGCATCTTGAGAGTAGATAACTTTGCTTTGTTCATGATTGTAGCTACAGCATCTTAGAAATATCTCTGGCATACTTTAATATTATACATTTGTTGAATAAAACAACCTACTTTAGGATAAGGTTCAAACGTCTTAACATCCTGATAATTTTCTCCACCACACAGACCCTGTGTAACTATCCAGAGTTGTGCATGCTACCTTCCCTCTTGTCACTAATGATTCAACTCTCCTGGGGATTTTAGTTCTTTGTTTCTTTCCAAACCATTTTTTTTCTTCTGGAATGCTTTTCATTTTAATTGTACTTCTAACTTCTGCCTGGGTAAATCATGCATAAAATACATGCTACAGTTCAAGCGAACTGTCCTCAGAGAAGCATGTCTTGGTCTCTCAAAATATATCATTCTGTACCATCCAGGCTATTATATGTATCCCCTTCAGTTACTTGTCTTAATTTTATATTCACCAACAGTTTATTAGCAGCTAAAATGGAGCCAGATCTTGATTAATCACGATTCTTCTTTTGCAGTTTAATTCCATAATACACATAATAGTAATAATTAAAATTCAGTGAGTGTGATAAAGTAGGTGTATTACAATAACTCACATTTAGACAGAAAATTTTGTTAATGTTAGAATTTTTTTTACTTTTATTTAATGAATATAAATTTCCAAAGTACAGCTTATGGATTACAATGGCTTCCCCCCCATAACGTCCCTCCCACCCGCAACCCTTCCCCTTTATCACTCCCTCACCCTCTCCCCTTCCATTCACATCAAGATTCTTTTTCGATTCTCTTTATATACAGAAGATCAGTTTAGCATACATTAAGTAAAGATTTCAACAGTTTGCTCCCACACAGAAACATAAAGTGAAAAATACTGTTTGAGTACTAGTTATAGCATTAAATCTCAATGTACAGCTCACTAAGGACAAAGATCCTACATGAGGAGTAAGTGCACAGTGACTCCTGTTGTTGACTTAACAAATTGACACTCTTGCTTATGGCATCAGTAATCACCCTAGGCTCTTGTCATGAGCTGCCAAGGCTATGGAAGCCCCCTGAGTTCACCGACTCTGATCATATTTAGACAAGGCCTGGTTGAAGTGGAAGTTATCTCCTCCCTTCAGAGAAAGGTACCTCCTCCTTTGATGACCTGTTCTTTCCACTGGGATCTCACTCGCGGAGATCTTTCATTTAGTTTTTTTTTTTTTTCTTTTTTTTTCCCCCAGAGTGTCTTGGCTTTCCATACCTGAAATACTCTCATGGGCTTTCCAGGCGGATCCGCATGCCTTAAGGGCTGATTCTGAGGCCAGAGTGCTGTTTAGGACATCTGCCATTCTATGAGTCTGCTGTGTATCTCACTTCCCATGTTGGATGGTTCTCTCCCTTTTTTATTCTATCAGCTAGTATTTGCAGACACTAGTCTTGTTTATGTGATCCCTTTGGTTCTTAGTCCTATCGTTATGATCAATTGTGAACAGAAATTGATCACTGGGACTAGTGAGATGGCATTGGTACATGCCACCTCGATGGGATTGAATTGGAATCCCCTGGAATGTTTCTAACTCTACCGTTTGACATAAGTCAGCTTGAGCATTTTTTCCAACAGTCATAAAAGATGATCCATAATTTTTAGCTTATGTGTTGTTTCAGTGTTATTACTTAAATTTTATTTTATACCTTTAATTTCTAAAAACATTTATTAAAACTAGTATTATCAGTTTCTGGAAGACCAGAAAAATTTCCACTATATCAATCTGGGACTGCTGAAATCACACTGAGTGTAATTTCAGATCTCCCTCTTCAATAACTTCTCCCTTCTTCATTCAATCAATTTTTCACTGATTACAGAAGTAAAATTTGTATATGTAAAAAATTAATTCCAAAAATGAAATGTCTTCTGGCAATCCCCTTCCTAGTGGAAATATTGTCAAGATTGTTTTTTGTGAATTATTTTAAAATCTTCTATTTATACGCCATTATACATATATATGCCTAATACTTTTCTATATTATGTGTGCATAGTGCACATTTGTACAAGTTTTCAAAGTAAATTTGATTCACAGTTAATACATATGAAACTAACAAAAATTAGATAATTTTTTAAACCTCAACATGAATGTCTACACATAATTTTATAATATATACCTTTGTACGCATATTATATAAATATAGAAACAAAAATATGCATAGTAAATCTTTTCTGGCATATAGTCATTTGCATAAGAGAATTAGCTGGCATTCTTATTTGTAATAATCAGACCACAAATAAAATTTTAAAAAGTAGGTAATTCACAAGATTTATAAAATTCTGAAGTAATGAGCTTTCTTATATATTTTCATGGCAATGTAAAATCACAAAATTCTTTAAAGGGCAATTTGAGAAAATTTTAAGAATAAGTAGTTATCAATTGTAAAAGTATACTTTAAGACTACATATATGCATGTACTGAAATGATCTTTCAGCCAAAAGTTTCATAGAAATATAGAGAAACAATCATTATTCAAACTGTAGAGAAGCATTCTAAATAAATTAGACTGTATTTGTACCAAGGAATATTGTGTATGTTTTAATGAAACTGAAATACATTTGCATTTGCTACTATGTAAAGACACCCAAAATGCATTCTTAAGAAAAAAATATAATTATGCCGAAGACTCATCTATTTGTTAAAAAAAATACATAAAAATACCTGTATATAAATCTAGTAGCAAATTTTCTGGAAGGAAAATAAACTATTGTTGACAGGAATCCTAATTAGTATAAACTGGATTTGGATGATAGGGAAATTCCATATACCTTGTATATACTTGCTAACTTTTTTAGTTAGGTAGATGATAAAGTGATAGATAATTATCAGGATTATCAGGTATAAATTTCATAGTTGAACAATTCCAACTTTTAAAATAATGTAAAACAACTTTGAAAAATAAACCAAGTCTGGGAGCTGAATCTAAGTGAAATTTCTAAATTGTTTGCATGCCTCAAAACAAACATTTAAACCACAAGCTCATTTATATTATGGGAGAAAACCTATTCAAATGTAATCATATTTAGTTGCTTTAAAGAGTTTATTTTCACTGTGCTTCACAAAATAGCTTCCAAGTATAAGAATTTTTAATGGGAAAATACCCTGCCTATTGCTATTCAGGTGTCTTTTCAATAGGTTCATGCCATAATTGGAAGAATGTATGCAGTTAAGTAACATTAAACTGATTGCACAACCTTCAACAAAACAGTACTAAATTATTACAGCCATAGCTATAGCAATAAACATGCACAAGAATTTGAATTTCCATGTAAGATACTCTAGTTAGGAACATAAGTGGTTTCATAGCTTAGTTCTCTTTAAAGTAATGCTGGTATTTTGGATTCTGATGCAGCATAGAAAGGAAGCAGACATTGATGTGGCTCAAATAACTTCAGAAGATTTGGGGAGCCACGATGGATTAAGTAGGATAAAAATTAGATGTGAGCAAGTTTAACCAGATACCAACAATTGTCATTTTGAACAAGTCCTTTTTCTAACATTGATTTAATTATTAGTACATGTTTTTGAATGTAAGATAATAATATGGTCAACAAATAATCTTTGAGTACACCATTTCATGACATAAAATCACTTAGGTTCTAGAAATACACATAATCATAAACAACATAAACTCACACACAGTCCTTGCCCTCACTGATTCTGACAGTCTAGATTCTCAACAAACATTATATAACAATTACAAAAAATATTATTTTGAAGAGACATAGAAGTGTGGTATTTGGGAAGATCTACCTGTTCTTGGGAGTCTAGAAGTCTTCTGGATGGAAGGGACATTCAGGAACACATGCAAATAATATGTGAAAGGGATTGAACAGGTGGATGGACTGGAATGGATCAGGAATTGGTGAGTATGGCACAGAAGAGATTGGGAAATGAGACCACTCCCTTTCAAGCATAGAAATCTGGGGAAGATAAGGACTAGGTGACAATGGAGACATAGCAGTGCCACCCTTCTACCAACATCCTCACTCCGAACTCGGAGACATTTGCCTCATCTGTATTATCTCCCAGTTCTGTGTGAATTATTGACTGCTTGTGAGACACTTTCTAGACACTTCAGTACTTGTGTTTCCTTTATATTTGTTCACTTTTTCCAGGGCTGCTGAAGCAAATCTAACTCAGCTGCTTAGATAGCAACAATTTACTGTCTCACAGTGCTAGAGGTTGGAAGACCAAGACCCAGCTGTCAGCGGGCGTGGTTCTTTCTTAGGCTGTGAGGGAGAAACTTTTCCATTTCCTGTCCAAGATTTGATGTTTTGATGGTTTCAGGCAATCTTTGATGTTTCTCGCTTGTAGCTGCATCAGTCACCAGTATTTACCTTCTCTTCACATGCAATATGTGTGTGTGTGAGTGTGAGTGTGTGTGTGTATGTTTGTGCTGTTGAGTCTAAATTTGTCTTGCTTATGAGGACAGTAGTCATCCTTGATGACAGTCGTCATCGTTGATGATCTCATTTTAACTTGATTATCTCTGAAAAGATCTTACCTCTAAATTATGTTATGGTCAATGAAGGTAGGACTTCATCATATCTTTCTCAATATGACACAGATATACCCATATAATGTTTTTTTTTTTTTTTTAATTTTTGACAGGCAGAGTGGACAGTGAGAGAGAGAGAGAGACAGAGAAAGTTCTTCCTTTTGCTGTTGGTTCACCCTCCAATGGCCGCCGTGGCCGGCGCGCCGTGGCCGGCGCACCGCACTGATCTGAAGCCAGGAGCCAAGTGCTTTTCCTGGTCTCCCATGGGGTGCAGGACCCAAGCACTTGGGCCTTCCTCCACTGCACTCCCGGGCCATAGCAGAGAGCTGGCCTGGAAGAGGGGCAACCGGGACAGAATCCGGCGCCCTGACCGGGACTAGAACCTGGTGTGCTGGCGCCGCAAGGCGGAGGATTAGCCTATTGAGCCACGGCACCGGCCTCCCATATAATGTTAAATCTCATTTTTTCTGTGAATATTGGTGTTTCCCATAAGTAAAGAAAGATATTTATAGGATATTTTAATGCAAAGGGTGCTAGTGGTAACTACCAAAAGGTTTTACTGAATGGATGAAGGAATTCAGGGTGACAGAAAGATAGGTGTCACAATCCTTCATTATGGGAAACACATCTTTATCAGAACTGCCTGGATTTCCCTTGTTCTGCCCCATATTTTCCATGACAGCACAGAAACTCTCTTCCATTCTGGTAAAAATCAGTTTTGAACAACTGCTATATCATTGTGATGCACTGTAAGCATTTTAACAATATTTATTAAAAACAATTGATTTTAAGTACAGTTTTAAAATTATAAAATATATAATGACTTGGAAGATATCAACCTGGTTTTTTATTACATGCTAGTTAAGGACTATTTTGTGTTCTGCATTTGGAGTAATATAGGAAATTGATGGTCTTCTAAGAAAAAAAATAAAACTTCTCTTTATATCTAAATGCAAAAATAATAATTGTGAAATTCATATGGTTTTTTCAAGCTTTTGCACTCTGTTTAGAAACCCCTTGGGGGGCTCTATTTTATTCTCTAAAAACTATGTTGAAGTTCTACTTCCTTATTTCCTCAGAATGTGGCTGTATTTGGAATAAATCATTGCAAATATAATTAGTTAAGACAAGGTCATAATGGAATAGGGTAGGTTATAACTCCAATATGTTCTTAGAAGAGTAGAGTTGCAAGGGGGAAAATGGCCTTTGAAGATGAGAGAAGAATTCAGAGCTATGCTGTAACAAGCCAGGGATGGGGCTACAAAAAGTTCATAGACACTGCTAACACCTTGATTTTGGACTTCTAGACTCTACACTTGCCAATTAATATATTTGCAATGTTTTCAGCTACCCAGTTTGTGAAGCCCTGCTACAACTCCTCTAGAACACTTTCTGTACATTCTGTGACAGTTCATTTTATACATTGATCTTAAGATACATTGTTTATGGATATATGTTTGAAAGAATCTCCAGAGATTAGTATTTGAGTCAGCAGATTGAGAAAGCAAGATCTGTCCTCATCAAACTAGGTAGGAATCACACCATCCCTTAAGAGCTGCAATGGAACAAAAAGGCAGAGGAGGGACCAGTGTTGCGGCACAGTCAGGCCAATGCTTGGGATGACAGCATTCCTCACTGGAGTGCCAGGAACTTCTGATCCAGCTAATGTGCCTGCGAAAAGCAGTATATGATGGCCCAAATGCATAGGCCCCTGACATCCATATGGGAGACCTGGATTGGGTTCCTGTTTCCCTACATCATAGCCCAGACCTGTCTCTCACGCTCTCACTCTCACTCTCACTCTCTGTTCTGCTTTTCAAATAAATAAATAAATACATTTTTAAAGAAGCATCGGAAGAGTAAGCAGTTCATAAGCTGAACATCCATCTTCTCCTGACCTCAGAAATAGTCACTCCTGGTTCTTAGGTGTTGGGTTCAGGCTGAACTACATGACCAACTTTTCCAATTTGCCAATTTACAGACAGAATCAAGTCAAGTCTTGTCTCTACAATTGCATGAGCCAGTTCCCATAATATATCTCATATATCTATGTGTAACCTGCCTGTTCTATTTCTTTCCATAATAGTAACAATACCCCTTCTGGTTTTTTTTCCTTTTGAAAAATTTTTATTCCTGGATTCAGAGGAAATTTCATTCTTCCTGTGGAACCTTTTTCTCACCCCACTACTCCACTGACAAAGGCATTCTGTAACCCCTGTTCCTTCTCTGCCTTTTTCAAACATTTTCAGCCAAACTCATCAATTTGAAATATTTTTAGATATTGGTGTGGTGGCCTCTATTCTGAACTCTGGTTCTTCCCTGGTCGGATATTTGTTTGAAGCCCTAGATATTTTTCACCCAATTTTGATTAAAATTATACTTGATGTTTGAGGTCACATATGTCAAGCTAATATTTGATGATAAAATTTTAATGATAATATATAAGAAGCTGCTCACACAAGTGCTTTTGGTCATGCACAACAATGCATTATCCATTATCTTCATGTACAAAGAACGATAGTGAATCCTAGCAAATATTTACATGGCAGTTATCATAAAATTCAAGTGAAATCTGTATATATTCATTTCATCCATTTCTTTCTTCTTAACAATCTTTTTTCTAAAAGGGAGGAAGACATTTTCCATAATATAGAAATATCTGAATAATTTAAAGTAAAATAATTTTTGATGTTGAGATTTTTAATGTCTGTTTTAGAAAACTGCAACTTTTAGAAAGATAGAAACTTTATTCAAATGAACACATTTTAATTTGCATATAGTATTGTTTTTTCTCACCACTTACGGATAGACAACGCAACAGTTCTTGTTTTGATTAATTCAACTATTCTAAAGACCCTGAGTATTTTATCTTATGTTCTGTTTTCCAAGTGAAGTAATTGTGGCTAACAAATCCAAATTTGAAATACAATGGTGAATGGAAATTTTTTATGATATTATAAAGTTTGAGTTGTAATGAATTTTCATTATGTACAAGAAATTTACTGCATTTTCAGCAAATATTTTCAAAATAATTGTATAAATGACCACATGAAAATAAAAGTAAAGTACTATTAAATGGGAAAATAACACTTTTTAGGTAAGCAAAAATATATTTAAATTGTTAAGCAATTACTTAATTTTTGCTAGTATTTCAAGGATAGTTAAACAGTTTGTGAAAATGGAACTAAAAGATAATTTTGGTGCAAAAGTATTTTCAAATCCATGCATGATATGGGTCTTCAAAATGTGTATTATGAAAAATATTCATATATTTTAAATCACAATCATACAGCCTACAATATGCTTGAGTCTTGCAGTAAATTAACACAAGCTGTTAAAAATGCAAAATAGGAAGAATGACAAATTGTGTTAGTTTTGAAACCTGATTCTCTATGATGAACATTAATCCAATTTAAGATCATGTAGCTATAGTGGGTAACAGAGAAAATCTATTCTAGGAAAAACAGAGCATGCATCAGCATATGCAGCCAGCAATCATTTTGATTCTAAATGATAGAAATCCGATTGGAACACAGGAATTTATAACTCACATAGCAGAACCATAGGAATCACAGAATAGAGGCATTTCTCAGAAGTGAAAGAGAACAGAGAAGGAAATCAAGTGTTGCTCATTCTCTACATCTTCATCTTGATGTTTTCTTTCCTTTTCTCTCATTTTTATGACTGTCTACTGCTGATGAGCTTACTCTTTGTGGTGAAGAAATGTGGCATTGGCAACTCACATTTCAGCTTTACTATGCAAGGGGAATTTCACAGCTTACTTTAGTCCTCAGTTTTAATAAAATGTCCTAGAGGAATGCACATATTAATCTGGTTTTGCTCAAGTGTCCCCAAATATCATTAGTTGTTGTGCCTGATATTGGCAATTCCCTCTGCCACAACATAGTTACAGTCATGGAGGAAACAAATCCCTGATATAAGAGGCTGCTATGCTGTTCCAGGGGCACTCAGAAATTAAGTAAATTCATCAATCTAGGGCTCCCAGCTAGAATCTGACCATCATTTATAAAATGAAAAGTAATCTACCAGATTCTACAAAATTCCTTATAACACAGAGTAGAAAAACTACAAAAGGGTTTCTGTGTATGTGTTTATGTGTGTGTGTAAGTCAGAGAGAGAGAGCAAGAGAGAGAGCGAGAGTGAGAGAGAGAGAAAGAGAATGAGACTAATTTTCATAATGATTCTAAAATTGATCATTTCATCTTTCTTTTTAGAAGATAATATGCAGTAGTTAATTGTTTAGACATTCAACCTAGGTTTTTGGGGTCTTCTGTAATAAATGTATGTTTTAAGACTACTGGAATGATGAAAATATAAGTGATGATAAAGGAGTCACTCAAGATAAAAAGAAGATTACATGCATACCCAAATGCAACATGTTCATGAATCTTAGAAACATGTCTATCTCATTTTGGTAATAGAATAGCATAAAATTATGAATTTAGTGTATTTAATGAATTAAATAACATTTGAACATCAGAAATGTAGTTATGAATTATACTCTAGTAATAGATAAAATGAGAAATACTATAACATTATTGAAAATGTGTGGACAAATATTTATGAATTGACTCTGATTTCTTAAAAATCAAAATCTAAAGAAATTCTGTCATGAGAAAACATCAAACAGTGAGATATGTACTGTAAAATAACTGACCAATATTTTCCAAGATCATCTCATTGTGAAAGACAAGGGAAAGATGAGGCTAAGGATATATAACTATGTTTAATGTGACCATGGGATATAAAACTGATGAAATTCATATATGCACTATTGTTTAGTTAATAATGTTGTACCAACGTCAATCTCCTGAATGTGGCAACTGCATTACCATTGCATAAATGTCATCTTTGCTGTACCCTGGAGGGAGGTTACACAGAAACCTTCAGTGTCTTGTTCCAACAGTTTGATAAGAATGAGATTATCTCAAAATCAAAATTAAAATAAAGAAGAAACAAGCGAATGATGCTTGCTCTCGCTCCATTTTATACACGGGAATTGGAGATCCCAGCCAGTAGCTGCTCACAAGGAAAACAATTGAAAGTTGTTGGGGAAGTTAAAGAAGGAACAAGACTCTAATCTGTAATGAGAATGCTGTCTACATCTGGTGACTATCGACATTTTGGCTATGATGTCGTTGCATGGGTGTCTTATGTCCACTGGATGCCAGAAGCTGCCACCCAAGTGTGTTTGACAGCAGAAAACAGCTGCAGACTTTTCCGATGTTCTCTGGGCTACAAACATCATCTCCAGATGAGAATTCTGTTCTATATGAAGATCAAAGAAAATTGTTCTTAGAATAATAGGGAAATCAACCAAGTTTGCTAATAAAATATCAATATTAAAAACTAGCTGTGTTCCAAATACCAGCAGAAGCTGAAAATGTAATTCAGGAAAAGCATAGAATTTACTATGGCAACAAAACTTAACAGCTATCTTAATAACAACTATTAAGAATCTAAAAGTGCTGTGGCATAGTATCCTAAGCCTCTGCCTGCAATGCTGGCAAAGCATATGGGTGCTGGTTCGTATCCTAAATGCTCCTCTTCCAATCCAGCTCTCTACTTATGGCCTGGGAAAGCAATGGATGTACCCATATAGGAGACCCGGAAGAAGTTCCTGATTCCTGGCTTTGGATCAGCTCAGTTCTGGCCATTGCAGTCATTTGGGGAGTGAACCAGTGGATTGAAGACCTTTCTCTCTGTCTTTTACCCTCTGTAACTCTGCCTCTCAAATAAATCAATGAAATCTAAACAAACAAACAAACAAACAAACAAAACAAATATAAGATATTTATGGGAATTTATGGGAAAAAGTGAAATATTTTTGAAGCAATTCAAAAAGACCTTGATAATTAGAGGAACATTCTTGTTTACACATAATTACTAAAGATAAAACAATTTTAGATTACCATAAAATTACCATAAATTAATATATAAAATCTATACAATTGTAAAGAAAGTAACAACCGAGTTTTTCATGAAACTTGAAAAGCTAATTTACAGTGTTACAAGGAAGTACAAAGGATTAAGATATCGAAGATGTTCATAATATATGCTATTCAAATCCCAAAATAAAAAGGCCATATTAAATACTCATAGTAATGTAGTGAAATAAGGGGAAAAGATGGACCACATGGTATTGTTGAAACATAGGAACTTGAGATATGAAATAGATATGTTCAATAGTCACTTATTTGGGCTACTGGCTACTCATAAAGAATAACCTAAGTATAAAACACGTGTAACCTACTCTAGGTGGCTAAATAAAAAAAAGAGAAAACCAAAAATGTTCATTTTCAGATGAAGAAACAGCCTTATTGATTAAGCAGAGTGGATATTAAATTAAAAGTACATAAAGTATCGATGAAAATTAATATATTGAAGACTGTACATCAGTCTTGTAAACATTGGAAAGATTGCTTCAGACCATTTGAAAAGACTTAAAATGAATGGTTTACACACAATGCAAAATTAAACATCATCAAAAGTTATAAATTGATACTTCATGAAAATGGAAATAAAATATATAATTTTGCTAACAACTAATGAATTAAACATTAAAATTGGCCAGTGTTGTGGCTCACTAGGCTAATCCTCCACCTGCGGCACCGGCATCCCGGGTTCTAGTCCTGGTCGGGGCTACGGATTCTGTCCCGTTTGCTCCTCTTCCAGTCCAGCTCTCTGCTGTGGCCCGGGAATGCAGTGGAGGATGGCCCAAGTCCTTGGGCCCTGCACCCGCATGGGAGACCAGGAGGAAGCACCTGGCTCCTGGCTTTAGATGGGCGAAGAGTGCAGGCCGCAACGCACTGGCCATAGTGGCCACTTGGGGGATGAACCAACTAAAAAAGGAAGACCTTTCTCTCTGTCTCTCTCTCTCAAGTGTCTAATTGTGACTGTCAAAAAAAAAAAAAAGATAATCAATTAAAAAACATTAAAATTATAGTGAGCAATAATTTCATAACCAACCGATTGGAAAACTTGGAGAGTCCGAAGTTGCCAATGTTGAATTATACAGATAACAATGTGTAAATTGCAAACATTCCAGGTAAGTTATTGTAAGAACTTCACATATTAACTTGTTAGTATCAAATTAACTTGATAATACACAAAACTGTAAGTAGACATTTACTCTCCTAGGATATTATTTGAACATCTCATATAAGTCTTTAAGTTGGGATTCATAAACTCTCCTTTTAGAATGAAAATTAACTCACTGATGATATTGATATATTTAAACTTTGTGATGCAAATTTCTTATAATCTATTTTATTAAATTTTATTATCACCATAATGTTGTCTTTGAAAACAGATTTTGGATGCTTTCTTTTAACCCTCTTTTTGGAACAATTTCAATTACAATGAAGTTATCCATCTATTTGACATTTGTAGTTTCACTTTTGCCAGAGTATAGAAAATACTTATATTGTATTTATTAACATAATTTCTTGTGATTTATCTAATATACTCTATAGACGTATTTTTCAGCTTGACTTTGCTTTTTATTTCCACTAGCTTTGCTTAGTGAGTGGTTTATCTATTCATTTTCTTTTTGCCATTTGTGATTTCACACATCATTGATTTTTCTATTATTTCTGATTTTCTGTTTTCTCGTTCATTAATTTTAGCTGTTAGATTATTTTCTTTTCTTCCTCCACCTTTCTTTTTTCTCTCTTTGTTCTGTACTTTTCTAACTTTTAAGTTTAACTCTCAATAAAATTTTGTCTCCTCTTAATGAATATAGTAAATACTTAAAGCTACATATTCCCCACGTTAGAGTACAATATGATGATTCCAATGCATATATTCAGTATTAATATTTTCTTTGTGTTGTAAAATCTTGGTTTTGATTTTTGCTTATTTAAATACTTTTAACATTTTCTTAGTGTTTATTCCATTTTTATTATTAATTTCAAGTTTTACTGTTCTGTGATCAGAATATGTAATTTTAATTTTGATAAAATATTAGTGTCCTTCGTAGTCAAGTGATTAAGATTCTGTTTTGTATCTCTTAAAAGAAAGTTTGCTATTCAGCCGATGCCGCGGCTCGCTAGGCTAATCCTCCACCTGTGGTGCCAGCACCCCAAGTTCTAGTCTCAGTTGGGGCACTGGTTCTATCCCGGTTGCTCCTCTTACAGTCCAGCTCTCTGCTGTGGCCCGGGAAGGCAGTGGAGGATGGCCCAAGTGCTTGGGCCCTGCACCCTCACAGAAGACCAGGAGAAGCACCTGGCTCCTGGCTTTGGATCGGCGCAGTGCACCAGCCATAGTGGCCTTTTTGGGGGGTGAAACAATGGAAAGAAGACTTTTCTCTCTGTCTCTCTCTCACTATAACTCTGCCTGTCAAAAAAAAAAAAAAGTTTGCGTTTTATTTTTATTTTATAGATTCTGGAAAACCACTTCAATCTCTCTTATATTTACCTGCTGATTTCTATTTTATTGTTCTATGCCTCTGAAAATATTGTCTTCAAAATTTCTTTGTAGGTATGGGTGCTTGACCTAGTGGTTAAGCTGATGCAGACACCTATGTAGCCCATCAGGGGCCTCAGTTCAATGGCCACTCCTGACGTTAAGATTCTGGTAATGTAGTCCTGGGAAGCAGAGGTGATAACTCAAGTAATTGGTTAGGAAGTCATGTGGGAGATTTTTATTGACTAATCAGCTTCCTGTTTGGCAACATCCAGCTCCTGCCTTTGCAGGCATTTGAGGATTGAAGAATTGAATGGGAGCATGCCCTGTCTCTCTGTCTCTGTCTCTCTCTTGTCTCTCTGCCTCTCAAATAAAAAAAAAATTAACATAAAAAAATTCACCAGTGGTTGGCACTGTGGCTTAGCAGGTAGAGCTGCCACCTGTGGTGCTGACAGAACATATGGGGGCCCATTCAAGTCTCAGCTGCTCCATTTCAGATCTAGCACCCTGCTAATCCACCTGGGAAAGCAGCACAAGATGGCTCAAGTCCTTGGGCCCCTGAACCGACAAGGGAGACTCAGAAGCTCCTGGCTCCTGGCTCCTGGCTTCAGATCAGCCCAGCTTTGGCCCCTGTGGCCATTTGGTGAGTTAACCAGAGGATGGAAGATTTTTCTCTCTCTCCCCTTTCCTCTCTCTCTCTCTAACTCTGCAATTTAAATAAATATTTTTTAAAAAAGTCACCAGAATAAAATAATTTTTAAATTATTATTCACAAACCTTTAAAGTTCTCTCATTTGCGTCAATGTGTATATATATATAATATGCATATAGTTTCATGTATAGTTTTTTCATAATGCACTTTTACCATGAACTATTTATAATCTAAATTTATAAATATCTTTACACCAATATTTATATCTTTATTCCATTTTCCACATACTGTTTGAAGTAATATCAACATATATACTTATATACATGTTTGTGCTTTTTTGTGATACAAGTACCACTGACCTCCATCATTCTGGAAGCATATATTTATTTTTGTATTTATATTTACAGGAAGGAAAGGTCATTGAGGTTATCTGAGGTTATAATAATATACTTTTTTTTGACAGGCAGAGTTAGACAGTGAGAGAGAGAGAGACAGAAAGGTCTTCCTTCAGTTGGTTCACCCCCCAAAATGGCCACCACGGCCAGCGCGCTGCACCAATCCTAAGCCAGGAGCCAGGTGCTTTTTCCTTGTCTTCCATGTGGGTGCAGGGGCCCAAGCACTTGGGCCATCCTCCACTGCCTTCCCGGGCCACAGCAGAGAGCTGGACTGGAAGAAGAGCAACCGGGACAGAACTGGCACCCCAACGAGGACTAGAACCCAGGTAGCTGGTACAGCAGGCAGAGGATTAGCCAAGTGAGCCACAGTGCCAGCCATAATATACCAATTTTTAACAAGTATTGATCATCTTGTGTATTCCAGGTATGATTCCAAGCAATGTGATTGTTTTGTTTTGTTTGATTCCATTATCAATAGATAATTATATATATATATATATATATATATATATATATATATTTGACAGGCAGAGTGGACAGTGTGAGAGAGAGAGAGAGAAAGGTCTTCCTTTTCCATTGGTTCACCCACCAATTGCTATTGCGGCCAGCAAGCTGCGGCCAGCACACTGAGCATATCCAAAGCCAGGAGCCAGGTGCTTCTCCTGGTCTCCCATGTGGGTGCAGGGCCCAAGGACTTGGGCCATCCTCCACTGCCTTCCAGGGCCACAGCAGAGAGCTGGACTGGAAGAGGAGCAACCAGGACAGAATCCGGCGCCCCGAGCGGGAGTAGAACCCAGGGTGCCGGTGCCGCAGGTGAAGGATTAGCTTAGTGAGCTGCGGCAAATTTAATCTAGCAAAATATTATTACTGATGCAGCTTAAGGATTTGAAGATTAACATGAGGACTTCAAGCAGAAGTCATTTTAGGGTTAAAATATATCATCCTGGTTGCTAAATGACAGCAACAAAACAGATCACAGGGATTTAAGGCAAATACACACTACAGATTTTTTCCCCTAAGGACAATCAAGAACTTTCATTAGCTTTAAAATGATTCTGAGAAATACATTGATGAAAATAATTTTAAGAATAGACCTTTCTGTATAGTGAATGCTCATGAGATCAACATGAGTAGCAATGGGGAGAAGAGTACAAATGCTATTGCCATGTTCTGTGCAGGTGATAATGGTCAGGACGTGGGTAAGGCACACAAATGCAAGGAAGCTATTCACATGGATGTAGGAAAGGCAGGATATGAACACAGAGAGAATTCAGGAGTTAACAGCAATAAATTGAGTGAGAACCTAATTTTTTTTTTACAATACAAAAGACCAGGAATTGGAGACCTATAATAATTATTTTCTAGACCACTTAAAATATATGTGACTGTGTGATTCAAAATGAAATCTTGGGGCTGGTGCCGTGGCTTACTTGGCTAATCCTCCGCCTGTGGCGCCAGCATCCCATATGGGCACCGGGTTCTAGTACTGGTTGCTCTTCTTCCAGTCCAGCTCTCTGCTGTGGCCCAGGAAGTCAGTGGAGGATGGCCCAAGTGCTTGGGCCCCTGCACCCTCAGGGGAGCCCAGGAGAAGCACCTGACTCCTGGCTTCGGATCAACATAGCTCCGGCCATTGCGGCCAATTGGAGAGTGGACCAATGGAAGGAAGACTGACCTCTCTCTCTGCCTTTCTTCTCTCTGTGTAACTCTGACTTTCAAATAAATAAATAAAACCTTAAAAAAAATGAAATCTTAAGTAGCAAGTCTGACATGAGTTGTAGTTCTTAAAACTGATCTTGAACTTCACTCCTGTTCAGGTGATTCCCACCACAGTGTGATATCTTTATAAAGCTCTAATGGTGGGGAGAGTTTTCCTTTCTGTCTGAGGAAATGTTACATTTCATGCTTTGCCCATCATCTCATTCAGTCACATTGTTCTATTTATTTACATCATAGGAAATATTTTCTTGCATTGTACATTTCAATGTATTTCTGTAAGTCATTAAAACCCTGTTAGAATTTCTGAAAATTAGGTTCTGGTACAGCCACAATAAGCTTTAGAGTTATCAGTTTAAGATAATAAACACTGTATGCATGTATGTTTTGGAGAAAAATAAGGATTGAAGTAGCAATGTATAATGAAGGTCTTTAAGGACTTAAATTACATGTGAACAAATACTTCAAGGGCAACCCACTTCATATTTACTTTTGTTTTTAACAATGTTATTTAACACGTTGGAAATGGAAGATATCTTTAACCTTTTTTCATGTTAACAAGTCATTTTACAAAGATTTTTGTGTTACCCTTTTAAGCAAAATTGATACATAGGAACTAAATATTACTACAATTAGGTAGCTTTTTAACTAAAACATGTCAAATGTGTACGACTATTTGACAATAGTAATAAGGAAGGGACATTTTAATAGATAATGACATCAAGAGTTTTATTAATTTCAGTAGTTGGTATACTGTTTATTACTTTAATAGATTAGATGAATAAAGCTATGTGTTATTATCCAATCTTATTTTAATATAATTTGGCTAAGATAGTTATGAACTTTCTAAACATTTTTGCCCCAAAATACTTATAATTGTGGATGTATTAATGTATATTTATATACCTGAATGAGAATTAATATTCCAGTTAATAATTCACTGAAAAAATGCAAAAAGAATGCTTGCCAGTGCTTTATTTAGATTTGCTAACACAAAGATGTCTGTATTCCCTAGAAATAATGCAGTAATATGAAGCAAGTCAAAATAATGGCCCAGTTGGGAAAAGATAAAAGCAAGGAAGAGGTGATGGGTTTCTGAGAATACGATGCTTTCTAGGGCTGGAATGTCCCCTCTGATTCATATACAGGTGTCCTGCAAGACAGGCAGTGCACATCGACATGCAAGAAGCACCTCCTCCTGTTTTAAACATCTCAAATCAGAATCGCAAAACACATCTCCACATCCACACTGTTGGATTCCCTCTTAATTCTGTGTTGCAGAGCCACTCTAAAGCCCATCAGAAATATTGGCAGTACATCTCTCCTTCCTTTAGCTTTCTGTGATTCTACATCTATATGTTTCTCAACACTTTATGCTATTGTTCCCAATACCACCATTACATATTGTGATAATACTAGTTGCAAATAGTTACCTAACTACAATTTCCATTTGAACCTTCAATGACTTGATATATATCCTAATTAGCCCCAGGAGCAATTTGAAAATGCAAATCTAATCACTGCATTCCAGCGTCTACTCATTGATTTTTGGATAACGTTAAACTTGATGTGGATCACCAGGTAGTTCATTATTAGAGTGGTTCTACTTACATTGCTGGCTTATTCATCTTCTCAATTTACCACTCTTGGATGAACCTACGAGCAATATAGAGGATTGTTAAGCTTCTAAAAAAGTTCAAATATCTCTCTCAATTTAGAATGTTATGATAACTGTACAGATAAGGGTTAGAGCAAAAGAAGTAGATGTTATAATCTACAAATCAAATCTTCACATGCAATTATAACAATAAGTAAAATATGAGCTAATTTGCCAAAACATTGAATTTGTGTTATTCATCTATATGTTTTATCAACTTTTAACTTACATTATTGATAATTTTCCTCAAGTTAATCATGCAGATTACTTTTGTGATTTACAAGCTGAAGAAGATGGACAGTATATTACTTAGATGATAAAATCAAATATTTGGAGTAGGGAAGTTAATACCATGAGGCTTTGTACCTCAGCAAGGAAATTGGAATAAGAAGTAATTCATTACAGTGAGTAAAGTGGGAAAAATAAGTCTTTAGTAACTTAAAGATGTCAATGAATTCCTGGAAGACAGAATGCAAAAGGAGTAGAAGGAACTGATGAATGATACTTTGAGATTGGTTCAGATTTTTTTTTTCTCAAACAATAATCTTTTATTGCATTATTAAAATACCACAAGACACAATCTGGGTTCTTGTTTCTGTAGCCGGATAACTTTTAGGTCTTATTCATCAGCCTGTTGAACTGTTCCTTTTTCAGAGACATAGATACCATCCAAAAATTTTCTGATATCTTTATTTTTAACTGTTGTTGCTTGCTGAATCAAAGCAGCTGAATTTGAAGCAAGTTCAATGTCATTTCCTTCAAGCACTAATTCATCTTTCTGGGCTTGAGACACTGAACAGGCAACACCTGGCCTCATCCGAACCCTTCGGATGTACTTTTCACCCAAGAAATTTCTAATTTCAACAAGAGACCCATTCTCTTGAATAACCACGTTGATGGGGAAGTGAGCATACACTGACCTCATCTTGTAACGGAAGCCCAGTGTAACCCCCTTGATCATATTCTGTACGTGACTACAGATCGTGCGAACAGTTGCCAGTTCCTTTCTATTTCCCCACCATTTGTCAACCCGGAGCCTCTTCTTTTTCTTTCCCAGGAGACTGAGTTCCACATTGATGTGATTGAAGTCCCTCCGCAGGGTTCCTCTGGGCCCCTTCACAATGACTGTGCGCCCCTTCAGACTGATGTCGACATTTTCTGGGATGTCGACCGTCTGATTGCTGAGAATGGTCTTCATTCTCGCAGTAGATGCGGCAAAAAGCTGGTTCAGATATTTTAACTTGCTGTGTGCTGGCTTTTTTTTTTTTTTTTTTTTTTTATCCTGTAAACATTATTCAGCTTTGTTCTGGGAGGCAGTTTAGTTTCTTGGGAACAATTTGGCAAATTTGTGTCCTGACTGTAAGTTTTCTCAGCATAATTTTGTCTCCCTACTGAGGCAAAACATGCATTACTCTAGCCCAGTCTCCAGGTTTTCACTCCGGCTGATGAGAATAGGAATTATTCTGGCTGTATATGTGATCTGCAGTTATTGTCCCATGTATTTTTCCAGGCCTCAGGGAGATTTCTCACTTGCACGCCTTTTCTTTTTTAAATTAAACATTTAATTTTGAGATAATTATTGATTCACAAGCAGTTGGAGAAAATAACACAGAAAATCTGTACACTTTATTCATTTTCCCAGTGGTTCCAATGATCACATTTTGTACAACTGCAGTACAACATCACAACAGGATATTGATATTGATACAATCAACATATAGAACCCGCCCATCATCCATAGCATCACTTACATGACATACTTAAATTCCTTTTCCTTTGCCCTGCCTCCCCATACATGGCTCTGGGAACTATTAACCTGTTCTTCATTCCTTTTTTGTTTCAATAATATGTAACATGAATCTTTTATGATATATTTTTGTGCATAATTTTTGCAGATTTATCCAAATTATTGCATATACAAATAGTTTATTCTTGTTTACTAAGTCATATTCCTTGGTATAGATGTACAGCTCTTGTTTTTTTTTAATTTATTTAACCATTTATCTTCTTCAAGATATCTGGGTTATTTTTGTTTTTAATACTAAAAATAAATCTATGGGAAATTGTTTTTGTTAGAAATTAGCTTTTATTTTCTTGGAAGAAATATAATTGCTTTGTCATATGGTAGTTAGTAATTTGGTTAATTTTAATAACCATCTAATTGTTTTTCAGAAACTCCATGTCATCTTATATTCCCACCACAATGTATAATGATGGAGGAGAAGCAGAATCAGTAGAAATAGCATCCTCACCACATTTGGTGTTCTCAGTATTGTCAAAATTTAGCCATTATGTTTGATTTTTTTTTTCATTGTTGCTTTAATTCACATTTACCAAATGACAAATGATGTTGGGTATCTTTGCATGAGCTTAGTTTACATCAGTGTATCTTTTAAGGTGAAATGCATCTTCAAATCTTTTGTACATGTTTGCATTTATACTTTTTTGTATTTATACTTTATTATTTTGTATTTATACTTTCTTACTCTACACAGCAGATAGTAATCTTTTGTAGAATTTATGGTTTTCCAATATTTTCTCCCACTCTATGGCTTGATTTTAATTCTATTAGTAGAGTTTTAATTTTTTTGATATCTACTTTATCAAATTATTTTTATCAATCACACTTCTGTCGTCAGCTCTAATAGCCCTCAGCTCAGACCTGTAACCAAAAAATTGTTCCTGGTTTTTTGATCTAGTTTTATAGTTTTACACATTGTGTTTCTATCCACAAGCCTATTTAATTAATTTAAGTTTATGATATGAAACGAAGGTCAAAGTCCACTTTTTGCCACAGAGTTTCCAATTGCTCCAGTACCAGTCCTGAAAAAGGCTCTGCTGCCCAATCTACCATCATCACCAGTCCAGAACATGGCAGCAGCATTCCTGAGTATCCCACTGTTTTGGCTTATATGGTCCTCAGGGGCATTGCCTATACAGCAAATAAGAAATTCTTAAGAGTGCTTCTTTCTTAGAATGCTATTTAAATTAACCCAAATTTTCACTTGTCCCCAGGAAGAAAAGCTGAATTCACTTTTTGGTCCAAGTCTCTGTGATCATAAGCATATTTGGTATACACTTTAATGCAAGAGGTGTGAATTTATATGTTAAGTGGTCTACACTTATTTTACACTTTCATAGAACATACACATGAGTTTTCCATTTTCAATCAGCTTTTAATGTAAAAAGTATTCCTCACAAATTAATTTTGATACTCTGCAACAGGGAGAGCAGGAAAATACATTTGAATTTAAAAATGTTTAAAAACATAAACAATTCCAGAAAGTAAACATCATGACTATGTCGCTCCCCCTCTTCGTGGAGGAACGACACAGGACCCTGCGCTGTTCTTTTGTCTGCTCGGCCCTCCCCGGGTTTGCTGCTGGTTCTTCCCTGGTTGGCTACCGACCCTTCGACCTCCGTGGAAGGGCGGTTCCTCCTGCCACATTCCCCACTTCCGCGGGGGAGCGGCACACCGCCGGCCGGCTCTCTCGGGGGCTGCACAGGTGTTCCTTCAGATAGATGTTCCTGGTGCATGTTGTCTCTCTCCTCCTTTATAGTCCTCTTCCACCAATCCCAACTCTGCTACCCACACGCTGAGTATGCTGCTCTCCTGCAATCAGGAGCAGGATCAGCTCCTGCAGGTCATCACTCAAGTTGGCGAGAGGCAGCTGCGTAGAAGTTGTTACTCCCTTCTCAGCGCCATATTGTGGGAAAGCAGATGCATAGAATAAGTCTTAATTCCAGTAACTTAGTCTAGTCCGAGTTGCTCCCAGTTGCTCCCCACATGACTATCCTAAGGAGTCTTTTACAGAATAACCATTGTGGGGAATGGACAAATAAGTATTAGCATGAAAGCACAATTTAGAATGAATAAAGTATCTCTGTCCCTTCCATTATCAATAATATTGAACACAAAACTGAATGGAATGAAAGGTATTTGAGATGTAAAGCATTGTAACTGACAGAATTTAACATTATTAAAATATAATGTAAGCCTGTTACAAATGTTCATATTTTATAAAGTCATTGGATAATTTAATATCTTTCTCCCCAAAATCCAGGACACAACTTAAAAATTTTTCTTTTACCATTACAAAGTAGAATAAGGGAATAAAATGCAGAAAAACGTGTGTAAAAAGGATATTATTAAGTATTTGAGGGAAAAGGGAGAATAATTAAGCATGATGGCTTTGGACATATTTGTCAAGAAAACTAAGAGAGGGGAAACAAAGCATTGATCTGGAAGCAGTCACTTGTCACCTTTAATTTACTAAGAGATTTAATGGCTTTCTTGTTTATATATATATATGTGTATATATATATATATACACATATATATGTATATATATGTATAAAATGTTTATATATATATAAACACACACACATATATACATGCACACACACACACACATATCCTGAAATACAACATTGTGAGGGAAGTTATTTTGTAATCTACTGTCTTTTTAAAAAAAAAAAAAAAGGATTTTTTTAAAGATTTTTTTTTTCATTTGAAAAAGTTGGGACCAGTGCTGGGGTATAGCAGGTAAAGCTGCCCATGCAGTGTCAGCATCCCATATGGGCTCCTGTTCCAGACCCAGCTGCTCCACTTCCGATCCAGCTCTCTGCTATGGCCTGGGAAAACAGTAGAAGATGGTGCAAGTGCTTGGGCCCCTGCACCCTTGTGGGAGACCTGGAAGAAGCTCTTGGCCAGCACTTCAGGCCAAGGCTTTAACTCACTGTGCCACAGAGCCAGCCCTTGCAATCTACTATCTTTTACAAATGTAGAAAAGATTGCCGTATAAAGTGGATGCTCTAAGATTTGAAACAAATAAATACTTATTTGATACATTTTCTGATGTGTTGGAATCCTAAAACAATATTTTTGTACTCCAGAATGCTAATTGCCATGCTGTTATTATTATTATTATTAATCAACTGCTTGTATAAAGCAATTATAATTTATGTACCCTTATTTTGAAGGCAAAAAACTATAAATGAAGAATGATTACATAGTCCAGAATTATTATAAGCATATTAAAATGGTAATTTCCTTTTTATTCAAAAGAGCTAAAACACTTGATGAGATTTGTACCTGGTATTTTGTAGAATGTACCATTTTTTTACAGATTTATTTTATTTATTTAAAAGTTACAGAGATGAAGAGGCAGAGAGAGAGAGAATTCTATCCACTGGTTCACTCCCCAAATGGCTGAAAAGGCCAAAGCTGGGCCAATTCAATCCAGGATCCAGCAGCTTCTTCCAGGTCTCCCACGTGGGTGCAGGGGCCTAAGTACTTGGCCCACTTCTGCTGCATTAGCAGGGAGCTGAATCAGCAGTGGAGAAGTGGGACTGAATCCAATGCCCAAATGGGATGCTGGCACTGCAGGCAGCTGCTTTACCCTTTACGCCACAGTGCCATCGAGAATGTAGCATTTTTTATGATGTCTTAGAATGCCTGTGTTGGGTGAAGTATGTGTGGGTATGCAAATAACTATATGTCTCTCTCTCCATTCATATTTGTATTATCTAAGAAATGCTTTATTAGTTTATTTTATAGACAATTTTACATTTAGGAATTATAAGACTTGCAGTAAAGAAGGGAGAAGAGTACAAATGCATTGTCAGAGAGAGAACTACGTGAGTATTTTATTCCTGTGAAATCATAAAGGTAAAATCCAATTTTAACAAATATATGGTAATTAATTACAGGCAAATTTCATTACACTTACATGAATCCATTGTTGGAAATCACATTTTTTGCTACATCACTTAGTGCCTAGTTTCAAATGTGGCTTAGGCCAACTTCTGTGTAATGAATGCAAATGAAAATTGCTTTTATCTCAAGAAGAAAATAATGCGCACTGATAACCTTCATCTTCTGAGCTCCAGAGTCAACACAGTGAACATTTTACTTCCCTAGCTGATTTGTGATTTTATACTTTAAATATTTTTATTTCAAGAAGTTGACAAGTGTTTGAATTTTGGAGTGAAAGTAAGATTGACAGTTAATGGTACTTTTATGATGTAGAAAAGGTGAAATAAAGATTTAAATTAACTTTTGTTCTTATCAAATAAAAAAAGTTTTATTACATAATCACAAGCCAGTTACACACTATTGGTAGAGAAGACTGCTATTTTGTGATTGACAGATGGATCTTGTGCATGCTGAATTTTCCTTTGAGTCAATTTCCTTAACTGGCTCCTAATCCCAGTTCTGCCACCAACTGATTACAACTTTAAGAAAGCATGTATGTTCGACTATCAAAATTTCATTTCTAAATAAGGCAAGTGTCAACATTTACACTTTTTTAAAAGAAATTCTATTGATTGATGTTTATTCATCTGATAAATGTGTGTGGGTATATGTCTTTGTGTGAAAGAGATTGAGAGAGAGAGGTACAGAGAGATAGACAGGTATCTTCCATCCCTTGGAAGGCTGTGCCAGGAGCCTGGAACTCAAGCCGGATCTCCTATTTGGGTATCTGTTACCCAACCACTTGACCCATCACCCACTGCTTCCCAGGGTGTGGCTTAGCAGGAAGCTGGAAGTGAAAGCAGAGGTAGGACTTCAAACCAGGCACTACAATATGGGACAGGAACATCTCAATTAGTTTGCCAAATGCAAATTTTGATGTTTGGCATTTTAATGGGAAGTGGCTGTAGAGCTATAAAATGTTTATATGTATTAAATTTATGAATATCATTATCCCTGTCAGAATTTGTAAACTCTTCATATAATTATGATCATGAATTATCAGGTTTCCTGAGTTATCAGTTACTATTAGTAATATGAATATCTTTTTTATATTTGGTTATAATGTTCCTCAAAAATTTTTATCTCCTTAGGATAACTTTTAGGTGTCATTTCAGAACCATGCAAGGTGCTTTGTTTTCAAAAGTAAACAGCAAATATAGCTCCGACAGAAGGAATTCAACTCATTTAGAAATCAGCAGATTCTACACATAAAACACAATTGTCTCTCCTTTTTAGCACGTAGACTCTTTCCACATTATTTTTGAAAATTGAAATTATGTATCTATTGTCTATGATCTGTATTTGAATAGAAAAATTGCTTCATTTCCAAACAGTGGAGATATGGAATTGAAATCAGATTTTTTAAAGAGAATGGATAAAAGTCATTGTCCCACAGTGACTGTGGTTGTCCATTCTCTGCTCAGATCACACAGCAGACTTGTTTTGACCCTCATTATGCATTCACTTTTGAATGACAGTTTCTTAGGTATCCAGGAAAACAGCAGGAAATTTTTGTTTAAGATTAAGACATGTATATTATGTGACCCCACCAGTTAATGCAGAGAAACAGCCATGCCAAACAGATTAAATCCTACTAAAAACTTAAGCAATTTGTTTAGGGTACCTATCCTGGTCACTCATAACGGGGTTTCTAAAATACAGCAGAGTGAACTTCCCCATGGACAGAGAACCGGTGAGAACTGAAGGATGCTGACAAGTAAGTAAGGTGAGCAGAGAACCCAGGAACACAGTCTCATTTGAAAATAAGCAATCGTTCTTAAACAGTCTCCAGGGAGCAGAGACAACAGGTGGCTGGTGAAGGCTCAGATTTGACAGAAAAAAAAAAAAAAAGGAAAGACTTGCAAATACCAAATATAGTAGCATGCATACCTCCATGCAATTAGGAAAAGGAATATAGAATGTTTACATTGGCCCTCTACATCCTCAAGTTCTGTATCTGTGAATCCCACTATGATACAAAATAATTGGGAAAATTTACTGCCGCATTCCCTTAATAAGTTACTATCACTGTTTGTAAACATTCACATATATATTTTTGAATATTTATCTTATCTGGTGGTCTTTCCTTTTTTTTCTGAATTTCCAAGTGTTTCTCTAAGATCATTTCCTTCTGCCTAAAAATCTCATTATTCTAGTATTGGCCTGTTGACATAAATTATTTTGTTTAGCTTTTACATTTGGAAAAAATGCATTTTAATTCACATTTGAGGGATATTTACATTAGATCTGGAGCTCTAAGTTGACAATAGTTTACTTTCAGTATTTTAAAGTCACCTTATCTGCTGCTAATTCTGTTGTATATCTTTGAAGAAAGAATATTATTTTGCTGTCTTTGGTATGAGTTTAGATGCTTTTTCCTTATTTATGTTGGCTTTGTCAAATTTTGTTTATCTCTAGATTGTTATCTTTTGGCACTTTGGGAAAGTTCTGGGCTATTATTTCATTTTTAAAAATTGTATTTGAGAACAAGAATGACAGTGAGAGATGGAGAGCAGAGAGGAAGAGGCAGAGAGATGTCTTCCCTCCGCTGCTTCACTACCCAAATGGCTGCAACACCTGGCGCTGGGAAAGGCCTAAGCCAGGAGTGGGGAACTCCACCTGGGTCTCCTATGGTGTTTGCAGCGCCCAAACAATTGAAAAATCACCAGCTGCCTCCCAGGCACATTAGCAGGAAGTTGGATGGAGAGCGTGGAGTGCACTTGGAACTGGGAGCAGCACTCTGATATGGGATGTGCACATTCTAAGTGGTGGAACACTGGTGTGCCACAACACCCACCGCAAATTTCTTTAACTATTTCCATTTCCATTTTCTTCCTTTGCCCCAGCTTGGGACTCTAGTGGCACTATTTTAGATCTCTCAACAAATCTTCACATTTTTTCCCCAAAGATAATTTATACTATCAGTCCCCAGGCTCATAGCAGTAGATCATCTCAGGTCAAAGACAGAGCTAACTGCTGATTTTGCAATATCTTCCTGGCCACCTTCTTTGCTTGTTTCCTGTAACCTGTTCTTTGCTCCATTGCTCTGTCTTTCCCTTTTTCTCTCTCCTTTTCTTTCTTACTCTGTTGATTCTCTCTTCCTGGATTTTCCCTCTCCTATCATTTTGCCCCCAGCCCCTCTGAGTTGCCTACGTATGAATTTTAAAGCATTTCTCTTACTTATTGATCTTTGGACCCCAATATTTTACATCCCTGTACCATGAGCTATCCTCAAGTCTCACCTCTGCATTCTCAGTTTGTATTTGCCCCTTGGCCTCTCATTTCCTTACACTTGCTGAATGTCCAGAGAAACTCAGTGTGACCAGAACTTGTAGGGGCTTTCCTGCTTTTCAAACAGTAGGGGCAGGCATTGACACAGTGAGGTAAGCCCTGCTTGTGATGCTGGCATCCCATATCAGAGTGCCAGGAGGCATCCTGGCTGTTCCACTTCTTATCCAATTCCTTGCTAATGCACTAGGGAAAAAAGCAGGAGGTGACTCAACCATTTGAGGCCCTTGCCATCAACGTGGGAGACATGGATGGAGTTCCTGGCTCCTGGCTTCAGCCTGGACCAGGCCAGACTTTGAGGCTATTTGGGAGTAAACCAAACAAAGGAAGATATCTCTCTCTGTCTCTAATTCTCTCTGTCATTCTACCTGTCCAATAAATAAATAAATCTTTGCAAAAATAAAATGAAATAGAATTTGAAGTTTTTACCTTATCTTTTAGAAGAACATACCTCCCAGTGCTGGGTCTCTTTTCCCATCTTGAGCCTGTAATGCTCTCCGCTTTGTTTTCCTTTCTTTTCTTTTTTTCCATCTCACTAAGATATTCTCCCTGCTCTGTGCTTCAGGCACCTGAGTCAAGTGCGCAGAACACTTACAAAGAAAGCAAGAAGTGAAATAAAGAAAAGAAAATAACATTTCAAGAGAGCAGTTGATGTTTTTTCTCATTTCATTTTGGCTATAAGAATTACATTTAAATTTTTATCATATTTTATGCCTCATAAAATTTATGATTCATAAAATCTACTTATAATATTTATGAAAGAATTTAATGGCAACTTGCATATATATATATATATATATGTATGAGATTCATAATGGGTACATATAGAATCTTTTGTTTAAATAATATCTTGGAAATAAGAATTCTGATATTGCTTCAGTAAATATGCAATATTTGTTTTTCAGTGGTAGGATTTTAAAACTTAGCTTAGTCATAATTTTTCATGCAGCTCTATATTATAACTTTCTAAATCTGATAATGCTGGTTTCCACTTAACCAATAATATAAAGACTATATAAACAACAAGAATATTACTCAAAAGTGAATAATGAGTAAGGAATAGTATACATTTACCAAGTATAATAAGAACAAAGCATGTTTCTCAATGCTTGGGTATCTCACCTATAGCATCTATAGCCTATGAAAAGCATACAGTCCCAGGCCATAAGATGTCCTCTCAAGGACTCAAAGCAACAGAGTAATACTGTGCTAGAAACCACAGTATAACTTTGCATTGTACTACACTAAATGGTCTTTGCAGACATCTCTTTCCAATACCAGGGTGTTTCTGTCACATTATTTTATTTCCACTTATTTTTGTTGAAGTTGTATAAATTGGGCTTTTTCTTGTATTTCAGGATATACAAGTTTCTATAGGCACACACTAATATATCATGGCAATATAAGCAATTTAGTGTCTTATGATCATCAATAAAGTGTATTATCAGACGATTTCATGAGGATTAAATTGCAGTTTCTCTGTGTCCTACAGAGACTTCAAAATTTATTAGAAGACTGAGATTAAAAGATAAACTTATTTTTGGTACAGAAAAATTTGAAATCTATGTATATTAGGGATCTTCCAAAAGTTCATAGAAAATGCCTATTTTTCCCCACTATATTAGATTGATGCAAATAAACAATGTGAATTTCAATTATTTTTGCTTATAAATGTTATCTTCTAATTCCATTTCTATGAACTAAGTTTTAGTCTTTAAAATTTATTTTATGAATTTATTTGAACATCAGAATTACAGAAAGGCAGAGAAAAACACACAGAGAGATCTTCCATCTGCTCCTTCACTCCTCGTTGGCTGCAGTGGGCAGGACTGGGTCAAACCAAAGCCAGGAGCCAGTAGTTTCTTCAAGGATTCACACAGGATTGGCAGGGGCCCAAGCACTTAGGCCATCTTGTGCTTCTTTTCCCAGGCCATTAGCAGGGAGCTGAATCCTAAGCAGAGAAACCAGGAGACAATCAGCACCCATGTGGGATCCTGGGTTTCAATGGCAGTTTTGCCTGCTATACCACAATGCTGGTACCTTTTACTGCTTTTTTTTTTGTTAGTTAGTTTTTAACAAAGTCAATATAGTTCATGAGGCTTATAATGAGGCATACAAGCAATCATAAATAAAAAGTGTCATATTAGAACATGACTATTTTAAAAATGTGCTTGAACACAATGTTTGTATATTTTTGAGATATAAAATTATTTTTCCTGATTTTAAAAAGCAAAGTTTATTAATGAAAAAAATTATTAAAAAGAATTAATGTTTATGTTGAGCCTTTAAAAAAGGAAAATCTGCAATTTGTTGCAAAATTTATAAATCTATCGGACATTATATTAAGTGAAATAAACCAGACCCAGAAAGACAACAGCTGCATGATTTCACTTATATGTGGAATCTGTAACACTTGACCTCTTGGGCGTAGAAAGTAGAAGAGTGATTGCCAGGGACTGTGTGTGAGGAAACTTTAAGTTATAAGATGAATAAACTGTAAACCTAAGGTACAGTATGGGTGATGATGGATATTTAATCAACTTCATTGTGCAATCACTGAACAGAATATGCATATATCAGTTCAGTTCATCATGTTGTACACCTTGAATATACAGAAAAAAGGAATAAATGTATCTCCAAGTTCATCATTCAAAGAAAGCTAAAGTTAATATTTGGATATCTTTGTTTTGATTTAGCTAATATGTTAAAATCCATGATTTTCATCCTCATAAACAATTTATTTTTATTATGACCACCATACTGACACTGATATTTTTATCATGCTAGTTTACATAACAATGTTGTATTTGTACTTCATCATGTCATTAAAGTTAGAATTTCTAAATCATCAAACTCTTCTTAGTAATGAAAGCTTTCCCATTATGATTATTTAATATCAATCATGTCATTTTTCTGTTTTATTGGACATTTTTCTATATTGATTGCAAAAATTATATAATTGTACCATGAACATCTTTGAGCCTGATTTTCTAAAGGATGCCTTGGAGGTAAAGAGCTCTCGCTTCTGTATACATTTTGGATCTCTAGCCCACCTACCACATGCTATGACCCTTGCAAGATTCTCACTGCTATTAAGGTGAAGGAGAAATTAAGAGTAGAGTGGGGGGCGGAGCCAAGATGGCGGAATAGTGAGGGCACGCACCAATAGTCCGGGAAAATTTAGTTTAATAAAAGGGGAGTTAAGGTAGCCTCAGAAAAAGAACCAGGAAAATATTGCAGAGGAAACTCTCCTGGATCGAGTGGCTGTGAATCGGAGGACCTACTGGGAGAACAAGGTCGCCCACCGCGCAGAAGCCAAGCCGCAGGAGCCGCGGGAGCCACAGGAGCCGCAGGGTCTGCGCGCCAGTGCAGGAAGGGGAGTGCATGTCACACAGATGCCAGCGGGGAGAGTTGGGACGTCCAGGGCTCCGAGTCCACACATTGGCGCTGGAAGGGGAGGTGAGCTCAATAACCCGAGACATTGGCGGGGAAACGGGGGTCAGAATCTACAGGGGAGCCGGAAAGTGCAGCAGACTCACTACCAGAAAGAAGGAAAAAAAGGTTGGGGGTTTCTCTCTCCGCCAACCTTGCAAAGGTTGCAAGGCTGCAAGGCTTGAGTTTGCAAGAGACAAAGAGCAGGCCCCCTCTCTGGATTTACATAACAACAGGGGAGAGCTAAGAAACTGAGTCACTACAATTCAGTAGCCTAGGCAACCCAGTGGGAGTCCAGAGGAGAAACGGAGCCTACACAGACTCTTTGGGTAGAAGCCAGAGACTGGAAGCTAAATACCATCAATTCTGCACAGCCGTGCTGTGCGGTATTACTTACCCCCTGAATAAAATAAATAAATAAATAAATAAATAAATAAATAAATAGAGAGAGATTTACCATGCATAACCTGAGGGTGTCACCTTTGCACACCCATAACCAGGAAGAACCAAGCAGAGCTTTCAGGCCACACCCATCTCAAGCCTCCAAGGCTCCTCCAACAGCAGGCAGTCCACTTAACACGGACATAGTATAAAATAAAAAAAAAAAACAAATTAAAACAAAAAACGCACAGTGACGAAAGAAGAATTAACTATGCCAAGCAACAAACACAGAAATCAAGGGAACAAAATCAACGATGACACTATGATGCCTCCAAATAAACAAAACACCCCAAGCCAAGATTATGAAGACGATGAGATAGAAGAAATGCAAGATTCGGATTTCAAAATATTTATGATAAGAACATTTAGAAGTTTTCAAAAGCAAATCCTTGAACTACAGAAATCCTTATTGGACAGGATTGAAAATCTCTCTCGTGAAAATGAAATTTTAAGGAAGAATCAAAATGAAACACAGAAACTAGTAGAACAGGAAAGTGTGATAGTGAAGAGAAATCAAAATGAAATGAAGAGCTCAATAGATCAAATGACAAACACATTAGAAAGCCTTAAAAACAGAATGGGTGAAGCAGAAGAGAGAATATCAGACTTAGAAGATGGAGCACAGGAAAACATACAGTCAAACCAAAGAAAAGAAGAGGAAATTAGAAATCTAATATTGTTGGGAACCTACAGGATACTATTAAAAAAACCAACATTCGAGTTCTAGGAGTTCCTGAAGGCATGGAGAGAGAGAAAGGATTAGAAGGCCTTTTTAGTGAGATACTAGCAGAGAACTTTCCAGGTTTGGAGAAGGACAGAGACATCCTAGTACAGGAAGCTCATAGAACCCCCAATAAACATGACCAAAAGAGATCCTCACCACGACACGTGGTAATTAAACTTACCACAGTGAAACATAAAGAAAAGATCCTAAAATGTGCAAGAGAGAAACATCAGATTACTCTCGGAGGATCTCCAATCAGACTCACAACAGACTTCTCATCAGAAACACTACAGGCTAGGAGGGAATGGCGAGACATAGCACAAGTGCTAAGAGAGAAAAATTGCCAGCCCAGAATATTATATCCTGCCAAGCTCTCATTTGTGAATGAAGGTGAAATAAAGACCTTTCATAGCAAACAGAAATTGAAAGACTTTGTGGCCACTCGTCCGGCCCTGCAAAAGATACTTAAAGATGTGCTACACTCAGAAACACAGAAACACGGCCATCAATAGGAAAGAAGGGAAAGGAAGAACACCTACCAGTAAAAGAGCATGGGAAGCTCAAAGCATATACTAGAAAATATCTCCGGGAAAATGGCAGGGCAAAGTCACTAAGTATCAATAGTCACATTAAACATTAATGGTCTGAATTCTTCACTTAAAAGACACCGATTGGCTGATTGGCTCAAAGAACACAACCCAACTATTTGTTGCCTACAAGAAACATATCTCTCTAACAAAGATGCATGCAGACTGAAAGTGAAAGGTTGGAAAAAGATATTCCATGCCAACAGAAACCAAAAAAAAGCAGGTGTAGCCATATTAATATCAGACAAAATAAACTTTAATACAAAAACTGTTAAGAGAGACAAAGAGGGACTTCAATACTCCACTCTCAGAAATAGACAGATCATCTGGACAGAAGATCAACAAGGAAACAGCAGATTTAATTGACACTATTGCCCAAATGGATCTAACAGATATCTACAGAACTTTCAATCCTACATCTAAAGACTTCACATTCTTCTCAGCAGTGCATGGAACCTTCACTAGGATTGATCACATACTAGGCCATAAAGCAAGTCTCAGCAAATTTAAAAGAATTAGAATCATACCATGTAGCTTCTCAGACCACAGTGGAATGAAGCTGGAAATTAGCAACTCAGGAAACCCCAGAAAGTATGCAAACACATGGAGACTGAACAACATGCTCCTGAATGAACACTGGGTCATTCAAGAAATCAAAAGAGAAATCAAAAACTTTCTGGAAGTAAATGAAGATAACAACACAACATATCAAAATTTATGGGATACGGCAAAAGCACTATTGAGAGGCAAATTTATACCAATAGGTGCCTATATCAAGAAATTGGAAAGGTACCAAATAAATGAGCTTTCAGCACATCTCAAGGACCTAGAAAAACTTCAGCAAACCAAACCCAAATCTAGTAGGAGAAGAGAACTAATTAAAACCAGAGAAGAAATTAACAGGATTGAATCCAAAAAAAACACTACAAAAAATCAGCCAAGCGAGAAGCTGGTTTTTTGAAAAAATAAACAAAATTGACACCCCATTGGCCCAACTAACTAAAAAAAGAAGAGAAAAGACCCAAATCAATAAAATCAGAGAGAGATGAAAAAGGAAACATAACAACAGACACCACAGAAATAAAAAGAATCATCAGAAATTACTACAAGGACCTGTATGCCAACAAGGAAAATCTATCAGAAATGGATAGATTCCTGGACACATGCAATCTACCTAAACTGAACCATGAAGACATAGAAAACCTAAATAGACCCATAACTGAAACAGAAATTGAAACAGTAATAAAGGCCCTCCCAACAAAGAAAAGCCCAGGACCAGATGGATTCACTGCTGAATTCTACCAGACATTTAAAGAAGAACTAATCCCATTTCTTCTCAAACTATTCAGAACAATCGAAAAAGAGGGAATCCTCCCAAATTCTTTCTAGGAAGCCAGCATCACCTTAATCCCTAAGCCAGAGAAAGATGCAGCACTGAAAGAAAATTACAGACCAATATCCCTGATGAACATAGACGCAAAAATCCTCAATAAAATTCTGGCCAATAGAATACAACAACACATCAGGAAAATCATCCACCCAGACCAAGTGGGATTCATCCCTGGTATGCAGGGATGGTTCAACATTCGCAAATCAATCAATGTAATTCACCACATTAACAGAGTGCAAAAGAAAAACCATATGATTATCTCAATTGATGCAGAGAAAGCATTCGATAAAATTCAACACCCTTTCATGATGAAAACTCTAAGCAAATTGGGTATAGAAGGAACATTCCTCAATATAATCAAAGCAATTTATGAAAAACCCACGGCCAGCATCCTATTGAATGGGGAAAAGTTGGAAGCATTTCCACTGAGATCTGGCACCAGGCAGGGATGCCCACTCTCACCACTGCTATTTAACATAGTTCTGGAAGTTTTAGCCAGAGCCATCAGACAAAAAAAAAAAAAAAAGAAATCAAAGGAATACAAATTGAAAAGGAAGAAGTCAAACTATCCCTCTTTGCAGATGATATGATTCTTTACTTAGAGGATCCAAAGAACTCTACTAAGAGACTATTGGAACTCATAGAGGAGTTTGGCAAAGTGGCAGGATATAAAATCAATGCACAAAAATCAACAGCCTTTGTATACACAAGCAATGCCACGACTGAGAAAGAACTGCTAAGATCAATCACATTCACAATAGCTACAAAAACAATCAAATACCTTGGAATAAACTTAACCAAGGATGTTAAAGATCTCTACGATGAGAATTACAAAATCTTAAAGAAAGAAATAGAAGAGGATAACAAAAAATGAAAAAAATCTTCCATGCTCATGGATTGGAAGAATCAACATCATCAAAATGTCCATTCTCCCAAAAGCAATTTATAGATTCAATGCAATTCCAATCAGGATACCAAAGACATTCTTCTCAGATCTAGAAAAAATGATGCTGAAATTCATATGGAGGCAAAACAGACCTCGAATAGCTAAAGCAATCTTGTACAACAAAAACAAAACCGGAGGCATCACAATACCAGATTTCAGGACATACTACAGGGCAGTTGTAATCAAAACAGCATGGTACTGGTACAGAAACAGATGGATACACCAATGGAACAGAATTGAAACACCAGAAATCAACCCAAACATCCACAGCCAACTTATATTTGATCAAGGATCTAAAACTAATTCCTGGAGCAAGGACAGTCTATTCAATAAATGGTGCTGGGAAAACTGGATTTCCACGTGCAGAAGTATGAAGCAAGACCACTACCTTTCACCTTACACAAAAATTCACTCAACATGGATTAAAGACCTAAATCTATGACCTGACACCATTAAGTTATTAGAGAACATTGGAGAAACCGTTCAAGATATTGGCACAGGCAAAGAGTTTCTGGAAAAGAACCGGGAGGCACAGGCAGTCAAAGCCAAAATCAACTATTGGGATTGCATCAAATTGAGAAGTTTCTGTACTGCAAAAGAAACAGTCAGGAGAGTGAAGAGACAACCGACAGAATGGGAAAAAATATTTGCAAACTATGCAACAGATAAAGGGTTAATAACCAGAATCTACAAAGAGATCAAGAAACTCCACAAAAGCAAAACAAACAACCCACTTAAGAGATGGGCCAAAGATCTCAATAGACATTTTTCGAAAGAGGACATCCAAATGGCCAACAGGCACATGAAAAAATGTTCAAGATCACTAGCAATTAGGGAAATGCAAATCAAAACCACAAAGAGGTTTCACCTCACCCCGGTTAGAATGGCTCACATTCAGAAATCTACCAACAACAAATGCTGGCAAGGATGTGGGGAAAAAGGGACACTAACCCACTGTTGGTGGGAATGCAAACTGATGAAGCCACTATGGAAGTCAGTCTGGAGATTTCTCAGAAACCTGAATATAACCCTACCGTTCGACCCAGCCATCCCACTCCTTGGAATTTACCCAAAGGAATTTAAATTGGCAAACAAAAAAGCGGTCTGCAGCCTAATGTTTATTGCAGCACAATTCACAATAGCTAAGACCTGGAACCAGCCTACATGCCCATCAACAGTAGACTGGATAAAGAAATTATGGGATATGTATTCTTTAGAATACCATACTGCAGTAAGAAACAACGAAATCCAGTCATTTGCAACAAAATGGAGGAATCTGGAACACATCATGCTGAGTGAATTAAGCCAGTCCCAAAGGGACAGATACCCTATGTTCTCCCTGATCGGTGACAACTGACTGAACACCAAAAAGGAAACCTCCTGAAGTGAAATGGACACTATGGGAAACGGTGACTTGATCAGCATAGCCCTGACTGTTAATGAACAACTTAATACATTATCCCTCTTAGTATTTTTTTTGTCTGTTCTACTTAATATGACTGGGTTAATTCTGTAATTATCACACAGTTATTCTTAAGTGTTGAAAATTAACTGAAATGTGATCCCTGTTGTCGCTCCCCGTCTTCGTGGAGGAACGACACAGGACCCTGCGCTGTTCTTTCGTCTGCTCGGCCCTCCCCGGGTTTGCTGCTGGTTCTTCCCGGGTTGGCTACCGACCCTTCCACCTCCGTGGAAGGGTGGTTCCCCTGCCACATTCCCCACTTCCGCGGGGGGAGCGGCACACTGCCGGCCGGCTCTCTCGGGGGCTGCACAGGTGTTCCTTCAGATAGATGTTCCTGGTGCATGTTGTCTCTCTCCTCCTTTATAGTCCTCTTCCACCAATCCCAACTCGGCTGCCCACATGCCGAGTACGCTGCTCTCCTCCAATCAGGAGCAGGATCAGCTCCTGGAGGTCATCACTCAAGTTGGCAAGAGGCAGCTGCGTAGAAGCTGTTTTCTCCTCTCCCAGAGCCATATTGTGGGAGAGCAGATGCATAGAATAAGTCTTAATTCCAGTAACTTAGTCTAGTCCGAGTTGCTCCCAGTTGCTCCCCACAGATCCCCCTTTCTTTTTATTTTTGGCGTTGATACGCGCCTGTCTTCGGTGCTCCACGGCACACACTCTGCTTTGCTTGCTAGAGTTGCCCACAGGTGCTTACAAGCCCTATCAATCAGGCAAACCAAATCCGGGTCCTCTCTTCGCCATGTTGTGAGGTTTTTAGGCGCTGATGCGTGCCTGTGTTCAGTGCCCTGCAGCGCATGCTCTGCTCTGCTAGAACTGCCTGCAGGTGCTTACAAGCCCTACCAATCAGGCAAACCGAATCCAAGCCTTCTCATTGCCGTATTGTGGGGAGACTTATTGGTGTTGATTCGTGCCTATCTTTGGTGACCTGCAGCTCATACTCTGGTCGAGCCGCCTGCTGGTGCTTATCGCCTTACTAATCAGGCAGACCGAATCCAAGCCTTCTCATTGCGGTATTGTGGGGAGACTTATTGATGTTAATTCGTGCCTGTCTTCGGTGACCTGCGGCACATAAGCTGCTAGCCGCCCGCAGGTGCTCACCACCTCCCTAATCAGGCAGACCGAATCCAAGCTCTCTCATTGCGATGTTGAGGGGAGGCCTTATTTTTCTCTATTTCTCTACTTCCGGGCATTCCTATCTCTCCTATTTTACTTCTACCTGCCAGCATTCCTATTTCTCTTATTTTACTTCTAAACTTCTGTTTCTCTTATCCCTGCAGCATCCCGGCGTCCGCCCCGAGGCTTCTTCTCTGCGGCTTCCCGGCTCTGAGCCGCTTCAGCCAGCGCTTCTCTCATCTGTGCAGCTTCCTGGCACCCGCCCTGCGGTGGGCTCCCGGCTCTGCGCGGCTCGGCTTAGCGCACTCCGCGGTCTCCACGCCCTTCGCACCCGCACCACGGCCTCGCACTAGCCCCGCGTTCCCTATCTACTTGTGCCTGCACACTCTCTGCGCGGCAGCCTCCACGAGTCACACAGCCACAGCTCACGTTTCCGCCACTGGTATTCAATCTAAGTTCCCCGGACTAACCTGGCGAATTCCAACCTGGCGGCCCACGTCTCTGCCTCTGATTCCAGATCTTCGCCTCTTGCTCCCCGGGCTGACTTGAAGAATTCCAAGCTGGCTTACGTCTCCGCCTCGGCCTGCACTCGTGGCTTCATCCTCCCTAACATTTTTCTCTACCTGGTATGTTTCCCTAAGTTTTCTTCCAACAATATTCCTCCCTCATTTCTCCTGGCCTCTCCCCACAGTCCGTATCCAAGTCTAAGTTTCTTATAGGTTTCACTTTCACTTTCAACCTGCAGTCCGTATCTGAGTCTAAGTTTCTTCTTGCTTTCACTGTAAATCCTAACTTCTTTCCCACAGTCCGTATCCGAGTCTATGCCTAGGCTTTCGATAGCTTCTTCTGGCACATTTTCCGTCCGGCTTTTCCCTAGGCTCTTTGCTAGTCTCTCTCTCCGGTATTTGCCTGCTTCTTCCCTCCTAGGTTTCCTATCCGAGTCACGGCACCATTATGTTGCTCCCCCTCTTCGTGGAGGAGCGACACTGAACCCTGCCTAGGCTTCATATCCGAGTCACGGCACCATTATGTCGCTCCCCGTCTTCGTGGAGGAACGACACAGGACCCTGCGCTGTTCTTTCGTCTGCTCGGCCCTCCCCGGGTTTGCTGCTGGTTCTTCCCGGGTTGGCTACCGACCCTTCCACCTCCGTGGAAGGGCGGTTCCCCCTGCCACATTCCCCACTTCTGCGGGGGAGCGGCACACCGCCGGCTGGCTCTCTCGGGGGCTGCACAGGTGTTCCTTCAGATAGATGTTTCTGGTGCATGTTGTCTCTCTCCTCCTTTACAGTCCTCTTCCGCCAATCCCAACTTGGCTGCCCACACGCCGAGTACGCTGCTCTCCTCCAATCAGGAGCAGGATCAGCTCCTGGAGGTCATCACTCAAGTTGGCAAGAGGCAGCTGCGTAGAAGCTGTTTTCTCCTCTCCCAGCACCATATTGTGGGAGAGCAGATGCATAGAATAAGTCTTAATTCCAGTAACTTAGTCTAGTCCGAGTTGCTCCCAGTTGCTCCCCACACCTGTTAAACATAAGAGTGGGAATAAGAGAGGGAAGAGATGTATAATTTGGGACATGCTCAAGCTGACTTGCTCCAAATGGTAGAGTTAGAAACATACCAGGGGATTACAATTCAATCCCATCAAGGTGGCATGTACCAATGCCATCTCACTATTCCAAGTGATCAATTTCAGTTCACAAATGATCATAATGAAAGGACTAAGAGTCAAAGGGAGCACATAAACAAGTCTAGTACCTGCTAACACTAACCAATAGAATAAATAAAGGGGAGAGTGATCCAACATGGGAAGCGAGATACTCAGCAGACTCATAGATTGGCAGATGTCCTAAATAGCACTCTGGCCTCAGAATCAGCCCTAAAGGCATTCGGATCTGGCTGAAAAGCCATGAGAGTATTTCAGGCATGGAAAGCCAAGACACTCTGGCAAAAAGATCTCTGTGAGTGAGATCCCAGTGGAAAGAACAGGTCTTCAAAGAAGGAGGTGCCTTTCTCTGAAGGGAGGAGAGAACTTCCACTTTGACTATGACCTTGTCTAAACAAGATAAGAGTCGGAGAACTCAGAGGGCTTCCATAGCCTTGGAAACTCATGACTGGAGCATAGGGAGATTACTGATGCCATAGACAGGAGTGTCAATTGGTAAAGTCAACAACAGGAGTCACTGTGCACTTACTCCTCATGTAGGATATCTGTCCTTGGTGTGCTGTACATTGAGATTTAATGCTATAACGAGTACTCAAACAGTATATTTCACTTTGTGTTTCTATGGGGGTGCAAACTGTTGAAATCTTTACATAATGCATACTAAACTGATCTTCTGTAAAAAAAGAATTATCAATTCCCAACTTGACTCTCACTGGGATTAAACATGACAATAGGTCTGATCTGATTTCATCATCATTTAAAAAATCATCTATCATTTTTCACTTTATGCTTCTGTGTGGGAGCAAACTTGAAATCTTTACTTAATGTATACTAAGCTTATCTTCTGTATATTAAGATAATCGAAAATGAATCTTGATGTGAATGGAAGTGGAGAGGGAGTGGGAAAGGGGAGGGTTGCGGGTGGGAGGGACGTTATGGGGGGGGAAGCCATTGTAATCCATAAGTCGTACTTTGGAAATTTATATTAATTAAATAAAAGTTAAAAAAAAGAGTAGAGTGAAAAGGGAGCGAGTTCAAAACCATTTAATTGAACTTTTTAAGAATTTTCATGTATTACTTCTGACTTACTCAGTATTCATTTTCAGTATATTTTTCTTTTACCATCCTTCCATTCTTCATTATCTTTAAAACCAAAGATTATAAATGCTACAGCCAAGCCTAGGAATCCAGGAGTTGAGCATCGTGAAAAAGCCAGGGAGCGGATGATAGTGTTCATCAAGTCACACCTTTACCAATTTTTTTTTTCATATGTTCATTGTTTAGGGAAGAATTGCAGTGTATTACAAATGAGCTAGATTAATTCTAAGCTTGTCTGTTAAATCATTTACTTACCAGTCATACTTAATACTGCATCAAGTAATAGTTACAGACAAGTACTTTTACTCTTTTTGAATCTCTAGTACTATTATAGGAAATGTTGCTAAAGATTGTTTTATTAAAGATAAATTTTAAAAGCTGATTATTTTTATAATGCAGATCATCCTTGGCAGGACATACTCTCTCTACGTAATACTCACTATGTCTTAAGTATAGTGCAAGCTAAAGATAGGCAATAAACATTCAATTATTATTTTGTCCAAGCAGAGCTTGTTTCTCTTCCATTCTACTTGAACTTTTTACATATTAATATGACAAAATGGAATTAAAAAAGCATAACTCCGATCACAAAATTATAATGGTAGAAAAACACTACCATTATTATTTCATATTTTTTTTTGACAGGCAGAGTGGACAGTGAGAGAGAGAGACAGAGAGAAAGGTCTTCCTTTTGACATTGGTTCACCCTCCAATGGTCGCCGCAGCCTGCGCGCTGTGGCAGGCGCACAGCGCTGATCCGAAGGCAGGAGCCAGGTGCTTCTCCTGGTCTCCCATGGGGTGCAGGGCCCAAGGACTTGGGCCATCCTCCACTGCACTCCCTGGCCACAGCAGAGAGCTGGCCTGGAAGAGGGGCAACCGGGACAGAATCCGGCGCCCCAACCGGGACTAGAACCCAGTGTGCTGGCACCGCAAGGTGGAGGATTAGCCTAGTGAGCTGTGGCGCCGGCCTATTATTTCGTATTTTGATCTACATCTTCTTATCAGCTGTACAATACTCCATATGCTTTCTTTAACTCTTGCATCCCATATAGTATTTTGTATACTATGAAAACAGGAATTGCCTTTTGCATAAGTGTTCTGAGTATGTGCATAGCTAATAGATATGAGTGCTTAAAAAATTAAACTACAAGAAAGTAAGTTTTATGATTGAAAGCAAGTCATCTTACATTAAAATTCTAAGAGAAACATTTAATGTGTAAGGTTGACATTTATGTTATAAAATCCCCGATTTTTTCTTTAAATTTGGATAGGTGTAATGAAGGCATAATAAGCAGTGACTTTGAAGACTTTGAATGTTAATGCCATTCAAATATCTGAATACATTTCCATTACAAATTCTGCTATATAAGTTCATATTTTGGTAGTGAGAACACAAACATTGTATATTCTGCCTAAACTGACAAAGATAATAATGGATCAAAATGGCTACCGAGGTTTCACTTGTGCCTGGCACTAATGTCACATTATGTGTACTATCTCAACACTCTTACTGGCCCTATAATGTAGGTTTAATCTTAATGTCCTTTTGTCATTGTGATACAGAAAAATTAAATGATAGAACAAGTATTTGATTCTGGGCCATCAAAATCTAAAGTCTGACATTTAGATTCAATTGTTAGGTTATATAAATATGTTGGAAGCATTGAAAAGCAAGGAAAAACAGAGCAAATTATCTTTTAGTTTAAAAATGTTAAGTATTGCATTTTGAATTTAACATTTCAGGTGTTATCAGATGGTATGTGAAATCTGAAGAGCAAACAGAATGTTTGGAAAAAAATAGAGTTTGCATTACCCAAATAGGTGCATGAATGTGAGAATCACTAAATAGCATTCAATCAAGTAAAAACATGTCTCTTATACAATGAGTTTTTTTTTATTTGAAGTGTAAATAACAGGCATTTGCAAGATGTTCTCATTTCAGACATTAACCAACTTTTTATGTTAAATACAAAGAAAGATCTCTACTGTTATGAAAAAGGTTTTTGGAAAAAAATGACTTCTGCTTCTTATTGTGTCAACTTAACTAATGTGTCTCTGTGTAGAATTTAAAATTTCTCAATATAACACAAAGCAGAAATCGGTGTTAAACCAATGGGGAATTCCAAGTTAAAGTAAGCGAGTCAGACATGGTTTTGTTTCTTTTAAAAAAAAGATTTATTAATTTATTTGAAAGGCAGAGTTACACAGAGAGAGTAAAAGACAGAGAGAGAGAAAGGGAGATCTTCCATCTGCTATTTCACTCCCCAAATGGCCACAATGGTCCAGCCTGGGCCAGGACAAGGCCAGGAGCCAGAAGCTTCATCATGGTCTGCCATGTGGGTGGCAGGGGTCGAAGTACTTAGGCCTTCTTTGGTTGCTTCCCTAGGCACATCAGCAGAGAGCTGGATCAGAATTGTAGCAATCAGGACATAAATTGCCCATATGGGATGCTGGCATTTCTGACAGTCTTAACCTGCTACACCAAAATGCTAGCCTCAGTTTTTCATTTCTAAACTGTGGAACTGGAGAAAGAGATAATAAAAGTTCTAAAGAGGAGACAAGCTCTTCAGAGTTTTCTATGAGGTGGTCTTTCATAAATTGCCTTATATTAAATCACAACTACTTGATGCTTTTGAATTCTATTTTAAAAGATGCTTTTAGGGCTGGTGCCGTGGCTCACCAGGCTAATCCTCTGCTTGCGGCACCAGTATCCCAGGTTCTAGTCCTGGTCGGGGCGTCGGATTCTGTCCCGGCTGCTCCTCTTCCAGTCCAGCTCTCTGCTGTGGCCCAGGAAGGCAGTGGAGTATGGTCCAAGTGCTTGGGCCCTGCACCCCATGGGAGACCAGGAGGAAGCACCTGGCTCCCGGCTTCGGATTGGCGCAGCACGCCAGCTGTGGCGGCCATTTGGGGGGTGAACCAATGGAAGGAAGACCTTTCTCTTTGTCTCTCTCACTGTCTATCTCTGCTTGTCAAAAAAAAATGCTTTTAGAATTTCCATTTAAATTACAGTAATAAAAACAATTTTCATGTATCAATCTTACAGCCCATAGTTTTCTTACTGACTTTACAATCTCTGTTTTCCTACTTACTATATGGTCTACAAAATGACAATTTTATTTATTAATCTGAAAGCATTGTCTTTATTTCTCTTTTTTACTACTTAAACAATTCTCTTTTTTATTTCCAGTTCAATATCATTATAAGTGGTCACAGTACATCTTTTTCTCCTTTAGGAGAAATGTTTTCTATGTATTACCATTAAATATGATGCATGCTGTATTATTTTGATTGTTATTCTTTATAAGATTAAGGGAATTTTTCTCAATTTTTTATTTTGAACTACAATTATAAAATATTGAATTTTATGAAATATTTATGAGATTATACAATTTTCCTTCCTTTTCTTGTTATGGTAGTGAATCACATACATTGATTTTGAATTGCTAAACCACAATACTTGCCAAAAATAAAAACAAAGTGAACATGTCATGTTTCCATTTTTAAAATTCTGGATTTTATTTATTTATTTATTATTTTTAGAAAATTTTAGCATAGTGAGCCACAGAGCTGGCTCAATAGGCTAATCCTCCACCTTGCGGCGCCGGCACACCGGGTTCTAGTCCCGGTTGGGGCGCCGGATTCTGTCCCGGTTGCCCCTCTTCCAGGCCAGCTCTCTGCTATGGCCAGGGAGTGCAGTGGAGGATGGCCCAGGTGCTTGGGCCCTGCACCCCATGGGAGACCAGGAGAAGCACCTGGCTCCTGGCTCCTGCCATCGGATCAGCGCGGTGCGCCGGCTGCAGCGGCGGCCATTGGAGGGTGAACCAACGGCAAAGGAAGACCTTTCTCTCTCTGTCTCTCTCTCTCACTGTCCACTCTGCCTGTCAAAAATTAAAAAAAAAAAAAAAAAAAAAAAGAAAATTTTAACCGGAATACAAAAGTACATATTTATATGGTACTATATGACAGCCCATAATTTGTTTAGGGTATATGAATTAGTGTTTCTGAGATGATTTTGCCTAATTTTCCTTCTTGCAGTATTCCTTGCTTTGTGTTTATGTCAGTCTCCAAAGTTAAATTGGGCAGGTTTTCTCTTTTCATCCCCCTGTAGGAGTGAATGCGTGACTTGGTTCATATGTTCATAGTACCAGGGTATTTGGATGACAGTTCCACTAATGCCACCAGAGCAAGGAGAGTTCTTTGTAGGGTATATTCTCATTGCATATTTATTTATTTTTATAAAAGATAAAAGCTTTTCCACTCTTCTCAAATGTTTTGTGTCATTTTTATTAAATTGTGTTCATGTGATTTTCACTTTTTTAAACCACCTGATACTTCATTTTTATGTTAATGTGATATTAGTACAAATAAAACACACTCAATGTAGTTCATAAATATAACTCTAAGAATATAATGATATTCTCTTCCCTCTCCATTCCTCCTCCTCTCTCTCTTTCCTTCCTTTCTCATTCCTTCCATCCTTCCTCTCTCTCTTTCCATCATTCTTTCCTTTCTTCATGTCCTCATTTTTTTTTTTTTTTTTAGTTTTTGTGATAAAATCTTTTTAATTTACTTTACAGTCTAGGGCTTAATGTCCCACTAAACAAAAAGTTAAACATATAAAAAAGTAAAAAGATCCTAGTTCAGCAGGAACAAAGTCAACAACTCTCAACAATAACCAAATGGCAGATTATAGTTTCACTTATATACAGTAAATTTTAATATAAGCACAGATAATTAAAACTATAGTAGTGCAAAATCCTTAACCATCAGTTTGACAAAGACATAAAACAAAATGCGATAAAACTTTCCTGCAACATTGATACAGGCATTTCATTCTTCAATTTTTGTGGTTTTTTTTTTGATGATTTTACTTTTTAAATTATAACTATCACATAGAAAGAATATTATGTGGTATTTGTCTTTCTGTGTCTTGCTTATTTCATTCAACATGCTATCTTCTGGATGCATCCGTTTTGATGAAAATGGTAGCATTTCAAATTTTTTATAGCTGAATAATGTTCCATTCTCTCTCTCCCAACTCTCTGTGTGTGTGTGTGTGTGTGTGTGCGTGTGCGCGCGCGTGCACGCACGTGCTCATGTATGCCTATGTTGTATTTTTTTTATCCATTCATCTGATGATGGATACCTTGGTTGATTCTGTATTTAGGTTATTGTGAATAATACTGCTATAAACATGGTAGTAAAGGTATCATCGTTTAAAGATTTATTTATTTATTTAAAAGGCAGAGCTATAGAGAGGCAGAGACAGAAAGAGAGAGAGAGATATCTTCCATTTGCTGGTTCACTCTCCAAATGGTCACAACAGCGAGAGCTGGGCAAACCCAAAGCCAGGAACCAGGAGCTTCTTCTAGGTATCCCATGTGGGTGCAGGGGCCCAAGCACTTGAACCATCTTCTACTGCTTTCCCAGGACATAGCAAAGGGCTGGATCAGAAGTGGAGTAGTGGGGACTCAAATCAGTGCCCATATGGGATGCTGGCACTGCAAGCAGCGGCTTAACCTGCTATGCTACAGTGCCGGCCTTAACATTTTGATACTATGGAATAGAGGTGCATTCAACTATGATGGGCCAGGTTCAAGCCAGGAACCAAGAACTCCATCTTGCTCCCCAATATGGGTGGTGTGGGTTCAATCTCACCCTCAATGCCCAAAACAACTTCCTGCTCCTCTTACATGTCCTTCAGCTCTTGTGGCAATATATTTATTTAGGGGAGTGATAGTTGAGTGCACCTCCATTCCATAGTTTGATACATGTGGACTCCCAAAAACATCACTAGTAAATATTGTTTGTTTCTGTTGTTCATATGTGTTGTACTATATTGAATTAACCTACTTCTCAGTAGAAATTATTTTGAGTGAGGAGTATGATTTTTATCCTTGTGCCTTTAATTATTAAAAACTATATATTGTACATGGTTTACATAAAGTGAAGAGAATGCTTGATAATATAAAAAGCCATACCTTAAAATACTGTGTAGCACTGGTTTAGACTTATGAACAATAATCAAATGCAACATTCTCAATACAATTATTCTGATATGTTAGCTTCAAGGAAGTATAAAATATGTGTGGGAAACTATAGAGTGTACATATCAGCTGCATATCTCCAACCTACCACTTCTGTATCACTCATTTTGCACTGAAGAACTGTGTAAGCTCAAAAGATAAAGACTGAGGGTACATACATGACTTTAGTTCAGTGAAATCACCAGCATTGTAACTCCTTAGCTTTTTTACCTGGCTAGCCAAAAACCTCATTAATTTGACTAATTTGCAATCTTTTCACGTGTATGGCATGAACCCTTTGTAGCTGTACCTGATTAATTGGAATTGTTCACTAGTTGTTAACAATGGTCGGAATGGAGTCTCTTGGATTTCATATAAGTAAATTACTAAAACTTACTAGAGTTATCAAGTTCAAAATTCCTCGAGTATACATGAGGCTACAGGAAAACTCACTAAATTCTGTTATTAATTAAATACTTTGGGTGAGATAATTAGAATATTTTGAAAAAAATGAACATAAAATATCATCAAACAAGAAAGAAAACGGTTGTTTTCTTCACAGTACTAATACTCAACAAGAGTAAAACCTTTGAACTCAACAGTATGCACTTATTGCACAGAATAATCTGAAATCAGTAAGTTTTCAGGATCAGCTTTTGAAAGAGAAATCCCCAATTCCTAATTTTTTGATTGATCTTGTCTATTGCTGAAATCAGGACACAGAGGCAATCAGGATAGAAGTTTAGCATCTTGTTAATGTAACTTATGAGGGTTGTTGATAAACAAGTAATACCAAAGATAAAAATCAAAAGTGAAAATATTGTCATACTTATGCATCTACCTTTTCAGAGAACTTCAACTACTTCTCATATGGATAAGTATTATGATACATTCAAATATGCCAGAGGCTTGTGAATGACTTAACAATACAATATCTACACTCTCATTGTTGAATCAGATTTCAAAATTATTTATAGCATGCTGTTGCTTTTAATTGATATCACATCCATATATTACCAAAGATATTTGGAATTCTCTCAATATCATTTATATTTTTCTTTGCTAGAAAATGATATATTTATAACTCTATAAAATTTGTTTAATAATTTAAATGTTTATATATAACTTTTCATAATATTAAGTGGCATTTAAAGAGATAATAAACTGGTTTTCTTTTAAATATAACATTGATTTTTATTTTCAAATTGTCTATCTTTTCGGACTGTAAATATCTTAATTTTTTTTTTTTTTTTTTTTTTACAGGCAGAGTGGACAGTGAGAGAGAGAGATAGAGAGAAAGGTCTTCCTTTGCCGTTGGTTCACCCTCCAATGGCCGCCGTGGCCAGCGCTCTGTGGCCGGTGCACTGTGCTGATCCGAAGGCAGGAGCCAGGTGCTTCTCTTGGTCTCCCATGGGGTGCAGGGCCCAAGGACTTGGGCCATCCTCCACTGCACTCCCTGGCCACAGCAGAGAGCTGGCCTGGAAGAGGGGCAACCGGGACAGAATCCAGTGCCCCAACCGGGACTAGAACCTGGTGTGCCGGTGCCGCTAGGCAGAGGATTAGCCTATTGAGCCACAGCGTAAACATCTTACTTTTTGAACCATACCAAATATCAGTAAATTGTGAGACTCTATGCATAATGGAAATGGCAACATATTTCAAAAGTTAAAATGCTGAGCATAATCCCCAAAAGAAGGACATGAGGCTTCCACAGTGGCAGATACTAGAACTGTAAGCAAGGCCACACTGCATTTTGTAGTTGGCAACATGCAAAGCATCACTGGCTGTCTTCAGGGCATTACCACTAAGAAAGAATAGCAGTGACTTGCTGGCAACCCCATATTGTAAGATCTTGGAAATATCCCAGGTTGTTTCAAACTGTTTATAGGTATCATTTAAAGGAGTGCAGCTGCGGTTTTCCATGTGCTTTCCACCTGTCATACTGTAATTGCCTCAGAATAAACACTCTTTTTAAATGCAAGCAAAGATTCTTAAGAGATATATTTGGCCCAGATTAGCCAGGGATGTACATAAACCTGCTCATTTTCCCATTAAGACGAGAGCCGTAGAGGAATGTACCTCTGCTCTTGGCAGATGGTGATAGAAACTCATCAGTTACTCTGAAGCTGCCTTGCTGTAATCCTAGGGAAAAATTACCATCTACTTGTTAGATTTATAGCATTTAAATCATGATACCTTTTAAGTAAAGGCCAGAATTATCATCAGGGAAAGATGAATTGATGGTGTTATCCATTATGTAACCAAACACAGAAGGTGAAATGTTTAATTTGGAATTTCAAATGAAGTAAAGAAGCTGTAAGATTTAGACCTCAACTCCCAAAATTATCCAATAAACTCATTAAGCCTTTTGAGTAGGGGCAAAAGTACAGTCAGAAAAGCAGACTAACAATAATTATAGCTTTTTATATATACTTAATTAGGATGAAAATCTTAAATCATGCATCACAGAGTAGCATGATTTAAAAATTCATTTCTATTAAATGTGCATTTTAGGGTTCCACATTTAGTATGAATATTAAATTTCATCTAAATGTTATAATTTAATGTGAGAATTAAAAGTAATAAAAAGAAATAGGGAAAGATCATGAGACTGGTCTCCTTGCTTCGGTTCCTAGCAGTTAGTTGAACAACACCTTGTCACAGTTAAAAAAAAAGATATGAAAAGAATAAAAAAAAAACTCGTATATATTTCAGCTGAAATATGTCGAGCATTTCCAGAGTGAAATAGTTTATCTAGCCTATTACTTAAATGCATTATCTTGTATTACTAACTTGATATCCACATTCTACAGTCCAAAACTAAAATGAGAATCAGACGTTGTCAAATTTATATTCTATACCAGATACACCCAAGCTTTGTTTTGTTCTCTGTTTCTTCACTTTCTGTAGATCTGGCTATTATTTCTCTTGATAAAAATAATTACAAGGAATCTCTGGTTACTCTCTTTGTATCTTCTTCTTAAAGATTTTATATAATAATGAGCTTTCTACATTTGCAGGAATGATACATGAAATATACCTTGGTTTGTTCAATGGGTACCTTCAATTGATCAAACTCATAATTTCTCATAGAGGCTACTCTATCAAGCTCTTTTTATTTTTCATCAAAGTTACTATACATATCTCAGGTTTGAAAGGTTGAGGAGGCCTAATTTGAGTTATTCTTGAATATCCATTAATTACACACCATTATTTTCTGTTAAAAGAACAGAACAGAATTCACCTATTAATGAAGAAAGTCTCATAAGATCTCTGTGGGAGTCAGGCTTAGTAAATCTTACATTTTCTTAAAAAGATTACGTATTTATTTCTTTGAAAGGCAGAGCATCAGAAATGGAGTGTGAGGGGAGACAGACAGACAGACAGACACATCTTCCATCTACCAATTTACTCTCCAAGTAGCCACAATTAATGGCAGTAGATCAGGCCAAAGCTAGAACCACATCAAGAACCACATCCAGGTCTCCCACATGGGTGACAGGGCCATCGTCCGCTTCATCTCAAGCACATTAGCAGGAAGGTGGATTGGAAACGAAGCAGCTGAGACTGACACTGGTGCTCCAACATGGGATGCTGACATCATAAGCAGTGGCTTAATCTGCTGTGCCATCATTATGGCCCTGAAAAAGCTTACATTTCAAAAAGTTAAATAAGTGCTTTGAGAATACAGGATAGCATGTTGTAACTCAGAGAATCAAGGGAGGATTTTTAGAGAATACACTATACAAGATTGGGTTGTGAAAATTAATTAAAATTTCAATAGCCAGGATAACTACATCTCAATAAAGTGGGTAGTTCCAGTATATCCCTAACAGCCAAAACATAAGGAATATACTGGAGAGAGAAACCTGGAAGACGCAATGATTAAAGTACAGGGAGGTCAGGGTCTTCTGTAAGATTCAACCCAACCATGTCTACCTGAAGACATGTTATAATCAAGCTCTCCAAGACAAAGAAGGAATTCTCAACTTTTCAAAGAAAAGAAACAACATGTAAAGATAGCTCAGTTCACCCGATCTCATACTTCTTAGGACAAATATAAAAGACCAGGACGGATTGAGGCAAATTTCACAGTACTGAAGGGAAATAATGGTGACCAAGAATACTCTACCCAGCAAAGCTATTCTTCAGATATAAGGGTGAAAGAAGGATATTCCCAGACAAATAAAATCTGAGATACATTATCACTACCAGACCTGTCTTACAAGAAATGCTAAAGGGAATTCTTCAACATAAAAAAGAGACATTTAATGAGTAGGAATAAAAACATCAGAATGTAGAAAGCTCAGTAATAAGAAAGTCTAACTATAAAAATACTTTTAGAATATCGTAATATTATAAATATGATATATAAACCTTCATATCTTTAATATGAAGACTAAAAAGCAATTAAAGTAATAATAGATAAAGTCAAAGGTTGAGACAGATAATATAAAATGAGAAAACCTTAAGCATCAAAAATTAAAAATGTGAGAGGAAAAGAGTTCAAATGTAGTGTACATAATAAATATTTTTAACTTTCTATTTTGTCATTTCTTTCCCCATCTTTACGATCAACATTAAGTTACTATCACTTCAAAATACCTTTTATAATAAAACTAATATTTTTATAAGCTTTGTGGTAACCATAAAGAAAAATCTATAATAGAATTACCAAAAATAATCACAATATTAAAGCACTTTGCATAAGAAAATGACTTAAGCACAAAGAAAGTTAGTATGGAAGGAAGAAAGAAAGAATAGAAGAAAAGAAGGAAGATAGGAAGTGCAATAAAACTAGAAGACAAATATAATGTAAGTTATAAGAGCTTACCTTTCAATATCTTAAATGCAATGAATTAGTCTCCACTTAAAAGACACAGAGTGAGCAATTGGATTAAAAAGACTCAACTACATGCTACTTACAGGAGATTTTAAGTACATTCACAGAATGAAAGTGAAATGATGGGATAACATATTACTTGTGAACTGAACTTGTGGGGAGCAACCCGGACTAGACTAAGTTACTGGAATTAAGACTTATTCTATGCATCTGCTCTCCCATAGTATGGTGCTGGGAGAGGAGAAAACAGCTTCTACGCAGCTGCCTCTTGCCAACTTGAGTGATGACCTCCAGGAGCTGATCCTGCTCCTGATTGGAGGAGAGCAGTGTACTCGGCGTGTGGGCAGCCGAGTTGGGATTGGCGGAAGAGGACTATAAAGGAGGAGAGAGACACCATGCACCAGGAACATCTAAGGGGAACATCTATCTGAAGGAACACCTGTGCAGCCCCCGAGAGAGCCGGCCGGCGGTATGCCGCTCCCCTGCGGAAGTGGGGAAAGTGGCAGGGGGTACCGCCCTTCCACAGAGGTGGAAGGGACAGTAGCCAACCCAGGAAGAACCAGCAGTAAACCCGGGGAGGGCCGAGCAGACAAAAGAACAACACAGGGTCCTGTGTCATTCCTCCACGAAGAGGGGGAGCGACAGAACTTAAAGGAAAGAAGGAGAGTCTCTGTCTCTCTCTTTTTGTATTTCAAATTAATACATCTTTTAAAACAGAAATAAGGAATATCCATACTTAAATAATATAAATTTTAAATCAAAAGCAGTAAAATGAGACCAGAAGGATATGGTATAACCATAAAGGGCTCACTACTGCAAGAGGAAACACAACTGTACACATACATGCATCCAGTTTCAGAACATTCAAATACATAAAGCAAAAACGAATAGAAATGAAGTGTAATAACACTAGTAACAGGGCCCTTTAACACCTTCCCTTTCAGAAGCAGACAAATAATCCAGGAAGAAAAATCAACAAAGATACAACAAAGTTAAATTGTACCCAAAATCAATTTGGTTTAATAGACACCTTCATAATACTCCCTCTTACAGCTGCAGATACATATTCTTCTCAACAACATGGGTAACAAACCTCAGAATCAATTATATGGTTGGTCACAAAAACAAGTATTCACACATTTACAAATAGATATCATAGCAAGTATCTTTCCTAATGATAATGCAATAAAATTAGAAACTTATAAACCACATAAATACATGGAAATCAAACAACTTATTCCTGAATAAAAAAATGGATCAAGGTAAAAATTAGGGAATAAATTAGAAATTTCTGGAAATAAATTAATTCCTGGCAAATTCCTAGTCATATACACCTTACCAAGACTGGATCATGAAATAATAGAACAATTCTATTCATGTTTGTGCTTCTCAATAAAATTAAATCCTCCCGTATAGAAGTGTTTTAAGTGTTAAATTTTCATTAAAAAATTTTAGTGGAACACTGGAATTAAAAAAAAAATAATGAATAGTGATATTGAATCAGTTATAAAAAATCCCTGATCAAAGAACAGCCCAGAACAAATGTCTTTACTGTTGAATTCTACTATTAAAGAAGAGTTAACATCAACCCTTATTTCAAATAATAAGGAAAAAAGAAATTTCTCCAAACTCATTCTATGAGGTCAGCTTTGCCTTCCTACCAAAACCCGACAAGGACACAACAAGGTTCCAAAATCCATATTTATGAGATACATGAAACTTGTATAAATTAAATGACATTAAAAAAGAAAGCTACAGACCAATATTCTTGATGATCACAGATGCAAAAATTTTCAATAAAATACTTGCAAATTGAGTTCAATAGCATAGTAACAAGATTATTCACCATGGGATTGAAGATTGGTTCAACAAATAAAAATCAGTAAACACGACATTCCAGATACAAAGAATGAAGGGCAAAAATCATATGATCATGATGGAAACCTTAAGCAAATTGGGTATAGAAGGAACATTCCTCAACACAATCAAGACAATTTATGACAAATCCGCAGCCAGCATCCTATTGAATGGGAAAAAGCTGGAAGCATTCCCTCTAAGATCCAGAATCAGACAAGAATGCCCACTCTCACCATTGCTACTTAATATAGTTCTGGAAGTTTTAACCAGTATCATTAGACAAGAAAAAGAAATCAAAGAGATACAAATCAGAACGGATAAAGTCAAACTATCCCTATTTACAGATGAAATGATTCTACATACAGGTTATCCAAAAGACTCCACTGAGTTTGGTAAAGTGGTAGGATATAAAGTCAACACACAAAAAAATCAACAGCCTTTGTATAAACAAACAATACCATGACTGAGAAAGAACTTTTAAGATCCATTCCATTCACAATAGGTACAAAACGAATTAAATACCTTGGAAAATTTAATCAATGATGTCAAAGATCTTTACAATGAAAATTGTAAAACATTAAATAAAGAAATACAAGGTGGCATTAAAAATGGAAAAATCTTCCATGTTCATGGATTGGAAGAATCAACATCATCAAAATGTTCATACTACCTAAAGCAATTTACAGATTCAATGCTATTCCAATAAAAAAACCAATGACATTCTTTTCAGATTTGGGAAAAAAATGATGCTAAAATTCATAAGGAAACACAGGAGACCCCAAATAGCGAAAGCAATCTTATAAAACAAAAACTAAGCTGGAGGCATCACAATACCTGATTTCAAGACATACTGTAAGGCGGTTATAATCAAAGCAGCCTGGCACTGCCACAAAATCAGACTTATAGACCAATGGAACAGAATAGAAACTCCAGATATCAATGCACACTTCGGCAATCAACTAATCTTTGAAAAAGGGGCTAAAACCAATCCCTGGAGCAGACAGTCTCTTCAACAAATGGTTCTGGAGAAACTGGATCTCCACATGCAAAATTATGAAACTAGACTTCTACTTTACAATTTACACAAAAATCCACTCAAAATGGATCGAATACCTAAATCTATTATACCATCAGATTGTTAGAAAACATTGGGGAACTCAGTAAGACATTGGCATAAGCAAGTATTTCTTGGAAGAGAACCCAGAAACTCAGATGATTAAAACCAAAATTGACAAGATTGATTACATCAAACTGAGAAGCTTCTGCACTGCAAAAGAAGCACTCAGCAAAGTGAAGAGGCAACCCACACAATGGGAGAAGATATTTTGCAAGCTACGCAACTGATAAAAGGTTAACCTCCAGAATCTAAAAATAGCTCAAGAAATTCAACAATAACAAAACAAATAATACAGTCAAGAAAATTTGCAAAGGACTTGAACAGGCATTTTTCAAGAGAGGAAATTTAAATGACCAACAGACACTTGAAAAAATGTTCAGGTTCACTAGCCATCAGGCAAATGTTAATCCAAACTGCAATGAGGTTTCACGTCTCTCTAGTTATAATGGCTCTCATACAGATATCAATGAACCTTAAGTGCTGGAGAGGATGTGGTGAAAAGGTTCCCTAGTCCACTGTTGGTAGGAATGTAAACTGGTACAGCCACTTTGGAAGATAGTATGGAGATATCTAAGATACCTTGAAATAAACTTATCCAAAGAAGTGAAAGATCTCTACAATGAGGGTTATGAAATATTGATGAAAAAGTTTATGAGGACACAAAGAAATGGAATGATATCCTGTAATTATGGATTGGAAAAATCTAGATTGATAAAATTTCTACCATATCCATAAAGTTTATATATTCAATGAAACCCCTATCAAAATATTCACAGCATTTTTCACAGAATTGAAAAAACATTACTAAAATTTTCTGGATTCACAACTTTCTAAAGCTATGATGGGCAAAAGAACAAAGCTGGAAACATTATACCAGCTGATTTTAAAACATGTTATATAACTATAGTAATTAAAACAAAATAGTATTTGTATAAAAATGGAACAGAAAACATACCATAGAAGAAACCCAATGTGTCTATAGCCAAATGATCATGACAAAAGCCTTAAATGTGCTAGAGAAAAGATAGTCTTCTCAATAAATTGTGCTGAGAAAATTGGATATCAAAATGCAGGAAAATGCAACTAGATCCCTGTCTCATCACGTACAAAAGTCAACTCAAAGTGGATTAAAGATCTTAATGTAATACCTGATATTTTGAAAGTACCAAAAGGAAAGGTAAGGAAAATACTTCAGGACATTTGATTGGGCAAGGAATTTTTTGGTTCAGGTTCCCAAAGCATACAAAAAGCTAAAATAACAAATGAGATTTCATGAAATGAATTAGTTTGTACACAGCTAAGGAAACAACATAGTGAAGGGACAACCTACAGAATGGTGGAAAATATTTGCCTTACCCTATCCAAGGCATTTCACAACTTCATTTGGAGGTAGTTTGAGTTTTCTTGGGCAAATCATTGATGGGTTCTATAACATGAGACTATTTTACACTAAATTTTCTGCCTACTGGTATTTTGTACCACATTAGTAGTCTGAATTCATTGAATGAGTATTGGCTTGTGATTTATTTTCTCAAGAAACAGCTTTCTCCTTTTTTCCCACACTTATTTGGAGTGTTCAAGATTTCCTTGTTGTTGCTTTCTGATTCGTACATTTACTTATCATTAAAATGATATTGGGCATCTATACTTTTTGTTACACAGGCGTTGATTTCTATGCCAGAATCTTCTACTGTGCACTGATTCCTATACTAAACCTTCACTGTATTTTCAATAGTACACAAAATAATGTGTTTATAGTATATTTTGTTTGATTGTTGTAAATTTTTCTTCAGAATCTAGGGTTCAAAGGACAGAGGTTGTTAATCAAATTACCAGAAAGTTTTAGGAACAGATATTTCTTAGTTTTTACAATCATTTACTGAGGTTTGGTTGGCTTGAAGCTTCATATCAGAAATGTAGGCCTGTAAAGAATCCATTATGTTCCTATCACTGCTGTAACAAATCGCCCTCTCTGGTGTAAAATAACACAACTTTCAGATTATCTTTTGGGTCTAGAGGTAGTAAACCTGAAATTTACCCTTCAGTGCCAAAATTGGCCTGTTGGCTGGACAGCACGCTTTCTGTAGACTCTAGATAAGGACTTGTTTCTTGCTTTCTCAGCTTGAGGAGGCTGCTCATATGCTTTAACTTTCACCTAAATCACTAACCTGTTTCTGTCATCTCATCACCTTGTCTGACTTTACCTTGCTTCTTCTGCCAACTGTAAAGGCCCCGTGGGTACAATGGGCCCACTTGGATATCTCAACATCTCAAAATCCTTAACATATTTATCTTTGTAAAGTCTGTTTTGCCATGTCAAGTAACACATTCCCACGTTTCTAGGATCGAGATGAGGACTTCTTAAGAAGACGGATTATTCTGCCATTCAAAAGGGGTGAGCTATAAATTTAGAAATGTTTTGTACTTGACAATTGTATAAATTGTTCTTGACAACTAGTGGGCACTATTTAATAGACTGTTTTTCCTCTTTAAATCATATCATTTTATTGGAAAATAGTTTTCCTTCAAAATTGACAAAGTATCTTCTCAAGTTAACACAGAATCATAAAATACAAATCTTATTGAAACACATAAATTAAATGAATGTTAAAAGTAGTTTGAAACCATATTTCCAAAGTAGTTTATATTTTGCGCTTTTATTTAGTTTCTATATTCACTGAGTATTTGTTAAAAATATACCCTGGAGAACAATACATTTGGAGGAATGACACCACCTGTAGAAATTATTATAATCTATCCTAATAAAGATAGCATGGTATTAGCAAAATAATAGAGAAGTATATTACTGAAACAAAATGGAAAACCCATAAGTAGACCATTACAAGTATAGACAGCATATTGTTCTCATAAAAACAAGCTCATTCAATAGAGAAAAAAATATTTTTCAACTAATGGTGCTAACTATTCACATGCAAATGAGTGAATATAAACTCATATCTTAATTTTTTACAAAAAACTAACTCAAAAAGATCCATAGAGCTAAATGTAAAACCTCAAACTATAGAACTCCTAGACAATAACATAGGAAAAAATGTAATGTGGCCTTGAGTTTAATGATGACTTTTTGATTCAGTTACCAAAAACAACATTAAGAAAGAAAAAGCTGATAAATGAACTCTCATATAATTTAAAATGGCCTTCAAAATACAACAATGAAGGAGTTAAAAAACCTGTCAAAAATTGAGAGAAAATTTTTTGCAAAGCACATATGTCATAAAAGACAAGTATATAAAATGCATAAAGAGGTCTAAAACTCTGTAATAAGAAAATAAACAACTCAACTTAAAAATGGGTAGACAAAAAATAAAAAAAAACCTTACCAAATAAAACATAGAGATAGATAATATGCATATGGAGCACATAGAAAGATCATCACAATCCTGTTTAATCACTGAATGGAAAATTGAAATATTAATGAGATACCACCACAAACCTATTAGAACATCTATTAAAATGGCTGAAATACAAAATACTGTCATTACCAAATGTCGACAAGGGTGTTCAACAAGCAAAAACATTCTTGCTGGGAGAATGCAAAGTGGCATCCACTTTGGAAGATGTTTTGGCAATGTTGTACAAAACTTCACTTACTCACATTATTTACAGTTATGCTCCTTGATAATTACTCAAATGAGTCAAAAAATTGTGCTCATACAGAAACTTGCACACAGACTTCAACAACTTTATTTATGATTATCAATATCCAGAAGCAACCAAGATGCTTTCAATAGGTAAAAGGATTAAAAACAAACAAACAAACAAACATTGCAGTATATCCACAAAATGTAGAATCATTCAGTAACAAGAAGACATAAAATATAAAGTCGCATATAGGCACAGAGGCACCGTAAGCACATATTGGTAGATGAAAGAAACCCATCATAAAAACATATAGTCTAGGCTGGCGCCGTGGCTCACTAGGCTAATCCTCCGCCTTGCGGCGCCAGCACACCGGGTTCTAGTCCCGGTCGGGGCGCCGGATTCTGTCCTGGTTGCCCCTCTTCCAGGCCAGCTCTCTGCTATGGCCTGGGAGTGCAGTGGAGGATGGCCCAAGTCCTTGGGCCCTGCACCCGCATGGGAGACCAGGAGAAGCACCTGGCTCCTGGCAGCGCGATGCGCTGGTCGCAGCGTGCCGGCCATAGCGGCCATTGGAGGGTGAACCAAAACGGCAAAAGGAAGACCTTTCTCTCTGTCTCTGTCTCTCTCTCTCTCACTGTCCAATCTGCCTGTCAAAAATTAAAAAAAAAAAACATACAGTCTATATGATTTCAATGGCTGCATTTAATATTCTGAAAAATATAAAACTATGGAGACCTAAAAAAAATCAGTGGTAGAGGGAGACATGAATAGGTGGAACAAGAAATTTTCAGAGGAGTGAAGTCAAATCTACATGATACAGTAATGAAATATATGTCATCATACATTTGTCAAAACCAACAGAGTATATAACATTAAATGTGAATCTTCTTGTTAATTATGGATTTTATAATAACATACAATAATATATAACAATAACATGCAATCATAATAACATACAATATCATAATAACATAAGATATTGGCTCATCAATGTGACAAATATAATCCTACAATGAAAACTGTTAATAATATGGGAGTGAGGAGTATGGGGAATCTGTACTCTCTGATCTTGAAAGTCAGCACCTCTTAAGTTAACTAAGTCACTCATTTACCCACTAATGTGTATATTTGTTAACTATTAATTGGGCACTCCCATGAGTCTATTCTAATGGAAGCGACTGTGTGTACAATGATATGCCTTTTCCCATGTGTGTGTTGTATGTGTTTGAGTGAGAGAGAAAAAGAAAGAGAGAGATAGAGAGAGTGGTGGAGAGAGAGAGAGAAAGAGATGTATATATCACTATCTGTATGCTCATATACAAAAATTGGATAGACAGATGATAGAATGATAGCTATGTAGTAAAAATATATAAACACATATATCAACAAGACATGCAATTATACCTATGAACAACTCAAAAGTGATATGAAAGGAATACTTAATAATTAACTGTATAACAGTCACAGGTGTCATTTACAATGTATGCCATCTAGAATTTACTTCTGAGGTATCTCAAATACCAAAGAGAACTTCTCAACTAAAAGTAAATGGCAAACAGAGCTAAAGACAAAGGCATTAGAAAACACTTCAATGTTTTCCCATTCTAGGGAAAGAGCTTGTTTTTGAAAAGAGTTCCCCTCTTAATACAGATTACTTCATGTGGCTATTCCTACGGCTTTCAAGGAGAGTTGGAATGAAACTCCAAACTCATGTATTGGTAAGTTTTATTTAAAGTAAAGAATAAGGATGGCAAGGCACCTAAGATAGATGTACAGCAATGGGGACGAACATTGTGGAACAGCCCACTAAGTTACTGCCTGGAAAACCAGCATCCCATAGGAGTGCATGTTTGGGTCCTGGCTGCTCTGCTTCCAGCCCAGTCCCTGCTAATGTGCTTGGAAAAACAACAGACAAAGCGTGAGTGCTTGGACCTCTACCACCCACACCAGAGACCTATAAGGAGTTCCAAGCCCCTGTCTTCCTCCTGTCCAAGCCTTATCTGTTGAGGGATCTCTCTCTCTCACCCTCTCTCTCTGAAACTCATAGAAAGAAAGGAAGTGGAAAAGACCCCAGAGGCACAGGCAGTCAAAGCCAAAATTAACATTTGGGATTGCATCAAATTGAGAAGCTTCTGTACAGCAAAAGAAACAGTCAGGAAAGTGAAGAGGCAAATGACAGAATGGGAGAAATTATTTGAAAACTATACAATGGATAAAGGATTAATAAACAGAATCTACAAAGAGATAAAGAAACTCCACAACATCAAAACAAACAACCCACTTAAGAGATGGGCCAAGGACTTAAACAGACATTTTTCTAAACAGGAAATCTGAATGGCCAACATACACATGAAAAAATGTTCAGGATCACTAACTGTCAGGGAAATGCAAATCAAAACCACAATGAGATTTCACCTCACCCCAGTTAGAATGGCCCTCATACAGAAATCAACAAACAACAAATGCTGGAGAGGATGTAAGGAAAAGTGCACCCTAATCCACTGTTAGTGGGAATGTAAACTGGTAAAGCCACTATGGAAGACACTATGTAGATACCTCAAAAATCTGAATATACACCTACCATATGACCCAGCCATTTCACTACTGGGAGTTTACGCAAGGGAAATGAAAGCAGTAAACAAAAGAGCTATCTGCACCTCCATGTTTATTGCAGCTGAATTTACAATAGTTAAGACGTTGAATAAACCTAAATGCCTATCAACCAAAGACTGGATAAAGAAATTATGGAATATGTATGCACACTATGGAATACTATATAGCAGTAAAAAATGAAATCTGGTCATTTATAACAAAATGGATGAATCTGTAAAACATTATATTTACTGTAATAAGCTAGTCCCAAAGGGACAAAAACCATATGTTCTCCCTGATCTGTGAGAATTAACAGCGCTCCTAAAATGAAAGCTGTAGAAGTGAAACTGACACTTTTAGAAACAATTATTTGAATAGCCCTTGTCCTGTTGAGGAAGTTTTTTATTTTTGTTTTTTATTCTTTGTTTCCTTTTTTCTCTTTCTTTTTTTTTTCTCTCCTTCATACTATATGTTGAACTCTTAACATAGAATTAATCATATATATATATAAAGTCAATTGAAAATAGATCTCAGTAAAAATAATAAGATGGGGAATAAGGGAGGGAGGAAATAGTTTATAACTGTAAAGCTGTATAGTTTTGCATACAGTCCTACAGACTTACTTCTAAGGGTTACAAACTTGTCATGGGACTCCAGTCCCATTAAAATTGGTCATAAAAATGCCATATTAATTGTTAAAGTGATCATATTAAAGTGAACATATAGATAGGATTAAGTGTAAAAAGAGATCATATAAATAACATCAAGTGCCTGGTAATAATAACAGGCAGAATTAAAAAGAAAGGAAAAGTCCAATATGGGAAGCAGTCCACACAGCAGACTCCTAGAATGACATTCACTGTAATAACACTCGGACCTCAGAATCAACCCTACGGCTTCCTGGTCTGGCTGAAAGGCCTGTGAGAGCATTTCAGGCATGTAAAGCCAAGACTCTGTGGCAAAAAATATCCTACATGAAGGATCTCTGTGAGTGAGACCCCAGTGGAAAGAAGAGGCCATCAAAGAACAATGTACTTTTCTCTGAAGGGAGGAGAGAACTTCCACTTTGCTTATGGCCTTGTCCAAATATTGATGGAATCTGTGGTCACAGAAGCCTTCCATAGCCTTGGCAGCTCACAGAAAGAGCCACAGATGATTACTGATGTCATAAATAAGAGTGTCAATTGTTAAATCAACAACAGGAGTCACTGTGCACTTACTCTCCATGTAGGACCTCTGTCCTTAATTAGTTGTACTATGAGAATTAACTGCAAAACTTGTTCTCAAACTCTACTTTATATGTTGTGTTTCTGTGTGGGTGCAAACTGTTGAAATCTTAGCATGGAGTTGGTCCTCTCTCTGTATAAAGTCAAACTAAAAATGAACCATAATGAAGAATGGGATGGGAGATGGAGCAGAGGGTGGGACAGCAGTCGGGGTTGGGAGAGGAGTAGGGGTTGGGAGGGTGGTATGGGGGAAAGAACCACTATATTCCTAAAGTTGTACCTATGAAAAGTACATTCATTAAATAAAAGCTTTAATAAAAAGGAAGGAAGAAAGGAAAACAAGTAGCAATTAAATGAGAAATTAATCTTCATTGTAGAAAATATTTGTCAAGTTCAGTAAAAGTTATGGTGTATTTCCTCACTTTTTTAATTTTAAGAAAATATACACGAATTTTATAATTTTAGAAGATTCTGGATGAGTCTGTTATTTCCCCCGAATTTTCTTTTCTTATCTTTCTCCTAAATATGTATCACTGAAAGAGGTGCAAGCATCAGCATTACTCATAGTGAATTTAAAAATACATCAATACCTGGACTCTACCCAAGAAGGACTAAATCAGAATCATTAGGCTGAATGTAAAATAGACTATCAAAACAATCTCCAGGTATTTTCTAATGCATATGTCAAGGCTAAAATCACTATTGTTATGAATAACTTCATATACTTTCAATGAGGTGAGTCTCAAATAAGTTAATCACATGAAATATTGAAAAAAGAAAGTAGAGAAATGACAAATGACTTAGGAGAACTTGAAGGAAATAAATTAATCCACCTTGGTGCATTTGTAACTAGAGAGCAAACTATTTATTTTAAAAATCAATTATTATCCAGGTCTTTCAAGTATAGCTTTCAGATATTCTAACATTCAATAGGTAGGAAAATCAATTTATATGTCATTATTTTCAGCCATGAATTAACATGTTTCTGTTTCCTTTCAATCCAGATTCATTGTTAGATTCCAAGACTAATTTTTCTACACATGCTATAAACTTTCCACTTTTGTTAATAAAACATGACTGGTATGTGGCATATAAAGGTGATGTACACATACTGATAGTAATAGTCTGTTTTTAGATTACCTTCAGAACATTAATGAGGAAACTGGAGATGGTGAAAAAAGTGGTAAAGTCTATCTAGAGAATTTAGAGTGAGAGTTCTAAATTGAGATGAGAATGCTATTAACTATATATGTATGTAAAACAATGAATTATAATAATTTACATAAATATGACTAGACATTTAAATGAATAAATGGCAATCTTATGATACAGTAATCCTGTAGCATACAAGTAACTAGAATAATATGGTTAAAACCAGTTTAGGCCAGTGCCGCGGCTCACTAGGCTAATCCTCCGCCTTGTGGCGCCAGCACACTGGGTTCTAGTCCTGTCGGGTTGTCAGATTCTGTCCCGGTTGCCCCTCTTCCAGGCCAGCTCTCTGCTCTGGCCAGGGAGTGCAGTGGAGGCCCTGCACCCCATGGGAGACCAGGATAAGCACCTGACTCCTGCCATTGGATCAGCACGGTGCGCCGGCCGCGGCGGCGGTGCGCCGGCTGCGGCGGCCACTGGAGGGTGAACCAATGGTAAAGGAAGACCTTTCTCTCTGTCTGTCTGTCTCACACTCTGCCTGTTAAAAAAAAAAGAAAAAAAAAAGTTCAGCTCATTCATTGGAACTCTGATGAGTCAGAATCTAGATTAGAACATACCTGGTGATCCTTTTCCTTCAAAAATGCATTTGCCATATTAATTTATTTGAATTTCTAGGTAAAATGTTAAATTTTTGTGATTTAGGCACATATTGCTATTGCTGGTAGGCTGGTGGGGACATTAGGAGGAAGGTCTCCACTTAAAACAGCATGGTACAGAACAGATGGATAGACCAGTGGAACAGAATTGAAACACCAGAAATCAATCCAAACATCTACAGCCAACTCATATTTGATCAAGGATCCAAAACCAATCGCTGGAGTAAGGACAGTCTATTCAATAAATGGTGCTGGGAAAATTGGATCTCCACGTGCAGAATCATGAAGCAAGACCCCTACCTTTCACCTTACACAAAAATCCACTCAACATGGATTAAAGACTTAAATCTATGACCTGACACCATCAAATTATTAGAGAGCATTGGAATAACCCTGCAAGATATAGGTACTGGCAATGACTTCTTGGAAATCACCCCAGAAGCACAGGCAGTCAAAGCCAAAATTAACATTTGGGATTGCATCAAATTGGGAAGTTTCTGTCCTGCAAAAGAAACAGTCAGGAAAGTGAAGAGGCAACCGACATAATGGGAAAAAATATTTGCAAACTATGCAACTGATAAAGGGTTGATCACCAGAATCTACAAAGAAATCAAGAAACTCCACAAGATCAAAACAAACCACCCACTTAAGAGATGGACCAAGGACCTCAATAGACATTTTTCAAAAGAGGAAATCCAAATGGCCAACAGACTCATGAAAAAATGTTCAAGATCACTAGCAATCAGGGAAATGCAAATCAAAACCACAATGAGGTTTCACCTCACCCCAGTTAGAATGGCTCACATTCAGAAATTTACCAACAATAGATGCTGGAGAGGATGTGGGGGAAAAAGGACACTAACCCACTGTTGGTGGGAATGCAAACCGGTCAAGCCACTATGGAAGTCAGTCTGGAGATTCCTCAGTAACCTGAATATAACCCTACCATTCAACCCAGCCATCCCACTCCTTGGAATTTACCCAAAGGAAATTAAATTGGCAAACAAAAAAACAGTCTGCACATTAATGTTTATTGCAGCTCAATTCACAATAGCTAAGACCTGGAATCAACCTAAATACCCATCAACAGTAGACTGGATAAAGAAATTATGGGACATGTACTCCATAGAATACTATATAGCAGTCAAAAACAATGAAACCTGGTCATTTGCAACAGGATGGAGGAATTTGGAAAACATCATGCTGAGTGAATTAAGCCAGTCCCAAAGGGACAAATATCATATGTTCTCCCTGATCGGCGACAACTAACTGAGCACCAAAGGGAAACTTGTTGAAGTGAAATGGACAAGATGAGAAACAGTGACTTGATCAGCTCTTGTCCTGATGGTTGATGTACAATGTAATACTTTTTCCATTTTAGTATTTTTTTTGTTCTAGTACCATTGATTGAACTCTGTAATTAACACACAATTATTCTTAGGTGTTTAAATTTTAACTGAAATGTGAACCCTGTTAGGAATTTGGAAAACATTATGCTGAGTGAAATAAGCCAATCCCAAAGGGACAAATACCACAAGTTCTCCCTGATAGGTGACAACTAACTGAACACCAAAAAGGAAACCTGTTAAAGTGAAATGAACACTATGAGAAACAGTGACTTGATCAACCCTCACCCTGACTGTTGATGAGCAACTTAATATGTTATCCCTCTTAGTATTTTTTTTTGCTTGTTCTACTTAATACTTCTGGTTGAATACTGTAATCAATACACAATTATTCTTAAGTGCTGAAACTTAACTGAAAAGTGATCACTGTTAAATATAAGAGTGGGAATAAGAGAGGGAAGAGATGTGCAATTCAGGACATGCTTAAGCTGACTTACCTAAAATGGTAGAGTTAGAAACATACCAGGGGATTCCAATTCAATCCCATCAAGGTGGCATGTACCAATGCCATCTCACTAGTCCCAGTGATCAATTTCTGTTCACAATTGATCATAATGACAGGACTAAGAACCAAAGGGATCACATAAACAAGAATAGTGTCTGCAAATACTAGCTGATAGAATAAAAAAGGGAGAGAACGATCCAACATGAGAAGTGAGATACACAGCAGACCCATAGAATGGCAGATGTCCTAAACAGCACTCTGGCCTCAGAATCAGCCCTTAAGGCATGCAGATCTGGCTGAAAAACCCATGAGAGTATTTCAGGCATGGAAAGCCAAGACACTCTGGGGAAAAAAAAAAAAAAAAAAACCTAAATGAAAGATCTCTGCAAGTGAGACCCCAGTGGAAAGAACAGGTCATCAAAGAAGGAGGTACCTTTCTCTGAAGGGAGGAGAGAACTTCCACTTTGACCATGGCCTTGTCTAAATATGATCAGAGTCAGTGAACTCAGGGGGCTTCCATAGCCTTGGCAGCTCATGACAAGAGCCTAGGGTGATTACTGAGGCCATAAACAAGAGTGTCAATTTGTTAAGTCAACAACAGGAGTCACTGTGCACTTACTCCTCATGTAGGATCTCTGTCCTTAATATGCTGTACATCGTGATTTAATGCTATAACTAGTACCCAAACAGTATTTTTCACTTTGTGTTTCTGTGTGGGTGCAAACTGTTGAAATCTTTACTTATATATTAAATTGATCTTCTGTATATAAAGAGAATCGAAAATGAATCTTGATGTGAATGGAAGGGGAGAGGGAATGGGAAAGGGGAGGGTTGCGGGTGGGAGAGACGTTATGAGGGGGAAGCCATTGTAATCCATAAACTGTACTTTGGAAATTTATATTCATTAAATAAAAGTTAAAAAAAAACAGAGGAGTGTGAGGTATCTATCCCAGGATGAAATTCTTTGCAAGGTAATGTATTTCATAAAAATAACCTGAATTCACTAACTAAGCCTGAGAGTGAGCAGAATATCCCTTTTTGTTGGAACAGATGGGGCATTCTATTTGAGTCCACCCCAACACAAATAACTAATTCCTAAGAAGAATGAGATTGCAAACTAAAATAACTGTCTGCCTAATCTTATTAAGACATCAATGGTCCCAGAAATGATGTTGTTATAACCAGTACTCAAACAGTATTTTTCACTTTGTGTTTCTATGTGGGTGCAAACTGTTGAAATCTTTACTTAATATATGCTAAACTGATCTTCTGTATATAAAGAGAATTGAAAATGAATCTTGATGTGAATGGAAGGGGAGAAGGAGCGGGAAAGGGGAGGGTGCGAGTGGGAGGGAAGTTGTGGCAGGGGAAGCCATTGTAATCCATAAGCTGTACTTTGGAAATTTATATTCATTAAATAAAAGTTAAAAAATTGACTACTATTGGATTATGAAGCAGGTGGGACAGAGATTGATGTTCTCACTTTGAAAGATGTTGGTGAGGTCTCAAGAGACCAGGTAATACTTCCATGAGTCTGGCAAGAAGCTGTATTTTGCAGGAGACAAAATGGTTATAGTGGGACAACTTTTAGAAAACAAGAGCAATGAGCAACAGATCATATACTGAAAAAGATCCATAAACACCACAGAAAGTGTTATAGAAAGAGCAACTTCTTTATGAGTTGATACCTGCATAGAAACAAAACTCGATTTTACTAAATACATGGATACACTTTGTACCTATCTCTTAAGAGAATCTAGGTTACATAAATCAGGAAGTGCATTTTATAAGACAGAAAATAATACATTGAAGAGGCGGTCAATGGAATTAGGAAAATGTATTTTCAAGCTACTCATCTGACAAAGGATTAATGTCCAAAATATATCAGCAAGTTAAAAAAACTCATCATCAACAACAAAACCAATCCAGTTAAGAAATGGGCAAAGGACCCAATAGTTCTCAGAAGAACAGATACATATGGCCAAAAACCACATTTTTTTAAATATTCAACATCACTAGTCAACAGGGTAATGCAAATCAAAACCACAATGTGATCATCTAAACAGTGTCAGAATGGCTAATATCCAAAATAGAGAGAATGACAAATTCTGGAGAGGGTGTGGAGAAAGGGAACACTTATACACCCTTAGTGGGAATGTAAATTAGTCTAACCACTGTGGAAAACAATGTGGGGATTTCTTAAACTACTACAAATAGACTTGCTATATGATCCAGCAATCCCACTGCTGGATATATACCCAAAAGGCAATGAAAACAGTATTTCAACAAGATACCTACCTGCACTACTATATTTACAGGAGCACTGTTAACAATCAGGAAAATATAGAATCAGCTAAGCTATCCATCAGGAAATGAATGGATAAAAAAAATGTGACACACACAATAGAATTTTATTCAGTTATAAAAACGAATAAAATTCTAATATTTGCATCAAACTGAATACAACTGGAGGATATCATGTTGAATGAAATAAGTCAGATGCAGAGTGACAAATGCCACATTTGGTCCCTTACATATGGGAGCTAAAATTAAAAAAAAAAGGAAAAAAAAGACTAATGCCTGTGTGCATCAGTTTTGCTGCAAATAGTATTTTGTCAAATTTGATCTTCAATCTTTGTCAAACAAATTTTAAAAAATTATACACTGCTATAGTTTTAATGATCCATGACCGTTCTAAAATTAATTTTAAATGACAAAAAGGAATCAGTTACTGTATTGTTATATACCTCATGTATATATAATCACAATCCAATGATCCACTTTCCTCAATTGCAGACTCAACAAATTTCCCATTACCACTGGAAAAAAAAAGAAAGGCTGTCTTTCAGAAGTAGACACTTATCAGCAAAACAGCTGTGGCTAGGGAAAGTTCTCACACATATTTATTTTTAATATTCTTTAATTTTTAAGAAGGTCATGTAAATAATTCATGACATTTTTACTTCAAAATATCATTTTCTATTAAAAGTGCATTTTAAATAATGATTTTGAAATTTCTTATTCCACTTTATTTCAATGATACTTTTTGTTATTAATATTATGGCCTTGTGGCTCTTTAAAAGCACTCATAGTATTTAATGTCATGCCTTTCTTCTTATTTACTGAGGGAAGTAAGAAATGACTTAGAATGCAACACACTGTTCTGGAGAATTAAAAACTAAATATTTTATATCCCAGAATCTCTAAACATTACTGTCTGACATGTGGGCTAGAATCTTGAATCAGATTTGGACTCAGAAGTAATAGAACCTTGAATCATATCTGGACTCAGAAGTGACCACTCCAGTAACAGCTGTGTGCACAAAGAATAGATCTTCTCTCACATTTTATGACAGAACTCTGATTCCCGATGTGCTTATGTCAACTGTTTTTAAGTTTGTTGACACTGATTCAACAAAATCACAAAAATTAAACTCTAAGTGATAGTAGCTATGGTAATTTTGCTGAAATTATTTCACTGCGGAGATTGTGTGGGAGTGGCATTATCCCTGCCTCTGTATGTCATGATTTCTTTGGTTATGACAGGTTCTATGATGCTGATAATCCTGTATCAAACATTGTTTATTGAGGACTTCAGTGTTTCAATTGACAAGAGTATATTTCGCTTTTGATATATTCTTCCACAGCTATATTCTACTAATATATAAGAGCAGAAAACTTTTACAGGAACAGCTAGCTGATAAATTCAAAGGAATATATAAACTTTTTGCAATATTTTCATATACATAGTTTTAAATTAAATTATTTCAATTTTTTCTTTGAGAAAGAAAAGTTTAGAAAATTTTACCGGAAAAATATATTACAGAGAATTCTAATTTCTGGCTCAATGTGTGAGGAGTTTGAAAGTTGGCACTGCCACATTCAAAAGAAGTGGAAATTCTACAGATTTTTATAGAAAGGTTAGGGATTTGAGGTCACAGGGAAAGTTGCCCCCTTGAAAATTGGAGAGAGGTTGATAAAGAGCATTACAGTTTTTGAGGATTAGAAACTTGGAATCAGAAACCATGTACTGGAGCCAGTATCATTCATGTAGGACTACAGAATACTTCCCCATCCTCCATAAATAACTGACACAGCAATCAGACTTTTATGGAATTATAATACACCATAGCTTAAATAAATAGAAACCTCAGATTCTATTTAAGAGATAGTCTTTATGGAGACCGAAAAACAAAAATGAGGCCATTTGAGGATATTTTAGCCTGTGACATCTACAGCTGAGCAAACAGTAAGCATAGCTTAAATTCTACTCATATAATAATAAAAACTCACACCAAGAAACTATTTCAGTGCCTTTACCTGCTGCATTATGGGAGCATGGGCAGGAGGGAGGGTGGGGTGGAAGGTATCATTATGCTGTTAAACCTGTATATATGAAATAAATGAAATTTTGTTCACCTTATATAAATAAAAATTTTAAAATAAGAAAACAAAAAAAATGGCATTCTGAAAGTTACAACATAGTCCGAAAGGAAAAATCACAGTATCACAGGCAGTCCCAAATGTGGTAGAGTTTTACAAAGTGCGAGTTGAGATTTAAAATAAATATGGCTTATATATTGAGAGGCCTAACAGAAAACAGAAGGAGACATGACAGATCAGATTGGTGGTTTAACTAGAGAGAGAATTCACAAGAAGGTATTAAAAGGCAATATTATAAATCAAAAACACTGTAAAAATGAAACTTTCATCGATGGGTTAATCAGCGGATGGACACGATCAAGGAAAGAATAAGGGAACTAGAAAATATGTGAATAAAATACTTTCCAAACTGAAAATCAAAGAATAAAACAAAAACCAACAAACAAATAGACAAAATCTAAAAACCAGAGGAGAATTACAAAAATGTATAATGTGTGTAATAAGAATAATAGAAGGAGAAGAAAGAAATGAACAGGATACATTTTTGAAATAATAATGGCTGAGAATTTTTAAAAATTGATGACACATACAAATGCACAGTTCTAGGAGCTCAAGCATTAAATAAGATAAAAACCAAAAAATCTTCAATTCTGTATAGAGTATATTGAAATGTAAGTAAAGCAAAGTATTGATAGAAGCCACAAGAAAAAGATACTTTACTTAGAAGAACAAGAATCAGAATTGTATCAGATATATTAGATTTTAAAAGAAGAAATATAATAGACAAGAAAAGAGTAGAGAGAAATATTTGAAGTGCTGAATGAGAAAGACTACCAACCTTTAGAAAATTACGCTTCAAAATGAAAAATAAAAATAAAAATACTGTGTCAGACAAACAACAACTGAGGGAATTTTCTTACCAGTAGGCTTTCATTGCAAGAAATACTAAAAGAATTTATTTAGAAGACAGAAAAGAATATAAATGAAACTTGTATCTAAATAAAATACGAAAGACTAAAGGAAGGAAAACACATTTTCCTTATTTTATTGTTTTTTTTTAACTTTTATTTATTAAATATAAATTTACAAAGTACAGTTTATGGATTACAATGGCTTCCCCCCCATAACTTCCCTTCCACCCGCACCCCTCCCATCTCCCGCTCCCTCTCCCATTCCATTCACATCAAGATTCATTTTCAATTATCTTTATATACAGAAGAATAGAAATAATGGTATGTCTTCTCTCAGGATTCAGTGGAATTAAACTATAAATCAATAGCAGAAAGAAAACTAAAATATTCACAAATGCTTGGAAATTAAATAACACAGAGAGCACATGAATCAAAGAAGAGATTTTCAGGGAAATTAAGGAAACATTGAAGTAAATTAAAATGAAAGTAGAATTTATCAAAATTCATGGGAAAGAACGAAAGTAGTGCTTAGAAGGAAATTTATGTTATTCAATAGTTATATCAGAAATGAACAACAATCTAAAATTATATAATCTTAAACTTTAGGGAACTGGAAAACAAAAACAAATTAAATTCAATGTAACAAATATAGACAATAAAATTACAGTGGAAATCAATGAAATTGAAAACAGGAAAATCAAAAAGATTAATACAATTAAGCATAGATTAGAAAGAAGAAAAATATGAAATCAATGATCTGAGTTTTCATCTGAAGAAACTAGAAAAAGAACAAATTAAATCCAAAACAAGTGCAAAAAAAATCAGTCAAAAGTGTTGCAGGAGGCTGGCGCCGCGGCTCACTAGGCTAATCCTCCACCTTGTGGCGCCGGCACACCGGGTTCTAGTCCCCGTCAGGGCGCCGGATTCTGTCCCGGTTGCCCCTCTTCCAGGCCAGCTCTCTGCTGTGGCCAGGGAGTGCAGTGGAGGATGGCCCAAGTACTTGGGCCCTGCACCCCATGGGAGACCAGGATAAGTACCTGGCTCCTGCCATCGGATCAGTGCGGTGTGCCGGCCATAGCGGCCATTGGAGGGTGAACCAACGGCAAAAAAGGAAGACCTTTCTGTCTCTCTCTCTCACTGTCCACTCTGCCTGTAAAAAAAAAAAAAAAAAAAAAAAAGTGTTGCAGGAAATTAAAATAAAGGAGAAAATAAATTAAACCAGAAGAATGTTCCTTGAGAAAATCAATAGAATTGACAAATGCCTAGCCAGAATTACTAGGAAAATAAGAGAAATAAGAGAGAAGACACAAATTAGAAATATTAGAAATGACAAAGGCCATCACTACAAGTTCCATGGACAATAAAAAGATAAAAGCACATATGGAATAAGTCTATTTCTTCAGATTTCATTATATATATGAAATAAATAAATAGTCAGGCAGGTGTTTAGAATAGTTAGACACACTGGTTAAGAGGCCTGAATTCCACACTGGAGTACCTAGGTTTAACACCTGGCTCATTTTCTCATTTCCAGCTTCTTGCTAATGCAGACCCTGGGACAGCAGTGACAGCTCAGTTGGGCTCCTGTAACTTATTTGAGAGACAGACCTGTATTGAGCTCCCAGCTCCTGGCTTCAGCTTGGCCCAAGCTCTGACTGTTGTGGGCATTTGGGATTTCAACCAGTGTATATATGTGATTCTCTCTCTCTCTCTCTCTCTCTCTCTTTCTCTTACTTTCTACATGTCTATGCCTTTTAAATATATAACGTTTTAAAGGAAAAGGTGGATCAAAGAGAATATCTATCAAATGAATCAAATCAATAATATTTTTTGAAACGGAAAACAGTATGCCAGAAGAGTGACATGCATGTTTTTTTTTACTAAATGTTAAAGGAACAATGATACCAATCATCTATAATATCTTCCAAGAATAGAACAGATGTATAGGAAATGGTTCCTAACTCAAGAGTTCCTATCCTAGGCCAGCACTACCACAAAATCAGACATTAAGTAGTAGGGAAAAAAAAGTACAGGCCATTATTTCTTATGATGGAAAATCCCTCAAAAGTATTAGCAAATATAACCCAAAAATGCACATAAAGAATTACACATGATGGCAAAGGGATTCATTTCATTTATGCCAGTCTGGCTCAACCTTCAAAAATCTAATAGTGCAACTGATCACATCAATGGGCCTAAAGAAGAAAACACATGATCATATCAGTAGATATAGAAAAGGTAATTTTAAAAATCCAACATCCAGTCATGAAAAGAACTCTAATTGAACCACAAAAGGAGCATACTTAGGAGCTACTTAAAAGCTTTGTGAGATAAATTAATTAGTGAAAGAAGTCAAAGCAGAAATAAATAGAGATATACATTATGCATGTGGATCTTAACATATATTTTAATGTTTTACCAGCATGATCTATGAATTCAATGTAATCCCAGATAAAATCCTAGAGAATTATATTGTGATATTTATAAGCTACTTAGAAAGTATACACAGAGTTTATGAAAGACTCATAATAGGTACTATCACATTGAAGACAAATTACAAATAACAAAATAACAAATAGTATAGAATAGAGAGCCTAAAAATAAAATCATATAAATATAAACAACTAATCTTGACAAAGAATCAAAGGTAATAAATGTAGAAAGATGGACTTTTCAATAAATTACACCAGAATAACTAGACTTCCTCATAGAAATGTTTATCTAGGCCGGCACCTTGGCTCAATAGGCTAATCCTCCACCTGTGGCGCCGGCACCCTGGGTTGTAGTACTGGTCAGGATGCCGATTCTGTCCCGGTTGCTCCTCTTCCAGGCCAGCTCTCTGCTGTGGCCTGGGAGGGCAGTGGAGGATGGCCCAAGTCCTTGGGCCCTGCACCCACATGGGAGACCAGGAGAAGCACCTGGCTCCTGGCTTTGGATCAGAGTGGTGTGTCGGCCGCAGTGTGCCAGCCGCAGCGGCCACTGAGGGTTGAACCAATGGAAAAGGGAAACCTTTCTCTCTGTCTCTCTCTCACTGTCCACTCTGCCTGTCAAAATATATATATATATATATATATATTTATTTATCTAGATAGACCTTACACCTTTAAAAAATAACTCAAGATGTGCCATAGGCATAAATGTAAAACACAAAGGCATAAAACTCCCATGATATATAGGAAAATGAAGGTGGCCTTGATTTGATGGTGGCATCTTACATGCAACCTCAAAGGCATGATCATACTATTAAAAAAAACAAGCTGGACATCATTAACATTAAAAACCTTACTCTGTGAAGAACTCATTTTGGGAGAATGAAAGACAACCTACAGATTGCAATGAAATGTTGCAGAATTCAATTTTCTAAGGTACTAAAATTCAAAGTACACAGTAAACACTTAAAATTTAACAATAAGAAAATAAACAACAAATATTTTTCAAAAAAATGAGCAAAATATCTAAACAGACACCTTACCACAGGGGATTGAAAGCAATTACATATTTATTACACGGGTTAAAGCACATCAACCCCAAATATTTGTGTGGATGTGGAGCAACAGGAATTCTCATTAAATTCTGGTAGAGATGGAAAATTGTAGAGATACTTTGGAAAATACTTCAGAAGTTTCCATAAAGCTCAACATAGTCTTACCACATGTTCCAGAATTCTGGCTCCTTCCTATTATACTAAGATGTATTTATTTGAAAGGCAGTACAACTGAGAGTGAAAGACACACACAGAGAGAAAGAGATCTTCCCAAATGGTCACAGGAGCCAGATCTGGGCTGGTCTGAAGCCAGTGTCAGAAACTCCATCAGGGTCTCCCAAATGGGGGGCAAGGACTCAAGTACCTGGGCCATCTTTATTTGCCTTTCCAGATGCATTATCAGAAATCTGGATCTGAAGGAGTATAATCAAAACAGCACTCCAGTATGGGATGCCAATGTTGCAAGCAGTAGTTTAACCTGCTGTGGCACAATGCTAGCCTCCAGGTTCCTTCACCTTAACCAAGATTAGTTACAAACCTAAGCCCATTCAAAACCTTGCAAACAAATATGTATAACATTTTGTTCATAAATGCCAAATCTTGGAACCAACCAAGATGTCCTTCATTAGACCAATGAATAAACTGTGATATACTCATGCTGTGGAATCTTATTCATTGATCAAAGAAAATGAACTATTTTATCAATAAAATGCAAGAATTGCTAATATTCCTCGGCTGTTTTGTACAATTCTTCTATGAACATGAGCATACAAAAGCATCTTCCACATTCTGCTTTCAATTGCCTTAGGTATATACTCAGAAGTGAGACTGTTGGATCATATAGTATCTCTATTTAATTTTTTAGAATGAGCATACTGTTGAACTGTTTCACATTTATTCCAACAATGTGCAAAGTTAATTTCTGCACCAAGTTGCCAATATATTTTCCTTTTTAAATAATAGAAATCACTGGGGCTGGCACTGTGATGCAGTAGTCTAAGCCTCCGCTTGTAGTTCCAGCATCCCATATGGGTGCCAAGTTGTTTCCTGGCTATTTCTTTTCCAATCTGCTCTCTGCTGATGGCATGGGAAAGCAGCAGAAAATAACCCAAGTGTTGGAGCCCTGCACCCATGTGGGAGACCTATAAGAAGCCCCTGGCTCCTTCAGATATGCGCTTCCATGATTGTTGCAGCCATTTGGGAAGTGAACCAGCAGATGGAAGACTTTTCTCTGTCTTTCCCTCTCAAATAAATAAATAAATACTTAAAATAATATTAATAATAGAAATGTGTGTGGGGTGATATTTCATGGTGGTTTTTGATTTGCATTTCCCAAATGTTCATTAGTGGATTAATAGATAAAATGTACCATATGCATAAAATGGAATAATATTTACTCCAGAAGAGGAAGAAAATGCTGTCACATTCTAAGACATGGATGTACATCAAACACATTATTCTATGTAAAATAAAGTGGTCACAAAAAAGGCAAATACTGAGTGATTCCACTTATATAAGGTATCTACAGTAGCGAAATTCCTAAAAATAGAAAGTATAATAGGAATGTCAGGGGTTAAATGGAGAGGAAAGTGGAGAGTATTTGTTTGGTGGATGCAGAATATCAGCTTTGCAAGATGAAAAAGTTCAGGAGATACATTGCACAATAATATGAATTTATTGATCACTTCCAAATTGTATATTTAAAATAGTTAACATGGTAAAAAATATTTTCAAATTGTGTATTTTAGATATCTACATATAATTACTTCCCAGTTATTCTTTTTTTTTTTTGACAGGCAGAGTGGACAGTGAAAGAGAGAGACAGAGAGAAAGGTCTTCCTTTTCCGTTGGTTCACCCTCCAATGGCCACCACGGCCGGCGCGCTGCGGCTGGTGCACGGCACTGATTCGATGGCAGGAGCCAGGTACTTATCCTGGTCTCCCATGGTGTGCAGGGCCTAAGCACTTGGGCCATCCTCCACTGCACTCCCTGGCCACAGCAGAGAGCTGGACTGGAAGAGGGGCAAGCAGGACAGAATCCGGTGCCCCGATCGGAACTAGAACCCGGTGTGCCGGCGCCGCAAGGCGGAGGATTAGCCTAGTGAGCTGCGGCGCCGGCCACCAGTTATTCTTAAGCAAAGCTATTTTTAAAGACATTTTATTTTGTGTATTTGGAAGGGTAGAATGGAAGTGAGAGAGGGAGAGAGAAAGAGAGACAGAGAGAGACGAGAGAGAGAGAGAGAGAGAGAGAGACTGAGACCCTTTATCCACTGTTTTGGTCCTCAAATGCCTGAGGTAGCTAAAACTAGATGGTTCCAAAGTCAGGAGCCAAAAATTCAACCCATGTCTCCCATGTGGGTGACAGAACCGCATCACTGGGCCTTAATCTGTCTCCTTCCAGGTACATTAGCAGAAAATTAGATCAGAACAAAGTAGCCAGGACATGAAAAAGGCACTCCAATATGAGATGTGGGCATTCTGAGCAGTAACTTAACCCATTGCACTACAATGCCCACCTCCCGTTTTTCTCAAAAAAAAAAAAAAAAAAAAAAAAAAAAGAAGGAAGGAAGGAGGGAGGGAAAGAAAGAAGGAAGGAAAAGAAGGAAGAAGAAAAAAATCACAAAGAAGTGAGTCTTAGATACATATTTCTAAGAAGGAAGACAGTCGATATGCATTCTGTGATTGCAACTATATGACAACCTGGAAAAGGCAAAAATTATAGGGACAATGAAATGATCAGGAATCATGGAAAGGGAAGTACAGAGAAATAGGTGGATTACTTTGAATATTTTAGGGCATTCAAAGTAGTACATGACATTTTAGTAATGGACACATTGTATTACATACTATGCAAAACCAATAGGATTTTTGAGTCAACACAATTATAGATGATGATAGCTTATCAGTGGTTTTTAATAATGTATCTTTCTTACCAATATAGCATATTAATTCATGATGTTAATATTGGGAACACTTTGTTGTCATGTGGAGAGAAAAGGTATATGGGAGCTGTCTGTGTTTTCTGTTTAATTTCTTTAAAATATAAAAGGTCTATAAAAATGATGTCTAGTAATTTAAAAAGAAATATTTAAAAAAGGGAAGTCTAATCAAATTGATTAACTGCAACCACTTTACTTTAGAATATCTTCATTCTTTACAAATATCTGTCCTGCTCCTGAACAGAATGATTTGATTGTAAAACCAGTGTTCTTGGTTTAAGACATATCTCCATTTCTGTGGTTTTTATATCAGGAGTCTAAACTCATCAACACAACCTATAATGAGTCTACATGATTTCATACTACATGATTCCATACCTGAATTTTTGCCATTGCCTGCTCATAACCTTTGCCCAACTCACTCAACTTTAGCTTCATTTATTGCCTTTCTTTTTTGTGAACACATCTACTGTCCTCTAACTTCATGGGTCATTGTACTGATCTCTCTCTGGAATGATTTTCTGCCAAAAGACCTAAGGAATTTCATTCCTTGACTGCCTCAGATCTTCTGGATTTTCACTTTTATTATCAATAAGTATAAAATAGTAAGCATTCTTTAGAATATTTTGGAAATAAATTTTAGAAAAAAAGTGGAAGTTATGTCTTGGATCAGGATCTTCATTCAATTGTGTGTGTGTCTGTGTGTTTACTAGTATTGGACACTTGGATTCCAGTGTAGTAATTTGGGAGCTTATGTGGAATCTGTAAGAGATGGTGCCTAGCGAGAGGTCATTGGGTCTTGCTGAGAACATCGCTCATTCATGAAGGGGTTAAGTTAGATCTCTTGGAACTATGGTTGGTTCCATTAGACCAAACTGTTAAGAAAGACCAAGTGTGACACCTTCCTGCACTCTGGCCTCCTGTTTCACCACTTGATCTCTCTCTCTCTGGTACATCTCCCTGGCTTTTATCATTTGTCATCAGAACCTTGCTAAAGCATATAGCATAGTGTTTGGACTTTCAGTTCCCAAATAAGCCTCTTTTCTTTATAACTTATCCAGCCTTAAATATTTTGTTATAGTAACAGAAAACAGACTAATCACCAGACCCGCCAGAAGTTATTATGCCCAGTAGGTGCAGAACCAAGACTCCAACTTACTCTTCTAACTCCAACTCCAGTGAAATGCAACTAACCCAAGATTCATGATGGGCATTTATGCATTTTGATATAATATATTGATACCAATATTTATAGTCCCTATCTATCCATATTCTAAAATGTCTCATAAAATATTTATTTCATTACCTTTTTGTTGCTCTATTGGGGAACTATGTGAATTTCAGAGAAATGTACTCATTGAGAGCAGTAAGGTAATGTCACCTTTAAGTAGAGAATTTAAAAAAAAATAGTAGAGGAAGTTTGGGACTTTGTTAATGCTGATTTTCAGCTAGAGTTAGCTCAAATAGCCTTTTGCTTTATCATGATTGGCCCAATGGCAATCCTTGCATTTATTTGTCAGATGTATTCTAAAATGGGTCTATCTGAAAAGCACATTTCAACAAGACATTAATCCCCATGACATTTTAAATCTCTGGGTGAGCTGCTTCAGGTTAGAAATTAAAGCATCCCATTATATATCTACCAAATGGAGTTCAGAGCTTCAGGCATTTGAGCTTGTCTGAAAGTATTGCAAAGAGTATCTGTTTTGTAAATGTCTTTTATAGTAAAGTATGAAGGGGTGAGTTTACATGGTCACACAAAAGAAAGGCATATGGAGAGTAATAAAGCTATAAATTTAAGGTTATGACAAATGGCGTCATTCGTAACAAAGCAACTAGCCTGTATTTCAAAGGATCAAGAAAAGTTAGCATTTAATTTGATTGTATTTCTTTGTGTATTTCTTATTTACAAGTAGAACATTCTGTATAATATAAGAAGGTTAATCTCTTCATACATTTCAATGCAATGTTATGATTTTTGTTTTTGCAACATTTAATAATTTCTTTCTGTGGGTGGACAAATCATCTTTGTTTCCCCTGCAGCCAACTGTAATGATTTCCACTGAGTGTGGTAATGAGGCCAGAACTGACTAATTTTAGGCCTTTTCTTCTTCTAAAATCAGCAAGCAAGAAGAGACAGAGAGAGGGAGAGAGAGCTATCAAGCATGTGTGTGTGTGTATGTATGTGTGTGTAGGGGGGTGGGTGTGTTCAGTCTCCTTTCCAAGAAAAGAGGCAAAGAAAAAAAAATCAGTGAACCTGCCAACAAGGTAGTGGCCAGTTGTTCTGAGGATAGGTCACTTGCATGTCCTTTCTCAACAGGAGAGAGATTGAATACTTTGCTGCACTTTTGTTTTGAAGGACAGTTTCACTGGTGGTTCTGGTCTCAGTGGGAGACAGAGGTGCTGTCTGCATCTCTACTTTTATCCATATAAACAAAGACTTAAAAACTAGAATATAACCCTTTCAAGTAATAATATAATTCAGAAGTGTAAAAACTTAAATCAACTTCATTTTACACAAAATCCTAAAAGAGTTACCATTTTAGACTTTCAAATTTCATGAGTATTTTTGGACTATCATCATTTGCCTTGCAGTTTTGTTAATACTATAGGGGCTAGCAATAAAGAAGTAAAGGAAACATGACTTACTCTAAAGAAATTTCCACTTTAGAGATTAAGAAAAAGATACTTAGATATACAGAATTTTCATGTTAGCTATTTCCATGTTCTTATATATGCTTCTTTAAAACATGTATTGCATTTCAATAAAGTATTTAAATAACTCTCTCATGTCAATGAGTACCTCCTAAGCAGGGGCTATATCTTATGCATATGTAATCCTTAATCAGTGACACAAAATAAAACTTATACTAGGCTATTAATACTAGCTTTTTGTATAATTAATGATTGAATTTTATAAGCAGTTACTTGATTTGCTTCAAGCTAGGAACATATATTTTATGTAATACTTATATATTTTAATTGCATCTAAAATTTGTCTACTTAACTAAAAAAGTCAACCAAAGAACCAGAGTGTCCCTTTATTCTTTTCTTTCTTACATGTCTATATTTATTCTATTATTAAGTTTGGTAGATCTAATATTAATCAAATCCATTCACACTCTTTTTCTCATTGGTTATCAAATCTCACCAGCATTATCTATTACCTAGTCATCTGCAAGATTCTGTTAATGGATTGTTGCTTGCACGTTTTCTTCTCCACTCTCCATATATGGGGAGCAATGTGATTTCTTTAAAATGCTAACAGAAAGTGCCATTCCCTATATTAGAACACTGTGCGGCTCCATTACTCTTCGAATAAGGTCAAACACCTCATGCTGACCAACAAAGTCCCACGTGACTTGATCCTGCTATATCTAGCCACATCTTTGTTTACTGTCATCCTTCCCTTGAAGCTTCAGACACATTATATCCCTTATCAGAAAGCTCATTCCATCATGCTTTTGAACAACTGTTTTCTAAGTGTGGAATATACCTTGCAATTTTGTTATAGCTAGCTTGTCAAAGCTAATGCCTCAGAGTAAATGCTACTTTTGTCACTGTAAGTATGTTGCTACTGCAAAAAATGAGGATTGTACTTAAGAGTCATTTCATAATGGGTTTAATTATTTCACTTACAAGAATTTTGGAAGGATGGCACAGTGTTAGTTAACGAAATAGCACAGAGATATCAAAGTACCCATTCAGTTTCTATGTTCATTCTCTTTATCTTGTTTTCAAGGTTATGATGGCTTCAGATAATTCAAGCATAACACCAGAGGGTGAGTAGTTGAATGCAACTGACACTCCTTCAGGAAATAAGTTTTGGGGGAGTTAAAGGTTAGGAACTGTGGATCTTTGTCAAAAGTCTTCAGGGAGAGAATCTCTGACAACCCAATTGAGCTATTTTAGCACATCACCCATTTTTATTTTCTACTCAGCATTTAAGTTCATGGAAACTGTCTGTGGTTGTGTGCCACCTGCTTTATGTTAATTATCCTCTCCCCTATTTTAAATGGAATCATAATTACTCTCAGACAGTTCTGGCACATGGGGTTGGTGGCAAGTATTTAATGTTTTTATTTGGATTCTGATAGAAAAATTGCAGGGTATTTTCCCACTAGAAACTTGTTATAACTTACATGCATATTTCCAGTTATTCAAAATAATTTTATAATGTATTGATATTCATTTCTGTATCCTGGTTACCAAGTCATTGCTTATAGACATATAGTGACCATATTCTCACACTTTATTTAGCATGTATAACTTAGAGAAAAGAATAAAAACTAAAAAGTCAGTATTAAATTACCCGTGATATTAAAATATTAAAAGTAGATTTAACAGCTGATTTGAAAGCAATTATTATGCCCTACTGAGCCATGGCATAGCAGGTGGATTTTATTTCAATCAGCTAATGCCTGTTACACTGACAGCACTCACACTACTCTTGCCTCAGTAAGAAACTGAAAAGTTGTTACAACTGAACTTTCAGAATCTTTTCTGGGTTTTAGACCCTTGTTTAATAAGGTTTAGAAGATTTACATTAGATTTATCACCTGTAGCTTATATCCTTCATGGGAGAATGTAACAGCTCCCATAAAATCAAATTAGCAGCATGGAACAAAAGTTCTAAAAACAGGGACCAGCATTGTGCTGCAGCGTATTAAGCCACTGCCTGCAATGCCAGCATCCCATATGGTTTGAGTCCCAGCTGCTCCATATCCAATTCAGTTCCCTGCTAATGTGCCTGGGAAGACAGAGGAAGATATCTTGAGTGGTTGGGTATCTGTCACCCACATGGTAGACCAGGATGGTGTTCCAGGCTCCTGGTTCATGCCTAGTCCAAACCTGACCATTGCTGCCATTTGGGGAGTGAACCCATAGATGGAAGATCTCTCTCTCTCTCCCTTTCATTCACTCCCCTCCTCTGCAACTCTGCCTTCCAAATAAATATATCTTTAAACAAACAAACCAAAACACACAAAAAAAGTGCTATTCCTCAAATGTGCATTGAATTTTGCTCCAAAATAAGGAATGACAATAAAGATTATTCCTCATTGAAAATGCAAGGAATACACAGTGGAAAATAATGTAAGGAAAATAAAATAATAAAGTATTATTTAATTAATAGGAATAAGAAAAAAATTGTTACTGTTGAAATAAAACAATGATGATTTTCTTAAAGTAATGCCTTGCAAAGGATACAGGCTAAATCAGTGCTAAAATGATCACTCACTGGTTATGTGACTTAATGCACATAAAGTCTCTCAAACAGTGACATTAATGATCCAGTCACACAGACAAGCTGAGGATTTATTATAAGATGATATGTAAAGTGTCTGAAATACATTGGGTATGTAGCAAATTCTCATTTAATAGTAGCTATTATTATTTTTACAAAGTTATGAATGCTTAGGTTTGGAAGACTGGTCAAGAAGAACACTGACCCTTGCTTATGTATTCCATGAGAATATAAGCAGCCGTCACTTGAGTGCCTGCACAGGAAATGCTGCCTAAAAGAAAACCTCTGGTCTTAAGAGCTGTGAGAAATAATGTTGACAATAAAATATCATAAGGGGGCAGGTGTCCTTTTACTCATGTACGTGTCAGAGAAGTCAGCTCTTAGATCTTTGTAAGCAGCAGAAGTGCTGAGCTCCGGGTTAAGGGCACGGAAAACCAGAGTCCTGTGATGATGGCCGCATATTGCAGGGACTTGTTCTTCAGACATTGATCGAGAAAAACAGGAATATTGATCAAAATGGTCGATTGCCTCCCCCGCATTCGTTTGGCGTATAGTGGCCATTTGAACTTTACAGAATGTGTCTGCAGCCTGGAAGAAATGTGCTTTGGTTAGGAGTGCAGCCAAACTCATGCCGCGATCTATAGGCCTTTGTCACAAGGATGGTCCTGCAGCAGCAGAGGTAGAGAGCCAATGAGTCTGAGGGTGCGTGCTCTCAGTGGGAGAGCAAGGTCCCAATCAAGGAAAGTCTTTACTCAATGTCTGGTCAGCGCTCTGCCTATTGCCCTTGAAGCTTTCTAAGTCTCTGCGTCTCGCATTTCGAGAGGGATTTAACAATAGCACCTTCTTTATAGCATGTTGGTATGAGTTAATGTATGAAAAGCACTTAAAACGGTACTGGAGCAGTTTCATTTGAAAATAGGGAAAAAAAGGTTCTAATTTTATTTCCATTCTTTTGTTAAAAGTAAAATATAAATATAATTTTACAATGTAAAATATATCTCTTGTCAGATACCCTGAGAACTACAACCCCATTAAATAGAAACTTTTCTGAAGAATTAAGAGGAATGCTATGTAAAAAAGAGCACATATTTACCATTCAATCAACCCTATGTTAATCCTGCCTCCACATCTAAATTTCAGCATGATCATGACCTAATAACTTCAACTCCTCTGCCTTCAATTTCCTTGTCCATGAAGTGGCAATTATCATGTGTTTCTTACTTCCCAGAGGGCTCTTAAGGTAAAACAGCCTTATGAACTGTACTTGTATCTATTGAACATATTTACAAATGAGTAAATATAGTGTCACTATTATCAATTATTGTGAAGTGTGAATGTGGTTTGTCTTCTTACTTTCATTTGAATAGTGGTATTAAAAGAAAATTGCTAGATTAATAGGGATTAACTGCTTAAGATGTTTACTTGAGTAAATATTACTAGAGCATGCAATAGGAAAATTCTTTTTCTTATATGTGGTCTTTTTACCTATTACATGTCTGTATATTTCATTTACACAGTGTGTTATGCTTCTATTTCAACTGAAACATCATTTATTTTCTGGTCATGCCTTCAAATGTTTAATTTCTCTATTGTTTCAGGGGAAGGTGCCCAGAGAATGAACCATGGATATTTAAAGCAAAAACATACATGATAAACAATATTCTTCTTATGGTATTTACACTTGCATTTATAGCTTCTTTTAAATTTTTTGCATAGAATGTCTTATGTTATCTGTGAAATGTTAGTGTCAGGGCTTATAATGATGTAATTTTTAGTTGACTTGGTTATTTATCCAGTTCTCCTTCTGAAATTATATAGGAGAGAGGAATAGAAGAGGAAGAAAATGTGGGTATCCTGAAAGCATCTAACAACTAAGTCAAACGCTCACCCTTGAATTCTTTAAAGCTAACTTCAGTAATTATTTATCAATTCTGATGAAAGGAAGAAAGAGTGAGAATTTTAAAAGGGTAGGCTCAGTGAACCATGCAAGTCATTTATGAACAGGTACAGTCAATGTTTCTCACAGATCAGCATCATGCTCTTGTGAAAATGTAAAGCTAGTAAAATGTCCTCACAGAGGTGAATTACAAAAACGGATGATGGGAAAATTACAGGAAATAAGGGAAAATTAACTAAGGTTTCTTAAATGTAACTTAGAGACAGAACTCCCTCCATGGCTCATCTGGTTTTCCTCACAGGGCCTCCTTCCTTCTGAGGAGTACAGAAACTTCCCTTTTTTATCTCTCTTCTCTCTTTGGAAGAGTTTCCTTTCTCTTGCCATCTTCAGTCTCCCTTAAGGCTGAGCCACCAGTCATGGTGCTGGTGATAAGCCTTGCAATGGTAATGTCTATTGTCTCTCTGATCATTATTTGTCCAGCTGGCAACGACTATTGGTGCCTACCTAGAGTCCTTTCTCTCCTGTCTACCTTGAACTCCTTGAACACTGTTAGTACATTTATTTTTAAAATCTGCTTCTGGGAAGTTTATTATTTGGATCCCCTCTGGGAATTGTTCCAGGTAAAATACAAAATGCTCAATTTAATTTGGATTTCAGATAAACATTGAAAAGCATTTTAGATCAACAATGAATAACAATTTAAAAGAAGTTATGCTCTGGTATTTATCTGAAATGCAACTTCAGTAGACTATCTTCTAATTTGGCATTTATAACAAGGTTATATGTAAGTTTATAATTATGTCATGATTTCACAGACTTTCTGAATTTCTATTTTGTTGTCTTCTTCCTCAGAAATGTTGTTTTTTTTTTTAAATTTACTTTTTACTCCAGGTGCTACATATGATGTTAGCAAAATAGTTTATAGATATAGTAACAGCTTAGATGAATTTATTCTCTCCCAAAATAATAGATAACATGTTTGCTTCTGCTAGACACTTTGAGGTACTAACAATCTGGAGGCACTTAATTAAATCTTAGGGATTGTGTAGATTAAAAGTGTGCCCTGGATCTTGTGAGTTCTGTACACATATTCCTCAAACCTCTCACATCAAGTTGTTTTTACCAGATTACTGTTTCTAAACTCTGATTTGTGTACACTAACACAGCAGGTGTATTTAACGTAAGCTTTTTTTTTTATGTCAGATTTTCTGCTGCTTCCCCAAGACAGGAAATACTCAGAAAAGCCCTGAACTGGGCTCTCTAGGACCCCACCCCACTATAGATCGTGGTAGAGTTGCTCTCTCTGTCATGCCTGTAGGTAGATATTTTTGTCTAGATTTTCTAATTTTTCTCAGCAGGGGTTTTGGTCTAACTCACAGTCTGCCTATTCTGAAATAGCTGATGAGCATCAATAAATGATTCTTAAAAGATAAGAGGTGAATTTGTTGGAAATGGAATATAAACAAAAGTGGGGTCCCCTTCTTGACCATCTTAGAAGTTATCACATAAGAGAGTTTCTGCTTCAATGCCGCATGCACTCCTCTTACCCAGACAAATCCTGGTCAAATACAAATTTCATATTTCAGAGGCACTCTTCATGCATGAGTTCAAAAGATTCTGCTTTAAAAATCCCTTCATAATTATTAAATCATCACCCTGAAATATTTTGAATATCTTCAAATGGGAAGTGGGCTTGTCAATCTTTTTTATCAGTTTGTTAATGGAGAAGAAATGTTTGTAAGGACTTTGTTTAAATTTCTCAAATGTGGCTGTGTGGACAAAAATACCTACCTACAGGCATAACAGAAAGAGCAACCCTACCAGGATCTATATATATAAACTGATGATTTGCCAATTTTTCTGTCATATATACATGTAGTTAAACCTATATTTTTGGTTTATATATGATTTTTTTTAGGTTTTTGTAAGTGACTTCTCTAAAATTACTCCTATTCTATGACAGGAGTGTTGATTGGAAAAGCACAATTTCACAACCAAATTTTCACTTCAAGCTAGAAAATATTAAACATGGTTTATATAAATAAAAGCAGTACACAAGTAGAACAATCTAAACAGATCTATAAAAACATAACCCTAACATTTAGAAATTCTTCTATTCTCAAAAATAATTTATCTGTAAATCAAAACAAAGCTATATGTCCATGTATCAGAATAAGGTTTGAAAATCATATAAACCTATGCCTCACTAATCATGCAAAAAACACTGTCAAGGATCTTAGTTTAAACTATTTCCCCTTGAACCAATAATACAATTAACATTTTTGCTATATACAACTTAGATCACCGTCTTCAAAGTATTAAATTTTAACGTTTGAATTCTTCCAATAAAAATGTGAATGGATTATATTATTGCATGAAAGCAGTATAATACTTGCATGCAAAGGAAAAAGCACATAGATTTGAATGCAAAATTCATATTGTAGCTTCTAGCTAATGACAAGGATGGTAACCTCAAAGAAGCAGAAAAATTCCAAAAATAAACACAATAAAAATAATAACAATCAAAATCTCTATCATACCCTAAGGCATTGGGATAAGAAATAATACTATTTGTCTGTCTGGCAGAAGGTATGATTCTGGTAATATGTTTTAGATGCTGAAAGCAAAATGATTTTTATCAAAAAAAAATGTTTTTCAGGCTCCATTGGTAGAAATGACTAAACTTTTAGTAGGGAAGACCCAAGAAGTTATGGCACAAAACTTAAATAACTTCAAACCAGTTCAAGTAAAGAAGATGGGTTCAGCTGAAACTGAAATATCCCAAAACTTCTTGGCTTTATTTCCACAGTAAATTTCCATTTCTTGGTTTTGAAAGTAGAGTTCTGAATCAGAACTTTTCAGTTACAGTAGTGATTCTACTTCTTACTAATTATGTGTAGTAGGGTGAATTACTTACTATCTCAGTACCTCAATATTCCACTTGTTTACTAGGGTACTTCTGAAGATTGATGGGCACAATGAATATAATGTATTCCAGAGAAATACCTGGCACAGAGTGAGTACCACATAATTATATTCAAAATGCTAGGAACAAAAACTATTATTAAATAAATATCTATAAAATGCTGCCTAATAAATTAAAATAGAACTTAGTCTTTTCTCAGGGTTTAATTTCAAATATGGTCCTACAGGTCTCCAGGGTTACCTACTCTTGTTATAGAATTAATCCTTCTTATATGTGCCTGGGATAAGCAGGAGATTTGATGTCTCGACTGTGCTCAATTCCCAAAGAGTAACTGGCATATCTCATTTCCCTTCAACTTCTGGCCTCATCTCAGGACAGACCAAGACAAGCCAATATCTCTGCAAGCCCAAGGGTCCCTCATGAAGGCCACTTCTGACATTTGATTATTTACACGAAATAAGATGATTTTTTGAGAGACACAGAATGATATTCTTTTAAATCTAATGCTCACTGAGAGTTACAGAGATATCCTTTATGGTATCACCTTTATTACTAAACTTTCTCAAGTCTTCATTGTTGATGACATCAAGGTGGAAAACCATGTGAAAGGTAGAAAGTGCATAATCAGTAAGGAAGCCAGAGATGGGAGGGCGCAGGTTTGGTCTTTTAGAACAACCCATTTTCCTGTCAAGTAACTCACTCCAGGAGGCCAGCATTAACCCCCATTAAGGGCAATGCCCCATGACCAAAATACCTTGTGCTAGGCTTCATCTCTTAGTTTCCACCACCTCAACATCTCCTCGTTGAGAACCAAGCCTCCAGCAAAGGAATCCTCGGGCAGCAATTTATATCCAGACCATAACATTCTGCCCTTGACTCCTGTCTATCTCACAATGCAATTGCATACTAATAGTTCAAATATCTTATTTCATTTCATCACAGCATTGGTCAAAAGTCCATGTTAAAGTCTCATCAGAGAATAAGACAAACACTCTCAGCTGGAAGCATGAGAAATAAAAAAAAAAAAAACAAGTTACCTATTTCCAAGATAAAATGGTAATACAGGTCCAAGTAACCATTTCTAGACCTATGCCAACATAAATGGTCATAGATTCTCTGCAAGATGGAAACCCAGAAGGAAAGATATTTAAATCTTAAATCTCTAAGAATTGATTTTTTAAAATTACTTATATATTTGAAAGGAAGGGAGAGAAAGAGAGAGAAAGAGAGAGAAAGAGAGGGAGAGAATCTTTCATCTGCTTGGTTCAATCCCCAAATGGCCCCAGTGACCAGGCTGGACTGAGCATAAGCCAGGAGCCAGGAGCTTCATCTAGTTCTCCCAGTCGGGTGCAAAAGCTGCCCGAGTACTTAAGGCATCTTCTGTTGCTTTCCCAGAAGCATTAGCAGGGAGTTGGAATAGAAGTGGAGCTGAACCGTGTCAATATGGAAGGCTGACATTGCAGGTGGCTGTTTAATGCACTATGCAACACCAGCCACCAAACCTGCATCTCATGAACATTGCACTGGAGGGTTATCCCCTAAGGTCTTAGATAGCCCCAACACCCAACTTTGCTGGGTGCAACCCACATAGCTACTGTGTTGCTGGAGCTCATTAAACTGATGATCATATATTCCTGGGGTCCCAGCTGTAGCTCCACTCTCACGGCTCTGATAGGCAATCTAGTGGAATTCTCACAACACATTTCTGCCTGATATCCCAGGCTTTCTTTAGAATTCTCAAGAGAAGTTGCCACGAGCCTGTAGCTCTGGTATTCTGCACACCTTCAGAATCAGTGCCATGAGGATGGCACAGTGCACTGCAGGCTCAAGCTACACTTATAGCCACATGAACCAAGGCTGCAGCAGCCTCAGAAGATCTTGCTGGAAAGAAAGACTCCTGAGGTGGCTCTGGGCAACGAATCTATGAAAGGAGCTCACTTCCCTGAAACAAATTTGCCCCTTTAGACATCTAGTCCTGTGATGGTGATGGGGGTGGAGGGAGAGTCAAGATTTCTGAGACAAGGTCTTTTCCCCATTATCTTGAATATGAGCATCTTTGCTAATCTCTTTAGCAATCAATTACTTGGCCATGCCCTTCAGAAGTTTTCTTTGCTCCTTTACTGGTCAAGCTGGAATTTTCCAAATCCTCTCTCTATGCTTTCTTTTGATCCTGAGTCTCACTGTGAATCTCACTGCAGCCTGAATGTTTTGCTGTTTAGAAATTTCCTACAACAAATAACCTATGTCATCACTCTAAAGTCAGCTTTCCAAAAATCTCTAGCACATAAACCCAGTTCAGCCAACTTCTTTACTGCTTTATAACAAGGATGAAATATTTCGATCTGAGGTCTCTTGAGTATTCTGGTCACAACCACTTGCCCAACTACTAAGACAAATATTGTAGCCCCTTCCTCGTCTCCTTGTCTTCTGAGACCTCACTAAAATTGCTCACATGCTGTATTTACACCATTTCAGGATTATTTTTGTGGCCAGTTACTCCAAATTCATCCAACCTTTGCCCATCACACAGTTCTAAAGCTGCTTGCACGTATTCAGATATATTTATAATAAAGACCTCGCTCTGAGGTAGAAAATTTCTGTTAGACCATTTTCAGCTGTTATAACAAAATACCTGAGACTGAGTAATTTAAAAAGAAAAAAGAAGGTTTATTTTGCTGACAGTTTGAGAGGCTGATAGTACAAGGTGAGGTAGTCCCTTCTTTTCAGCCTCTAGTGAGGTTTCCCTGGGCTGTGTCATAACCTATCTTAGGGCTTCCTGGTAGGAGTACTGTAAGTGAAATAGATTGCATGATGAAACAGGAAGATAGAGGGCAAGGAGGGACCACGTTTGTTCTTTCACAACAATCCATTAACAAAATCACTCTGCAAGACTACCACTAATAATTTTTCAGACAATGCCACTGTTAGGTAAACACCTTGAACTAGGCCATATTGTGTAAATGTTCCACACAAGGACCAAAAATTCAGCAGATGAGCCTTTGAAGGAGAAACCAAATCCAAACCACAACATATAGTGTATACTACTCAGAGGCCAGAGTTCACACACACACAGATACATGTCCAAAAACTCATGAGTTTCCTTCAAACAATGCATGGAACATGTAATTAAAAGTATGAGTTTATTTTGGTACAAAAATTTCAAAATCCATGCATAGTTTGTTTATAATATACTTTTTCTATGAACTTTTTGAACATTCTTTGTGTTAAAATAATTTTGCAAAATAAACTTACACTTTTAATTAAGCATTTCAGAAAGTTTTTAAACTCCCAGTACATATATGTTATATATACATATGTATTATCTCCAGATATATGGATATCATAAGTGCATCCAAATACATATCTGTATATTAAATACACATATACAGATATATACATACAGAATATATGCAAAAGCCTACCTGGAGCTATAGATTTGGGGAATATTTTAAAACATTTGCTCATTGGACTGAAATTTGAATCATGGAAAGATTTCATTTTCAAGCATAATCTTTTTAGTAAGAAAAATTATACACAGACTAATTTGTTTGCAAATAAGAATAAATCCAAGATCCAAGAAATTATTGGAAAACAATCTCTGTATTTATGCATTTCTTCTTGTGTTTTGCACAGAAATGCTGGAGTAAATGATATCACTCAGCCAAATCTGCAAGCTAGGGTTGTAAATAAGGTAAAATGACTCATCATTTTTAGCACTCACTGAAGGTAATTTACACAGTGGTCAATAGTGCTATTTCCTCAAAGAATGATGCAATGGAAAACTTTAAAATTTTCATTGTTGTAACTTCTTTTTCATTATTTCACATAAATGTCTAGCACAGTACCCAGGACAAGACCACCTAGTCATCAAGAAAAGATTCATAAAACTAATATAACATAGATACCTGCTCATGATGAGGCATAATCCATTATCTTTAAACAAGGCTGATTACTTCTGGCATGGTGGGGAGTTCAAACATTTTATCATTTGTGTTTTATTCCACAAAGCAGTCATTATCTCATCAGAAATGAAACTCAATAATGACTTAACTATTAAGAGTCAGGAAAAATATCAAGAATAATTACAACTATCAGTCCTACTTTTACCTGTAATTGCTAAATATGATATCAAAATGAATAAAGATTTTAGAAGATGAAACTAGTAAAATGAAGAGAGAAAGAATATAATATCAAGTGGTGCAGAAGAATCCTGACGGAATCCTCCCATCTAGTCTTTTGAATCTACACATTATTACTATTATTAAGGGTATTGGAATTATTTCCAGAATAAAGGGAGAAATCAGAAGAAACTGAAACATAAATTTAAGCAATTTTAAGAGAAGTGACAGGGGCTGGCACTGCAGTGTAGCAGAGAAAGCCACTGCCCACAGTGCAGGCATCCCATATGGGTGCCAGTTCAAGTCCTAGCTGCTCCACTTCTGATCCAGCTCTCTACTATGGTTTGGGAAAGCAGTGGAAAGTGGCCTGGATCCTTGGGCCCCTGCACCCATGTAAGAGACCTGGAAGAAGCTCCTGGCTCCTGACTTTGGATCTGCACAGCTCCGGCTTTTGCAGCCATTTGGGGAGTGAACCAGTGGATGGAAGATCTCTCTCTGTAACTCTCTTTCAAATAAATAAAAATAAATTTTTAAAAGAAAAGTGACATTCTGATTTCCTCGTATTTGTTTATAAGCTACTATTTTTTTTTTTTTTTTACAGGCAGAGTGGACAGTGAGAGAGAGAGACAGGGAGAAAGGTCTTCCTTTTCGGTTGGTTGACCCCGCAGTGGCCGCTGTGGCCAGCGTGCTGCGGCCGGCGCACTGCGCTGATCTGAAGCCAGGAGCCAGGTGCTTCTCCTGGTCTCCCATGCGGGTGCAGGGCCCCAGGACTTGGGCCATCCTCCACTGCACTCCCAGACCACAGCAGAGAGCTGGACTGGAAGAGGAGCAACCCGGACAGAATCTGATCCGGTGCTCCGACCGGTACTAGAACCTGGTGTGCCGGCACCGCAGGCAGAGCATTAGCCTATTGAGCCACGGCGCTGGCCGCTAGTATTTCAAGAAGAGATCTGGGCTCAAATAATGGGATATGGCCTCAGTAGAGACCATCCCACCAATCAGTTATGCTCCTATGATCTGAATTTTCTCACAATGAATTATTTATTGTTCAGTATTATCATATTGCTTATTATTTGTTGGAAAGTCAGAATTAGAGAGGAAGAGACAGAGAGAGACAGTTCTTCCATCTGTTGGTTCATTCCCCAGACGTCCACAATAGCCAGGACTGAGCCAGGCCGAAGTCAGGAGCCAGAAACTTCTTCCAAATCTCCCATGTGGGTGCAGGAGCCCGAGTACTTGGGCCTTCCTCTGTTGCTTTTTCCAAGTCATTAGCAGGGAGCTTGATTTGACTGAAGTACAGCAGCTAGAATATGAACTGGCACACATATGGGATGCTAGCATCACAGGCAGCTTTCACTCACTACGCCACAACACTGGCCCCAACAATCACTAATTTTATTTGAGTGTCTGCTATAGGAAAATCTCTAAGCATCAGCATATTTAGATGTTCTGAATATAATTTTTTTGACAGGCAGAGTTAGACAGTGAGAGAGAGAGAGACAGAGAAAAAGGTCTTCCTTCCATTGGTTCACCCCCCCCCCCCAGTTGGCTGCTACAGCCGGCGCACTGTGCTGATCCAAAGCCAGGAGCCAGGTGCTTCCTCCTGGTCTCCCATGCGAGTGCAGGGCCCAAGCACTTGGGCCATCCTCCACTGCCCTCCCAGGCCACAGCAGAGAGCTGGACTGGAAGAGGAGCAACTGGGATGGAATCCAGTGCCCCAACCGGGACTAGGACCCTGGAAGCCGGCGCCGCAGGCGGAGGATTAGCCAAGTGAGCTGTGGCGCCGGCCAATGTGAATATAATTTTAAAATATGAATTTTATGACAAAAGTGTCAATCAGTTCAATTCATGCTTATTTCTTCATCAGTATAGATTACAATGTAATGATTTTCAGACTTTTTCTATCCAAGTGTTGATCCTGTGACTCTCTTCTTTTATGCTTTTTACTTCCAAAGTCATCTAGTGGACCATTAGTAAGATGGCTAGGATTACAGTTGCTGAAGATACTACTTCAGTAACTGTCCTGAAATTCACTGACAAAAGATTGACAAACCCAGCTGTCTGTTGTGGCCCAGGAGGGCAGTGGAGGATGGCCCAAGTGTTTGGGTTCCTGCACCTGAGTGGGAGACCAGGAAAGAAGCTCCTGGCTCCTGGCTTTGGATCGGCATAGCTCCGGTCGTGGCGGCCATTTAAGGAGTGAACCAACCGAAGGAAGACCTTTCTCTTTGTCTCTCTCTCACTGTCTGTAACTCTACCTGTCAAATAAATTAAAAAAAAAAAAAAAGATTCACAAACTGTCTATGTGTGGGGAGCAACTCGGACTAGACTAAGTTACTGGAATTAAGACTTATTCTATGCATCTGCTCTCCCACAATATGGCGCTGGGAGAGGAGTAAAAACAACTTTTACACAGCTGCCTCCAGTTCAACCAGTAACCTGCAGGAGCTGATCCCGCTCCTGATTGGAGGAGAGCAGCGTACTCGGTGGTGTGTGGGTAGCAGAGTTGGGATTGGTGGAAGAGGACTATAAAGGAGGAGAGAGACAACATGCACCAGGAACACCTGAGGAACATCTGAGCAGCCCCCAAGAGAGCCGGCCGGCGGTGTGCCGCTCCCCCGCGGAAGTGGGGAAAGTGGCAGGGGGAACCGCCCTTCCACGGAGGTGGAAGGACGGTAGCCAACCCGGGAAGAACCAGCAGCAAACCCGGGGAGGGCCGAGCAGACAAAAGAACAACGCAGGGTCCTGTGTCGTTCCTCCGCGAAGAGGGGGAGCGACATCTATGGATGTGTTCTTTTTAATATTTATTGTATTTATCTGAAAGACAGAGTTGCAGAGAGAGGTACAGATAGAGAGAGAATTCTTCCATCCGCTGGTTCACCCCCTCGATGGCTGCAATGGCTGCACCGATCCAAAGACAGGAGCCAGGGGCTTCTTCTGGGTCCCCCATATGGGCACAGGGGCCCAAGGACTTGGCCAATCTTCTACTGCTTTCCCCGGGCCATAGCAGAGAGCCAGGTCAGAAGAGGAGCAGCCAGGACTAGAACCAGCACCCATTTGGGATGCCAACACTTCAGGCCAGAGCTTTAACCCGCTGTGCCACAGCGCCGGTCCCCAATGGCTGTGTTTTTAAGACCAGAGCATATCAGAAAAAAATCCTCCACTTATTCTTTGTGTACATTAGTACTTTGTATTCTAATTTCACCAGCAAAGAATATCACATGCAATGTTTCTTTTAGAAAGAAGCAGCTTGTTTTTCAAGCATCTTTATTTGGAAACAGAACTATTTTCCCAGATATTGTTTAGAGAAGAATAGAATGAAAATATGGTTCTTGTGAAGAAGATAAACTCCTTCAAGCAATAGGAGACAAAGTCAAACCAGTCTTTGATTCTTTAAGTGACTTTACGTGAAGGGGAATAAGCAGCTTTGTTGAATTTTTGTAATGTAGTCTCTTCCCAGTATCATTGCATTTTCTTGGTCTTTTTTCTTGAACATCTTCTAATTTTCAGATCATCAGGTCAGAACTCAAGTGCTGTTACCAATGCTAGTGATTTCAGAAGAATGTGCAGTCGTCTTTCTATGTCTCAGATTTTACAAAGGGTTAAAGTAACAAAAACTTGAAGACAGAAACAGAGAGAGTCTATAAAGATCTTTGTCAATTTTATCAGGACTTGAAGTTACCTTGAAAACAAGTAGTGGTAATTGGTTAATTAGAAGTAGAAGATTGGCTGGGTATTAAGAGATTTCTGAGAAGAAAGCATGAACATAAAGCAATAAAAGCTGTGCTATAAAGATAATTTTCCCTTTTAATGTTCCCAGTTCAAAAAAATTGGTGATCTTTTAGCTGTTAGGAAATCATGACATGTAGAAAATAGTAGAAGTAATTAAAAGAGGATCATTATAGAGCAGCGTGAGCAGTTTGCTGTATTCAGTGATGATCCACCAATTTTAAAAATGCTGAATAGAAAGAGATTTAACTGTTGACATTCTCTAAGCTAATATTAATAGCTCAAACTCCCATTTATTTAAATAGGTGCAATAATCAGCAGTATTGGAATCAGCTACTGCACAATTTGTAGGGTTTATCTCTTTCTGAAGGATCTGTATGTCTTACCATTTTATTATTTGTTCTTTCAAAATCTATAATACCTAACTTTCAAATAGTGAATTTATAAGAACATAGTTAAATCCACTGGCATGTAAACATTATATGTCTCTACATAACAGTAATGTAACCTCCACCATCATCAAGATACAGGAGACTGCCATCATCACAGAGGCGCCCCTCATGCTGTTTCTTTGAAACTCCTCCACCTTAGAAACTGATGAAATGTTCTTTGCCTTTTCCATGCTAGATAAATTGAATCATATAACACATAAGACTTTTGAATCTGGTTCTTTCACTTATGATAATGCATTTGAGATTCACCCATGTTACTGTGTATATTGAGAGCCCAGTCTTTTTGTTAATGGTAGTATTCCCTATCCAGATGTATCACAGCTTACTTGTCCATTTCCCATCTGAGGAACAATTGGGCTGTTTCTAGTTTTTGCAATTTTCAATAAAACTGTTGAAACATTAAATACAGGTTTCTGTGATTAAAAGCTACATCTATGCATTGTGGGCCTTACAGGCTATGGTAAGAATTTCTGTTACAGGAGAAATGTCAGGAGGAAGACAGGAAAAGACACCATCATGCAGCTGTGAAAGAAATCCTAACTTTCGAAGACATATGGAGTCTGTAATCTAAAGCTAGAGGCATAATAGATAAGAATACAACATGTGTATTGTTTAACCTACACAATCAAAAGTAGTTAGAAAGAAATAATTGGGATCCTAAGAATAACTGCCCCTAATTTATGATTATCCTTTTGCAGTCACTTTTGAGGACAGAAGTTACAGACTGAAGAAGCCAAGAAAGTAACTTTGCGATATCATGGTGGTTTATAATATAGTAATGACCTTCCCCAAAGAGACCCACAGATGTTTCTTCAGGTAATTATGCACTATAAATAGGAGTCAATGAATGCATTTTAAGGGCTGCCGGACAGAGTTGGATTTGCCACTATTACTTCGAATCTGAAGCTCCATTTTAGAGTCAGGTTGCAGGGATCCAGGTTCCTGGCTTATGCTCACTTCACAGTGGTTTCAATGGGTTCACAAATCAGGTAATTTCCCTGGTCTTTAAAAGTATAATTGAAGTGGATGTATTTTGCGTTAACAAAATTCCTATAATTCTTTTTTTCTGGCCTAGGGAATAATAGCTACTATAAAAGAGAAATGGGATCCTTTCAAAATGGACATCCTTTGCCTGTCCAAGAGAATAATGAAATCTAATATTGTCTGTGGTTGGGGGGAATTGGGAGCTTATTACCAGCCTTAGAGATGTAAAGAATACAAAGGGTAGATTGCATTGCATGTCTGTATAATTCACTACTCTGCTGTTTCCAAGAGCCAGATGGATTTTGAAGAATGGCAGAGGGCCACAGAAAACTCAACCAATAGCTGTTTCTAGTGCAACTACTATGCCTGATGTGACATTACTGATAAAACAGATTAACTTGGCCAGACATGCACTGTATATGACCATTCAGGTGACAAAAGCATTTTCCCATGCATATCAGAAAGCAGCTTGAGAATTAGTTCAATTTTTAGCAATCATGCAGAAATATGCATTTCAATTATTGAACCAGACTTATGTTGATGCTGTTGCTGTTTTCATCATATAATCCAAAGGGAACATTTCCTTTTGAACAGGCCAAAGAAAATCCCATTACACAACTCTATCATGTATATCATGTTAATTGGATTATAGAAGTAAGAAGTGACAAGATTGTTGGAAGTCTTGTTATAACCCATGTGTTTTAGAAAGTGGAATCTAAAAATGGAGAGAATCAGGTACTTATAGCATCAGTGTAGTTCTCTGTGGCATGTTGGACATCTCTTCCAAATGGAAATGTAAATTATTGTAATTTGTAGCACTCTATCATGAAAAGAATTGCACTGATTAGACCACATATAGCATATTTCACATTTGAGAATTCTCCTACTTATATGCCAATTGAAACATAGCCTTGACAACTCTGAAATACACTAAGGAGAGGTTCAAGGAGCAGGGATTTGATGGAAAAGCTCATGGCTAACAGCTCTTGTGAAATTGAAGCCTTATTATAAGAGATAGTACTGAACTACATCCTGCTGAAAACAATGTGAGCAAACTACAAAGTGTGTCCATTCCAGGTGCATCACAGCCTTTTCAGAGACTCAGAGCCAGAGCACTCAGTTAATCACACCCAGATTTCTAACTCTCAGAACCTACTAAATGTTTGGGATATTTTGTTATACAGCAGTACTAAACTAACACATTAACTATGGGCCTCAGCAATAAAGGGCTCTGCAGCAGTTCCAGGCTTGGAAGCAAGCATGCCTACCTTTTGTGCTATGTAGTTTGGCAGGTCCTATGCTATCAGATAAATGAGTGTCTACAGTAGAAAAAAAGACCAGAGGAAATCTATGACAAGTCTAAGCAGGAGCAGCAGCAAGTCCCAGCATAGATTGCCACATGTTTTAGCAAGGCATGTTCTCCATTTCATTTGGAGGAATATAAAACTTTCAAAAAGTACTTTGGCAGGCTACTATGTCCACATAAAGGATTTTAAGAAACTTTGTGCTTAATACCAATGACCTATTACAATCTGTGTTGTATCTAACTCATTACAGCACATGGTCAAGCAGGTTCAGCAATAATGTGTTCTAGGATGAAAGCAATAAATGAAATATTGAGCACAATATGAGGAGAGCACACATAACCGCATCAGTAGGTAATCTGAAACCCCTGCCTACGGCTGCTTTGCAGGGTACCTTCTTCCTATGTCCTCTGCTGTGTTTACCCTCTTATTGATAGCTGTGGCTCATAAGTGCCCATCACAATAAACAGTTTTTGAATTGACAGGTAAAATTGCACATATTTATGGTGCACCATATGATGTCTTGCTGCATATATACATTGTGCAATGTTGAAATCAACCTTAGCCTATCTAGCTTCTCAAATGTTTATCAAATCTTTGTGGTAACAACATTCAAAATCCTCTCCTCTCACTTTTATGAAATTTACAGAAAATTATCCTTATCTACAGTCACCCTTCTCTGCAACGGGACACCAGGACTTGTTTCTGCCAGCTAGTTGTAGTCTAGTGTCTGCTGACCAACATTTCCCAATCCTCTGAGCCCTCTGCTCTCCCCAGCTTGTTACCACCACTCCACTCTCAGCTTCTATGAGGCCAACTTTTTAAAATTCCACACGAGGGGGATTATGTGGTATCTGTCTTTTTGTGTCTGGCTTATTTTATTAACATAATGACCTCTATGTCTGTCTACATTGCAATTGATGGGATTTCCTTCCTTTTTATGGCTGAATATTATTGTGTTTATGTACCACTTTTGTTTATCTGTTCATCAGTTGATGGACTCTTGGGTTGTTTTTATTTCTTGGCTATAGTGAATAGTGCTGCAACAAATATGGTAGTGCAGCTGTTTCTTTGACAGAGTGACTTCATTTCTTTTGGATATATACTAAATAGTAGGGTGACTGAATCAGATCATAGTTCTATGATATGAACTATCCTCTTTTTATTTTTTATTTGTTGAACTATTTATTTAATAGGGCCATTAAGCCTTTGACTATAATGTGAATTAAAATATATTATCTATTATCTCAAAAATAAATATAATATTAAGTTTAAAAATATTTATTTCTTTGAAACATAGAGTATCACTAGGGACAGAGAGAGAGGTCTTCCATCTGCTGGTTCACTCTCCGATCTCTGCAACAACAAGGACAGAGCCAAATGCAAGTCAAGAGGCAAGAACTCATTCAGGTCTCCCACGTGGGAGGTAGCAATACAAGTACTTGAAGCATTATCTGCTGCCTCTCATGGTGGCCTAAGCAGGAAACTTGATCAGATGTGGAGGAAGGACTTGAACCCAGGCCTTCGGATATGGGATGCAGACATTCCAGGTGGAAACTTAACCTGTTGTACCACAACACTCCTATTCTCCCATTTGTAATTTTTGAGGAACTGCCACACTGTTGTCCATAAAAGCTTTCCAGAAGTAAACCCAGGCAGTTACAGTCACTGATTTCTGACAAAGTGGTTAAGAACACAAACTGAGGAAATGATAATCTTTTTAACAAATGGTGCTGGAAAAATTGGTTATCTACATACAGAAAAATGAAACTAGGTGCATCTCTCTCACTACATACAAAAATCAATTCAAAATGGATTAGAGATATGAAGCTATGCAATTATAAGTTGAAAACATATATTGGAATGGGCAGGGATTTGGGGAATAGGACCTCCAAAGCCTAGAAAACAAAAGCAAAAATAGGAAAAAGGGATTTTATCAAAATAAAACTCTTCTGCACGAAAAGGAAAGAATACAGCAAAGAGATAATGTGCAAAATGAGACAAAGTATTTGAAAACTTTACATCTTACAAAAGTTTAATATCAGGATATATAAAGAACTGAAACAACTCAATCACAAATGATCTCAAATAATCCAATTTTAAAATGAATAATAACCTAATCAGACATCTCTCAGAAAGCATATAAATGGCCAACAGATACATCAAAAAATTACTCACTATTACCAATCATCAGGTAAATTCAATTTAAAACCACATGAGAAATTACCTCCTTGAATTTAGAACTGGGTGACTATTATCAAAATTATGACACATTGTACACATATACACATTATATACCACATTGTATGCCATAATATGTGTAATCAATTTTAACATTTTTTTCAGAAAAGCTTACACATGATGCTTCCTTCTGGCCTATTGGATATTCTTGGGATAACAAAGATCTATATTGCATTTGAAAAGCTTTCGAAATGTCCATGGAAAACACATATTATAAAATACTGGAACAAAATAATTCTCTTAAAAAATATAAAACCAAAAATGCTGGTGAGGATGTTGAAAAAAAGGGAGTGGCAACAAACTGCTAGTGGGAATATGTTAGTACAATAAATTTTCAATATGCAAATCACATAGTTTTGAATATGTGAATCACATAGTCTTATCGATGAAAGTTATTGAATTGTCAAATATCCTATAACTTATATGCATACAAAAATTGATTTGACACTTATTGAAGTTGCTAAATTCCAGATATGTACTTTCTAATTAATTGTAAACTAATTTTGTTTCCTTTTTAAATGAAAATAAAGAAATATTTTATAGGTAAATAGTCACATGAAACTGGGTTTATTTCTTATAGAAAAGAATCTACAAGTATAAAATAATCTTGCTAATTTAGAAGTCTATCACTTCTCAAAACACTTCAACTCCTTCCACTGGTCAACATGGGTAATTGAATGTGAAATGAGATAACATGTTCATGAATGCAATCTTTTGAGTCCTCTACAGTTGTAGGGATTAGGGATGGATTTGGATTTGTTATTTCAGTATAAAGGATTTTCTCCAAAGGTGTACAGCAGTATATCTATACAATGGGTTTATTCTTCATGTCTTTAATCAAAATAGAGACTATAGCACTTTCTGAACATAGAAATTCTAATTATATTCTTACTAACTGGAAGAAAATTCACAAAATATTTTTGAGATTCAAATAATTCTACAATATAGATTATCAGGTCAAACTTCTTTATCACATAATTTTCATGAAAGCCCAGTGGATGAATATAGTGGGCTGTTTTTTGCAAAAATGTTAGAGAAGATCTAGAACCAATTTTTTATTGGAAGTTTGCATATTTTTAAAGTTAATAATTCTATGAGTAAATTATTTTGAATCTCTTCAAGGAAGGTTAGAAAAAAAGAGGAGAAAATACATGTGTGCTGCTATAGCAAAAATCTTATTTAATTGTATTTAGCCTTCTATCTTCTTTTGAGGTGTTCAAATTGGTAAGACTCTTAAATTATACAGCAGAAGTAGGGAAGCTTGTCTCTGCCAAGGGCCAATTGGATATTTTTAACCTAATTCATGAGTCACACAAAATTATCAACTCAAAAATATCCTATTATAGACTTTTTGAATTTCAAGTCCTACCTGGTATTGCCTTGGTAGGGTCAGAATAAATTATTTCACAGGCTTTAAACAGTCCATGGGCTGAATGTTCTCCACCACTGTTAGAGAGTAGTGTTAATTCAGTTCTCTATAATTTAGTGTCATTACAAATATCATGTAGTAGGTTAGTTGCGGCTTTCATTCCTAGAGCTACAAGGATTAATTCACAACTGCTTCTCTGATCATTTCTGAAAATGATAATGGCACACTATCTGATTTCTATAATGATGAGCAATCTCACATTCCTTTTGATAGTTATCTGTCTATCTGGACTCCATCACACTTTACCTGTGTCTCATATGCTACAGAGTTAATGGAGGGCCATTTAAATTCTGGTCCTTCCCTCAACCAGTTCTAATCTACATAGAAATTCTGACAAAGTGCTATTTATCAGTATTATGTAAAACTATAAAGCTTCTGCCCAGAAAAGGAAACAATCAACCAAGTAAGAGATTTCCTACAGAGGGAGAGAATATCTCACAATGTAGATAGATAGATAGATAGATCGATCTACAATATATTAACCTCTAAAGCAGTTAATATCCAAAATCTGTAAGAAAATTAACTCAATGGTAAGAAAAGAGGGGACTGATATTTGGTATAGCACTTAATACACTGCTTTGGATACCCACATCTCATGTCAGAGTATCTGGTTTTGAGTCCCTGTATGACGCCTGAGCTAGCTACCTGTGAATACTCATCCTGGGAAGCAACAGGAGATAAAGCACTGGGACCCTCTCACCCACTTGGAAGACCCAGATCGAAGCCTGGGCTCCTGGTTTCGGACTGGCCTAGCCCTTTTTTGTGGGCATTTGGGAGAATGAACCAGCAGATGGAAGGTCTCTCTCTCTCTCCCTCTCTGTGATTCTGTCTTGCAAATAAACAAGTACATAAATAAAACTGAAAGACACATTTTGGTGAGAATGTGGAAGAAAGGAAACTTTTTACAATGTTGGTAGAAAGATAAATATTCTACTTCAAGCAATTATAGTTCTCCTTGTTTTATATCTATGATGGGGATTATTTAAGAATCAAAGTTTAGGACACCAAAGTCTGGGTATTGATAGTTTCAGTTCAATCACTGTTTATGGATCCTTCTCAAATTATTAAAAAGGGAACCATCATATGGCCTAGCAAGCCCATTGCTGGGTATATAGATCAAGACTAAATTAAATCAGTATGTTGAAGAGATATCTACAATTCCATGTTCATTTTAGGATGTTTGAAAACAGCCAAATATGAAATCAACCTAAGTGCCCATAATAGAGATTGGATAATGAAAATATGGTATATACCCAAGTCTCCCACATGGGTGGCAGACACCCATGTAAGTGAGCCATCACCTGTTGCCTCACAAGGTTTACAATGGCAGGAATCTGGAATCAGGAGTGAAACCAGGATGTAATCCAGATATTCCAATATGGGAAGAAGAATTAACTTCTAAAGAAGTCTTAGCTTATATCAAATATACATCCTTGTTTTTTAGTTTCTATTACACTGGATTTTGCATTTAAGTTTTTAATATTTTTAGATTTACTTTTTATTTATTTGAAAGGCAGAGTTACAGAGAAAGAGGGGGATACAGAGAAATAGAGAGAGACAGAGAGATAGAGACAGAGAAAGAAAGAGAGAAATCGTCCATACACTGGTTCACTCCCAAAGTGGCCACAACAGCCAGGGCTAGGCCAGGCTGAAGCCAGGAGGCTGGAACTCCATCCAGGTTTCCCCTGGTGTAGATGCTCATGTTTCAGACTGTGAATTAACCTGCTGCCCCACAATGTTGGCTCTATCCTTATTTCTTTGTTTTCAGACCAGTGCCCACCTTTTTATATACTACCTAGTATGCCCATGTCCATTCACTATGCCATATAAACGTTATATGAAAGAAATTTCAGTATGTTTACCTAGTTTGTTCAAAGACAGCATGCTGCAAGCAAATTGTACTGAAATGGGTAACTGTTCACCTAGCTAGGAACTACATTTCCCAGCCTCACTTGCAGATAGCTTTGGTGAGGTAACTAAGAGCTCAGAAGTGGAATATGACAATAGATAATATGATGTGAAATTTCTGCTCAGTTCAAGGAGCAAGACTGCTTTGGATTTCCTTTGTCTTCTCTGGAACACTGAATGTCAAAGCTCCCAGGTTACAAAAAAAAAAAAAAAATGCCCTAAAGGACACAGGTGGAATAAGAGATGTCTTGCTAAACTGCACCACTCACCTAGGGATTGACACACAAGAGTGATTCAGACTTGCCTCTTAATTAAACCTTTGTACTTTGGGGTCTTTTTTGTTACAACAGTATCCTTTGTGTCTACTACTGTATATAATCGAATCCCTCTATTTAATTTAATTCCCTCACAAGTTATTCTTACAAATTTCTGCCATATATTTTGATGATCGATAGAAAACTACAGAATTTGTGTCATGTTACTTGAACCAGAAATTTACAGAATCTACAAATATCTATGTACAGCAAAGACTTTTATCATATAAGCAAATATTATTCTTGTGTTTCCTATTTATTAAAATTCCTGAGGGGAATGGTAGTGCTGTGCTGACACCTGTGCTAGTTAGAGTAAGGGATTTTTAAGTTTCTAAACGAAAACCCTCATGCATTTGTGTAGGTCATGGATCCACTGGAGAGGAAAGATGTGATGATATAAATGACAGAGAAGTTGATTGAAAGGATAGTTTCAGCTCCCGTGTAGTACATCCTTAAAACAGAATTATATTTTTGGTAGGATTTGTAATTACAGTTTAGTATCTCCACTTCACTGACTGTTACAGAATGCCTTCCTCTTTCTCAGCTTTTTTGTTTTATTCGCATTGTTTAGTCAACAGTAAAATATACTGCCTCTCAGGGTCTGCGTAAGTAGAAAGATGGAATCAGGAGCAGCACAGGGACTTGAACCCAGATACTCATTGGTTCGAGATTAAGGTCCCCCAAGTAGCATTTACCCACTACCCCAAATGCCTGCTCCCAAAAGGTAATTTTTCCTCTCTCTGTATGCATATCTATATAATTTATATCTGTATCATCTATATCATCCGTATCTGTATCTATACTTACCTATAGCTGGTCATGTTGATGCTGTACATAGACAGTTTTAGGCTGTTTTTCTTGGAATCTCAGTTTAATGATATTTACTTTTATTTTCTATTTTGATATATTTCTGAGGACAAACATTGATTCTGGAACTTCTCATCAATGTTATTCTTCAGGAAATTGCCTCACTTCTAAACTTACCTAATAACTTGCCTGTAGAATGTATGGAAAACACAATTGTCCCACAAATTTTTGAAGAATAAATAAACAGCTCATTTTCAATAACACAATACACTTATTAACAGTTTATAGGAGTACATTATTTAAATTCTTTGAGCCATATATTGCTCATTTGTATACTGAAAGTATTGACAGTGGTGAAAATGAAATACAATGTTCATGTAAGAGGCTAATGAGTACTTCATGCATATCTGTTACAATAATTATTTGTTGTGTGAAAAAACTCAGATTTCAACTTTTGGTATTAAAATATGTAAATAAAAATAGAATTTATCATTGTATGTCAAATTTTTAAAGCAAGTATCGTCTTTGGATGTTTCCTTTAAACATTCTAGTTAATCTAATTTGAATTCCAAAAATTAATAACAAGTTTAATATTCTGCTGTGGGCATTCATTTATAAATCATTAACATTGAATTCAATTGAGACATGATCTCTATGCACTTATCTGATTATTCAAATCCTGTCCTCTAAGGAATATAAAGAGCCTATGTTCTCCCATAGGAAAAGAGTAAAGATCACATTAAAAATAGTGCTATAATGAAAATAAATGTCATTTTCTAGCATGTCTTATCTTAGTTTTTATGAAACACTGCATAAAGAACAGAGTTAGATAATACTTTAAACCCTATAAAACTATAACTAGACATAAAGATAAAATCAAGAGTTCTCGGTGTCAACTGTCCTATGTGTTTTCTAAAGCTTAATATCCGCTTCAAATGAGATAACAGCTATGATGTGAAACATCCTCTGAGCCAGAGATGTACAATAAATGTAGATTTGTCTGCATCTAATGTTGGATATTTTTTCTTATCCAATATAAATTTCCCTTTTATCTGTAGGCTCTTCATGTTTCATTCAGAATTAGAACAATTAAAATATACATAAGCGTTTGTATATATTCTCACTGACCTTTATAAGATAAACCATAATCCTCAAGACTAAAAGAAAAGACAAACTCAGAGATAATAGGGTCATAGATCTACTTAAGACACTGCATGGGGAAATCATAATATTAGATAAAAATATTTGCTGCAAAACTATACTTGGAAAATATGAAAGAAAAGGTCAAAATCAAATGTGAAAGATAAAGCAAGTTGCAATTTGGTTGGTATTTGTATATGGATGACAAGGATGATTTATCAGCAGATTTATCATTGTTCTGGCAAACATACCAAAACATGGTCATAAAAGTAGCTAGCATTTTATCTCATCCCTCTTGGCTCCTTCTGAATCTAGTGGCCTTGTATGGGTTGGCACAAGGTATTTGGCTTTGCTGAATGCTGGCTTCAAAGATTTAAAATGTTCTTAAGGGCATTTCTCATCCTATAATCTCAAGCCAGAAACAAACAAACAAACAAAAAACACAGAAAGCAAAACCAAAAATACCCATAATTCATGTGAAACACAGTGTTTTATAAATTATTACCAAATAACCCTTTCAATGCTTTGATTAAAAAACCAGAAACAATCCATCATTATACAGAGGAGTATTTATCATATTTTTGTTAAGAATATTTGAAATTTACTCTCTTTCCACTCTTAAATATACATTGTAACTGGCTGCAGTTACCATGTCTGCAGCAGATCTCAAAAACACATTTCACATATGTAACTGAACCATTGTACCTTTTAACAAACATCTCTCCATCCCCTCCTGCCATCCTCTGCCCTGTCTCTGTGTATTCATCATTCTATTCTCTACTTCTTTGAGTTTGACTGTTTCAGGATCAGTATGATAATTGAGATCATGCAGTATTTGTTGTTTCTTAAAACTGGAGTTCCACCATATTTCTTCAGTTCTCAAACATTTTATGAGACATCATATTACAAAAATGGAAATGTCCAGATTTAGATGGCAAATCACTATAAACAAGTAAGTGTATAGCAATTAGCTACCAAATTTAATTCGATGCTAGTATAAATACTAATTATTTTAAATCATTTTGGAATGTAAAGATGATCTTACAGAAAGTGTCATCAGGAAAGCTGTCCCATATACAATAGCTACAAAAAATAAAGAAGTAAATGATCTCTACAATACAAATTATAAAACACTGATGAAAGAATTCATCAAGGACACAAAAGTATGGAAAGTTATTCTTTGTTCATGGATTGGAAAAATTCATATCTAAAATATTCATACTACCTAAAGCAATCTGCAGATTCAATGACATTCTTATGAAAATACAAAAGCCATTCTTTAAAGATTTCCAAAAACACAACCATAACCTTTATATGACAGTGCAGAAGACTCAGAATAGGCACAGTCCTGAGAAATAATATAATATAATATAATATATATAATTATATATTATTATATTAATAATAATAATAAAGGTGGAGGCATCACAACATCCCATTTGTGGTTTTTTTTTTTTTAATTTTTTTTTGACAGGCAGAGTAGATAGTGAGAGAGACAGAGAGAAAGGTCTTCCTTTGCCGTTGGTTCATTCTCCAATGGCCGCCGCAGCTGGTGCGCTGCGGCCAGCACTCCACGCTGATCTGAAGGCAGGAGCCAGGTGCCTCTCCTGGTCTCCCATGCGGGTGCAGGACCCAAGGACTTGGGCCATCCTCCACTGCACTCCCTGGCCAGAGCAGAGGGGCAACCGGGACAGAATCTGGCGCCCCGACCAGGACTAGAACCCGGTGTGCTGGCACTGCAGGTGGAGGATTAGCCTATTGAGCCGCAGCGCCGGCCACAACATCTCATTTGAAAGCATGCTACAAAGCTTTAATAATTAAAATATCCTGATACTTGCATAGGACCTTTACTTAGCCATTTTTCATAATCTATAGAAATCTCTAATGATATTTAATGAATACCATCTTAGAGGTAAACTTGATTGTGGTCCTCACCATTTAAAGATTTTCTAAATAGTATAACACAGGGTTAATTATTGAGTTGAACTGTTTAGTTGTATAAGATTCTATAATTATTGGCTATGATATGATCATATCACTTATATCTGACATACTTATACGTTTATGTTTTATCTAAAAACATGTATTGCGAACCTCTTACCTAGAAACAGAAAAGTTAATGTTCCATTGGATAGCATAGATGTATATTATTATATGACATGTCATGATTTTATTCATTTTATTTCTGGTTTGTTAAAATATTTTCATTTTGTAAAATAAGCATCATACTGCTTTATGATTTTCTATGTCATTTCATTGTTTCCCTATGAGATATTTGAAAATCAGAATTTAGATATAATTTATGAATGTTCAAAGTCATGAACTTTTCTTTATATTTAAATGTAGGCCAAATGTATTTGTCAGCAAATTAAGAGCAAGACCCTTGCTGTAAGCATGGCTCTTAGCTAACTATTCAGAAACATATATTATCTGGAAAATAGCATATGGTTATATAGTGAAACATGCAGCCTTCTTGTCAGCCATCATTTATGTTGTCATTATTATTTTTGTTAAATTTACATGAAAACATTTTATTTTCTCCAGTTTTCTCTGTAACTAGAGCATGCTGAATTAATTTTATATCTTTCAAACATTTGTTCATTTCTTCAGAAATCTCATAATAGATTTTGAACTCTATTTGGATTAATAACTTTTATGTAATATGATAGAAAGCAGAGGAAAGCTTAAATTAGCTGTAAAACTTGGGAAAATATTAAATTACAACTTTTAAAGAACGGTATTAGCTTTGCAGATTTTTCCTCTTTCAGATAATTCTGAGTGCATATTTGAATAGGAACAGCAAATAACATTATCCCTTTATTTGCAAAATTTTTAAAAATGCATTTACAATATTAAAATACTAGCCATTATTGCTGTATTAGCCAAAGATGGAAATATGCCCATGGTCAAAAAAATTAGTGTAGGTTTAATGGGAAGTAGAAAATAAAGTCAACACTATTTTACATGCAGATTTCCTCTTTTTTCTACTCTCTGTTCTCCATTTTTTGAACTCTTGTCTATACGGAAAAATCTGAGTGTATTTGGTTCAGGCAGATGTTTATGTTCTCAGCTTAGTTACTCTTGGAATAACAGAAGGGAGCATTCAACAAAAATGAGTATAAATAATTGAACCATGAAGATTTTTTAAAGCAAAAGAGATCCATGTGTATACTTATTGGCATGTGAAAATACTTTGCAAGATTCTAGTCAATATATGCTTCAACAACTGATATATTAATACCAAATTCTTATAAGACAATGCTTCAAATATACTCTTTAAAGACTAAATGTTGTTATTAGAAAATTGTAGCTGATGATTATTGCAGGATTACAGAATACTAGAAGAGAATGAGCTACCAAAACATACATCTTGAGTTTTACTCCCTTTAAAGTTTATGATTTTTATAGTAAATAATCTACAAGGTCATTGCATTTTCCTGAAAATTCTGGTGTACATGAAGCAAAGCTCTGTCACAATGTTCCAATATATAACTCTTCAGCATTTCTTCTAGATCACTTTGCTGTATATAAAACTAACTATATAAAACTAACATGCGTTTGCATGTTAGTACAGATATATTGTACTAGTACAATATAATATATTGCATGTGTATATTTAATGTAGCATGTAAATATATTTGAATATACTTATTTCTATAAACATAGACAAAATGTCAATTTATACATAAATGCATATATGTATAGGCATATAATACACATAAATGCATACATATAATTACTACATCTTTCAAGTATAACATGCCTTTTATTTGAAAGACAGAGGGAGACAGACAAACAAATTGAGAGAGAGAGAGAGAGAGAGAGAGAGCGAGAGATTCCATTTGTGGGATCAGTCCCCAAATACCCACAATGGCCGAGGTTGGACTAGGGTAAAACCTAGAGCTGGGAACACAATGTAGGTATTATTTGTGGGTGGCAGAAACTCAAAGAGTTGAGCCATCACTGCTACCTCTCAGAGCTACATGAACAGGAAGCTAGAGTCAGGAGCTGGAGCTAGGAAATGAATGCAAATGGTCCAAGTAGGACATGGGAATCTTAATCACTATGTTAAATGCTCTCTCCTTCTCTGAAGCTTTTTAAGCTTTTCTCTCAATGTTATGAACTATTATTGTTTTTGGAATTTTTAAGGTTGTTTTTCCAATGAGTTTCCAACTTCAGTGATAATTTACCAAAATCAACTACTGCTTTCAAATGTGTCTTACTAGCAATTACAAATAACATTAAAATGTGATTTATTTTGTCGTTAACTTACTTCTGCTTTGGTAGCAATGAAAAACCAATCCTTGGGCTAAGAAACCATTTACAATCATTATGATAGGTTCATAGTACAATAGAAGTTAGTTTGGTTAATAAATAAGTAGAATATGCTCATTCTGCTCATAAAACTTGTAAAAATTAAGAGTTACGGCCGGTGCCGCGGCTCAATAGGCTAATCCTCCACCTTGCGGCGCCAGCACACCGGGTTCTAGTCCCGGTTGGGGCGCTGGATTCTTTCCCAGTGGCCCCTCTTCCAGGCCAGCTCTCTGCTGTGGCCCGGAAGGCAGTGGAGGATGGCTCAAGTGCTTGGGCCCTGCACCCATGGGAGACCAGGAGAAGCACCTGGCTCCTGCCTTCGGATCATCGCCGGGTGCCGGCCGCAGCACGCCAGCCATGGCAGCCATTGGAGGGTGAACCAACGGCAAAAGGAAGACCTTTCTCTCTGTCTCTCTCTCTCACTATCCACTCTGCCTGTCCAAAAAAAAAAAAAAAAAAAAAAAAAAAATTAAGAGTTAAAAGTAATTGTAGGGACTGGTGCTGCGGCATATTGGGTAAAGGCACTGCCTGCAGTATCAGCATCCCATATGGGTGCCGGTTCAAGTTCCAGCTGCTCCACTTCCAATCCAGCTCTATGCTATGGCCTGGGAAAGCAGCAGAAGATGCTCAAGTCCTTGGGCCCCTGTACCCATGTGGGAGATCCAGAAAAAGCTCCTGGCTTCTGGCTTTGGATAGACTCAGCTCCAGCTGTTGAGGCCATCTGGGGAGTCTTCCATCCATCAGACGGAAGACCTCTCTTTCTCTGCCTCTGGCTCTTTGTAGCTCTGCCTTTCTTTAAAAAAAAAAAAACAAAAAAAAACAAAAAAAAAACCTTTTATTTAATGAATATAAATTTCCAAAGTACAGAATATGGATTACAATGGCTTCCCCCCCATAACGTCCCTCCCACCCGCAACCCTCCCCTTTCCTACTCCCTCTCCCCTTCCATTCACATCAAGATTCATTTTCATTTCTCTTTATATACAGAAGATCAGTTTAGCATACATGAAGTAAAGATTTCAACAGTTTGCTCCCACACAGAAACATAAAGTGACTGCCTTTCAAATAAATAAATAAATCTTTAAAAAAATTTGTGAGGGAATTACAAGTGTCTAGATACACTCTTTAATGTATATTTATAAATTTAATTCAAGACTAATTGTAGCCTTTGATGATATTAACCAAAGTACAAGGAAAACTCATTTGAGTATTGAAGCAATTAGCTGCTCTATAATCTATGATATTTGTTTTATTTCAAAAAGTCATTTAAATATAGTGAATTTTTGAAATTATATGGATATTTGTCTGAATAAATTCTTGGTAAAAATACAACAAATTCATTACAGTGTAAAGTAGTGCGAACTTGCCTTAAAAGCATTACTCTTAAGACCTTTTATTTTAAAATTAAAGAAAACTAATATTTGAATGCATTGACATATATCTACATAAAATTAGTCACTTAAGATTGATGTTTCCTTTAAAATATTAATTAATTATTATTATATACAGGAGTACAGCTTAATAGATTTTGTGAGAGATTTTGAACTAATAGGAAATAATTTAGAGAACATAAAAGATAGCAACTTGAAATATATAATAGTTATTAATTGTTATTTATTCTTCTCACTGTAGAATGAGTTCAAATAAAGTAAATACTTGGTAAATTAAAATCACTATTAATGTGATAACAGTTATGCCTCTGAAAAACATACAAGCTATTGTCCCTGTATAATTCTGTATCCTGCATGTTTTGGGTTTTCATCTGCTTGAATGAACCAATATGTACCTAATAAAATTTCAAGCCATATTTATTTTGTAAGTATTGATTTAATGTATTTTTATGCTTACAAGTACCTAATAAAAATAAGCCATTGCTATTAAATTAAAGATCAATTATAATTTTAAAAGAAAATCTGAACTCTAACAAAAGACTTTGAGAACATAAAGAATATTATTTATACTTTAAACAATGGTGAATCATCTAAAATATTATTATAATAAAGTAGGGTATACTTTATAACGTTTGTTACAATTACCTTTTGTTTTTACTTGCAGTGATACAAACTCACAAGCCGGTATAAATGCTCCTAAATAAAGAATATAGGTAAAAATGATGTGTTAAATAGAAAATTTTGTGTTTTTCACTTGCATCATTCATTAACTACACATGTAGCAATATAATAGGATTTGAATTTTGCCATGGAACGTACATTTCTTATATTCATGTGTGACTATACAAGCTACTTAAGCAGCACACCAGTACTTTCTTAAAAAGAAATTTAAAATGTACAGAATGTTCATGGTTGGATGAACCTTGAAATTTATCCAAAAGTTTAAGGAATTTATTCACTGGAAGACAATTATAAAAAGAAAACTCGTTGACATTTGCCAAAACTCCACAAATTCTTATTGCTTTGAAGTTCAATTTAGTCTGTGAAGTTGACCATACCATATATCAAGTGTTTAATTCATTTTCAGTTTTGTGAATTTTAGGGTGATTTCATGAAAATATTTTACATTTTCAAATAAGGTTAGCAACTTTTCCAAGAGAAAAAATAAGAGAACTTGTCAATGAACACAACTTATCAATCCATTATTGTGCGTTCTACATCAAATTAACTGAGTAGGAATTGACTATATGCTATTAACAAGGGGAAAAGTAAAAGAAACCACAACACTGCTCTTCAAGAAGCTACCATTTACTGAGATTAGATGCACTGTTGCACACAATTCTGCCACGAGCAGCCCTATAAATATTTTCAAAAGCTATAATATTCATTAGTAATTTCAAGTAAGAATTAGGAAAAGGAATAAAATGCTTCATGATTCCACTAGAAGTTAGTCTCTATTTACATTTAAAAAGAATGTATTCACTTGATAAGACAAATTCCAAGGCAAGAAAAATCACAAAATTATTTCCCATGTCCTTCCTCCATTTTTCCTCCTTCTGTTCAAATGTAATTATTTTTAAAATTTGTGTTTTTAATTCTAGCATTTACGTATATATGCTAATATACGTATTTCTATGTGGTGACATGTCATTTCAACTTGTGCAAAATCAAATATTCTACATGAATAGTTTTATAGCTTTTCACTTAATGGTGAATTAAAAATTATTCTACTTCAAACATAATTTCAGTTTTATTAAGTCATCATATTTGTACCTTTTTCAGTTTTGCTCTTGTAAACTTCTTTTAATGTGTATACTGGCTAAATCTCCCTAAATATTCTGCTGGTGCGAATGTCATTATCAGTTATGTCTTGTTATACAAGACAGAAACTCAATTAAATTGATTAAAGCAGAAGGAGAATTTACTGACTAATATGTTTATCTTGTAAATATTTCTGATTGTTGGCATAGCTTCATTACATAATTAAATGTGTCATCAATTAAGAAACAAGATGTTTCATGTAATAATGTGATATTAGCTGAAATTTTGTGACACACTTCTTTAGGTATTTCCTACTGGGGGATTTCCAGATAAGCCAGGCAGGAAAACTGCAGAAAAGATTCTTGCTGTCCTTATTTAAATTTCCAGCGTATTGTTAAGCATATGTCTAAGGTCATAAGACTAGATTTAGCTTGCATGACTGCTCCTATGAGAAGCTTTCAGGTAGGTTAAGAGACAGGTAAATCCAAAGGGGAATATCCGGCTTCTTCAACAAGGAAAAAGATAAAAGGAATGTCTACATATATCTATTAAAACAGTTACATGTTCATTTCCAGTGTTATTGTTTATCATGAAAAAGTGTTTTGCTTTAAAAAACTATGTCTTTAATTCATGTCTAATAATTAAACCACGAATCCATCTGTCTTTTAGTTGCATTTTTTTGGTATACTCATTGTAATTGGTGAATAAATATTTCCATCTTCAAATTTCTACAGAATGAGGGAAGGCTCCATTTCACTCACCAAGATGGAAAACGATGAGAGGAACAACTCTGTAAATTAGGATTAATTTCTCTACTTTTTAATATTGGTAGAAAAATAATGAGTATGTTCTGCATAGTTCTACCCTCAGTTCTTCTGTGGTGCCAAGACTTTGTATGCTTGGGTCCTATATTTTCCATATGACAAACTTACTGAATTTAGCTGAGTAGAGTTTTCTTAACTGCAATTTAGGGGAAAGGTAATGGAAACCCATTGGACTTCAAATCATGCTGCATCATCATAGCCAACCTTTACTGTAATAAAATTCATATTTGATCTCCATTTTTCCTCATGCCTGGGTTCTATTTAAGAACTTGGGATAAATTCCTGTCATCCAACATATTATTTCATTCATAAACATTGAGAAATAATCACAAATGTTAGTTTTCACGGTGAAAGGTTATTTGGAAACTTTGAGGTTTTTAGTAAGCCAAGTCCATATCTTTAGTTTACAAGGATTTTTATTAAACAGTTCATTTCAATGGTTAAGTAGAGAAATTCACTGGATCACTTCTTAGACTGAACTTTAGTGAAAAAAACCCCAATAATATGCAGACATCAGAATAGAATTTATCTGGCCAATATTGAGAATAATTAAAAAATTACCAATATGAGTTTTTGTATTTTAACTTCTGTATACTTAATTTTATCCTTTTATTTCTTTATAATGTTATTTAAAGGAAAAAGTTATATGATTGTTGGGCTTTCATTTCAACTGGAATGTCACAATGTAAAAGAATAAATCTTATGCAAATGTAGCATATTTTAATAATACTGACATTTAACCATTTGGAGCAATTTTCTACTGGTATTTGAATTCATCATATAACACCCATGAGCCACCTCAAAACACATGGCTGGCTATATTTGATATTAAAATTAGACTAAGATGTGAGTATATTGCCTGGGAGGTATTTTAGAACCTTGAAGCTTAGTGACAAAAAATGAGCTGCCATCATTAGTCGTCCTCTCGGAAAGATTCACAATGGAGCTTTATGACTAGAGATAATGAAAGCAGCTTCATATTTTTTACGTAGATATTCCTGCCCAGCCTCATCTCTGGTTGACCATTGGTTCAATAATTAAGCCCAACGGGTCAAGAGAATAAGAAGATGGAGCGAGTTGGGGGAAAGAGTCCTGAAAATCACCTTCAAAGAAGGAAAATATGGGAGAAACATATTTACCCTTGCTTCCTCCACCGCAGCCTTCAGGCCTGAGTCTTCCCTAAAGAGGAGTAACTCCTGAAGTAGGATTGAGGTCATAGGGAAGACTGAAGCAGGGAGCTGAGTAGGGAAGCCAATGATACATGCCACTGCTTTTCTGAAATTCCCCAGCTCTCTTCTCATCCATATGTTATAGTCACTGAGGCATCTTCTCATTTTACCATTCAAGCAACTGGTCCAGCTGCTTTCAGTTCATATAAAAGGTGATGAGAAACAAAAGTAACTACAAATAATGCTTTTCTTAAAATATCCCCAGGGATGTATAGTTGCTTCTCCTTGGAATACACTGAATAATACCAGTCAATTGAGCAAACAAAGGAATTCTGGCTTGAGATCCATGAGAAATGGTTACCAAAGGGCAGGAGACAGTGGTCTCAGACAAGCCACTTTTCAGTAAACAGTCTGATGTATTGTTTGGGAGCATATTCCTATCTCTTGGTTCCAAAGAGCTTAGATACAATTTTTATTTGTTTTTTAAATATTTACATTAAGATGGATTTTTTTCTTCCTGTGTTCGATCTAGTATATTGGTAAACATCGACTTTCACCTCTTCTACATGTTCTTAGCAAATCAAAGCCTTTTCTATTTCAACCAAACCTAGATTTTTTTTCTAAATCACTGTCTTCACACATATTATGCTTCCAAGTCAGCTCCCTATAGTACCTCCTGAGGTCATGATTTAAGCAATTATCACATATGTGAATTAAATTTTGAGTTAAACTCCCAAGCTCAGTATTACAACTTTAAAAACCAAAAAAGACTTAGCAAATAATAAAGTTCTCATTTACCAGTGGGACTTTTTGAAATACCTCTTCATTTCTCTGTTACTGTCTATATCTCAAGCAATATATATTTCCTCTAAAATAACAGATCATACAAATGTAGCAAAGGATAAATAAATGAATATTCCAGTGCCTCCAAGGTAATGCACAGACTTGAATGAGAAAAAATATAACTGGAAAGGAATGAAATGTCACAAATAGAGTATGCCCATTTTAAATAACTACATGAGCAGGCTGAAACTATTCCTTTGTCTGCAATATTTGCCGTTCAAAATTTAACTCTTTTTTTGCAAAAAGACATTAATATCATAATAAAGAAGTCCAATCATGCAGGAGAAATCACAAGAGCATGACCAATTTTCAGCACTGATATAAATTTTCCTTTGTTGTTTTGCCCAGGCTTTCCAAAATCCTGTTAAAGTCAGGATGGGCTCAAAGCTGATCACTTGTCTAGTTCTTACAAATCATTTTCTTAAAAGAGTGAAAATTATCAGACAGCTGCAGCAGTTCAGCATACAGGGAAACGTAAAATGTCATTTTCAAGGTAAGTACGCAGCTGTCTTCCTGTCACTTAAGGTTTTCTAAGGCAAATCTAATTAAATGTCTACCTAAAACAGCTGACAGAATAATTCCTAGCATACTGAAGAAATTTGTCATAAGGCAGCAAGACCACAATTCTGTTCTTGTATTTTGTTTCTGGTTAGTAAATCTGGTAGCACTTCTCTTTTTTAATATAAAATATATGACTACGTTTTTAAATAAATTGCATATGATCTAAATTAATTCAAATAGTATCTCATTTTATATTGTGCTTCTTATCTCAATTGGGAAATAAGACAGTGATCAGGGTATGAAATATTGCATACTTCCCTAGTGAAAAGGAATTCCTATCTAGTCTTTTGATTTTATTCATTATTTCCCTCAATTCTCAGGTATAATTTTTCAGTTGTCAGTCACATACCTTGGAAAACCTGCTAAAATTCCAGGCTTTTTATAGGTAAGGACATAAATCCAACAGGGTTCCCTTCTTATCATCATGCATCATGATGACTCAGTTCTTGCCAAGTTTCACTCATTAATAAGTTATTAATGTTATCTATTGTGTGGATGTCTCAGTTGGATACCTTCTTTTTATAGTTTCTTTTTGTTTAATAAAGATTAGAACTTAGTTTATAAACTACATAATATGCATTAGAGAAGACACTGGGTACTCCCTCTAGTGGTTTTGTTGATGGGTGTTTACAGTCAGTACCATCATGTGCAAAGATTATACACTTAGTAACACATTAATGCTAGGTTATGTGTGAGTGCTCATAAATATTTCTCTATCAATTTAATCAACAATTTAAATATTTTAAATATGGAGGAAAGTCTATAACATAAAGGAAATCAGTGTAGATGAGCCCAAGTATACTTTCTTTTATCTGTTTTGTAAAATAGAGAGGAGGGAAAATTAGCTCTAGGGTAACATTAAAGGGTGAATAGTTAATAATACCTTCACACCTCCTGTTCTGTTTTCTTTTTCGTTAGCACTAGAAAGAAATTCCACATATACCCATGCACCTATGAGAAAAGAACAAAATTTAAGCTTTTAGATGTTGTTTTTGAGACCGTGCAGTGTTAGTAATAGTAGAAACTATGCTCTCACTGCCAATGAAAGTGAGCCCTAACACAGGGGGGTCATCTATGAGTGGTCAGTAAAAGGTTCAGGAAAACTGTATTCATGAAAACTGTCTTTTCGCTCCCTTGTTCCATGAGTCTGTTGAAGTTCTTTCATATAAAGAATTTTTATTTTTTCAGTTTCACATCCATAGTTATGGCATAGCCTAGGAAAAAATGTCATGTAATATGAAAATATTCACAAATCAACTGCCCACTATGAAACCCTGCTTAAAATAAGTTTTTATTCCTGCTACTCATGTCAACTTCATTGTCTATCTTTTAATTCACTTACAATACAATGTACATAGATATAAAGTATTACTTTCAATGTCGCAGAACAATGAAAGAGTTGGTCAAGTCGGAGAGCATGACAGCTATCATATTCAATGGTCAAGATCTGTCCTGTAAGTATCAATGAGTTCTGATGGATGCATATACCTTTTTCATCAATGTTACAGTCAGAACAGACAGAATAAAAAACATTTTATCATCTGTAACTGAGATTTCTCACTCAATTTGCAACTGATTTCCACTCTTAATACCAGGATCTAGGCAATCAATCTGGACTTATTTTCAAGTTGCTTTTTTTCCCCATTTTGAAATAGTTATGGACTTCCAAGATGTGGCCTCTCACACCACCTCATATCAACCTGTTGTTCATGGCAATTTCTACCCAAGCTCTACCCTGTGGCTAAAGATATTGTGCATAACAGGCTCTAATGTATGCTTATTCTGGGACTTTCCCTCCACATATGAAAAAGTTCAAGTTGGAGGCATAAAGGTATACAGGAAAGCAGTATTTATTTATTTAAGATTTATATATTTATTTATTTAAAAGGCAGAGTGACAGACAGAGAGGGAGGGTGAGAGGGAGATAAATATCTTCCATCCACTAGCTTACTAACCAAATGGCTGCAACAGTCAGATCTGGCCTACACTGAAGCCAGCAGCCAGAAAATCCATACTAGTCTCCTACACAGGTGGCAAAAGCCCAAGCACTTGGGTATCTTTAACTGCTTTCTCACATGTGTTGGCAGGAAGCTGGATTAGAGTTGGAGTAGCTTGAACTTCACCAGCACTCCAATATAAATGTCATACCAATCTGTGCCATAGCATTGCCCTCAGGATTTATTTAAAGCAAAGGAAAAGTATATATTCATGAAGTAAGCATGGGCAAGCTAGAGAGTTGAGAGAGACAGAGAAGAAATAACAATAAAAACACAAGTTTCAAGCTTCCCTTTTATACTATTGGTAAGCAGACATAGGGGGTTTTGTCTGGGGTGGAATTGAATTGAATATACAAAGGTAGAGATGGGGGATGTTGCAGAGAGACTAGAGATCCATTCATTTCCATGCCCTTTTTGGGAACTCTCAGAAGTGTTTTGGCATGATGTGCACCATGGGAGTAGGAGTGCTAGACATGAAGATTTATAATGGTATTATAATGACCTACGGGTCATGACAAGGACACAGCGTGCAGTTATAATGGATATTTCCTACTGGTGCTGGGTCTATCTTTGCTCAACATTGCAGAAATTTGGTTTCTGCTATATAGAAGAGGGGTGGAAAGGGGGGGCTTGATGATGAACTCAAAAGGCAGGTTTGGGCCGGCGCTGCAGCTCACTAGGCTAATCCTCCACCTTGCGGCGCCAGCACACCGGGTTCTACTTGCGATCGGGGCGCCGGATTCTGTCCCGGTTGCCCCTCTTCCAGGCCAGCTCTCTGCTGTGGCCAGGGAGTGCAGTGGAGGATGGCCCAAGTGCTTGTGCCCTGAACCCATGGGAGACCAGGAGAAGCACCTGGTTCCTGCCATCAGATCAGCGCGGTATGCCAGCCGCAGCGCGCAGACAGCAGCGCCCTTTGGAGGGTGAACCAATGGCAAAGACCTTTCTCTCTGTCTCTCTCACTGTCCACTCTGCCTGTCAAAAAATAAATAAATAAATAAAAAATAAAAATGAAATAAGAATAAAAGGCAGGTTTGGACTCCGCACAAAAAGGACTTTGCCTCCTCAAGACCAGGCTGTCACATGTCAACGAGCACGTGGTTGTAGCCACTGCCCTGGCCAGCAGGGGCTTCTGCCCCAGTACACTGCAGCTGTCATGCCACAGGTGTAAGTCCTGCAAAGGTCACCAGGCAGGTCAGACACAGCTGCTACCCCAGTCCACCTTCACGGTTGGGCGGAACTATCCTCTCCCACCCAGCCCACGGTAGGTAGCCCACGGTAGGTAGCCCACGGTAGCCCACCAGTCATTTGGGGCTGTCAGATCTCGGCTGCTCTCTGCCAGCTACCTACCTGCCCGCATTGGAGAAACAGCATTTTTCCTTGGATTGTTGACTGGAGTGGGTCAGGTGCCAGAAAACTCTCCTCTGGGCTTTCCTTTCCTTGATCCTTCGGCTACCACAAGCAAGTTTTATTTGGGACTAATTTTCTCCGTGCCCGACCAAGACGGCCTTAACATTTCCCTTGGGTTGACTAAACATTAAACAGGTTTCCCTCTGCCTATTGTCCCTGACCTTCCTTTTCTTGTAGCATTTACTTCAGCAAACTCTGAATTATGTGGTTTCTGCCTCTGGGCAGGGTAGCTAATTCCCGCCCCTCCCCCCTTGCCAGCTTCATCACCCAGGGACGTGTCTCTCAAGGACATGGAAGACTTCTCTTCGAAATACAATCATCTAAGGACACAGGCCACGTCTCCTAGTTTCTGTGAGAGGATAGAATCGTTCTTATATAAGCGATAGCTATTTTTTTTTTTTAAGATTTTATTTATTCACTTGATAGGCGGACAAGTAAGCAAGAGCTAAGCGACTGCAGGAGATCTGCAGGGACTTGCTAAGCACCACCTGTGGCCCGCACGCACCCTCCTCGGGACCCTACCGACCCTATGCTGGCCGCCTAAGCTGCAGGCTGAAGAGCCCCAGTCAGACTCTGTCTGGCCAGACTCGCCTGAGGGCGAGAGCGGAAGTTCCGGGTTGACTGGCCCCCCTCCGCCACTCAGGCCATCCCGGGAGAGTTCTCGCAGCCAGCCCTGAGCTCACCTGACACTGGGGCTGTGAGCCCCACCGGAGATGAGCCCGCTTGCCGGTCCTGAAGCTCTGAACTCGCCTGACGCTGAGGTCCTGCTCACCGGAACCCAACAGGCCACTCGCCCTTCGAGACCTGCGTGTTTGGCTCAGAGGCGCCCCCGTGCGGATGTTGTGAGAATCCGCCCTCTGTGGCGAAGACCCGTCGTGAGGAGCTCCTGAGGTACTTCCGGAAGCTTGGGTGGTGGGTTTGCCCAGTGTGCTGTGCAGATTAGAATGTGTGACTTCCCCACTACATAATAAAATCCTTATTGGAACCAACACCCCCTCGGTGCCATTACTACACTCGCAAAGAGCAAGGTCTTCCATCCAATGGTTCAATCCCCAAATGGCTGTGAGGGCTGGAGCTGGGCCTATCCGAAGCCAGGAGCCAGGAGCTTCTTCAGGGTCTCCCACGTGGGCCCAGGAGCCTAAACACTTGGGCCATCTTCTACTGCTTTCCCAGGCTACAGCAGAGAGCCGGATCAGAAGAGGAGCCGCCAGGGCACAAACTGGCTCCCAAATGAGGTGCTGGTGCCCCAGGCAGAGGCTTAGCCTACCCTGCCACAGCCCAGGCACTGGGAGACAGTTGTGAAACAGAGATGAGAGCCTGGCACTGTAGCATAGCGGGTAAAGCTGCCACCTGTGGTGCCCGCTTTATGGGCACCAGTTTGAGACCCGGCTGTTCCACTTCCAATCCAGCTCTGCTATCACCTGGAAAAGCAGTAGAGGATGGCCCAAGTCCTTGGTCACCTATACCCATGTGGAAGACATGGAAGAAGCTCCCAGCTCCTGGCTTCAGATGGGCACAGTTCACTCCATCTGGGGAGTGAACCAGCAGATGGAAGAACACCCCAGTTCTTTGCCTCTCTGTAACTCTGCCTAGTCAATCTGCTGTCTCTCCAACTTTCAGAACCTTCATGTACTTCCTTGTTGTATTATGTTCAATGACTTTTTAAGGGAGGAAAAGGACTACTTTCCCTTGGTTAAACTGGATTTTCTTTTAAATATGTCTTTCGTGGGTAATGAGTATTTTCTACATGTGGATCATGTGTTGTAACTGTCTTTTCCTGTGCCTTGTTTGTCTTTGTTAGCTACATAAGAAAAATGGTTGAGTAAGGGAATGATGTTCCTAAAAGAATCACATCCACCAATTAGGACAGTGACCCCATCATTCATAGTCTGTCACATAGATCAAGATGGGGCTTGCAAATCTCAGGCAAAGATTTGACTTATAATTTAATTTTCAATATTGAATCAAATGTCATTGCGAATTGCTTCTCAGAAAATTCAAATTTCTATGTTGCCATCCTAAACATTGAAAGATTTTTTTGAAAGTAAGATATTTTATCACCTTTCACACTAATAGACTACATAGCATATTATATAAACATGAGACAGTACCTTGATAATTTAGGAATTCTGAGAGTTAATAGGAAAATTAATTTTTTAAATCATAGAGATGTTTTCTTTTTATAAAAATTTATTGATTTATTTTAAAGTCAGAGTTACACAGGGAGAGGAGAGGCAAAGAGAGAAAGAGGTCCTCCATCAGCTGGTTCACTTCCCAATTGGCTGCGATGGCCAAAACTGTGCCGACCTGAAGCCAGGAGCCAGGAGTCTCCTTTGGGCCTCCCACACCGGTGCAGAGGCCCAGGATCCCATGCCATCTTCCACTACCTTCCTAGGCCAGAGTAGAGAGCTGGATCGGGAATGGAGCAGCCTGGATCTGAACAAGTGCCCACATCAGATACCAGCACTGCAGGTGGCAGCTCCACCTACCATGCCACAGCACCAGTCCCTAAAATTAAAATTTAAGCTTTATCTTGTGGTTTGAAAGAATAATACTGAGAATAAAGTTTCAGAAAGGGGGTGCGCAAACAATATATTTGCCATCTGATATGTTTATGTGCCAAAACTGTTGAGCAAATATAAAGGAATGGTTAAACTATCAAAGGGCTGAGAAATCAAGTATGACTGATTTGTATTTAACTGAGAAATTAAATATAATTTTAGCTACAATATATATTACAAAGGGTTAATTTATGTCAACATGGACCTGATTGGTAAACAATTACTGTTTTTCAGTCTTCAGGAATTACCTTCTGTCTCTCCAATGTTAGCAGAAAAAGAAAGTAGTGAGTATATCGTATCTGACAAAAAGAACATCTAAATGGAAATGATTTAAACTATTTATCTCTATTAATCTTAGCATAGAGCACAAGGCTTCGTTGAAATGAAAATCTATATGCTTAAAATTTCTTATTTTATTCTGAGTGGCAGAAATGGTTGCATAAAGTTACTATGTGAACAAAATGTGAGGCACTAAACATTTTTAAAATAAAGTTTCAACTCCATATTCAAATTTTGACTAAAATTTTCAAATAAAATATTAAAAACAAACAGGATATATCAACATCTTCAACAATAATTACATGACATATATTTCATGTAGTCTTAATATTTCTCTTTACTTAAATGTTGTCTAAATAAAACAAAGGTTAAGGATGCATTACAGATACAGATGAGAACATAAAGAATCAACAAACCAGAGCAGTGAAAACTGATGAAGTTATGCTACATAATGGCTTTATTGTGGCATAAATGACATACACTGCACATGGCTAAATTACAGTTTGATGAGATTTGGCAATATGTACATCTGTGAAAGGTTTCTCACAATGAAGATAAGGGGCGTATCCTTCCCTGTAAAAGCTTCCCTCAAACTTCTTTGTAATTGCAGGAGTTTTTCTATCCCCACCCCACTTCCTGGAACCAGGCAAAAGCTGATCTGCTTCCTGTCACTAAAGTTTAGCTTTCATTTCTCCAAAGATTAATGCTGTTGAGCATCTTTTCATGTCTGATTTGTCATCAGTTTAATTCTGTGATGAAGTATGTGTTCAAAGATTTTTCTATTTGTTTATTATTTCATTTTTAACTTGAGTTTTCATTTTCTTAGAATTATTGTTGTTATCTTCTTAGAATCGTATCTATGAAATACATGAAATCTGTTCTCTTTAGATTAATAATAATTTTAAAAGAGTTCTCTGAATATTCTGGATACTGAAAAGCCAAAGTGACTCTATTTTGAAACAATAAAAAGCAGCCTCTGTTTCCCATAACAGACCGGAAGAGTCCTTGTAAAAGTAGGCATTCAGGCATTCCAGAGATATCAAAGCTTACCAAGGACAGCTAGCTCAGCAGAACAAGGGCAGCTCAGTAGAGATTACCAAATGAGGTAACTCCCTGAACCCAAGCCAAACAGAGACCCCCCACCCCCACCCCGCGCCCAATCACAAAAGGCCCAGCACCCTAAGCCCTTCCTGATGTATCTTCCCTTTGAAAGTGTCCCGGAACAAAGATCTGGGCCTTTCCTCCTTCCTCCACTGCACTGGTTGGTTGAATGAGGTCCCTGTTGCGGCTTGTAGCTTTTTAATAAAAACCTTGCTTTTGCATTTCAGTGTGATCCAGTCGCTGATAGCTTCTTGGGGATCCGCTTATCTGTGCATAACAGATACAAGTCCTTCATTATATATTTAATTTGCAAATGTTTTCTCCCAATTTGTAACTTGTTGTTTTATTCTTATAACAGTATTTTTTGAAGAGCCAAATTTGAATTATGATGAAATATAATTTATTTCTTTTTAAGGAATGCACTTTGGGTACGCAGCCTCTGAGTCTTTGCTTAACCCAGTGTCACAATAATGTCGCCTACTTTTCTTCTAGAAGTCTCATGGCTTTATTGCTTATCCTTGGGTCTGTGATCTATTTTAAACTAATTTGGAATGCAAATCCATTTTCTCTCTCCCACCTTTCCTTCCCCCTCATTTTAAAGCACATGGATACCTAATTGTTCCAAATGTAGAAAAAGTTATCCTTTCTTCTGAGAATTGCCTTTGAATTTGTGTAAAATATTGTCTGTATAAGGGGACTGTGGTATAGTAGGCTAAGCCTCTCAGGTGGGTGCCGGTCTGTGTCCTGACTGCCCATCTTCTGACACAGCTCTCTGCTGATCACCTGGGAAAACAGAGGAAGATGGTCCAAGTGCCTGGGTACCTGCACCGGGCGTGGGAGGCTCAGAAGAAGCTCCTCACTCCTGGCTTCAGATTGGCCCAGTTCTGGCTGTTGCAGCCATTTAGGGAGGGAACCAATGGATGGAAGACCTTTGTCTCTGTCTCTCCATTTCTCTTTTGTAACTCTACCTCTCAAAAAAAAAAAAAAAAAAAACGGTGTAAAGTACAGGTTCATTTTTGGACCATTATTACACAGTAGTAATGCACAATCTCCTTAAAGCATTGGTCTTTTTTTCCAATATCATATTGCTCTGATTAGGTCATCTTTGGCTGCCTTCCCAGGCACATTAACAGGAAGCTGGATCAGAAGTGGAGCAACTGGGACTCAAACTGTTGCTCCAGTATGGAATGCCTGTGTTGTATATACATATAAATTATATATAAATATACATAATTAATTTCATCTGTGAGTCTTGTATTCTGCAACCCAAATAAACTCATAGTTCTAGTAGCTCTTTTCTGATTGCATCATATTTTTTAACATAGGTGATCACATTTCCCAGGAATAAAGGCAGTTTCACGTCTTCCTTTTGAGTCTCAGTCTTCTATATCTTTTTTCTTGTCCTTTCAACTTACTGTCATTCTTGTAAAATGTAAAATATAAGCAGAGCAAATTTCTTTGTCTTATTCCTGATCTTAGGAGAAAGCATGGAATTAGCTGCAGTTTTTTAAAAATGTTCTTTATCATTTTCAAGAATTACCCTAGCATTTCTTGTTTGCTGAGAAATTTATTATTGTTATTTCTGTCAGCCTTTTCCCATTTTAAATTAATTTTTGACTAATATAAAGAGAATGGATTCCATGTAGTTCTTAAATACAACTCCAAGAATACAATATACTACCCTCCTTTCTTCCTTCTTCCATCCTCCTTCCCTTCTTTTTTTCCATTTTTTTTAATTTTGCAATAATGTATTTTTAATTTACTATATAATCACAGGCTTAATGTTCCACCAAATAAAGGGTTCACAAGAAAAAAATAGAAAGCCCACTGTTCAGCAGGAATGTGGACATCAGCTTTTTTGTTGTCTCATAATGATGAATGGATGTTTTCCTGTCTCTTAGAAGTACTGTATGTTTTTCCTTTAAATTTTAAAACAGTGAATTACACTGAATTCCTCTTAGGTGTTAAAACAAACTTGCTTTCTTGGGATAAACCCCAATGGATAATGAGATATCATTAGTATATTTACATTTGGATTTGATTTGCTAATATTTTCTTTTGAGTAGTTGCATCTATATGTTCACCAAGGATGTTGATTTGTAGTTCCTTATAATGTTTAGTGTAATTATAGTATCTTGGAATGAATTAGGAAATGTTCCTTCTTCAATTACTCATTAAGAGCTTGCAGAGAATTGGTATCATTAATTCTATAAAAGTAAAAGTCGCTTTTGAAATCATGGACCTTAAATTTCCTTATGGAAGGGATTTTATCTGTAAGTTCATATTGTTTAATAGCTACCCATTTCTTCATGCTATCTGTTTCTTTTTGAGTGAAGTGTTGTTGTCAGTGCATCAGTGAGAAGATAAATGGTATTCATTCTTGTTGGTTCACCTTGCCTGGGATGTAGGTGCAGTGAATTTGTCTTTTCTTGCTTAAAAAGCTGTAGTGGATATTTTTTAAGATCATACTTCGGTTTCACAGGGAATTAATATACGCAGCAGAATTCAGGAAGAAATTTTTTCTCCCAAGAGAAAAAGAAAACAATTAGACAACATTAGATTGAAATAATGGGTCATGTATTTTAAACTTAAAAGATTACAGTTACAGCATGAACAAAGTTCTGCTTTCTACCAAAGGTATCAACACGGAAATAAATCCTGTTTTTCCTGTTTGGAAAATATTATCTTCACTGCAAAAATATATTTATGAATGCAGTCATTTGGTGTTATAAGTAGGGCACCACTTGGAATGCCTGCATCCTATATAGAGTGCCTTGGTTCAAGTCTCTATTCTAGTTTGCTTTCCAGCTTCCTGCTAATAAGCACCCTGGGAGGCAGCTGATGATGGCTTAAGTACTTGGATTCCTGCCACACACATGGGAGATCCAGATAGAGTTCCTGGATCCTGGCTTCAGTCTGGACCAGCTTTACCTGTTACAGCCATCTGGGGAGAGAACCTACAGATGGTAGTGCACTTTCTCTCTGTCTGTCTCTCTCTCTCTCTCTCTGTCTGTCTCTGTCTCTCTCTCTCTTTCTCTTGTTCTATTTTTGTACTTTCAAGTACTTACATAAATTCATACATAATAACATGACATTATATATAGTTCAGTTATAGTACAGTTCATATTCAAATGTGTGTAATAACACTTAAGAATCATAACTAGGTGACAGTGGTCACTCAGTAATTGAGACTGATATGAATTACATATTTTTCTTCTTTTTGTTCTTTTTTTTTTGGACAGGCAGAGTTAGACAGTGAGAGAGAGAGACAGAGAGAAAGGTCTTCCTTCCATTGGTTCACCCCCCAAATGGCCGCCACAGCTGGCGTGCTGCACTGATCCGAAGCCAGGAGCCAGGTGCTTCCTCCTGTTTCTCCCATGAGGGTGCAGGACCCAAGCACTTGGGCCATCCTCCACTCCTCCCGGGCCACAGCAGAGAGCTGGCCTGGAAGAGGAGCAACCGGGACAGAATCTGGCGCCCTGACCAGGACTAGAACCCAGGGTGCCGGCGCCGCAGGCGGAGGATTAGCCTAGTGAGCTGTGCCGCCGGCCCTTTTATTCTTCATTGTCTGGTGACACTCCTAGAAAACTCATTATTGCTCAATCAACATTTGTTCACTTACTGATTAATTTGTAAAAATAAAGTGACAAGTGATTCCATGACTGTGTTAAGTTTAATCTCAGTGATTAATCCTTTCTGTTTATCAAGGCAAAATTACTTCCCATTTTAACATTGGTCACACTAATTAGTTTCTCATATGCAAATAATAATGAGGATTTTTATTAAAATTTAATTTGCTTTTCTTGGTGTCAAACAAATAAAATATAATTTTGTACTTTTTTAGGAAACTCCAAATTTAAATTTAAAACATTTAATCTATGATATGGTATTTTCAGCTAAATTGTCATTTTTAATGGTGCTAATATATAATCAATATGGCACTAATTAGTTTCCATTCCCTGTGCATAATTTAACTTGCTGTTTATTTCTATTCAGTAAATTCTCATATAAACTTTTATTTCAAATATACAAAAAGTATAATTCCTGCTCAATGTGCCTTATTTTAGATATGAAATATATAAAATGTTTATCAGCAACTCCCTCCCCATTGAGTCATTATTATTATTAATTCTACAAGGCTCCTCGATTTTTTTTTTAGGAAAAATAATCTGTCATATAAATTTACATCTCATAATTTGATTTTTACATTTAACAGGTACAGTGATTAATCAATATGTCTGCAAGAGTTTAAATTTTATTGTGCCACTCTGAAGAACATAAGATTTGTCGGAGAGACACTATTTGATCTTGTTCACATGAGAGAATTCTAAATTGATAAAGAAATCCCTGAGGAAGACTGCAGAGGGCTGTCAGTGTCTTTTCTGGAACATGTAGTTTTATATAACAACAAACCACAATAATGGATCTTCTTCTATAATTCATAGCAAGCTATTAAATGATTTAATACACTTTTGGTTTTATCTGTAGTGCTATGAGCTACTTCAGTAATCAGCGTGCTACCTGCTCAGGCATTATCATTCATTCCATGCACTTTCCCTCATCTCTCCCCTCACCTCCTCGCCTATTCATCTGCAGAACAAGCAGCCCTTTCCGCATCTTCAGCCCATTGGTCTTCATTAGTTGTTGCTTTTTCAGACATGAGCAATTGCCACCTTAACTTTCTGAATCTTCAAAGTGTGCCATATTTTGATTTTTTGTATTACAGACAATTTTTCCTGCCCCCTTTTTTTATAGCTCAAATACATCTTTTCATTCTTTGCTGTCAACTCAAGATCCTTGATCACTGTTTCTGAAACCACATGGAACACTGTTAGCTGAGGATCCAAACATGAACTTCTTTCACAAAAAAAGCCATATATTCTCATAATTTTAAATTACACATACAATTGTGTATTTTTATTATTTAATCACAGAATATGTTTTAATTCATTTTACTTAAAATATCCTATTTCTTCATAGTTTACCAGTATCTTTGTTTTCTTTTAGACATTGTGTATATTTTTGAAAATTTATTTATTTGAAAGGTAGAGTTACAGAATGAAAGGAAGAGAGAGAGAGAGAGAGAGACAGAAAGAGCAATCAATCTACCATCTGCTGTTTCGATCTCCAAATGGCTGCAACTGTCAGGACTTGGCAGGTCAAATCCAAGATCCTGGAACCGCAAACAGGTCTCCCACATGAGTGTCAGGGGCCCAAGCACTTGAGCTATCTTCTGTTGCCTTTCCAGACACTTTAGCAGGGAGTTGTATTGGAAATGGAGGATCCAGGACTCTAATCAGCATTCGCATTGGATACTGGCATCTAAGGAAACACTCATTTGGCTATGCCACAGTGCCGGCCCCCACTGTATGTTTCTTGATAGAAAATTTCTTTATTATATAGATTTTGTAACCAGTTTTGTATTTCTATTCTGATAAGTGTCAAATAGTAGCTGTTCACAAATGAACTTCGTATATTTTCTACACAGAGAGGAGTTTGCATTGTCTTTTAAATATGAAGAAAAACATCTCACAGTGAAGATGGTAAATGTTTTATTCCAATTTTGACAGAAGGATTGTGTATGAAATAGTGTTATTTTACTATCAAAATTTAAGCAAGACTGTAATTATGTTTGGAATTTGAGAACAGTAATCAATATAGCAAATAAAATGTCCCCATGGTAGAATGGACAATCTAAAATGCAGTTGTAAATAATTGTATCTATTGTGTGAAAATGCAGATTCATTTATTTGGATCACAGGTTGACATTAGGGAAACAATGGGCATGGAATATTAACAGATTTTACACCAATAATGTAGGTTTTATTTTGTAGTAATAATTGACACTAAATAATTTACTTTTATATCATTGAGCACATTTCTCGTTGTCTTTTGTTAAACCTATTTTCCTAGGGTGGCATTTAGCCTATCAACTAAGCTGATGGTTAAGACATTTGAGTACTGTATCAAAGTTTAGGTTTGATCTTGACTCCTAATTCCATCGTCCTTCCATTGCAGACCTGGGGAGGCAGCGGATGATGACCCAAGCAAGAGAATTCCTGCCACCCCCATAAGAGACCTTCAAAGAACTCCTGATCCTGGCTTTGGCCCAGTCCAATGCTGCTGCTGTGGGCATTTGTAGGGTAGGTCAGCAGATGGGAGTTCTCTCTTTGCTTCCCAGTCTTTCCTTCTCTCTATCTGTCTTTTTGTCACTATCTCTCAAATAAATACTTTTTTTTAAAAAAATCAAAGATTTATTTATTTATTTGAAAGGCAGAGTTACAGAAAGAGAAGGAGAAATCCTCCATCCTCTTGCTTCATTCTCATGATGGCAACAACAACTGGGGCTGGGTGATTTTTTGACTGAAGTGAGATGCCAGGAATTTCATCCCAGGTCAACACATGGGTGCAGGGGCCCAAGCACTTGGGCCATCGTCCACTGCTTTCTCAGGTGCAGTAGTAGGGAATTGGATTGGAAGTGGAGCAACAGGAACTCAAACCAGTGCTCATAAATCATGCTGGCATCATAGGCAGTGGCTTAACCCACTGTGCCACATTTCTGGCCTCAATATAAAATTTATAACATTTTTTTTTCCTGTTAATTCCGAATGCTAAATCAACTTATTGTCCATTTTACCTGATTGATTTTGGTTGTTATTTTATCACATTTTCTTGTGAATGATTATTTTGTATTTTTTCTTACATACAAAATTTTAGTGATGTCATATATAAAATCTGTTGTCTATAATCTTTGGAGTTTGGTGACTTTTGCTAATAGGTATTTTGTTACCTTGAAAGCATGACCTGAAACTAGAGTGCTATTTTAAAATTTTCTTACTACAGCTACATCTCATTTCCCCATAGTCTTCAGAGGCATCCATTTTTGGTCTACATAGTTATTAAAAAAGCGTGATCCTGCTACATGTTCAAATTGAATCTCAAGTTGTTTACCAATTCCCTCTAAGTTAGTAGAATTTGTGCCCTAACCGCCATGTCCCATGCTGTGCACAGCAACTAAAAGCCATACTTAGCTGTTAGTGTTCTGTTGTTGTTTCCTACTGAATTCCTTTAAGTTTGTGTGTTGGGTGCGTAGCTTATGATTCAGTCAAAAATTTGGGAAGATTCTGTATACATATTAGAAAATGTACACCTTTCTGGCTGCCTCCCAACTGCCTTTCCCTCCCTTGATTTTAGACTGTTTCACAGCCTAAATTTCCATCTACTGTGATTGAATGATAAGAGGATTAACCTTTTTGATTCTGTTCTATCCATGCAATGCCATGTGAGCTGTAGAGGATCTTCACAAAAAGAACCATCTATACATATTTTTCGCCCTTATTTTAACAGTTTGTTTCATTCAAGGATCAAAACCTGTCAGCCTCTGCTTACTTTGGTTGCTCACTCCTAAGTATAAAAGTTTTCTTTAAACCTGTATTTTGACCAGAGTTTATAATTAATATCTCTTGGACAGTTAGTAAAGAATTGCTTGCAGTTTTCAGCATCTGAAGCCTCTTTAGAGGAATCTCTGTTTAGTAAAATCATACTTCTTGTTACAGGTGTGTTTTGAGTTATCTATTCAGTGCATAACAAATTTCTTTATAATTTCATGTCTTAAAAAATACAAAGATTTGTCATTTCAAATCTGAGGGCCAGAAATCCAGGTGCAATTTAGGTGAGGGCTCTGGCTCGGGGTCTCTCACAAAGCAGGGATAAGCAACAGGCAAGAGTGCATTCATCCCAGCTGGGGGTGAAGGATGGGATCTGCCCCAATTTTTACTCATGTGGGTGTTGGCAGACCTCAAAAGATCTACTTCCAAGCTCATTCGCAAGATGTTTGCAATAGGAATTCTCACTGTGTTTGCTTGGCTATCTCATTGCCTTGCCACATACCACTCCATGAGACTGCTCATACAACACGCCACAACTTCTTCCTGTAGACATCTGGCTTTAAGGGATAGTGGAAGGAAATCAATCGTGGTGATATAATTTCAGATACGACACCTTGGTATGTTTATAATATTTGCTTGTTGAAAATGATTGTCTCGGGTCCTTCCTGATGGCTTAGCAGGTGAAGCTGCCACCTGCCAATTTGAGACCCCGCAGCTCTACTTCTGATCCAGGTCCCTGTCAATGTGCTTGGGAAAGTCCTTAGGCCTCTGCATCCATGTGGAATACCTAGAGGAAACTCCTGACTGCTGGCTTTGGCCTGACTCAGCCACAGCCTTTGCTGCCATTTTGGGAGTAAACCAACAGATAGACCATCTATTTCTCTCTCTATATATCTCTCTCTGTAATTTTGCCTTTCAAATAAATAAAATAAATCTTAAAAAAAAAACAATAAAATTATGAAAATGATTGTCACTTGGTCCAGTCCACCTTCAAAGGGAGGGGACTACACAGTGACATACCTATCAAAAGGCAAGGATCATGGGAAATCATCTTAGGAAAGACCCTCAGGCCTTAGGGAAAGAAAACTACAAACCCATCTCTTGGTCTTGCAAAGGTTCACACAGGAAGGGGGTATCTTTGTAAAATTTGGTTGGAGTTCATAATTAGTATCTGCAAGAGGTTATTACATTATAAGAATTTCCTGCAATTGCCAGAATTTGATTCTATTTTAAGGCATTTTTTTTTGTTGAATAAAATTATATTCCCCTTACTTATAATTTTGTTTCTATCCTTCAATGGTATTCAATGCACGATTCCTATTTCCTTCCAAACTTCCGTGTTAGTGGACTTTGTTAGCATTATTTCTTTGGTTTACTCTGTTGAGACCAGTTTGCAAAGGCATAGAAAGAATTATATAGTGGCAATAACTTTTTTGACTTCATGCATGCCTTAATAGTAAAAGTCAATAAACTCATTAGAATATGTTAACATATTTTTAAAAATCGGCTTATTTTATTGTTCCTCTGTTTTTCTCATTAGGGAGTCATTATGCTCTAATTGTGATATATAATTTGTCTCATGAGGAAAATGAATAAAGGGTTACAAAATTAATGACTTTATTAAAATAAAAGTATCCTTTTAGGACAGAGACTGCAACAAAGTTAACACACATAGAATTTGTGTAAATTTTGTATTTTCCTCCTTAATAGATTTTAGCCATCAGCTGCATATGTATTACACATATAAATATCATTTCATTTCTTTATTCACTTTATTTTTGTACTTTAATTATTTGTTTTAATTTCTTTAAACATATGTGTGCTATGGTTTGAAGGGAAGTATAATAATCTCCATTTTTACCAAAATTGGTTAAAGAACACATATAAATTGTAAGTAGTTTTATATATATATATATATATATATATACACACACATATATATATTTAAAGCTTTTTACTTTTGGCATGTGGCAAAAGTTTTTCTTTTCTTTTTCTTTTTTCTTTGCTGCATGTAATTACATTAAAAAACCAGGCTGAGACTGGGTTTGCAGTGAGATTATCATTTGCACCCTGAATCTCCATGGTTTGAAGCACCCATGTGGCTGTTGTCCTTATAAAAGCTGACTGAGCGAACTGTGCTTCTGCAAATTAAGGTTTGTTCTTGTTTTTCTAAGTCCTTGAGATGCAATATTATATCATTTATTTGATGTCTTTCCAACTATTTGATGGAGGTACTTATTGGTATAAATGTTCCTCTTAATGTTTTTGCTATATTCTATAAATTTTGATATGTTATGCTGCCATTGTCATTCATTTTAAGGGATTTTTTTTTATTTCCCTTTGGTTTTTGTCTATAACCCACTGTTCATTTAGAGTTTGTTGTTCAGTCTCCATGTGTTTGTGTATTTTCTAGAAATTCTCTGGTTGTTATTTCAAGCTTCAGTTCATTATAGTCAGAAAAGATACATGATATGATTTGAATTTTTAAAATTTCTTAAGACATATTTTATGGCATTGTGTATAGTCTATCTTAGAGAATGTTTCATGAACTGGTGAAAGCGGGGTCTATTCTGTAGCTGTGGGATAAATGCTCTGTAGGTATCTATTAGATCTGTATAGTGATTCTGTAATTTTCTTGGTGATTTTATGTCTACTTTGGTTCATTCATGAAAGTGGGGGCATTGAAATCTCCCATTGTTGTTGGATTTGGGTTTATGTCTCCCTTAGATCCATTAACATTTGTTTTATAAAACCGGGTTCCCTGGCATTGTGTGTGTATATACATAGTCACATCTTGGGGTTGAATTGGTCCCTTAATAATTACATAATGATCTTACTTGTCTATTTCAATAGTTTTTGTCTTAAAATCCATTTTGTCTGATATAAGTATAGCTACTCCTGCTTGTTTTTAATTTCATTTGAATAGGACATCTTTTTTCATCCTTTTCACTTTCAGTCTATATGTATTTTTATTGATGAAGTGTTTCTTTTTATTGATGAAGTGTTTCTTGTAGATAGCATATAGATGCGTCTTGCTTTTTTAATGCCTTCAGCCACATGTATCTTTTTTCTTAAGATTTATTTATTTATTTATTTGAAAGTCAGAGTTACACAGAGAGAGAAGGAGGCAGAGAGAGAAGGGTCCTTTATCCGCTGTTTCACTCTCCAGTTTGCCATGACAGCCTGAGCTGCACTGATCTGAAGCCAGGCGCCTCCTCTGGGTCTCCCACGCTGGTGCAGAGACCCAAGAACTTGGGCTATTTTCTTACTGCTTTCCCTGGTGATAGCAGAGAGCTGGATGGGAAGTAGAGCAGCCAGGACTTGAACCGGTGCCCATATGGCATGCTGGCACTGCAGGAGGTGGCTTTTCCAGCTATGCCAGAGCTGGCCCCAGTATGTATATTTTAATTAGACAATTTAGTCCACTTACATTCAAGACTATTGAAAAGTAATGACTTGGGTTGTGCTATTTTCCATAAATATTCCTATTGTTTGCTTTGAATCTCCCTTCTTTTACCAGGAAGTTTTTTGCTTTCACATTCTTCCTTAATGCTGATTGTCTTTCTGTTTCTGTGTGGCATACCTCATAAAGTATCATTTGTAAGGCTGGGGTGGGGGTGAAAAGCAATTTTAATTTGTGTTTTTCTTGGAAAGTTTTATTTCACCTTCATTTATGAATAAGATCTTTGATGAGTAAAGTACTCTGGGTTGACACTTTTTCTCTCTCAGGACTGGATAGTATCTCTCCATTTTTCCTGGCCTGTAAGGTTTCTGTTGAGATATTTGCATCAATCAGAAGACATTTCCTTTAAAGGCAACTGGACATTTCTGTCTTACAAATTTTCAAATAATTTTATGCTTTTGAAAGTTTGACAATACTGTTTAATGCTGAGGATATTTCCTATCATGGCATTTGGGGTTCTATGTGCTTCCTCTATGTAGATGTCAATATTTTTTTCCAAATTTTCTGCTATTATTTCATTGATTAGGTTTAATAAGCCTTTCTGTTTTTCTGTTCCTTTAGAAACTCCTAAGTCTGGTACATTTGGTCATTTGTTGTTAATCCATAAGTTCATAGTTCTCAAACACTGCTTTTGCTCTTTCTATTTTTTGTCTGAGATATTACAAAAGATATGTTCTCTAGAGTTGATATTCTTTCTTCTATTTCACCAATTATGTTTTTAAGGCTTTCTACTGTTTTTTATTTGACTTATTGAATAATTCATTTCTAAAGTTTCTATTTTGTTTCTCTCTTTGTTGAAATTTTTCTATGTCATATGCTCACTTTCTAATTTCATTTAGCTATTTCTCTATGTTTTTGATTAACCTTACAAACATTCTTTTGAGTTTTCTGTCAAGCATTTTATCAGTCTTCCCTTCTTCGCAGTCAATAATAAAGAATATTTGTGCTCCATTTGGGAAGACATGTTGCCTTCCTTGCTGTTGTGTTTTGTGTTTCTGTGTAACTGGGGAAATCCTTTGTTAAAATCCCCTCTGGAGGGTTTTTTTTCTCCTCCCTCCCTCCCTCTCTCCCCTCCTTCCTCCCTCCCTTCCTCCCTTCCTCCCTCCCTTCCTTCCTTCCTTTCTTCCTTTCTTTTCTTTCTTCTTACTGAAAACTTCATTCCCTGGAAATGTATCATTAATAGATATGAGAATTAATGAAATAACTATTGCTGAATTCTTTGAACTTCTCAGACCTATTATTAACATTTTATTCTTAGCCTCAACCTCCTTCACACATTCTGTGAAATAATTTCAGTAATCCATGGAGGGAAAAATTGTAAAAATGTGAACATAATCTTTGAGGAGTATTTTCCTCACTACAATTTTACTTAAATAATACAGGTCATATTTGGAAAAAATAATAAACAATAAAACATGCAAGAATTATTTTAATATTTAACACAATTACTTTTCATGTTTCCAGAGCATTAATATATTCTGTTTAGCCCCTAAAATTCCTTGCAACAGAGTGTAGTGAATTGTTATAGAATCTTATTGATATTAGGTCTTACAGAGATTTTTTTAAAGTAATGCTTACACATATATCTCCAGGCTTTTGCGTGGCTTGTTGTTGAGAGAGTTGTCTATTCAGTCCGTTTGGTCTCATGTATTGAAGATTTAGTGTAAATTGAGGGGACTCTGGTGTCCTCAGAGACAAGTGTGAATGGTGGAGAAACAAAGGAAGGTAGGTTGCGAAGCAGGATGTGAAAATAAATTCATATACCTTTGTTCCCCTACTTCCCTCAGGAGGGCTCTTAAGTCTGGTCATCTTCCTGAGTGTCTCTGGCATGATTCTATTTCTTAGGCCCCCTAATGATCGTATTTCTCACCCCTAATCTCCCCTGTGGCTCTAGTTTCTCACATGAAAGCTTCAGAATCAGGAGGAGGCTGAAACTAGGCATTTCTTTGAAGTATGGCTACATTAATCTAAACCTATGTGGAGGGAGGAATAGGCTCCAGTAAGTATCTCTATGGAGGGTCAGAGAGAGGCTATTGGGCAGAAATCAGTCTTCTTTCATGTTATATCTGATTTAATTTAGTGTTTTATTAGAAAGCACCTTATTGAAGACTTGCTGTATTTGTTTAATATCCAATTTGAGGTAAAGGCAAAAGCTCTCTGAGGCCTGGCTCTGTGTCTCTTTTCATAGTGAGCCATTTGGAACTTGAGGAAGGGTCTCACACATAATAGCTATCCAAACACATTTCCATGAATGGAAGATCATTAGAAAATAACCAATTTCTTTCATTCAGATTTCTCCCATGTCCCACTTACCCATATCTATCTGCAAGCACATTAAATACCCTGCAACTACTACCTGTTAATGAATGTGCCCCTTTCTCCTCTTTCCCCTGCATCTGCCTCAAGTGTAAGGGGGGATAGTAATTAGTACTAAGCTATATGTATTAACTTAGAGGTGGATAAAAGAAAAAAGGAGAATAGAGACATGATGAAAAGCACTAACACTTTAGAGAGGGGAGCAATAACTGTGGTTTATTCTTTCTCCATTTTTTATGAATGTTTTCTTTTGCAGTAGAAATCAGTTCACTAATTACTTCTTATTCCTATGTTAAGTTCTGGGAGATCATTTAAATCCCTCCTTTATTTTTGTCACTATGTTTTGGCAGTGAATTCTCATAATCATGCCCTGTTATAGGACAGAAGTACATTGCAGTTCTTATCCCCAGTGTAAATAAAATATACAGCATATCATAGGCACATACACATATTCATAGTTAAGAATCAAAATTAATAGCAACACAGAACATTAAAACTGACCAGTGGTCACTCCTTGCCTCATTAAGAAACATGAATAGCCTCATGCTTCTCAGAGGGGACAGGAAGAGAGAGAGAGAGAGAAGATTTTTACAAAAGTAAGGTCATGTGTGGGAAAGAGGAGCAACCCCAACTTGAAAAGAATGAAAGACCAAGGACAACTGTCTTGTTTTCACAATGTTGTTCATCCTCATTTCTACATCATATCTGGCCAATAAAAGTGGATCCATTTATCCAGCTGATTTCTGGAATCCGTGTTTGTTAAAAGTCCTAATTAATCACAAGATCTAAAATCATCCCTTTTATTATTTATAGTACAGCAATATATATTACAAGGCTAGATCCCTAGAATTTATGGCTAAACACATAAGCTTCCTTTTCCATTTCATTATATCACAAAGTACAACTGCACATCTGATAAGACCTAACTTGAGGATATCAATTATTTTGTTGCAGTCAGTTTTCACTATAATTACAAGTGTAGTGATTCTAACAAAATGAGTACGTAGATGTGCAGATGAAGGGTATTACAGATGACCTTCCATGGACTGAGTTAATATTATAGAAAGGCAGTTATATTTTGAGTTTACTTTGTGAGTTCACTTAGGAAGGGAATTGTTTTACATAGCACTTTGTTCTGAGAAAATATTTTGCCAAGCCATTTATATATAAATATAAAATTTGAAATCATTTTATTTCATAATTAGGGCCTATTAAATTGCAGACGAAATCTCATCTTGCTTAGTAAAAACAAAATTGGAATGGTATGACGTTTGGCTTAAATAATCTTACATCAAAACTAGCAAAGATTCAGCATGTGGTCATTGATCATATTTGAGTGAATGCTGCACACAGATAGTTTGTACAATGTAGCTTCTTTGTTCAACAACTTTTAAAATATTTAGATTGGCTTCTCACATAAATATTCACCTGGGAAATATTCAATAATTTCAATTTTTATGGATCAAGTACAAAAATATTGGCAGAAAAATTGGAGGAATGCATTCCACTTTCTGTTAAATGGAATATTATAAAGCAAATCTGCTCAAGCTCATCACTAACTATGAACACAATTCCAATAAAATGTTTTAAATGTGCTCATTTTAATTTAAAAACAAATGCAATTCAAATACTTATTTATCCTCATGAAGATAACATCTAAAAGTATGACAATGCTAGTAGGAATTGAGTTCCTTAGGAGCAGAACACTCAGTCAGTTGTTTGAGAATAGTCCAAATGTTAATCTCTTTACTCACTGGCCTACTGTGCCCAGTTATTTCTGGTACATAGTAAGCACTAAATCTGATGTATAAATATAGAATGAACATTGATTTGTCACTGTGCCAACTTATGTAAGTAGTCAAACAGATACTGCCCAGGTGACTAAGCCTCCTATGTCACATGCTTCTGTTTCCAACTCTAGCTTTCACTAACATTAGCATCATTTCCTTCATGTCCAAATAACCCATAAGGCTCTGATGACTCATTCACTCAGTCTCTGAGTCATATCCTCTAGAGTCAAGCCATATCTCTGTAAATTAACTTATCTACTTCTCTATCATTAGCTCACTCAGATCTCTTTCTTCTCAGAGTATATATTTGTTTCTACATTAGAGAGATTTTGGTGTATACACATGTGAAAATAAAATATAATAGAGCAAGACCTATCATTTCCAGGTTCTATTGTACCAAATCCTAATGTTGATATACCATATTCCCTGAAATGTCTCTCTCTTGTCCCTAAATCATAATAAACAATAGATATATATTTTAAATGTCTTAGATACAAGGAAAAAAACCAAAGTCCTTTAATTTCTCAATTGTCTATAAAATAATAAGCAATTTGAACCATAATATCTAGAAAAATAATACAGTGACATTATCTTTTACTTACTGTCTTTACTTCCTGATTAGTAGCTGATAAAAGACATAAAAATATAGTCTGAAAAGTGAAGAGACTTGCCCCAAGTGGTGGAGTTGGAAGCATACCAGGGGATTCCAATTCAATCCCATCGAGGTGGCATGTACCAATGCCATCTCACTGTTCCAGGTGATCAATTTCAGTTCACAGTTGGTCATGGTGGAGGGACTGGGAGTCAAAGGGAGCACAAAGACAAGTCTAGTACCTGCTAACACTAACCGATGGAGTAAATAAAGGGCAGAGTGATCCAACATGGGAAGTGAGATACTCAGCAGACTCATAGAATGGCAGATGTCCTAAATAGCACTCTGGCCTCAGAATCAGCCCTAAAGGCATTCGGAGCTGGCTGAAAAGCTCATGAGAGTATTTCAGGCATGGAAAGCCAAGACACTCTGGCACAAGATCTCTGTGAGTGAGATCCCAGTGGAAAGAACAGGTCTTCAAAGAAGGAGGTACCTTTCTCTGAAGGGAGGAGAGAACCTCCACTTTGACTATGACCTTGTCTAAACCAGATAAGAGTCGGAGAACTCAGAGGGCTTCCATAGCCTTGGAAACTCATGACTGGAGCATAGGGAGATTACTGATGCCATAGACAGGAGTGTCAATTGGTAAAGTCAACAACAGGAGTCACTGTGCACTTACTCCTCATGTAGGATCTCTATCCTTAATGTGCTGTACATTGAGATTTAATGCTATAACGAGTACTCAAATAATATATTTCACTTTGTGTTTCTATGGGGGTGCAAACTGTTGAAATCCTTACTTAATGCATACTAAACTGATCCTCTGTAAAAAAAAAAAGAAAAAGAAATTATCAATTCCCAACTTGACTCTCACTGGGATTAAACATGACAATAGGTCTGATCTGATTTCAGCATTTAAAAAAAAATCATCTATTATTTTTCACTTTATGTTTCTGTGTGGGAGCAAACTGTTGAAATCCATACTTAATGTATACTAAGCCGATCTTCTGTATATTAAGATAATCGAAAATGAATCTTGATGTGAATGGAAGGGGAGAGGGAGTGGGAAAGGGGAGGGTTGTGGGTGGGAAGGACGGTATGGGGAGGAAGCCATTGTAATCCATAAGTCGTACTTTGGAAATTTATATTCATTAAATAAAAGTTTAAAAAAAAAAAAGGAGGAGAGAGACAACATGCACCGGGGAACATCTAAGAGGAACATCTATCTGAAGGAACACCTGTGCAGCCCCCGAGAGAGCCGGCCGGCGGTGTGCCGCTCCCCCGCGGAAGTGGGGAATGTGGCAGAGGGCCCGCCCCTCCACGGAGGTGGAGGGACGGCAGCCAACCCGGGAAGAACCAGCAGCAAACCCGGGGAGGGCCGAGCAGACAAAAGAACAGCGCAGGGTCCTGTGTCGTTCCTCCACGAAGAGGGGGAGCGACAGTTCCTAAGTGGTTTCTTTGTTTCTTCCTTGGCATACCAGTCAGAGTGGTATGGTTAACATGTAAACCGGATTATGCCATTTCATGGCTCAAAATCCTTCAACAGCTTGCCATCCTATGTGAAGAGTGATGGTTAAGTGTATCTGCCAAAACTGACAAATGAGATTATATCAAGTTAATAAGGCTCTGCACAGCAGAAAAGAAATAGTCAACAGAGTGAAGAGGCAGCCCTTGGATAGGGAGAATATGTGTGCAAACTGCACCCCTGATAAGGGGTTACCATTCAGTATCTAAGGAATTCAAATAACTCAATAGGAAAAAATTAAATCTCCCAATTTAAAAATGGGCCAATGGCCTTAATAGGCATTTCTGAAAAGAAGACATACAAATGACTGACAGGCAATTTGTAAAGACAACAACAGGAGTCACTGTGCACTTACTCCTCATGTAGGATCTCTGTCCTTAATGTGCTGTACATTGAGACTTAATGCTATAATGAGTACTCAAACAGTATATTTCGCTTTGTGTTTCTATGGGGGTGCAAACTGTTGAAATCTTTACTTAATGTATACTAAACTGATCTTCTGTAAAAAAAAAAAAAGAAGAAGAAGAAAAAGAAATTATCAATTCCCAACTTGACTCTCACTGGGATTAAACATGACAATAGGTCTGATCTGATTTCAGCATCATTTAAAAAATCATCTATTATTTTTCACTTTATGTTTGTGTGGGAGCAAACTGTTGAAATCTTTACTTAATATATGCTAAACTGATCTTCTGTATATAAAGAGAATCGAAAATGAATCCTCATGTGAATGGAAGAGGAGAGGGAGTGGGAAAGGGGAGGGATGCGGGTGGGAGAGACGATATGGGGGGGAAAGCCATTGTAATCCATAAGCCGTACTTTGGAAATTTATATTCATTAAATAAAAGTTAAAAAAAATGTAAAAAAAAAAAGTGAAGAGAGTTGGACATTGAGTAAAAATTAAGATTTAGCATTGTGTGTTTTCTTGTGGCTGCTACGTAGTTCTAACCCTTTTGGGTGGCTATAACAAATTGCTATACAGTGGATGATGAGCTTATAAACAACAGAAATTTATTTCTCATTGTTCCAGAGTCTGGGAAGTCCAAGGTAAAGGTATTGACAGATTTGGTGTCTGGTGAGGGTCCTCTTCTTGATCCACAGATAGCTGTCTTCTCACTGTAATGCCACCCAGAAGAAAGTGTGAGAGGGCTCTCTGGGTCTTTTATGAGGGCACCAATTCCATTCATGCGGAATCATCTCCCAAAGGATTTATTTCTAACTACAATAATATCAGGTGTTAGAATTTTAACATTCGAATTTTAGGAGGACAGAAACATTCAGTCTATCACAATGGACTTCTAATAGTTTTTTTTTTCTTTTCTGATTAATACTAGCTTCATTTCATTATATACCTCTCTTATCCTAAATTAGTTTAATAAGCCTCACACTTAGTACTTTAACGACAGAAATTCAAGAGTTAAATCCATACACAGTCAAGGGGTCTTCAAAACATTTTGGGAAATGTACATTATTAAAAAATTATAGATTTCAATTTTTTTTCACTGAAAATATATTGATTCCATTTTCCACAAAGTTTTTGAAGTATCATTGTGTATATATTAGTTGCATGTGCATGTTTACATAATGCATGTGCCTGAATTTTTATAACTTTGATCATTATATTTTTAAATATTTTTTTTTATTTGAGAGGTAGAGTTACAGACAGTGAAAGGGACAGAGAGAAAAGTCTTCCCCAATAGCCACAAAGGCCAGAGCTGCACCAATCTGAAGCCAGGAGCCAGGTGCTTACTCCTTGTCTCCCATGTGGGTACAGGGGCCCAAGGACTTGGGCCATGTTCTATTGTTTCCCAGGCCACAGCAGAGAGCTAGATTGGAAGAGGAGCAGCCGGGACTAGAACTGGTGCCCATGTGGGATGCCGGCACCACAGATGGAGGATTAACGTACTGCGCCACAGCGCCGGCCCCAATTATTATATTATCAAAACTGATATTAGCATATTAACAGACTTTAATGTTATAATTAATGGTATTTATGCAGCAGATACCACGTTACATTTTATAAGAACAATTTAAATTTCACATGACATCTAACTTGACTCTTTTCTTGTGAGAAGTAATATGCAAAATATTTACATTCACTATTTCTCTTAATCCCATGATGCAGGCATCTGATTTTTAGAGATTAGTGAAGTGTTAAGAACCATTGAGTGGAAAAGCATTACCCATCCTGTGGTTGAGGAAGCAAGGAGAAATTCCAATGACCTGAACCCAGGAAAAGGGTGAAAACACTGGGCAGGGCTGTGATTGGGAGGTGGTAGCCTTTAAAGGGGGAACACAAACCATGCAAACCCAGTATACACTCTTGCTTATAGTCGATTAAGAAGAAGTATTTATGTATCTATCTTCAGTTTAGTATTCTAGATGATCTGTTAATTTTATTTCAAATTTTGAACAACAGTGGAAGACTATGAGAACATAATAGAAACCAAGACAAAAATATCTACTGCCATCAAAAAGTCAGGTCTAGTGAGAAACTGGGACAAGAATAAATAAAATTACAATATAGTATTTTACTTTAAATTTTTTCCAACACTTAAAAATACCCATGCTTGGTTATAATAAATACATTTCATTTATTTCCTTTCAAAATACTTTATTTGAACTTGGTCAGTCTGTGGAGAAAGGTTCAGTAACTCTGTTCAGAAACTATCTTCCTTTTCATATCCAAATTGCTTCAGTAATGCAAGTGTCATTTTTCCAGGCAGAGACAGTTATATATTTATTCATTGCAGTGTGCATATGTTGCTGCATATTTAGAAGTATTTGGCAAGAGAAGGCCCAACTATTTCATTGTATAGACCAGGAGAAACATTTACTTTGAGTGGCTTGTAGTTTCCATTAAAGAGAAAACACAGTGAGTGGGAGAAAAGATAATTTTTAAGATCTTTCATTTGAAAAGGATTTAAGAGAAAATGTGCTCCTTTAATTGATTATGCCCAAAAGTAATTTTATAAAAAAAAAAAAAGTGGTTCTGGCATTGGCAGGCAGATTCCAGTCCTTATCTAAGTAGAGGTTGGAAGGTATTCAGGATGGTATATCTGGAAATGGAAAGAACTGACTTCTGGGAGGTTGGGTTCAAGCTTGCCAAGAAGAAGCATCTTTTTTGACACTGGGAATATGACATAACTGCCATTAAAAGTTCCACACAGGCATCCTTGGGTAGCTGACAAAGGGAAGACCATCTATGCAACAGGTCTGTGCTCCCCGACTGGCACAGTGTTTCTGGCATAAATAGAAAGTTTTTTCATGCAGCCTGATTCTTCCATGCCTGGCAAGAGGGGTTTCATTCCAATGGATGTTTGTCCCCTGAGATAATTCCTGTCATCTCCTATGTATGGTGTATTAAGGAGAAGAACAGCTTTAAGCAGGAAAGGCCACAACAGTTTTGATAGTAGTCTGTCCATTGAAGAACATAGAAAAGCCTGCATCCCAATCTCTAAAAATCAACCACAGTGGGTGACCTTCGATTATTGTGAGTGTTCATACCTGCACCCAGCTTCAGAATTCTGGGTTCAACTTTCCATGTCCAAATTATACCTAGACTCCCCACAACTCTGACCCATTAATCTCTCTAAACTAAATTCTCTGGGTTTGGGTTCTTTACTCAATGTAGATATAGGACTAGGGAACCATGAATATATAACAACTGGTGTTACCATCTTGTACTTAATGCGGGAAAGTAGAGGACAAAACAGCACAAGTGTCTACACAGTGCACACAGAATGGGCCAATAGTTTTACTCCAAAATGTTGGTAGACATGGATTTTAGGTAGTGCCTAAGATCTTGTATAGTTTTATTAATGAGTTTATTGAGTTTCTATAAAATTAAAATTAAAATTTCTGACTAGTGAGTTTCTCTAAACTTCTTGCTGCCTGCCCATGGTTGGACATTTTAAATATTTTAAGCATGCCATGTGTGGCATCATAACTTATTGAGATGTTAAATTTTGGTTTGATGTTCTTGAGATTCTCATTGAGCTCACCAGGTACTCGATGTTCTCTGTTACCATTTATGGAGAATACCCAAAACAAACTAACCTAAATTATTTGAGAGGTTATGCAAAGTGAGTAAGGAAGAGAAGCACTTGCAAAAATAGGGAGTAAATGGCTGTCGGTACCTGTACTAATGAAAGGAGACTCTTTATCAGGGAGGAAATGTAGTATATGTAGGATTTATAACCTGGAAATAGTGTCCTTTCTGTGAACTGTTTGCCAGTCTCAAGATTGCACAGAATCAGCAGAGCAGCTGGACTTCAATTTGTCACAAAGGCTGGATGACACACATCATTTCTGTAATCATAGTAAACTGATCACTGGAAAAGCTTTTCCAAGTAGTCTTTTTAGGTCAATATCTGTGTTATCATGTGGCTTTGATAAATGTGTCAAGAAGCCAAAATAGTAACAGAGGTTGGATTTCTTGCAAGTCTGAAATCATTTTGAGTTTGCTCTAAAGGAAAACACAAATTGGTATTTTTTCTCACTCTGAATTTATATCATAAATTTTGAAGACATTTATTTATTTGAAAGGCAGAGCAACATATAAGTAGGAAGAGAGAGAAATAGAGGGAGATCTTCCTTCTACTAGTTCACTCCCCAAATGGCCACAACAGCTGGAGTTTGGCCAGGCCAAAGCCAGGAGCTCCATCCTTGTCTCTCACACGGTTGGCAGGCTCCCCACTACTTGGGCCATCTTTTGCCAGCTTCTCAGGGGCATTATCAGGAAGCTGAATGAGAAGCAGCACAACTGGGACTTGAACAAGTGCTCCAATATAGGATGCAGACATTGCAATAGGCGGCTTAATCCGCCGCATCTCAATGCTGGCCCCTAAAACATAAACTTTCTAAGCTCCTTTCTACCTCAAAGCTTGGATCATTATCTCTCTGCTACCTACTACCTCTTCTTTTAGTTACTTTACTTAAAAGCCACTTTCTCAAGGACAGTTTTTTTTTGTTATCCTCCTTACCAGACTCTGTCTGTTTCCCTCATTATAATTTCTACTGGCTATCTGTATTTCTCCTCTGTGACATTTATCACCACTTTACTTAAATAATTAATTGTATTATTAATAATTTAATGTTTGTCTCACCCTTCTTTCTGCAATAAGAGTACCAAGTTCTAGCATGAGGAGATCAGTCTTCATTGATTTTGCTCTCTCTCCAAAAGTCTAGTGTAAATTGTGAAATTATAAAGAGCAGACATTCAATGCATATTGATTGAATTAAATGGTGAGTATAGAAGTGAATGGCTTGAAGTAAATTTGACTTAAAGATGAAGATATAAGAATGAAGTCCTGTCTGAATGATGTCATTTGGATATGGGAAGAATAAAAAAAATCCTAGGTTCAATTGCAAGATCCTAAGGATCTATTGAATGGCACTCAACATCCACTGAGTTTCACCAAAGATTCTTGAAAAAGATGTCACTCTTCATGATTAAAAATCCTTATTCTTCAGCCCCTACATATCATACACACATACACAAATGTATGCATAGAGACAACCCTATACCACCATTATCTCAGAGGGCAACAGTGAGAGTCATCTAAATAACATAAAGAAGAGGATTTTACTAGTAGGCTTGATATCTAATAGGTATTTACATTACTTATTTGTCCACTTTCTAAATTTCTATTTTTCTACTTAATTTTAAACTTATGACTTCATAGCAGCTACATAAAATCATGTAGATAACTATCATAGTCACCATGGAATCTCCACTGACTGGTGACATCAATAAGCAAATACATAGAAACTAACTACGTTTGTGATTAAATGAGTAAATATGGTAATAAACTAGGATGGGTAGATTACTTATAGTAAAGAAGACAATTAATGAGTAATACACAGTAAGCACCTTAAGAGAAAATGCTTCTAAGACAAGGGCAGGCATTGAGAGAAAATGGATAATTCTATGTGAGTTATATAAATAATGTATTTCTTGGCTAAATTATTACTATTGTGAAACAAAATGCTTTTAAATAATTTTGTGTTCTATTATTTAACATCGTGTCTAGCACATGGAAGATGGTTAATATTTTTCTTTGTCAATATAGACTCAATAGAATGGTATATCTTAGTCCTTTCAAAGTTTTTTTTGGCAATAAGAGATAGTGAGTTCCTTTTCACCACCTTGCTTGCAAGCTCTGATGTTGTATTCTTCCTCTTTTCTCCCCTGGGAAGTTTTTTTCTACTCTTTCTGATGCCTTAGGATTTCTTTCACATTTAGAGTCAGGTTATTGGTGTTGCCATGGCAACACCTAAACTTTAGATTTAATGCTCAATTTTCTCTTATTTTGTTTCCATTTTCACAAAATACTTTCTCTCCTTCTCTCTACTTAGTTTAGTGACATTCAAATAAGCTCCACTCCAACTTTAAAGATAAATGCCAAAAAGAATATTCAGTAATTTGTGAAAAGGATAATCAGTAAATTGGACCTAGCCTTCTGAATCAGAAAACTAAGACAATATAACTGAATTCTTTAAGAAAATATTTTTTTCTCAAACATTGTTTAGAAGCTGTTGTAAAGTTGCTCTCTGAAAACTTTAGATACTCCACTTTCTCTCAGATAATATCTCATATATATATACATACATATATGTATATATACATATATATATATATATGCCTGAGGGAATACAGATATTTAGCCTTAATTTCAAGCAGGAGGAAGGAAACTCAAGGGTTTTACAAGGAAAGCATAAATCATGCAGGGAATTAACCATAGAGACTTCCCAGGCGAAGCTCAATTCTGCTGCTACCCATTCTTGCAACAATTCCCTCTATAAATGGATATATCTGAATAACTGAGGTTAGCTTTCTGGCCGTAAAACTAAAATAATGAGAGGAATGTCTCATCATTGTTTCATGCTGCTCTTAACTGAATTTTATCCACTATGAGAGCAGAGATCTAGTCTATATCGTTCATGAAACTCTTCACCATTTATTATGAAAATGAGATTAGAATCAGGCTTCTTCATTGGTAGAAGAATTTGCCATAGTCAGAGAAGACCCTTTCCCTTTAATTAAAACGTTCCCTGATTAAATATTCGTATTGCTAACTTGCCCTTTGTCTCTCTTCCACAATGGAGATCTGCACTTCTGAGTCCACTGTTTCAATTTAGCTCCACTCCCATCTAGTAGTCTGTTTTGTTTCTTGGCTATGAAGTTCATAACCCTTCCTGTATGTTCCTGCAGCTTCAGACTTCAGTTTTCCATAGACATTAGCTTAGCTCAGGCTTCTTTCAGATGGAAGCTTGAAGGATCAACCCACTGGTAACAGAAAAGGCAATGGTTGAGAACTTCAACTGCAAGTTTGCCCCCTCACTATATTGGTCTCTCTTCACTAGCAAGAGCAAAAGCTGAAATTGACAGTTTACTTGTTCTTTGTGACAATAACCATAGTGCTGGTTGGAGTGAAGTATAGAACAAAGGCAAATTTCACTCCTGCCTCTCAAATGGAGAAATAAAGGAGTGGTTGAATAAATTAAACAACGTAATGTGGCAAATGTATCTAGGCTGATTACCACGAAGTGTTTTCAGTTATTGGAAAGCTACAATAATGTAGAAAATTAGGCCAATAATTACTTTAGCTTTATTATATGAGAGCATATATAGGCTTTAGGATCTTTCGTTAAACCTACCAAACAAAACTGACATTAATCTCAAACCCTCTATTGGAGTCATTCCATTTCTTATACCACTTAACATCCAAAGAGCTTGAAAACTGCTTCTGTCACTTGTTCTAGTATCTCATATCTTCCACTCTTCCCTCAATGCATGGCTATGCATTCTCCCCACCTCTGTTGGAAACATTTTCACAGGTTTACCTCTTTAAGGCCTTTGGCAAAGACTGCCAGCATTTGTAAGAGATAAATGTTTCATCCTTTAAAATCCTTGTTCTCTTATCTTGACTCTTGAGTAGACCCAACTTGATAATAATAAGTAAAGTATGACAAATTCAACTGTTACAGGAAGAAATTCTTATTGTAATAAAAGTAGGCCCTTCACTGTTGGTTTCTTCCTATCCACAACCTAACATGTAGGGGAAAAAAAGGTTTTTCAGGATCATGTTCATGGACTTCTGTACTATGGCAGATTCCTTACCACACTGACATGGAATCCTGGGGAACTCTTTGAAGAACGAAGGAAGCAATGGTTAGGTGGATTCCCTTGCACTGGTATAATCTTTTGGGCCTTGCTTGTACCCATGGCATTATTCACCATGGTTAAGGACTAGCAACCAAATGGAAAGTGATGCTAGCAAATCTGAATCAATGTTCTTATAAATTCTGAAGCCTGGACGCCATTGTATCATGGCTTAGCTTAAAACAAATGAATTGAAAAGGTTAAAATCTTGTTAATTACAGGGATGGACTATGTGTCTTAAGAGGAACAATTAATTTCCATGGAAGCAAGATACATACATCCCTTTATCTAGAGTGAAGACATTCCAGTATATAAAAATCCCAAATCAAGAAAGGTGGTCCATGAATCAGTGTGAATAAAAGAAGGAGAAGGTGGTATTTTATGAGGCTGTGGAACAGGACTTGTTTCTCCCTTAATGAGTTACCACCTGTACTTCCTGTATTTGATTGGCCTCTGTCACTTTCAAAATAAATCGAAACAAATGTGGACAGTCAGGGCCATGTATTACATGTTTTGAAGCAGTGACATCAAGACAGCATTTTAAAAGTGGTCTTCTTATAAGACAAATATGTATTCTAATGTGTACTGCATTGTAATAATTCATGATTTTAGGGATTATGAAGAAAACTGATCACACTTCTGTCTTCAATTAAAACATGTGTATCTGTCGGTCAACATACAAAATCTGCAATTCCTACTGCAGAATGTTTGTCTTTTGTCCAAGTTAAAATGCTAAATTCCTTCCTTCAGTTTTATCAGTCACTCTGACCTTAGCATCACTGAAGAACCCAAGAGCTGAGTATGCTGTGAGGACCAGGACGAAGGATCAAAGAATACAGCTCTGTAAAGTTTCCTCAGAGGATTAAAGTATTAGTAGAAAGAATTAGCATAGAAGCCATATACAATTTTATGCAGAGCCATTTCTTGCTTGACATTGTCCCTAATTCCTTAACCACATCGTCAGGACTTCCAGTGAAATGCTGTGAATGACTAGCAAGTTTTCCTTTGGATTTTCATTTCTATCGACCCCGAGAAACATGGTCATCACACTACATACATGTTTCTCAGTGTTTGGATTCAAACTATTTGTATGTGATGAAATTCCAGGACTACATTTACTGAAAATGATCTATGATGGAATTTAAAAATAGCACAGGAAGAATGAACCAAATAATCTTAAACTAAATATAATATTAACTTTCTTGAGAGATAAATTGTATATTAGGGAGGGTAAGGCAATTATATGTTATCACAATGAATGAGAAATTTTCTGAATATGTAATTAGTAATTTATACTAAATGAAAACAGACTGCTATGAAGGTTGAAAAAATAATGTAAAGAAACATATCACAGAATCCATTTCATAAATAAAACACAATGGGTATTTGTATGGAGTCAAATAGCTGAGTTAGATATACTCTAAAGTAAGAAAACCTAATAATTGAATTCCCAATATACAAGGGGCCTAAAAAAATCAATGTTTTTCTTTATAGTTCTAATTCACAGTATATGTAAAGCCATCAGTAAATTTCTTCAGGCACTGCCATTATCTCTACACAATAATCCAAAGATCAATTCATGAAAAATAAGCCTGACTGATCTCACAATCATGCAGTGTGCAGCCTTGCATTTTCTTATTTTTTCCTTCCTTATTTTTGTTTTATGTTTGTCAAATTTCTTAGCTTGGAATGTGTCCTGTCTCATATTTCCATGGTTAATCCTTAGTTTTATGAATGTGATTATAAGAATATTAGCTAATCATTTATAGAAGAATGATGAGGAATCCAAGCAAATAAGTTCTGCCCTTAAAAAGCTAAAGATAGGCACTATCCTAAACAAGACTGTGGAGAATGAAAAGGTGATGTTTCTTCATTTGTGCTCCCTTCACTTTTCCACACGATCAATACCACAGTTAGACCTGGGCCAGTGGGTCCCACCCTACAAATTCCATGCTTGTTAGCAATGTTTCTAAAAATCTGTGATCAAGAGTTACATTTTATTTACAATTCCTTGTAGGTAAATATTTTCAGAAAATGTAACAACAACATTAAGGCAATTTCAATACACAATGGTCATTTATAGATGGTTATTCTCAGTTTCCATTCTTTCCTCGTGAATTCCGTTGCCAAGACCATATGATGCAGCAGTTCTGAAAGATGCACATTCATCAAGATGCAGAATATATTTTGACTGAGGAAAGCTCAATATCTTACCAAAAAAACATAAAAGGGACAATCTTCTTTTTTAAAAGATTTGTTTATTTGAAAGACAAATATATAAAAAGAGAAGAGAGAGAGAGAGAAAGAGGTTTTCCATCCACTGGTTCACTCCCCAAATGACTGCAAAGGTCAGATCTGAGCTAATCAGGAGCCAGAAGCTTCTTCTGAGTATCCCATGTGGGTGCCGGAGCCTAATTACTTGGGCCATCTTTGAAGCACTGCTTTCCCAGGTCATTAGCAGGGAGCTGAATTGGAAGTGGAGCAGCCAGGAGAGGAACCAGCACCCATATGGGATACCAACACTGCAGGCAAGGTTTAACCTTCTATGCTACAATGCCCACCTCAGACAGTTTTCTTAAAGAATGCATCAACATCTCCATCAGTTCTGACACTCAAGGCAGGCATGGTTACTACTCAGAACTCCACACATCCACTCTCATGATGAATCTATCTAATTGCAAAGGAAACCCGTGCTTCATCTCACCTATGGACTAAAATTCCGTGAAGGGGGGAGGTATGTGCACCTAAATGTCACAAAGTTGTGTACATTATTCTACTGCCACTATTGAAGACAGCCACTTCTTGGAGTGTAGAAATGTGAGTAGGGGGAGTATTTGCATAATAGAAAAATTAACTTGTCAAATGTTTCTTCCCTATTTGTGTGACTGTAATTGATTCATGCATAATAGAGTATTGTTTTCTAGTAATGTCAAACATCAATTTCCTTGCCTTGGTTTCCAGAGATAAGTGTTATTGTTGAATAGGGCACGTGAGGAATATTGAAGAAAATTAAACAATTAAAATTCTTTCTAAGTAAATTACATTCATATTCACCAAAATAGTATCAATCAAATATATCCATTTCAATCGAGTGGGATAAAGCATTAAGTCTGTCCTACACTTTGACCCCTAAATAGATGCTTAGTGCAAAATCATAGTTAATAATATATTTTATTTTAAAATTAAAATGTACTTATTTTTATTTCCAGATCAATAAAGTTAACAAAAAGTTATTAACAGCCATTATTATTTTATAATATCCTCCAATTCAGGTGTATCTATACACTAGCCAAAGTTTGATCAAATAACAGATATCTTTAAACAGTCATATGCTAATTAATCAGAAATTACTGGAAAATATGCTTCAGTTCCCTTAGAACCGATGTAGCCTGAGATAAATCAGTGTTCAAAAATATTCTTAACCTCAGTCATTCATAAAGAAGCATTTTGGGCCATTCAGAGTATTAGCATATAAAACATTTATTATAAAGTATTCCTTCTGGATTTTATAAATGATGGGGAAAATTATGTTGTCAGTTGTGCTTAGAGAATAATGTCTGATTTTAGACATAATTGAACCCTATAAATTCAATGTGGACTGAAACTTAAAACAAATTTTTTCTTTTAGTTATAAGTTATAAATGCCAAATATGAAATACAGTAATACAAAACATATCATAAAACCTTCCTACAATATAGTGGTGTTTTATTATGTCAATACCAAAATTCCATTATTTTGAAAGCTACTTTTGCCTATAAGGTTTATGTTTATCGTTTGGCTCACTGGTTGTTAAATTTCAGTACCATGGAAGGGAAACTTTCAGAAATGAATTATAGAAAGTAGATTCTGACATTTACGGTATGATTTGTACAGAAAAAGTGTGATATGGGGAGTAGAAAAAAAAATCTCTCCCTATCTGGCATTGACTTATCATGGAGTTTTATAATAAAGTCCTAGCTAGTCTTCTTCAACCATCGAGCAACATGCACTAATCCAAGATTAGAATATCATAAAGTATTTCCACACATTTTGAAAGTAATTGGAAAATTTTTAGTTAAGAAGCATCAACTGTATTCAAACTGAAAATGTATCCTATAGACTGCTAGATATAGATCTATATTGTGAAATATCAATCCAAAAAGGAACTAAGAATGCTTGAAAAGCAGACATTTAGTGATCAAAATGTAAAACAACTTCTAATTTTTTATTGATTGAAGATAATTCCCTAAAGCTCTCCATATTTTAGTTTCTGGATCCTGTGAGTGTGTTAGGTTACCTGTCAAAGGGCAGTTAGAGTTTCAGGTGGCATTATGGCTGCTTGGCAACTGATTTCATGCTAGTTTATTTTAGTGATCCCAACATAAATATGAGTTTCCTTTCAAACATGGAGAAGGGTCAGTTAAAGAATTGAAGCTGCCATGCTGCTAGATTGAAAATGGTAGAAGGAGTCTCAAGTCAAGGAACATGTACTTTTCTGAAAGCTGAAAAATGTTCCCCTAAAGACTACAAAAGAATCAGTTCCTTCTGGCACTTTGATTTTAGCCTAGCAAGACCATCTGGACTCAGAACTGTAAAAATGCAAGATAAAAGGTCTGAATTGGTTTAAGCCACCAAATCTATGGAAATGGGTAGAAGCAAAGGAAACTAGAATAGTGATTTTGGACATGGACCAAAATAACTCCAACTTTCAAAAAATTCAAATTTTAATAGTTTAATTCTCATAAAAAGTTGAATTGAAGAGAGATCATTTCACATAATACAACATGTTATGGTACTGATTTATCTGGGACCATAAGCATTAATAAAAATATAAATGACAAATATGTATGATACACTCCTGTGAAAGCATCACTGCACACATTTTTAATATATGGAAACGTATGAGTCATCCCAAAGAGTATCCACTTAGTTCTAATTATAGGTTAACTGTGCAAAACTATATAATTCAATAATCAAGAAAATGTAGAATCAATGCGTACTTTTACATTTTGTATTTATTAAGTGAGAAATATATTGCAATTAATTGAACTAAAGATTTTCTCCCATAATTAACATTTTCAAACATTTCTATTATATCTAACATGATTATCAACTAATGCACATTCTGATTATTTGTCAAAACTCATTGAAGATACTGTGTTAAATCAAAACTTTAATTTTAAAATTCTCCTGGTTCAGATTTACTCAGAAAATGTCATTTTTTATTTATAATTATACAGTTCGATGAAAAGTTTTATTTATTCTTTAAAATACATATTTTGTGTGTATTTAAAATAGTCAACAAAATATCAACCAATAGGGGTATGTGTTTGATGGCAGTGGTTAATCCACCACTTGGAATGTCCACATTCTGTACTGGAGTGTGTGGGTTTAAGTTCCAGCTGTGGTTCCAGATTATAGCTTCTTGATTATGTACACCCTGGGAGGCAGCGATGGTGGCTTAGTAATTAGATGCCTGCAACCTGTGCCGGATATCAAGATTGAATTTCTTGCTCCTAGCATCAGCCTGGCTCAGCCCTGGCTGGTGCAAGCACTTGAGAGTGTACCAATAGAGTACTGGCTGGTGCAAGCACTAGAGAGTGTACCAGAGAGACCTCTCTGTCTCTCTGCCTTATGATAAACTATGCTAATATATATTTTTTTAAAAATCTATGATTTTGTCAGTAATTAAAAAACAAGACAAATATTTTAACTATTTAAAATGTTGATGATGATCTTTGCAAAGTGATACCAATATGCCTGAGGCCCTCTGCTTTTTCTCTTTTCCTTTTTGTAGACATTGCACTTTCATTGCATTTTCAGAATTCAGTGGGTATATTAAGTAATGCATGATTTTGTGGAGCTGGTAGAGAAGGAAGGTACATAGAACACAAAACATCCACATTTTACTCTAAAAATGTCCATTTCATTTTCCCTCTACACTTTCTGGCCATCTCTTATTTCTTTTTAATTCTTTTTAGCTCTAGTTTCCTCTTTTGTTTTCAAATTTGATTTTTTGGCACATCACATTATTCAGTAAACAAAAGATATTTTAGCCTCCGTTTTTCTTAGAAAACAGCAGTTATTTGTAGGCAAGATACATACTTCCCCTTAATAAATATTGTTTTCATTTCTTGTCACAACAGAATTCCTTGAAATCAACCAGTTTTGAAAACTACCACAATTTTAAAATAAACATTTTTTTCTTATCTTCAGATAATTAGCTGACTACAAAACCAGAAATAAGTGACAGGAAATAAGAGAATGCCGTGTACTGAGATCCAAACTGGATATAATTCCCAACTCTGTTGCTGAGGGCTCTATGGCCTTTGGAAAATCAGTTAATTGCCTTAAATCTCAGATTATCAGCTTTAAACTGAAAGGTCTGACCCCGTTGATCTCTAGGGCTGTTTACAACCCTAAGGCTCTGTAATATTTGGAATACCCAGTCTAATCCTTGCCATTGAGGCATTTTATTGGGAAAGGAAATGCTAAAACACATTTTTGTAGTGTAGCACATGATTAAGAGTGATGCCTTAAGAGGCAAAATTTTAAGCAAGTATTATAGCCAATATTTTGAAAACAGAATGTAACTTGATTTTGAATGACAAAGTTGAAGATGAAAAGTTATTCTTGACAAAACTGAATCTGGCAGAAAAACGATATGTTGAAAGGACTATGTAAGAGATTTTTTGGCTAAGGTATAACCTATGCTTAAAGCTGCAAAAACAAATTTTTTTTGATTGGCATGGTAGAGCCTGAATTTGTCAAGACTCAATGATTCAGAAGCTTTACCTTCACAGGCAGCAGGAAGTTACTGAAAGTTGTTTATAACTAGTACAAACAGTACTTTACACTTTGTGTTTCTGTGTGGGTGCAAACTGTTGAAATCTTTACTTAGTATATACTAAATTCATCTTCTGTATATAAAGATAATTGAAAATGAATCTTGATGTGAATGGGATGGGAGAGGGAGCAGGAGATGGGAGGGTTGCTGGTGGGAGGGAGATTATGGGAGGGGAAAGGCCACTGTAGTCCAAAAGCTGTGATTTGGAAATTTATATTTATTAAATAAAAGTTGAAAAAAAGAATATTAAGCTGAGGGGCCAGTGCTGTGGCGCAGTGGGTTAAAGCCCTGTCCTGAAGTGCCGGTGTCCCATATGGGTGCCGGTTCTAGTCCCTACTGTTTCATTTCCGATCCAGCCCTCTGCTGTGACCTGCTAAAATAGTAGAAGATGGCTCAAGTCCTTTGGCCCCTGCACCCACGTGGGAGACCCAGAAGAAGCTCCTGGCTTCAGATTGGCACAGCTCCGGCTGTTGCAGCCATCTGGGGAGCGAACCAGCAGATGGAAGACCTTTCTCTCTGTCTCTACCTCTCTGTAAACTTTGTCTTTCAAATAAATAAAATAAATCTTTAAAAAAAAAAGAATATTAAGTTTAAAGTGCAATTAAGGAAGCCTGGCAATAATAAGCAGAATCTCTATTGGAATGGAAAAAAAGGAAGGAAGGAAACAGAAAAAAGACTTGAAATATTTTGTTGATGGAGGGCCTGCTGAAGGGTGAGCTTTGCCATTATGTGAGGCCGGTAGTAGTGCCAGCCTGTAACACAGTGTACCTGTGGATGCATTGGCTCAGCACAGACACACTAAATGTGAACGAGAGTCACAATTCAGACGGGGGCAAGGATAATGAAAGAGATAAATGTAAGATAGTGGTTGAAGTGAATTCTAAAGGTAGTTTTGTGTCATACTGAATATGGAGGAAAAACCATCAAATATGACATGAATATTTGAAACTGGAACTGGTGGAGTGATGGTGGTAATAAGGCTGAAAAGAGACTCTGGAGAGAGAAACATTTGTGGAGAGAAGATAATGAATACATTTTTATAAAGTGTTCTGGGAAAGACAATATTTTAGGAAAATAGCAAAGTATATTAAGCTACTGACTTAAAAATCTAGAGTTAAATATTTAATGTACTTGTATCTATTCATGTTCTTCATATTCAATAGATTATTTAATTTCTAAACTTTATTTATATGCCCTTAAATATTTCTAATAACGTTTATGAACAAATATACAACCCCTATGTCCATGCATAAGCACACAAACACGTTAATATAATTATCCAAGTTTGAATAAAGGATAGTTTTTTTCCTATAAATTGCTAATTGTAACTACTTGCTACTGCATACTTAGATCTCATCAGCATAAATACAGGTTCTGAGAAGGGGGCAGGTAGAGGAAAATAGGAATGAAAAAGTCACGAAGAAATCTAACTTTTCTATTTAATTCTCAACAATAAAGTAATTATCAATACTGCTTTCAGACCCAGGTATTCAAATTCACATTTCAGGGCAGGTGTTTGGTACTGCAGTTAAGATACTGTGTGAGATGCTGGATTTCCATATTGGAGTGCCTGACTTGAGTCCTGACTCCTCAATACCTGATACAGTTTCCTGCTCAAATGTACCCTGAGGAGTAGCAGATGACAGCTCAAAAACGTGGAACCCTACAGCCCATGTGGAAGACTTGTACGGATTTCCAGGCACCTTGATTCTGCCTGTCCCAGCCCAACTATTGTAGACTATTATAGACTATTGTAGACATTTGGGGGAGTAAACTAGTGGATGGAATCTCTCTCTCTCTCTCTCTCTCTCTCTCTCTTTCTCTTTCCCCACCCCCATGTGTGTGTGTGTGTGTGTGTGTGTGCATGCATGCGCACCTTTCAAACTAAGTAAAACTAAATTGAAAACATTAAAAACTCACATTTCACCAGAGAATAAAAGAACTGATAATATTTTACTGAGAAGGAAAGAACTGACAATATTGTCCAAAAACATAAATGAAGTCCCCAGTGTGTTTTATAACCAACACTTTTACCTAGATTCCAATATTTCCTGCATGAAAATCTGATACTCAGAGCATTGTGTGAAATTTGCAACAACCAATACCATTATCTTCATACTACTCATCTCCATTCCATGTCTTCATTTACTTTAGCCAAGAAGCATCTTTTACCGTCATCTCTTTCTTGGGAGAACTCCATACTTATCAGAAGACCTGTGATTTGTAGGTGTTTCCCATGGGAAAGGACCTAGCACTCATCCATGATGGGGAGTGTCACGACATATAAACAAGAGTAACTGATTCAGGGTTCCATGGAAAAAGTACAAGCAAAGGGGAAAAAAAATGGAACTTCTGAAATAATATTGGCCACATGAGATAAGGAAAGTGCCAGTAGGGTATGTTCTCCTCTGAAGAGTGTCTAGGAGCAAGATAAACAGCCTCCGTGAACTGGTGAAGATGAGGCTGACCCAGTTTGTGGCCTATGGGTCAATACACAAAATCTGGGGACAAATGGAGACATCTTAACATTGACAGCAGAAAAATCTTCTGCATGTGCTCCCAGGGATCAACCAGAGTGTGAATGGTGAGAGGGGATCACATCATATTGACAAGTGGCCTCTGGATGATGACCAGCAGGATACCATCAAGAATCAAGAAAACATTAATGGAACAGTAGCAGGCCACACACCAGATAAACCTCACGAGAACTGCAGGAGTAAAAGTTTTATTGAAACACACCCCACTATTTGTATTATAGAAAGTCCTAACAAGAGAAAGCCGTGGTATCCTTGGTGGATGGGTCATGATTGATGAATTTCTTCTAGGAACAAACTTTAGAGTGAACTTAGGTCTGTGTAATGGCCAAGAATGTGGTTCATAACTTTTACTCCTCTTGTTTAAAGATTCAAATTTATTTTACATACTCCATCTGTAAACAGCCAAAACCAACATTCATCTCTGTATTTAAATCTAAAAGCACCCATAACTACAGAAAACCTATGTTTACTTTTTAATTGAAATAGTAGCATTTTATAATTTGTATTGAAATTATAATGATGTAAATATAAAATGTTCAATTTGAATTTATTATATTATATAGGGGGAATGACATTGTAGTATAACATGATACATAGTCACTTGCAATGCTGATATCCCCTATCAGCATGCTTATTGAGGGCCAGCAGCTTTGCATTCAATCCAGCTTCCTGTGATGTGCCTAAGAAGGCAGAAGAAGGCCCAATTGTTTGAGTCACTGCTACCCACTTGAGAGACTCAGAGGGAGTTCTGTACTTCTGCATTTGGGCTGACTCAGCCCTGGCCATTTCTGCCATTTGGGGAATAAACCAGTGGATAGAAGATTCTCTCTCTTTCTCTCTCTCTCTCTCTCTCTCTCTCTCTCTCTCTCTCTCTCTTTCTCTCTGTGTGTGTGTGTGTGTCTGTTTGTGTGAATCTCTCTCTGTCACTCTGCCTTTTACATAAATAAAATAAATCTAAAACAATAAATTCAACCATACATCATATAAATTTGACTACTTGCTTTTCTGTTTAATTAATACACTTTATCCAAACTTCAATTTACTATAAGAACTATAAGCTACAAATGCACACTGGGAAAGCTTTCATTTTGAATGTAGATGTTAACTCATTAAATCAAACATTAATAGTGGTAGTAACACATTAACTGATATGATGCGAAATGTAGTCTTTATGATGTTTAAGGAATCTTCATTTGCTACTTTTATTAATTCCTTGTTCCTACAAAAATAAAATTCTTCAGAATTATTTCACCTATAAGGTGAGTGTAGATCTTAAGTAAAGGTGAGCTTTCAGGCCATATGACTGAAATTAGAAGATATAATAAATAAAATAGATTCCTATCTATTATCACTTTTTCCATTTTTGAAATATTTTTTCCTAAAGGCAAAAAAACACAAGCAAAATTCATTCTCATTTCTCCAAATGAGGTAGGAAATAAAAGTGTATCTAAAAATAGAACAGAAACTCATAGCTTGAGGTGGTAAGAGTCTCTTTGTCTAAACCAACAAACATGCAGTACACAAGAATGGGTTTTTTGGGGCAATATAATCTGTCCTAGTTATAATCATTTTACTTTCAAGAGACTTTTCCAGCTAGCTCTAGCAAAAAGAAAGGAAACTCTTTTTTTTTTTTTTAAATTAAGATACATCAGGCAATGGTATAGTTATCCAAAGACAGGAGATATAATCTTATTAGAAGTAGGGAATCAGGAGGCCCACACACCGACCCTCTCTTCCCAACCCTGCCCCCACACTGTGGAGTATATGCAGACTACTACCTACCAAGGCTGTGCAGCTCCTTTCTCCAGCAGACTTTACTGTGGTTGGTACCACGGACTCCAGCCCTGCTATAGCCCAAACCTCCTCCCGGGTTTGGTGAGTGTTTGTTTGTGAACATCAACTTGAACTGTGTGACTCCCTTCTCCAGAGTCACCCACTTGGATGAACATCTATAATATCAGCCCTGGTGTAACTCAAGCCTGCTCAGCTTTGGAAGGCATATTTGGTCATGCACACCCACCTGGGTTACGTGATTCCCTTCTTCCTAGGGTTTCATATTTTGATGAGTGCCCCTGAATCAAGTTGCAGTATAGTGTGAGCTTGCTTCAGATGTTGAATGCAACCAATGGTGCACAGCCTCCTTGGATATGCAGCTGTTGTCTACAGAATGCCTGCTTTGGTGAGTGCTGCAGCCTCCAGCTGCACTGTGACCTGAGCCTGCCCTATCTTAGTGGACATGACTGGTAACACATAAACGCCTAGGCTGCTTGGCTCTTTTTGCAACCTGGCTTGTTTTGGTCAACAAATCAGGCTCCAACTGGAGCCTGCGCTAGCTTTGGTTGGTTGAACACACCAGCCCAGGCATTGGCATCCCCCTTTCCAGCTTTTCTTAGCTTTGGTGACTATCCTGTACTCTAGCCCCATCATAGTACAAAACTGTCCTGGCTTCAATGGGCACAGATGGCAGAACACACATACCTCAGACTTGGGTCTGGTACTGCCATGACCCCAGCCAACACCACTAAAAACTGCCTGACCCTGCTTGTACTGAGAAGAGACCCACATACCTCTATTGGCACTGTCAGTATTATGACTAGAAGAGGCTATAGGGAATCTACACTTCTGTGTACAACTGGAACCAAAACCAAAGCAACCTACCGTATTAACACCCAAAGACATATTTTCAAGAAAAATCCTTCAAGCCATGAAAAACACCATTGAAAAGTGATAGTGATGACTGCTTCACCAAAGGTGCAACAATCAGTATAGATATACAAGACGTATAAAACAGTATGACAACAAGACACTCTCCAAAATATCCAATAACACTTAATATCAGAGTCCACAGAAAAGGAGATTGACAAAATGCTCAATAAACAATTTTGAAAAAAATGTTGTAAAGACACTGAAAGAGATACAAGACAATACAGTTGAAATTGAAACAATGCATGATATAAGTGAGAAATTTAGCAAAGAGATATTAAAAAAATCAAACATAAAGTATGTAAACAAATAATTCAAAAAGTAAACTAAAAAATTCTGTTGAAGCCTCAATAACAGACTAGATTAGGTTTAAGAAAACATATCTGAAGTTGAAGAGAGGTCTTTTAAAATAGTCCTGTCAAACAAATACATGAATAAAAAGAATGAATACAGTCTTAGTGATCTTTGGGGCACCATTAAATAACACTCTAATAATTGGAATTCCTGAGTGAGAGGAGGAGGGAAAGGCATAGAAGACCTAGTCATTGAAACATGTTAAAACTTTCTCAATCTGAAGATATATATAAGCAACCAACTATAGGAAGCACACAGGACCCAAAATAGAAATGACCAGAACAAATCTTCACTGAGACATGTTATATTCAAACACTCAAAGGTCAAACATAAAGAGAATTTGTAAGAGAAAAGTGCCAGATCACTGTTAAGGGAGCCCAATTAAATTAGCAGCATATTTTTCAGCAGAAATCTTACAAATGAAGAATGAATGGAATAATATATTCCAAGTTAAAAAAAGAAAATAGTTGACAGACAGTGAATTTTACTCAGTGAAGTGTCTCCCAGAAGTGAAGAATAAATTATTTCAAATTAAAGCAAATACTGAAGAAATGCAGAGCTACCAAATGCTTAAGGGTGTTGCACATACATAACCAAAGAAAAAGAATTACCATTATGAAAATGAGAAGAAAGAAACTCCACTAAAAATAACAGATGATATTCAAAATAAACAGAAGAAATATTAAAGAAAAAGTTAAAAGACTGATCCCTCTACTTATATTGAATTTTTGAATATAAATGGACTAAATCTTCAAGTAAAGAATACAGACTGGGTGACTTGCTTAAAAAACAAATACAAAAGCAAAAACGACCCAATGATGTGACGCCTACAAGAAACTCAATTCACAAATGAAGACACATACAGAGTGAAGGGGAACAGGTATTCCATCCAAGTAGAAACCAAAAACAAGCAGAAGTAATTGCAATTATCAGACAAAATGGACATTAAAATAAAAACTTAAAGAGCGGTCACTACCTAATGATCAAAGATCAAATTAGCAAGAATGTAAGTTGATTGTAATTATATAGATACCTAGTCTGGTTTATTAGATCTAAAGAGAATATTAAAATAGAAGGGGTTATAATATTCCACTTTTGTCAATGGACAAAAATATCAACAGGCACTAGGATTAAACTATACAAGAAACCAAATTGCCCTAACAAAAAATGCGTGTATCATCATACCCTACAGCTATAGATGCATATTCATTTTATCAGTCCATGGAATATTCTCAGGAAGAGACCATATATTATGAAACAAAAGAAGTTTTCACAAATACAAACTAAATGAAATAATATCATGTATTTTTTTTACCTCAGTAGAATGAATTTGAAAACAACAACAAATTTAAAATTATACTTATACATGGAGATTGAACTATGTGCTTCTGAATGAAGAATGGCATATTGAAGGACTCAAAAAGAAAATTTTAAAATTCCTTCAATTGATGAAAATGGAAGCACAACATATAAAAATTTGAGTTAAAAAAGCATTACTAAGAGGGAATTTTATAGCCATAAGCACCTACAAGAAAAGATACCCAATGAACAACCTAGTAGTAAATCTCAAGGTAAATAAGAAATAAAACAAAACAATATCAAAGTTTTCATATAGAGAGAAATAATAAGAATCATGGCAGATGGGACCAGCACCGTAGCACAGCAGATTAAAAATGATTAAAAAGAGAGAACACTATATAAAAACAAAGATGAGGGCTTGGCACTGTGGCACAGCAGGCTAAGCCAGTTCAAGTCCTGGCTGCTCCACTTCCATCCAGCTCCCTGCTTAAGCACCTGGGAAAGCAGCAGAAGATGGCCCAAGTGTTTGGTTCCCTGCACTCACGTGGAAGACTTGAAAGAAGCACTATTTCATCATACTGGAGATGAGAAAATCAAGGTTCAATTTAAATGAATAATCCAAGGAATATTTTTATTTCTTTCATTATTAACTCATTCAATTAGTCATTCATCTGCTGAGCATTTATTGAGTAACAGTTATGTTCTTGGTACTGTTCTAAAATGCTTGGCAAGTAGTAGTCAACGAAATATAGAGTATTTGCTTTAATACTAGGGAGCTTCAAAGAGTTCAAGGAAAATGGAATCTTAAAGTGGTGTGAAATTTCCATAAATTCTTTGAATCCTCCTTGTGTAGATAAATTTTATTAAAGGTTAAAGAGGAAAGAAACACAGAGAAAAAGGGGAAAAAACAACAAAGGAAGAAGGGACAGAGGAAGGATGTCTAATAACACTTAGTTGACAATGTTTCTTGGTGGACAATGTTGGAATGAATAAGGAGGTGAAGATACTTCTTTAAGACTCTGATTTTTCGTGGGTATATATTCAAAATCGGGATTGCTGATTCATATGGCATTTCCATTTTTGGATTTTCGAATAATTTGCATATTGCTTTCCAAAGTGGCTGCATCATTTTTTATTCCTACCAACAATATGCAAGGATTTCCATTTTTGCACATTCTCACCCACACTTATCCTTTTGAAAAAAATACTAGCCATCTTGAGATGTGTGAGACAGTATTTAATTGTGGTTTATATTTGCATTTCTTGATTTTTAGTGATTATAAGCATATTTTCACATGTCTATTAACCATTTTCATTTCTTCTTTGAAGAGATGTCTATTTAAGTACTTTACCTGTTTGTTAAATTTTTCGTATTTTTTTATTTATATAACCTGATTAAATTTCATATATTTCATATATACAGATTTAGGAGCGTAGTGATAGTTCTCACTTTACCCTCCCTCCCACACTCCCATCCTCCCTCCACATTCCATTCTTACCTTTTCTTTTCATTTTTAAAATGGAATACTTTCATTTTATTTTATAATCACAAGATTAACCTTCCATTTAATAAAGAATTAAAAAAATAGCAAGAAGAAAAAAAACATTGTTTGAGGCTCCTTGGGGATTAATTTTTGGTATTAAATTTCAAGAGATCCTAATATACTTTGGGTATTAACCCTGTATCAGATAGTAGTCATATGTTTACTCCTATTACAAAGAGAAATGTAAGAAAACAACCCAATTTAATAGAATACAAAATATTTGCTAGTAAATGTATCCATTGATGCGACTGACTTTTATGCTGAAAAACTGCAAACTATTAGTGAAAAAAAAACTAAAGAAGACACATATAAATAGAATAACATCTTTTATCATGGATTAGAATACTACCAAAGTGATTTATAAATCCAATGTAACCAGTATAAAAATCCAAGTCATTTGTAACAGAATAGAAAATTCTGAGGATCTTAAAACCAATATGAAATTCCAAATGACAAAAGCAATATTTAGAATGAACAAAACATGGCAAGCAACTTTAAATTGAGTGGTCATAGAAGTTATTTAGAGGTTAAATTCTAGGTTTACTCCTGAATAGCAGATGTGTGAGAAACAGCAATCTAGCAACAGACCAAACAGAGAAAAAAATAATCAAGAAAGTAGCTTAGATATCTGAAACAGAAAGAAAATCACTGGGGCCAGAATTCAGACTGAGGGCAGCACTGACTGGGATCAGAAAAGAAGATAGATAGTGAGGAATTTGAGACATGTCCTATAGATTCTGAAGTTGTTTTAACTATAATAAAAACCTGATTGGGTTTTAAAATAAGAAAAATAACAAAATCTAAATTACATATTTAAAAGAACATAAACCACCACCTGGGAAGCCAGCTGCCCATATGAATTGTTGGTGTCCTCCGGGGTTTCCCTTCTAATCCAGCTCCCTGTTAATTCACCTGGAAAAGCAGCAGAAGATTGCCCAAGTGCTTGGGAATTGCCACCCATGTAGGAGACCCCGCTGGAATTCCTGACTCCTGGCTTTGGCTTGGCCAGCCCATTTATTGCAGCCATGGGGAGTGAAGCAGTTGATGGAAGATTCTCTCTTTCTCTCTCTCTCTCTCTGCTTTTCAAATAAATAAATAAATCTTTAAAAAAGAATATTTATGGATATGCATATATTTATATGTTTTTATGTATATTCACTTTTCTGTGGTAAGTTGATTTCAGTGGGTCAGAAATGGAAGTCAAAAGGCCGCCTCTGGCTGGCGCTACAGCTCACTATGCTAATCCTCTGCCTTAGGTGCCGGCACCCTGGGTTCTAGTCCCAGTTGGGGCACCGGATTCTGTCCTGGTTGCTCCTCTTCCAGTCCAGCTCTCTGCTGTGGCCTGGGAGGGCAGTGAAGGATGGCCCAAGTGCTTGGGCCCTGCTCCCGCATGGGAGACCAGGAGGAAGCACCTGGCTCCTGGCTTCGGATCGGTGCATCGCACCTGCGGTAGCGACCATTGGTGGGTGAACCAACGGAAGCAGGACCTTTCTCTCTGTCTGTCTCTCTCTAACTCTGCCTGTAAAAAAAAATATATAAATAAATAAATTATTTATAAAAAAAAAAAAGGCCACCTCAGAGATAATGGCATCAAGACAAGGAGAGGTAGTACTGTTCAGATTGTAGCTGGACAATTCATGAACAAAAAGGGTGTATGTTTAATAGCGTGGCCAAGAATGGATATGAGTATCGAAACTAAGCAGATCGAGAGCTCACTGTTCAATTATGACTCAAGAAAGTGCCCGTGCCTTATGGTATTTCTGACATAGGAAATTCCTCCTTCGAGGAATCTCTTCCAGTGGAGCCTTATGTTTTTTTGAATTAAAGACCCTCAGAAAATTCATTTGAGTAACTGGACAATGTGTTATAATTATTTTGAAATAATTGAAACTTTACAGTTAACTTAGAGCATTAGTAGAGATTTGAAGTAAACCACCATGTCACATTGAAAACAAGAGCAGGGAATGCTTGCAAGTAGAGTCAGGGTTAAGGTAAACATTTCAGACAATAGAGCACAAGTACCTGAAAATAAATGAATGCATGCCATTTCTCACCGAAATTAAAAAATATTGTCTCTCTTGAGGAAGAACCCCACTAGTGTTTGTTATATAAATCTAACCATGTAGAAGAAAAGAATGTTAATATTAAAGCTTGCATTCCTTTTAAACCCATAACGTACTAAAATGGTTATGTAATTATTCAGTCAGTTTTTATGCTCACGTCCAAAAAATGAATTCATGTGCATTTTCTTATTTCATTCTTAGGGGAAAATCCTTATTAGCCTGTTCTGTGCAGTTGAACATGTTATTGCAACTATTTGTACTTACATTTCAACATTTTAAAATTGGGGATTGTAGCAATACAACAGAAGCTGATTATTTTATGGCATGCCCTCTTAAATATAAAATAACTGACCTTTTGTGGGGAGCAACTCGGACTAGACTGTTACTGGAATTAAGACTTATTCTATGCATCTGCTCTCCCACAATATGGCGCTGGGAGAGGAGGCAACAGCTTCTACACAGCTGCCTCCAGTTCAACCAATAAACAGCAGGACCTGCTCCTGATTGGAGGAGAGCAGTGTACTCGTCGTGTGGGTAGCAGAGTTGGGATTGGTGGAAGAGGACTATAAAGGAGGAGAGAGACAACATGCACGAGGAACATCTATTTGAAGGAACACCTGAGCAGCCCCGGAGAGAGCCGGCGGCGGCGGTGTGCCGCTCCCCCGCAGAAGTGGGGAAAGTGGCAGGGGGAACCGCCCTTCCACGGAGGTGGAAGGGTCGGTAGCCAACCTGGGAAGAACCAGCAGCAAACCCGGGGAGGGCCGAGCAGACAAAAGAACAGCGCAGGGTCCTGTGTCGTTCCTCCACGAAGAGGGGGAGCGACACCTTTGTCTTCAAATCACACTTGCTTTGTATCCTAAGGCAAACATCTACGGTTACATAGTGAGTCTTTATAGCAGATGCTTAATGAACTCAGCAAAATGAACAATTATTAATTTAATGGAATAATCACATCATTTTATATAATTTGTTTTTATTTTTGTCCATGATATAAGCCCTTGAAATTAAAGTATTACTAAATAAATGAGAACTGCCCACTCATGAATTACTTGGTTGTGTGTAGGGTGGGGGGATATGTTATAAATAAATCATCTTTGTTGGATTGTTCAGTTCTATGTGATCAATAGTGGTTGCAAGTTAACTGCAAGTTTTGTCAGCCAGCTTTTGAAATTATTTATTTTAATGCTTCCCATGATGCCTTCCTCATAGGAAAGCCCAAAATGAAAATATGTTTTTATATTTTTTAATTTAGGATTAACTTGCAATACTTCCATATTTTATGGGGTGTAGGGCAATATTTCAGCACATATACTCAGTGAAAATCAATAATATCAAGCTAGTTGCCTTTCTATTTCTTTATCTTTTCCTTCTGTTTTGAGTCTACCAGAACATTTCTTGTAGTTCTTTATAGTGTAATATGTTATTGTGAACTACTCTATAGTATGTGATATGTTATTATCAGTCTTAACTGTAGAACAACAGGACCTATTATCCCCATCTGACTGTGCTGTGTTACTCATTGTCTAACCTTCCCCTAGGCTTCCTATCATCACTCTTGCCAGCTTCTAGTAATCACAATTTTAAGTTCACATTGATTGACTTTTTATAACTGTCACACATGTGAGTGCATCTTATTAAATTGGTAAAAGTCATATAATACAAAGTGCTAAAGGTTTTTAGATACCAGTGTTGTGTAGGGAGTGGTGTTGTAGTGCAGTATATTAAGATGCTGCTTGCAACGCTGGCATCTCGTATCAGTCATAGTGTCAGTTAGAGTCCTGGCTGCTCCACTTCCAATCCAGTTTCCTGCTAATGTGCCTGGGAAGGCAGCAGAAGACAACCCAAGTACTTGTGACCTGTCATGAAAAACCTAATGGACTTTCTGGCTCCTGATTTCTTCCTGACCCAGACCTCATTGTTGTGGCCATTTGGGGAGTAAAACAGCAAATGATCTCTTTGTCCATGTCTTGCCTTCTCTCTCTGCCACTTTCTGTTCAAAGAAAAATTAACAGAAGCATATTTAAAAGAAACAAGTTCTGTGTGTTTAGAATATGTGTAGACCTCTACAAGACATAAAATAATGGATTATACATCACAGAAATGAACTTTCTATATTTTTGGTTTTAAAGTGTTTTGCATTTGTTGATTTGGCACATGAGTACAGGTTCAAAATCCTGGTTGAGGATGTTTTGTGGGATAATAATGAACTTTTTAATGTGAATTTGAGAGCTATACACTAAATGCTTTGGATAAATTTTTTGCTGATTGGGGTCTGCTTGTTCTCCGCATAAACTTTGGAGGTAAACTCGGAATACTAGAGTAATTATTTCCAAAAAATGAAATTTGAAATATTTGACTATCACCATCCCTACTAGGTATTCCTTAACTATTATAGTATTTCTTTCTTTCTTTTTTTTGTCTCTTTCATTTTCATTGCACTCATAAATCTTCCCTCATAAACACAATAAGCAAAAATAGCAAACATATTTTAAATAAATTAATCCAGGCTATATCCCTGCTGCCCCATCTCAATGTTTTATATTAGTTATTTATTTATACTGCAAGACAGACAGAAACAGAGACAGAGAAACATTCTGTATTTGCTAGCTCACTCTACAAAGGCTTGCAAACCCCATCATTTTGACTGGGAAAGGCCAAAGCCAAATGCTGAGAACTCAATCTGGGAACAACACCTCTGCCTCTGCATCTGTGCACTTGGTCCATGATCTGTTAATTCTCTCCTTTTTTTTCTTTTGACAGGCAGAATTAGACAGTAAGAGAGAGAGACAGACAGAAAGAAAGGTCTTCGTTTTCTGTTAGTTCACCCCCCAAATGGCTGCTACAGCCAGCACGCTGTGCCGATCCGAAGCCGATAGCCAAGTGCTTCCTCCTGGTATCCCATGTGGGTGCAGGGCCCAAGCACTTGGGCCATCCTCCACTGCCCTCCCGGGCCACAGCAGAAAGCTGGACTGGAAGAGGAGCAACCGGGACAGAATCGATGCCCTAACTGGGACTAGAACCTGGTGTGCCGGTGCCGCAGCCGGAGGATTAGCCAAGTGAGCTGCAGCGCCGGCCGATCTGTTAATTATCAAGTGTACTTGAATAGAAAGCAGGAATTGGAAGTGGAGATAATACTTGAAATGAGACACTCCAAATGGGATTTGGGTGTCCTGAGCTGGATCTTAGCCATTGTGCCAGATGCCTACCCCATGACCTCATGCTTATATCCAGGATTATCAAATGCAGATGCTGAGACTGGGGTGGCGGGGAGCCTTTGTCTGAGAGGTGGAAGACTTTTGGTGGTGTCTCATCTCTTCAACTAAACAGCTCTGTGACTTGAACAAAATATTCATACTTATGGGTCGCATGTTCTTCATGGTTTCAATGACAGTTTATCAATCTGTAACTTAGGAAATCTTAATCCTCTGCATGCCATTTACACAGAAACAAAATATGAATTAGGATGTGTATTTTTCAAGAAAGAGATGGCACACTCACCAAAGGTTCTGGGACAGCTCAAAAGAATAAAATGTGAGCAAAGAAAATGAAGGAAATATGAAGATGCATCTGGAGCTAATTCCACTTTGAAGTAATTACCGCCCTTAGGCCTGACTAAGGATTATTGACTGAAATAATTGGTGTCTGCTTGAAAATCCAAACTGAACATTAAAATCTGAAGCTACCACTCAGTTGCCTGAGTTACCTGTGCTGCAAGTCTGAGTTTGGTTATAGGTTTTGTAGTTTTGTCTTTGTTGTTTGTTTGTTTAAGATTTATTTTTTTTTCCAAATGACTGCAACAGCTGAAGCTGAACCAGCCCAAAGTCAGGATCCTAAAACTCCATCTAAGACTCCCATGTGGGTGGCAAAGACTCAACCACATGAACCATTTTCTGCTGCTTTGCTAGGTCCATTATCAGAGCAATGTATTGGAAATGGAAGAGCCAATACTTGAACTAGCGCTCATAACGGAAGCTGGAGTTGCAGGTGACAACTTAACCCACAGTGCCACAACACTGGCAACAGGTTTTGTAGTTTTCTTGTAGGATGAGTATGCACACTAAGGTTAAAACAATACAGATTTATGAATGGATATGATTCACACACAAAGTGAGAGACTAACTCAATGAAAATCGCAAAAACACTTCATGATTGTTAACAACTATAATTTTTTAAAAAGATTTATTTATTTGAAAGTCTGAGTTAGAGAGAGAGAGGGTGAAAGAGAAAGAGAGCTCTTCCAACTGCTGATTCACTCCATAGATGGCTGCAATGGCCAAGGGTAGAGTAGGCAGAAGCCAGGAACCAGGAGCTTCTTCTGGGTCCCCCATGTGAGTGGCAGGTAACCAAGCACATGGGCTATCTTCCACTGTTTTTCCCAGGCCTTTAGCATGGGGCTAGATAGGAAGTGAAGCAGCTAGGAGATGATCACCTGGTACCCATATGGGATGCCAGTGTTGCAGGTGGCAGTTGTACCTGCTATATCTCAACACTTGATTATTGATTAAGAATGTACGTTGTTGGGACAGCCCTGTGACTTAACATGTAAAGCTGCCACCTGTGGTGCCAGGATTCTGTATGTGTGCTGGTTCAAGTCCCAGCTGCTTCACTGTCTATCCATCTCCATGCTAATGATCCTGTACAAGCAGTAGAATATGGCTCAAGCATTTGGGTCCCTGCATCAATGTGGGAAACATGGAATATGCTCCTGGTTCCTGTTTTCAGATCAGCTGTGGCTGTTTCTGCTCTTTGGGGAAGTGACCCAGCAGATGGAAGATTTCTCTCTCTCTCTCTCTCTGTCTCTCTCTCTTTCTCTGAGTTTGAAATAAATAAATAAATAAATCTTTTTCTTGTCTTCATTTTTTTTTTTAGAAGATGCCTTGGGTTCTTAGATTTGTTCTCTTATTCACTGTCTGGGAAAGGAAAAGGGAAACAAGAGAGTTGTTAATCCATCTTCTATAATATCCCAAAAGCTATTGTAAAGCTCATTTCTTCATAAGCTACACTAGTTGTTTTCCTGGTCACCATCAGAGTCTGCTCAAAGGTCACCTTACTGGAGAACTAGCAACAGGGTACTGGCTGACTTTAAGAGCTTCCAGTCACCATTGAGGTCCATAGGATGAAGGCACGTGTACTTGTGAACAATGAAAACTACAGGAAAGGGCTGTCTATAGTCTGAGACAGGAGGTTGCAGACTTTACTCCCTGAAGACTGAGATGGTGGTAGTAGGAGCAATGTATTCCTCCCACTCTACAATCATTTGCCAGTGCTTCCCATTAGCTATACCTAATGACTATATTGTAATGCAAATGATTCCATTTTGTATAGCCCAAATGGATCAATTCTGGGGGCCACAGAGCAGAGTGGACAAGGCTGAAGGATAAGTCTGGAGTCCTAGGTGAAAAACATGCTGCTCAAGGCTCTGCTACTCACAGACCTATGGGAAATCTGGCTACAGTGATGACTCATCAATATTTTCTGGCAAATCCTCTTCTTCTGGATGTTAGCTGCCAAGTTCACCATGACAATAACATATGGAAGCTTAAGCTAGAGCCTCATCTGTGACTGAGATTAAGGGTGTTACAGAATGCAGGGGTGGTGAGGAGAGAAATCGGAATCCATTTACTTAAGTAAACTCTTGTATAATGATTCATATTATATATAACCCCTCACTTCTCACTTTGAAAGAACAAGTGCTCTGAAGATTGCTATCACAACTGAAATGTCTGATTTTTCCCTATGTTCTCCTCTTATAATGAAGTGGATGTAAAATGATCAAAACAGGGTAATTTTGTAATAAAGAAAACATTCCATGGGGCATACTTTGCCATCTGTAATTATTTTAAAAATGTCTATTTTGCATGAAAAACAACACAGTTATAAGACATGTAAAGCTGTGTTAATGGCCAGCTATATTTCCATAAAAACAGATGCCAGAAAGCATAGAGGGAAGTAAAACAAAATTGAGCTTACAATGAACACCAAAAGTGGACTGCCTGTTTTGAAACAAATGAGCAGACTGTGTAAAATAAGTGGAGAAGTATGCACATATATAACCTTAGCTTATATCAGACAGCTGATTCACTGGATATTTCCTTACTTCTATGTGTTTAAATTTGCTAGCTTAACTAGAAAATGCTATTATTTTAAATATAGATGTCTCACAAGATCTTTTATGATGGAATTTTCAATCTACTCAAAATTGAGTATACATTGTAATGCCTGTTGAGTTGCAACAAGATGTTATAACTGTTAATTTTAGGAGAAGCAATATGCGGTTTCGAATCAAGTGAGTAAGCAAACTAAAGATTGCAAGAAATTGATTACTTCTCATTTTCTTTATTTCCCAACTAGCAACTTTCATTGCTTTGCTGCTGTACTTACTCTAGCTAAATTAATTTGATTTCTCTAAAAGATGAGAGAGAAAAAAGAAGAAGAAGAAGAAGAAGAAGAAGAAGAAGAAGGAGAAGGAGAAGGAGAAGGAGAAGGAGAAGGAGAAGGAGAAGGAGAAAAGAAAAAAAATTAAAGAAAAAAAAGCCTTCCTTATGTTGTGAAATAAGTAGGATTGAAATTTGATTACCCTGTGCTGAATCACAGTGATCAGAGGGCATTTCAAATTGGATTTAGTGAGCTACAGGAATTCTACAAAAACACAGAAGATTTCATATAGAGCTCCAAGGCCTCACCCTGTAATGTGTCTTGCAGGAACCATACATAGGGTCATCTTTGATTTCACCTGAGGAAATACAGTAATACTTCTCCACTGATGACATCCTAGAGGTATGAGTTATTGGTCTTCCTATCTCCATAAAATTCTTTCATGACCATTATTTCACTTTGCACTTGTAAGATAAATAAGGCAATATTATTTCACCCATTTGAAAAACTATGAGAAATAAACTTATTCTCATGAAACAATATGGCATACTTTACCACCACAATATTAATTTACTTGATTCCAGCAGCTTATTCATCCATTTCCATGTTTTCATACTTAACCCATTCAGCTTCCCTGTGAACTTAATACTATATGGAACCCTCCACATATAAGAAAAACAAGGCTTGGAGAAGGATGATCACTTTTCCAGGCAGGATGTACATGTACTTCTTTACCCATGGGTCTGTTTTTCTATAGCCTGGACCTTTTTACTATTAAAAATTCACACAGACTGCAACTGGTAGTAGCAACCACATCTTAGTTCTGATAACCAGAGGAAATCTGTAGCAGTATTACATCAACCAAAAACAATTATTTATTGTTTTCCTCCAATTTCCACAAATTCCTGGTATTTTTTGGTTTCCTCTCTCATGCCTTCTTTTGGAACTTTTCAAACATTAAGAGTTGTGAAAATAATTATCTAACTATCCATATTTAAGTTAAGTAAAAGAGAGCTTTGCAGGGTACAGCATTTGGGGTTGACAGTTGTTTTCTCTTAAGACTTGGAATATATCTCTCCATTCTCTCCTAGTTTGTAGGGTTTCTGCTAAGAAGTCAACTGTGAGTCTAATTGGAGATTCTATGAGAGTAATCTGGTATTTCTCTCATGCACATTTTAGAATCTTTGCTTTATGTTTTACTGCAGAGAGTTTGACTACAATGTGTCATCGTGAAGAGCTTTCCTGGTAATGTCTATTAGGAGTTCTATGTGCTTCCTCTACTTGGATGTCCCTTTCTTTCTCCAAATTGGGAAAGTTTTCAGTAATCATTTCACTGAGAGGCCTTCTTTTTTTTTTTTTTAACTTTTATTTAATGAATATACGTTTCCAAAGTACGAATAATGGATTACTATGGCTTCCCCCCCATACCGTCCCTCCCACCCACAACCCTCCCCTTTCCCACTCCCTCTCCCCTTCCATTCACATCAAGATTCATTTTCGATTATCTTAATATACAGAAGATCAGCTTAGTATACCTTAAGTAAGGATTTCAACAGTTTGCTCCCACACAGAAACATAAAGTGAAAAATAATAGATGATTTTTTTTAAATGATGATGAAATCAGATCAGACCTATTGTCATGTTTAATCCCAGTGAGTGTCAAGTTGGGAGTTGATAGTTTCTTTTCTTTTCTTTCTTTTTTTTTTTTTTTTTTTTTTTTACAGAGGATCAGTTTAGTATGCATTAAGTAAAGATTTCAACAGTTTGCACCCCCATAGAAACACAAAGTGAAATATATTGTTTGAGTACTCGTTATAGCATTAAATCTCAATGCACAGCATGTTAAGGACAGAGATCCTACATGAGGAGTAAGTGCACAGTGACTCCTGTTGTTGACTTTACCAATTGACACTCCTGTCTATGGCATCAGCAATCCCCCTATGCTCCAGTCATGAGTTTCCAAGGCTATGGAAGCCCCTTGAGTTCTTCGACTCTTATCTTGTTTAGACAAGGTCATAGTCAAAGTGGAGGTTCTCTCCTCCCTTCAGAGAAAGGTACCTCCTTCTTTGAAGACCTGTTTTTTCCACTGAGATCTCACTCACAGGGATCTTTTGCCAGAGTGTCTTGGCTTTCCATGCCTGAAATACTCTCATGGGCTTTTCAGCCAGATCGGAATGCCTTTAGGGCTGATTCTGAGGCCAGAGTGCTATTTAGGACATCTGCCATTCTATGAGTCTGCTGAGTATCTCACTTCCCATGTTGGATCACTCTCCCCTTTATTTATTCTATCGGTTAGTGTTAGCAGGTACTAGACTTGCTTATGTGCTCCCTTTGACTCTTAGTCCTTTCATTATGATCAATTGTGAACTGAAATTGATCACTTGGACTAGTGAGATGGCATTGGTACATGCCACCTTGATGGGATTAAATTGGAGTCCCCTGGTATGTTTCTAACTCTACCATTTGGGGCAAGTCAGCTTGAGCATGTCCCAAATTATATATCTCTTCCCTCTCTTATTCCTAGTCAGGAGAGTGAAGAGACAACCGTCAGAATGGGAAAAAATATTTGCAAACTATGCAACAGATAAAGGGTTAATAACCAGAATCTACAAAGAGATCAAGAAACTCCACAAAAACAAAACCAACAACCCACTTAAGAGATGGGCCAAGGACCTCAATAGACATTTTTCAAAAGAGAAATCCAAATGGCCAACAGGCACATGAAAAAATGTTCAAGGTCATTAGCAATCAGGGAAATGCAAATCAAAACCACAATGAGGTTTCACCTCACCCCGGTTAGAATGGCTCACATTCAGAAATCTACCAACAACAGATGCTGGCGAGGATGTGGGGAAAAAGGGACACTAACCCACTGTTGGTGGGAATGCAAACTGGTCAAGCCACTATGGAAGTCAGTCTGGAGATTCCTCAGAAACCTGAAGATAACCCTACCGTTCGACCCAGCCATCCCACTCCTTGGAATTTACCCAAAGGAATTTAAATTGGCAAACAAAAAAGCGGTCTGCACCCTAATGTTTATTGCAGCTCAATTCACAATAGCTAAGACCTGGAACCAACCTAAATGCCCATCAACGGTAGACTGGATAAAGAAATTATGGGATATGTACTCTTTAGAATACTATACCGCAGTAAGAAACAACGAAATCCAGTCATTTGCAACAAAATGGAGGAATCTGGAACACATCATGCTGAGTGAAATAAGCCAGTCCCAAAGGGACAAATACCATATGTTCTCCCTGATCGGTGACGACTGACTGAACACCAAAAAGGAAACCTGTTGAAGTGGAATGGACACTATGGGAAACGGTGACTTGATCAGCATAGCCCTGACTGTTAATGAACAACTTAATACATTATCCCTCTTAGTAGTTTTTTTTGTCTGTTCTACTTAATATGACTGGTTTAATTCTGTAATTAATACACAGTTATTCTTAAGTGTTGAAATTTAACTGAAATGTGATCCCTGTTAAACATAAGAGAGGCCTTCTAATCTTTTCTTTCTTTTTCCACTCCTTCAGGAACTCCTAAGACACTTATGTTGGGTCATTTGATAGTATCCCATAAATCTTCAGCACTGTTCTTTAGTTTTCTAATTTCATCTTCTTTTTTTGGCTTGACTGTATATGTCCAGAGACTTGTCTTCTAACTTTGATATTCTTTCTTTTGCCTCACCAAGTCTGTCATTAAGGCTTTTCACTGCATTTTTATTTGATCTATTGAATTCTTCATTTCAAATATTTCACTTTGATTTTTCTTTAAAATCTCAATTTCATGAGAAAAATTTCATTCATGTCACATATGGATTTCTTTAGTTCATGGATTTGCTTCTGATTACTTCTAAGTGATCCTACAATCAACATTTTGAATTCTATTTCTAGCATTTCTTCAATCTCTTCATCTTCACCTTCTTGTATTGAAATGTTGTGTTGTGTTCCTTTGGGGGCATCATGTTGTCTCCTTTATTCTTGTTCTTGAATTGCTTCACTTATTCTAGGCATTTATGGAGTTTTTTGTTTATTACCTATAATGGCTTTTATCTTTGAGCTATGCCCCTGTGGCTAAGTGGAGCGTCTGCTCTTTAATTGAATACCCAAAGGAATGTGCTGGGTGGCCGCAAGGAGCTCTGTTCAGTGTCCAAGGTGACACTGAAGTTGGGCGTGGTAAATCGCTCTCTCTTTCTCTCTCTCTCTCTTTTTTTTTTTTTTTAATCAAAAGGGAAGATTTGATCAGCGCTGTTGGCATAGTCTCATGCTCACCTCCTCTCCACCTCACCTCATCTCCACAAGGAGATGAATGCCCAGGCACTAGCCCCAGTGGGTGCAATACTGATTCATGCTGCCACAAGAACCACACAAATCTGTGCAGTCCTCAGTGTGAGCATAGGTCCCACAGCCATGAATCTCACCAGGCTATCAGGGAGCCCTGAGTATGTGGAGCTGCCTACATTGACTGCTCAGAGACCTAGGTCACCCTGTGCCCTCCCATGCAGCCACAGTGTTTTCAGAGTCCATCCCAGCACACAAGGCTCCCACAGTCATGAGTGCCTAACCTCCTGTCAATTCTCCCAGCCAGACTCAGGCATCTCCTCTCATCAGGTTGTTGGGCACATGGGCACAAACTGGTACAGCTGTTATATATGTACAAAATGGCACCTGCCCTCTTTCAGCTAGTTATAGGACACTGGTGCCAGGTGGTTGGGGAGAGAGAAATGTGCCCCCTCCTTTTTCTCTCTAGGTTGGCAGGTACACTGTTCCCCATTGAGCTCCAAGCCAGAATCACACCAGACTCTTCCTGAAGCTTTATCACCAGTGGCTTTGGCTGATGTGATCTGGTCTCACTTCACTCTCCAAAACTGGTGCTGAAGCTCTCCACTATTAAAGTCCTGAGTTGTGCCCATCCAAACCCTCCATGCAGGTCCACAGTGTCCCTTTAATTTGCACGTAGTTCCATCTCTTGTTTTCTTCCTAACTCTTTCCTGGGGTTGCAGTCTCTCCACTTTTTTTAAAACTGTCTTCCCTAGCCTCGAGCAGTAAGCTCCCTCCCTATTCTCCCATCATGGAATCTCTGACCTTCCATAACAAACAGGAATTTACAGAATTTTTCAACACTCATGTGGCCTTACAAAAGATGCTTAAGGATGTGCTACACACACAAACACAGAAACATGGTCATAACTTTGAAAGAAGATGAAGGCAGAAAATTTCCTAATAAAAGTACAAAGGAAATACAAAGTAAACAATAGGAATATTAATGGAAAAACGGCAGGGCCAAGTTGTTACTATTCAATAGTCACCTTGAATGTAAATGGCCTCAACTCTCCAGTTAAAAGAGGGAGACTGCCTAAATGGATTAAAAAGCAAAGCCCATCTACTTGTTACCTACAAGAAACACATCTCACCAACAAAGATACACATAGACTGAAAGTGAAAGGATGAAAAAATATTCCATGCTAACATAAACCAAAAAAAGTTCTGTTGTAGCCATGGTAATATCAGAAAAACTGTTAAAAGAGACAAAGAAAGGCACTTTGTAATGATTAAGGGGTCAATTCAACAGGAAGATGTGATTTTAATAAACATGTGCACCTAATTACAGGGCGTTTAAAAGAAATGTTAAGTGATCTAAAGGGAGACATAGAGTTCAATAGAATAGTACTGGGGGACTTCAGTACCCCACTTTCAGCAATAGACAGATCAACCAGACAGAAAATCAGCAAGGGAACAGCAGTATTAATTGACACTATAGACCAAATAGACCAAATTTGGATAGACCAAATTGACAGTTTGAGATGCAGTGATTTGGAACAACCCTTGTCCCAACTGTTGAGGAACAGTTTTTGATTTTTTTTCATACTATTTGTTGAACTCTTTACTTAGTATAGAGTTAATCTTATGTGTATAAAGTTAATTGAAAATAGATATTAGTGGCCAGCTCTGCGGCTCACTAGGCTAATCCTCCCCCTGTGGCGCTGGCATCCCAGGTTCCAGTCCCATTCAGGGCACCAGATTCTGTCCTGGTTGCTCCTCTTCCAGTCCAGCTCTTTTCTGTGGCCCAGGATTGCAGTGGAGGATGGCCCAAGTGCTTGGGCCCTGCACCCCATGGGAGACCAGGAGAAGCACCTGGCTCCTGGCTTCAGATCAGCATGGTGCGCAGGCCGCAGTGGCCATTGGGGGTTGAACCAACAGAAAAAGGAAGACCTTTCTCTCTGTCTCTCTCTCTCTCTCACTGTCCACTGTACTCTGCCTGTCAAAAAATAAAATAAAATAGATATTAGTAAAAAAATAAGAATGGGAATAGGAAACAGGTGAGGAAGAAGAGCAGGAGTGTGGTTGGGAGGGCAGGTAGAGTTGGAAGATCACTGTGTTCCTAAAGTTGTATTTATGAAATGCATGAAGTTTGTATACCCTAAGTAAAGGGTTTCTAGGAAAAATAAATAAATAAATTAAAACATACTACTCAACTTTGCCCATTTTTATGTGTTTGGATTAAAAAAACAGAAATCCATGAATTTTTAAAAAGATTTATTTATTTATTTATTTATTTGAAAGGCAGAGTTGAGAGAGAGAGAGAGAGAGAGAGAGAATCGTTTATCCTCTGGTTCACTCCCCAAATAGCACAATGGCCAGGGCTGGGGCAATCCAAAGTCAGAGACAGGAACTTATTCTGGGTGCAGGGACCATCTTCTGCTGCTTTCCTAGGGACATTGACAAGGAGCTGGATCAAAAGTGGAGCAGCAGGGACTCTACCCTGCACCCATATGGGATGGCAACACATGAGACAGTGGTTGAACCTACTGCACCACAGTGAAGGCCCAACATAGTTAATATTTTTAAAAATATCATTCAGAAGAAGGGTTCATTATGAATTTTAACACAGTAGCCATTTGTTAGCTATTAATATTTGTATGTTAAATATTCTACTCCAATGAATTCCAGAGAAAATCAGTATAGCCTGCTTATTAAGCCTAAATATCATATATTATTATTATTATATTGCCATCAGTCATCATATCCTTAAAATGTATTTTTTTTCTTTTTTCTTTTTATTTTTGACAGGCAGAGTTCACAGTGAGAGAGAAAGAGACAGAGAGAAAGGTCTTCCTTTTGCCGTTGGTTCACCCTCCAATGGCCGCCGCGGCTGGCACGCTGCGGCCGGCGCATCGTGCTGATCTGAAGCCAGGAGCCAGGTGCTTTTCCTGGTCTCCCATGTGGGTGCAGGGCCCAAGCACTTGGGCCATCCTCCACTGCACTCCCTGGCCACAGCAGAGAGCTGGCCTGGAAGAGGGGCAACCGGGAAAGAATCCGGTGCCCCGAGCAGGACTAGATCCTGGTGTGCCGGCGCCGCAAGATGGAGGATTAGCCTAGTGAGCCACGGCGCCGGCCTCAAATGTATTTTTATACCTAAAAGTAATTGTGATAATTATAAAACAATGTAAATTGTTTGCCGGCGCTGAGGCTCACTAGGCTAATCCTCCGCCTGCAGCTCCGGCACCCCGGGTTCTAGTCCCGGTTGGGGCACAGGATTCTGTCACAGTTGCTCCTCTGCCAGTCCAGCTCTCTGCTGTGGCCTGTGAGTACAGTGGAGGATGGCCCAAGTGCTTGGGCCCTCACCCACATGGGAGACCTGGTCTGGAGAACAGGAGGAAGTACCTGGCTCCTGGCTTCAGATCGGTGCAGCGTGCTGGCCACAAGGCGCTGGCCATGGCGGCCACTTGAGGGGGTGAACCAAAGAAAAAAAGTAAGATCTTTCTCTCTGTCTCTCTCTGTCTAACTCTGCCTGTCAAAAAAAATGTAAATTATTTAATATAATCCAATATATCCACTACAACACTATGTTAGGTCATTAAGGCACTACATTTGACTGAGAGGTTGGAATTGTATTTCTTAATCTTCCATGCACATGAACTGTAAGAATTACTGTCACTGATATTTTTAAAGGCAGGCACCTAGTGCAGTGTTTTCCATTGCTTGGGATGCGTTTGTCCCATACTGAAGTGCCTTATTTCAGTCCTGGCTTCTCCAGTTCCCAGGCAGCTTCCTGATGATGTGTGTTCTGGAAGGCAGTAGGTGATGGCTCAAGTATTTGGGTCCATGTTAAGCACTTGAGAGGCCCAGATTGTGTTCCAGGCTTCAGCCTGGCCCAGTCCTGGCTGTTGCATGCATTCTGGGAGTGAATCAGCTGATGGGGTCTCTCTCTCTCTCTCTCTCTCATTCTTCTCTGCTTTTAAAATAAAATGAAAATAAATAATTTTTCCTAAGATTTATTTATTTATTTGAAAGGCAGATTACAGATAGGTAGATGAAGAGTCAGACAGAGAGAGAGAGAGATCTTCCATCCACGGGTTTACTCCCCAGATGCTCAATGGCTGGAGCTGTGTCAATCTGAAGCCAGGAGGCTGGAGCTTCCTCCAGGTTTCCCATGTGGGTTCCATGGCCCAAACACTTGAGACATCTGCTGCTTTCCCAGGTGCATTAGCAGGGAACTGGATGGGAAGTGGAGCAGCTGGGAATTGAACCAGCACCCATATGGGACGCTAGCACTGCAGGCAGAGGCTTTACCCTCTATGCTACAGTGTCAGTCCCCAAATAGTGTTTATTTTTTAAAAGAAATTATATCCTTAAGAAGATATAATGAGAATAAATTTTCAAGGAAATAATAATGTTATTTGTAAAACATCATTCTAGATATCAAAAGATGTAAAAACTACATACTAGAACTAAGTTATGTATTCATACAGGCCATTTTTCTTTGACTTCTGTGATTTTCAGTGTGTCATTGTTGACTTAATTCACAAATTAATTTTTATCCCATACAGATTCTTAATAAAGAGAAAAACTTTAACTCTCTCCTTATGGTTAATATTGGATGAATTCGTACCAAATTGTTTCTTCTTCCACCTGATCCCAGAGCTACTGCATATCTACCTGTTGACATTAGTTATGTGTATTCAAGGAATCTGGGCAAAAATGATATGCTAAGTTTCTAGGTCCAGGCCATAAAAACAACCTTTATTATTTTTTTCCACCTGTTGGCAGAACAAAAAGCACTTCAGGGACCTAGAAGAGAACCATACTGTAAGCAGGAGGACCTTGAATAACTGTGTATGAGGCCATCTGCTGAACACATGGATTGAATTATTGGTGTGTGTGAATCAAAAGCATGGCCAGTCTGAGTTCAGACAAGACATTGCAAATACTCAGTTACCATGCCTGATGCATTCACAATGTTCTAATTAACTAGGTCCAATTTATGTTAACTCTATTAAGTGTATTTATTTATTTTATCATATTTCATCTTCTTTCTCCACTTATGATGCCTCATATATAAATTTCTAATTTAAAAGTTACTTTGAGGTCTTTTCAACATTTTCCTGTGTGGTTATGTGACAATATCTTTTTTTTTTAAACTTTTATTTAATGCATATAATTTTCCAAAGTACGACTTATGGATTACAATGGCTTCCCCCCCATACCGTCCCTCCCACCCACAACCCTCCCCTTTCCCACTCCCTCTCCCCTTCCATTCACATCATGATTCATTTTCGATTATCTTAATATACAGAAGATCAGCTTAGTATACATTAAGTATGGATTTCAACAGTTTGCTCCCACACAGAAACATAAAGTGAAAAATAATAGATGATTTTTTTAAATGATGATGAAATCAGAGCAGACCTATTGTCATGTTTAATCCCAGTGAGAGTCAAGTTGGGAATTGATAATTTCTTTTTTTTTTTTTCTTTTTTTTTTTTTACAGAGGATCAGTTTAGTATGCATTAAGTAAGGATTTCAACAGTTTGCACCCCCATAGAAACACAAAGTGAAATATATTGTTTGAGTACTCGTTATAGCATTAAATCTCAATGTACAGCACATTAAGGATAGAGATCCTACATGAGGAGTAAGTGCACAGTGACTCCTGTTGTTGACTTTACCAATTGACACTCCTGTCTATGGCATCAGTAATCTCCCTATGCTCCAGTCATGAGTTTCCAAGGCTATGGAAGCCCTCTGAGTTCTCCGACTCTTATCTGGTTTAGACAAGGTCATAGTCAAAGTGGAGGTTCTCTCCTCCCTTCAGAGAAAGGTACCTCCTTCTTTGAAGACCTGTTCTTTCCACTGGGATCTCACTCGCAGAGATCTTTTGCCAGAGTGTCTTGGCTTTCCATGCCTGAAATACTCTCATGAGCTTTTCAGCCAGCTCCGAATGCCTTTAGGGCTGATTCTGAGGCCAGAGTGCTATTTAGGACATCTGCCATTCTATGAGTCTGCTGAGTATCTCACTTCCCATGTTGGATCACTCTCCCCTTTATTTACTCCATCGGTTAGCGTTAGCAGGTACTAGACTTGTCTATGTGTTCCCTTTGACTCCCAGTCCCTTCACCATGACCAACTGTGAACTGAAACTGATCACCTGGAACAGTGAGATGGCATTGGTACATGCCACCTTGATGGGATTGAATTGGAATCCCCTGGTATGCTTCCAACTCCACCACTTGGGGCAAGTCAGCCTGAGCATGTCCCAAATTATACATCTCTTCCCTCTCCCATTCCCACCACCATGTTCAACAGGGATCACATTTCAGTTAATTTTCAACACTTAAGAATAACTGTGCATCAATTACAGATCTAAACCAGTCATATTAAGTAGAACAGATAAAAAAAAAACTACTAAGACGGATAATGTATTAAGTTGTTCATTAACAGTCATTTGCAACAAAATGGAGGAATCTGGAACACATCATGCTGAGTGAAATAAGCCAGTCCCAAAGGGACAAATACCATATGTTCTCCCTGATCGGTGACGACTGACTGAACACCAAGAGGGAAACCTGTTGGAGTGAGGTGGACACTATGGGAAATGGTGGCTTGATCAGCATAGCCCTGACTGTTAATGAACAACTTAATACATTATCCCTCTTAGTAGTTTTTTTTTTTTTTTATCTGTTCTACTTAATATGACTGGTTATGTGACAATATCTTAATGTTGAATATAGCTAAAATAGAAATTTGCATAGTCATTTTGTATAACTTATCTTGTTCTTAAGTCCTGTTTACACTAGTTGTAGGATACTAACTTCAGTTGTGCCACATACAATAGAATTTCTCTCTCTCTCTTTTAATGATTTATTTATCTGTTTGAAAGGCAGAGTTGCAGAAAGAGAGATAGATACAATGAGTCAGAGATTTTCCCTTCACTGGTTTACTCCCCAGATGGCAGCAACTCCCAGGGGTGGGAAAGGCTGAATGTAGGAACCAAGAGCTTTTTCTAGGTCTTTCACAAGGATTTAGGTATCCAAAGACTTGGGCCATCTTCCACTGCTTTTCCCTGGTATTAGCATGGAGCTGGATTGGAAATAGTTTTATCCTGGTGCAGGCCCAGGGCCAGCTTCAGAACTGGGACTGTGTCATAGCCAAACTCCATCTACTGAGGCTTGCCTACCAAAGATGCATTTCTTTGAATATTAATCAGGGCAAATTCAACTCACAATTAGTCTTCCAAAGATATAATGAAAAAGATTTCAGATGGGTTATTTTGTATATTTGCTGTAATTGCATTGCAGTGAAGAAAATATTGCACATATTATTCATAAGAAGTCCTGGTTTCCATATTGAAATGGAATTCAATGAGTGCTGAATTTGAGCATTGGTGCTCCTGGCCAAAAGTGAACTCTTGGAAACTGGAAGTAGGGTACCCATCATTGGTGCCTAAACTCGTCGAAAATTATTTTTGGATAGTGTCTAACATGAGCACTATAGAGCTCTAAAGAGTGATTCAAAAATGTTAAAGAGGTGTCAGGAGTGGGAAAGGGGAGGGTTACGGGTGGGAGGGACGTTATGGGGGAGAAGCCATTGTAATCCATAAGCTGTAATTTGGAAATTTATATTCATTAAATAAAAGTTAAAAAAAAAAGAGGTGTCAGGATAGCTAAATTTAAATTATTTGGCAATCTTTTAATAAGAATTCCCTGTCCTCAGCCCAACAGGCATTTATTCACTATGAATGAAATAGGGAGATAGAATCTTTATTTTAATAAATTTTAAGACTGTTCTTGAGAGCTGAGAGACATGTTTGCTAAGTATGTCATCCATATAAAAGTACAAGACTTCAACTGACAGGAATAACCTTTAACTACTTATACTACCAAATGGATAAAGTATCTTTATGTCCAAGAAAAACACAATCTGGACATGGGTAGGAGTAAATATATCGTATTTTAATAATTGATTATACTCTATATCCATGTGCTTAATAAATGAGTTTACAAATAATATAGAAATTAAAAAATGAAGTTGTGTGTTAGACTTATAATATGCCCATACAGATTTTTCCATTTGTTTCACTCTTGGCTTTAATAACTTTTAGACAAAATGTTATTTCTCTGTGCTCCAGTTTAAAGTATTAAATGTTAACAGACTGATGATATAAAGGAGTTGGGATTCAAGGTTTTGTTCACTTATCTCCTAATGGATGATGTGAATCTGACAGATTGTGGCATTTTTTGGTCTCATTGGTTCTCTTTTTAAAGATTTCTCTGTTGCCTTAATTCCTTAACTCTATTGCTTTCTTCCTGCATTGACATTTAGTTTTTCAAATAGGAAGTGTTCACCCTGGTAATAAATGTTCCATTATTTTCTAGGATATGTTATAGAATTAATAGATAGTTCTCTTAAATCTTAATACTCAACGATGGAAGTTTATGAACTATTGAAAACTTTACCTCTTTTTCTTTCTTTCTTTTTTTTTTTTTTTCTGACAGGCAGAGTGGACAGTGAAAGAGACAGAGAGAAAGGTCTTCCTTTGCCGTTGGTTCACCCTCCAATGGCCGCCGCGGCCGGCACGCTGAGGCCGGCACGCTGAGGCCGGCGCACCACCTTGATCCAAAGGCAGGAGCCAGGTGCTTCTCCTGGTCTTCCATGGGGTGCAGGGCCCAAGCACTTGGGCCATCCTCCACTGCACTCCCTGGCCACAGCAGAGAGCTGGCCTGGAAGAGGGCAACCGGGACAGAATCCGGCGCCCCAACCGGGACTAGAACCCAGTGTGCAGGCGCCGCAAGGCGGAGGATTAGCCTAGTGAGCCGCGGGGCCGGCCTACCTCTTTTCCATACCCAACACTTACATTTCTAATTTTATACTTTATTTCTTATATTTTTCTCTTGTTTTCTTCCCTTCCTTTGCAATTTCCTTTTTTTCTCCTATTTTTCTGCTTGCAAAGAATATTTAAACGTAATATACAAAGATCATAGGACATACCCTTATTCTCAAATGAGAAAGATAAAATAATTGTATGTAATTATATGAATGAACTTATAGCAAAAATAGGAGAGATAGATTTAGCTGAACCTGGGATCATGGCTATGCTTATGAAATAAATATTTACTTGAGGGACAGAGAGATCTCCTGGAAAATAACTCAATGCTAGCTCAGTGGAACTATACTTGATAGCATTGTCATGCTATATAAAGCTTATGCTGGAAAAGTCTAGAGATTCTAAATGCTATCAGATATTTGTCACCATATTCCTTATAATAGTGAGCTTACAGCTACATCTGAGATGTAACTTTATAGGAATATATGCCTCACAGATTTGATTTAGGATAATGGGAAACAATATAGATAATATGGCAAAGCAGAAGAGACATAATCTGCTGAGTACCATAACAGTTCCTAATTCTAATATTTAGAGAGAAAAGGCACATTTAGCAGCAATTAAGAGTATTAAATACATGATATAAAAAAGTGAAACAGCCCTTCTTCTGTCTCTATGTCTCAAAATATTATCCATGCATATTATATATTTCCAGAATTCTTGGATTGCTATGGCCAATAAGGTAAAAGCTTGCAGGGCATAGAAATAATTCTAGAAACATGAAATAGAATGATCTTATAGGTCTTTAGGAGCCGGTTGTTATCAACTTGAAAATTCAAGGGCTGCATGCATGCATGCATGTGATATTGGGCTTCATTGTGTTAATATTGTTCTCACATATGGACAAACATATACAAACAGGAGAAAGTCTTGAGGCACTGGTATCTAGTGAATATTCCTAAACTATGGAACACTTGTATCCTTGGCTGTTGGTAAATGAGAATTCTGAGTTCTGAGATTTAATTATCTCCTCATTACCCATGTTTCATTGAATATAGCTGGAGGTACCTCTTACAGGATGGAAGAAGGAGCTGTCAGTGTGATCTCTAATGGTGCCCATTTCGTGCCTTGTGCACAGTGTTTTTGTCTGATAGAAGAAGCAGAGCCAGTTGTAAGCTTTCACAATGGAGGCTGGCATCTGAGTTCCTGTTCAAAGAGCAGAGAATGATATTGCATATGACACACACTACCCACTTGCCAGCTGAGAGAAACCATGGGGACTACATCTTCAGGATTCCATTCTGAAGTTAATAATCCAACCAAATTATGCAGCTGAGGGATCTGGGATCAAGAATCACAAATCAACTCTGCAGCAATAGGAAAATAAACACAAGAGGAAAACAACCATAAGAGTAGGTTCTTAGGAAATGGTATTAAGGAACAGATTGTATCTAAGAGTTCTTTATCAGGGGTCTTAATGACGTTTCAGAATACATGCTCCCAAAAGAGTAAAGATTTTAAAGTTTAATTTTAAAAAGTTGATTTCTGAGTTCAAAAATAGAAACTTAACAGTAGAGGATCTAAAGCATTCTAATGATTAACAAAGACTTTTATACTACAACAAATATGTTTTAAAATATCAGAAAGCTGAGGTGGCAAGATTTTCCAAATATAGTAAACTCCAGAAAGTTACAAAACTGTCATATCAAGGAAATGCACCCATCCATGATAGAACTCAAAAGTACCCCCTTTGGAACAGATACGGGTATGGAGAGAGAAGCAGCAGAAGCCAGCTAACAATGAAGAAACTCTCAATACACTCTCATGTCTTTGTGTGCCAGATGCTTTCAGTGAGACCCCCATAATAGCACTTGTCTGAAATCACTGGACAGTCTTTTGTATAATTTGGGTGGAAGCATATAAAAAGAGAAGAGAAAAGGAGCATGGTGAAAGACCCACCGTGAAGCATGTGGTACCTAACCTGAGTGTAAGCTCTTCTTTCTCTCAAAACAAAGGGACAGATTAAACAAGATGGAAGCAGCCCAAAAGGTGTCCTTCATTCCAGAGTCTTCCTGTGAGGATGGAGAATGAAAATTGGGAAACACCCTTTTCCCTAAGCACTCCGGTATCAATTACCACTGACTAAAGCTAAGAGAGGGAAATTAAGATAAGCAATTCTGAAGCCATTCTAAAAAGCTACAGAGTTGTGACTGTGGAGACTGTGGGAAATAAAAAGCTGAAAGAAATCACCAGGTATGGAGCTGACCAGCATGGAATACTCCCCATGACTTAAAAAACCTTGCAAGGTTTAGCATACATCCGAAATCATGCTTCCTGTGTGAAACACGGGGAGGTTTTGGAAATGTCACTAGTGCTCAGATTTCATGCTATCGTGAAGAAAAACGTTGATCTTGCCCACAAAAACTTACAAAGCTAGTGGTGAAGTTGGTCAAATTATACCTGCACAAGAGAGCCTAAGGAAATCAATTCTAAAACTGATCAAGCATTCTTGCAGAAAAAAGGGGAGGGGAAAATTTCCAGTTATATGCTTTAAAATTTACTGTTCTTTTAGTTAAAAATTCAGGCATATGAAGCCAGTGTTGTGGCATAGTGTTTAAGCCTCTACCTGTGACACCAGCCTTGTGTACGAGGTTCGAGTCTCTGCTGTTCCACTTCTTATCCAGCTCCCTGCAGATGTGCCTAGAAAAGAAACAGAAAATGACTAAAATAATTGGACACGAGAGACTCAGATGGAGCTCCAGGCTTCCAACTTCAGGCTGACCCAGCTGCGGCCATTGCAGCCATTTAGAGAGGGAACCAGGGAATGATGATTTCCATCTCTCTTTCTCGCTAACTCCCCTCTTCTGTAACTTTGTCATTCAAATAAATCTTTAAAAATAATAAAAATTCAAGTATATGGTTACAAATCACTAAGTAGCTGAGAAAGCAACAAAATCTGATCTATTGTCAAGAAAAAAAATCAGCCTGTAGAAGCAAATTCAGGGATATCCCAGATGTTAAAGTTATCAGAACTTTTCATTTGAGCTCTCTCAGTCACTATCAAGCTCTTTCTCTGCCAGATTCTGCCAGTTCTATCTAGAGGAGTTATTGTAATTTGATATGTGATGTGTCTTCCACCTCTTTTCACAAGGGGTACATGTAAGAAGGTGAAGCCAATCTGCAAGTATCTCTTTTTTACAATAACTGTGTTTCTTTCAAGGGTAACAGCCAAACATTATTTCTATCATAATGGAATTGCACTATGTGAATTAGTTCTAAACTCCACCCCCCAAAAACCTGATTTTTCTGTTTCCTTTTAAAATATATTTATTTTTCTATAGTTTTGATTATTCCTCATTTATCAAACAAACAAAAAAAAAACAAATAAAGAGCTATAGTCAAAGAATATTTTGGTTGCATTTCTTTCTTCTTTCTTTTTTCCTTTTCGCTAACTTTGGACTACCTACCCAAATTATAGTCAATTGTCCTTTTTTTATAGTTGTTTTTGTTCACTAATGCCAGTTTGGAAATACTGACACATTGCCCCCAAGTGCAATACATGATTTCGTTCTTGTGAGGCTTAGAAAATGTTTTCCTGAAATGTTCCATATATAATTTGTTTCATGTGAGTTTCTGTTTAAGGATACTGTATTTACTATATATTGATGTATACTGTTGGTTATTTAACATTGAACTTAATGCCAACAGCACTACATTTTATGCCGAAACAAAGTTTAATACCAAATAAACATGTTATATCACGTATCACAATTTCTTTACCATAGGAAAAGAAGATAACACTTTGGAACTAAGTTTTGGGGCCATTTTTAAGCAATGAAATCATTAAAAAATAGGAATTGTATGTGCTACTTAGATTGCAGAAAGTAGACTTGCAACTAATCTCATAAGAGTGCACAGTATAAAAGCTGAACAAAGAGGATGGAAGATTATTTTGTTCATCCTTAGCTAGAAAAATGTGCATTGGGTCACAAATTATTTGCAACTCTGCTCATGTGAATGCCTGTGAATAACCAGCATGGTGCAGAAAGTATTGATTCGGAGATTACAAATAAACCTTAACAAGCAGCGAAATTCACAAATATGGATCCATAAATAGTGATTACTGGCCAGCTCTCATTGAAACACAATGAAAACAAATAGAAATTGTTTTCTAATTTCCATGTTTTGATTTAGAGTTCCTGTAAATTTCCGAGTAAATAAGAACTATTAGTCAAGATTTATAATCTACTATCCTTTGTTGGAAAATAATTTTCCAGAATAGTAAATTTATTAACTCAATTTTCATTTTTCAAACATAATCTCTTTTTTTAACAAATGTTTCGAGGACCCCTCATACACATGCACCTCAAAAGTTTTTGCAACCAAACATCTTTTAATTCCAATTTCCATGAATTTTTGAAATACCCTGATACATTGTGTCCATTATTATAAAAATGCTAAGGTATAATAAGTTATTATCTATACTATATTATCTATATGTAAGATTTTGTTATATATTAGTGGTAAATTGAAATTGAAACTAAGAGTGAGGGCAAAAAGAATGGTAGTGTCAAATACTGTTAGAAAATGCCTCCAGAGGAATTGAATTTGTTTCTTAATAAATGAACAGAAGTGTTCTCAGTGGAGAGTGGTATCATAGTACATTCAATAAAGACAAGAATATGACAACTTGCTTAGGCTGTATTCACATCAACACTTTGATAAAAGTAGAGGTTTTTAATCAACCATTTTTATTACAAAATATTGGGAATTGTGGTTTTCAGTGAAACAATATCAGAATTTCAGAATAATATATTTTATTTGAAAAGAAAATTTCTGGAGTTTCTCTGAAAGAAAACAAGCAATGTTATGTACACAACGGTTATAGTACACTTACATTTTCTGTTTTTATATTTATCTCTGCATTGTAGAGAATCAATGTAAGGTCAAAAACTAGAGTTGAAATGACAGTGTCTATTCTTCTGAGGAAAATATGCTTATATAAAAATTCATGCAAGGATTCAACAGTTACAAAATAGGGGGCTATTTCTATATATTTGGGGTATTATACTCTACACAAGGGCAGCAACAGCATTACTAGGCATCAAAGAATGTATTTGAAAATCATTTCAAAAGTAGGTATACATAGTATCCTGTTGGGAACTGAAGGGAAAACAGGGCAAGAAAATTTGGAAAAACTCTCAGATGGTACCCATATAACCTATAATGATGATGATGACAATGATTATAATGGTAGTGCTGATGACGATGACAGCAACACCAGGCATAACAAGGGACATTATTTGCATGCTCACTGCCTACTGACTTCAAAATATATATTACATCATCTAATTTAATTGTTATAATTCCTCCAGGGAATTAGTTATCTTTTATTATTTCTTAAAATGTATTTCTTGCTCATTTTTATTTGAATAAAGAGAGATACAGAAAGTAAAAGAAAGGCAGGCAGAGGTGACTTTTTTAAAATAGTTATTTATTTGAAAGACAGAGTTACAGAGAAGCAGAGGCAGAGAGAGAAGTCTTCCATCCACTGGTTCACTCCCCAAACAGCCGCAATGGCCAGAGCTGGGCCAATCTGAAAATAGGAGCCAGGAGCTTCCTCTGGGTTTTCTATGCGGGTGCAGGGGACATGGCTATAGCAGGGAACTGGATCAGTAGTGGAGTATCTGGGACTCGAACCGGCACCCATATAGGATGCCAGCATTGCAAGCAATAGCTTTACCCACTATGCCACAGTGCTGGCCACCAGAGATCGATTTTATATCACTATTTCATGCCTAAATGCATGCAACAGCTAGGGTGGGCCAGCCCTGAAGTAGGAGGCTGGAACTCAACCCAGGTCTCCCATTTGGGCATTAAGATCTAAGCACTTGAACCATCATCAACTACCTTCCAGGGTGTGCATTAACAAGAAGCTAGATCAGAAGCAGAGGAGCTGGGACATACACAGGCATTCTGATATGTCATGTAGATGTCCAAGTTTTAGCTTTACCCTGGTGACTTATGCCCTCCCTGATTGTCTTTATGTTTTAAATGAGGAGACTCAAAAGCAAAAAAAAAAAAAAAATGACTTTTCCAAGGTCATATTTCTGCCAATTGGTTGACCCCATTTTTGGATAAGCCAGAGGTGAGCCACAAATTCCTGTGTGGGAAAGTTCTAGGTGTACATAGTACATATATGTTGCAAGGCAGAAAGCTTTGTGTTTGGGGTAATGAACCTTGCTTTTGTAAGTCACCTACAATTACACAAGTTTGTTGTTCCAAATTCTGATATGCTTATATCTTATAAAATGACTGTTAAGAAAACATTTTGGAGCCGACTCTGTGACATAGTGGGTAAAGCCACTGCCTGCAGCACCAGCATCCCATTTGGGCTGCAGTTAGAAAATCAGCTGTTCCAGTTGTGATCCAGCTGCCTACTAATGGCTTGGGAAAGCTCTAGAGGAAGGCCCAAGTGCTTGGTTCCCTGATCTCATGTGGGAGACCCAGAGGAAGCTCCTGGCTTGGCCTGGCTCCTGCCTCTGCAGCCATCTGGGGAGTGAACCAGAAGTTCTGACTCTCTCAGTCTCTCTTATTCTCTTTTACTGTAATGCTACCTTTCAAATAAATAAATAAATCCTTAACAGAAAACATTTGGATTGTTTAGCACATTTTAGTACTTTTTGAAGACATTTACACTTTCCTCTGTAATAATGAATAAGGAAGTAGGAACTGTTTCTAGAACAATAACAAAAAATTCAGCAATTGAGAATAGGATTGAACAGCAATGTCTGAGAATACATAGCCTTGGAAATGAAACTAATTTCATTTGCATCCAGTGTGCTGATAGACTAATCTTTAATTAGATTATAAAAAACTACTAATTTGTATTTCCATATTTTCCAATTAAAGATATACTCCAATGAAAGATATATAATCCTAAGGTAAAACCCACATCAACCTTCATGTTATTAAAAGTCATTGGTAATACAAGTTTTATTCTCATCTTTGTGATTATGAAAATCCTGTGCAAAATCAATTGTGCCATTAAGAAAATTGTAAGCTCTAAACCCAAGATACAGGTTTTAAAAATTATAATGCTTTTTAAAGTCGCTGTTTTTACATGAAGTCATAACCAACCCAAATATATGCTGTAGTCCCTTATAAATAAATAGCAAGGCATGTTTTCAGTGGCTTTCTTCAGTCCCTACATGTGAATGCCTGAATTGCAGCTGACTGCCTCATCTACTTTATTCACAAGATTTTTTTAATGAGAAGGCTCTGTGGACTTATGTTATGTATCCTATTCTAAGGGAATCAACTTGGAACCCTCAGCTTTCCACATCTGAGTAAGCAGGGTTAGTGGTTGTGCAAGATCATTGTTGTATGAGGACAGTCAGAACTCCATATACCAGGGGCTGGTGAATCTGAAGTAATGTTCAAAACCAAAATCACAGGATCAGCACTGTGGTGCAGTAGGTTAAGTTGCTGCCTGCACCACTGGCATCCCATAGGGCTCCAGTTGATGTCCTGGCTGTTCCACTTCAGATCTAGCTCCCTGCTAATGCACCTGCAAAAGCAGAAGATGGCCCAAGTGGTTGCGCCCCTGCACCCACATGGGAGATCCAACAAAAGCTCCTGGCTCCTGCCTGGCCTATCCCAGACCATCGAAGCAATTTGGAGGGAGAAGCAAAGGATGAAAGACAACTTTCTCTCCCTCTCTGTAACTCTGCCTTTCAAATAAATAAAACAAATCCTTAAAACAAACAAATCAACACCAAAACCAAAACAGAATTCACTTTATTTTTATCCAAACTTTTTGGCTTTAAACTATATTTCTTTTATGATGTTATGAAACTCCTAGTCATTTAGGCACAAATTTGTATATGTTCCTGACATTTATTTCATATTTGTGCTCCACCTCCAAGCAGTTACTGTGTTCTGTTTATCCTGTCTTTGTAATGTCATGTAACTGATTCATCTTCTTTATTAAATGTTGATCACTGAATTCAATCTCAGTTTCTCATACTTAGACTCTTGCAATAGCATACAAACTACTCTGCCAATCCAGAGTATTACATTTCCCAAGTATTTTGTAGATGTCAGAAAAATAGCTCCCCAAAGTCTTCAGAAAAACTTCAAACTCCCTAAGTTATCATTGAATACCCTTAAAATCCTGATCAAAATATACCTTTCAGGGTGTTATTCTTACTCGCCTATCTGCAATACCAATTAACTGAAGAGCAATATCTCCCATTTATGGATGACCATTGTTTTTATCCAACTTTGCTTCCTTATTCTTATCACTTCTATCTCTTAGTATGATGTTCTCTGGCAACTCTTCATGTTAATATCTTATCTGTTTCTTTAAGATTCAATTTGTATACAATGTTTTAATATTACTAATTCTATTGTCTAACCATAGTATATTTTTTAGTTTAAGGTGAGTTTAAGATTTTTAGAGCTTAAGATGGCTTAAATCCTCCTTTGTTTTCTCGTAAAGTAATTAGAGTAAGATCAATTTGTCTGATGTACTTAACATAATTGTAGTCCATCACAGAGTATTTTGGTCATTGCCATCACTCAATAATACAAGAATGGATTTTTGTGTACCAGTAGAACAACTCATGGGGGAACAAGAGAAATGTCATAAGCACTGAAGAATCAATTACTGAATCCAGACAGTTGAACTATATTATATTAGCCTTGTGGCTACTGAGAAATAAAAGAGCCACTGAACTTCCTGAACATTTGCTTTCCCATGTCTGTTGTGTACGACATTCTGCAAACCATGACAACTTGTTAAATAGAATGAGATCCATTGAGAACTGATTTATAGTACAATTTTGACAGCCAATAACAAAATAGCACTATCTTATTTTTTCACATACTTTGTAAAATATCAAAAATTAAATAAAATACCAACAAACTCTGATCTTTCAATCCTATCAAAATGCTCTATGAAGTATTAATGACAATGGTTTGTGCATAAGTCTACCCAATCACCTTTTATTGTCTCTTAATATGTTGAAATAAATGGAATATAAACTATTCTCTCCAGAATGTTCTGTTATAGACTTTGTATAAAAATCAGTAAGGTTAAACTTGGTTATTATTAATCAATTTTTATAGACTAAACAATTAAGCGCCAACCTAAATTTTAATTCAATAGTAAGAGTTCAAATTCCATTTATGCGTCCTCCAAATTGGAAAAATGTGGGGAAAGAACTACAGTGGCATTTTTTAAAAATGTTAAAAATGACCACTGGCGGGGGGCAAACACAAATATCCCTTTTCTCCTATCACTAGACGAGTCTCTCCATATGTGGCAGTGCTTCTGGCCCTGGGACTAAATTCATTCAAGGTGGATCATCAGCTACAGCAAGCAGAGAAGAAGCTTCTCCTGATTCGAAGATCCCCATTTCTTAATCAGCTACTAAATTCTAAACCAAATATTTTCTCATATACAACAAGCAACAGCTCACTTTGTGTTAGATTTGTTTTTTTTTTTAAACTTTTATTTAGTAAATATAATTGTCCAAAGTACAGTTTATGGATTACAATGGCTTCCCCCCCCCCATAACTTTCCTCCCACCTGTACCCTTCCCATCTCCCACTCCCTGTCCCATTCCATTCACATCAAGATTCATTTTCAATAATCTTTATATACAGAAGATCAGTTTAGTATATATTAAGTAAAGATTTCATCAGTTTGCACCCATACAGAACATAAAGTGTAAAATACTGTTTCAGTACTAGTTATAGCATTACTTCACATTGGACAACACATTAAGGACAGAGATCCCACATGAGGAGTAAGCACACAGTGACTCCTGTTGTTGACTTAACAAATTGACACTCTTGTTTATGGCGTCAGAAATCTCCCTAGGCTCTAGTCATGAGTTTCCAAGGATATGGAAGCCTCTTGAGTTCGCTGACTTCGATCTTATTTAGAGAAGGTCATAGTCAAAGTGGAAGTTCTCTCCTCCCTTCAGAGAAAAGTACCTCCTCCTTTGATGGCCTGTTTCTCTTTCTACTGGGATCTCACTCGCAGAGATCTTTCATTTAGGTGTTTTTTTTTTTTTTTTTTTTTTTTGACAGAGTGTCTTGGCTTTCCATTCCTAAAATACTCTCATGGGCTGTTAGATTTGTTAAAATATCTACCTAGACAGTCTACCTCAGTCAGCTACTGCCTTTTATTCTACTTCCCCTTGCTTCTGAACCATCTATTAAAATCTTCAATGATGATAATAGAGAGGTTTTATTTTTCACAGTAAAATCAAACTTTATTTATTTAAATTATACTTAAGGGGCTGGTGCTGTGGTGCAATGGGTTAAAGCCCTGGCCTGAAGTGCCAGCATCCCATATGGACGCCAGTCCTAGTCCTGGCTGATATTCTTCCAACCCAGCTCTTAGCTGTGGCCTGGAAAAGCAGTGGAAGATGGCCCAAGTCCTTGGGACCCTGCACCCATGTGGGAGACCCAGAAGAAGCTCCTGGCTCTTGCCTTTGGATCAGCACAGCTCTGGCCATGGCAGCCATCTGGGGAGTGAACCAGTGGATGGAAGACCTTTCTCTGTCTCTACTTCTCTCTGTAACTCTGTCTTTCAAAAAATAAAATAAATCTTTAAAAAATATACTTAAAATCCTGTAATACTTTTTAAATCATGATTATGGTAGGTGAAATTGTCAAATCAAAGGCTCAATTCCTTTTTTTCTTTAATAATGTAATGATGTTAACATATTTCACTACTTTTGAAGCAATAACAAACTTACAGAAAATTTTCAAATTTAAGTCAAGGATTCCCCTGACCATCTGAGAGTAATTTTCTTTGTGATACCATATCATCACTACACACATTAGTATGCTTGGGTACACAAGACTTTCTCCTATATACCTGCCGTAAAAGCACCAATCTGAGGAAACTGATAATGGTGCAAATGAATCCCATGCCCCTGGAAGTTTTGCCAGAATCCCCATTGAAGGACCCAGTTCTGAGCCAGGTCCTTAAACCCAGTGTCTTTAGGTTCATTTTCTCTTCCAAATTATTCAGTGTTTCCATGATTCTTGTGACTTTGACATTTTGGAAGATTGTAGGCTTGTTCTTTTCCAGTGTATCTTTTAATTTAGGTTCATGTAGTATTTCTCATAATTAGGTTTAGGCCATGCATCCTTAGCAGGAATATCACAGAAGGGATGCTCTGTGCTTATTGCATAAACCAGGGTGCTCGTGATTCTCACTTGTTTCTCTAATGACCATGTCCGGTTTGGTCATTTGATTAAAATGTTATATGCCAGGTTTATTTTCCTTGTCAAGTTACTCAAGTCACTGTATTATTCTCTGCAGTGTAGACAATGTTACTGAATTTGCCCACCCCGACCTAACTTTCTGCAATGCTTCTTTCACTCCTACCTGGTTATTTTAATGCCACTTTCCTTTCACTCTTCTCATATGCTTTGTTCCTTATTATGCTGATCATTCACTCCTATCAGGATGCTGTTTTGTGATTCCTTCCTTCCTGTTAACTCTTTTTTTTAAAGATTTATTATTTATTTGAAAGACAGAGTTACAGAGAGGGGGAGAGAGAGAGAGAGAGAGCAAGTGAGCAATTGTCCGTCCTCTGGTTCACTCCCCAGATGGCTGCAATGGCTAGTGATGTGCCAATCTGAAACCGGGTCACCCAGGCGAGTGCAGGGGCCCTAGGATTTGGGCCCTCTTCCACTGATTTTCCAGGTCATAGCAGAGAGCTGGTTGGGAAGTGGAGCAGCTGGGACTCGAACTGGCGCCCATATGGGATGCTGGCACTGCAGGTGGGGGCTTTATTCACTAAACCACAGTGCCAGCCCTTTGTTAGCTCTTAAATCACTTGTTAGTAGTATCACTAACTGGGCATCTCTACACACTACCTTTAACTGTTTCTTTTCCCCTTTTTTAGATATTGTTTTCTTATCTTACAGGCTGCTTCTTAATATCTTTGTGAGTATGAATACTGTATAATAGTTCCTTATATTCCCATACAGCTTAAAGCATACTGCATTACATTAATGAGGCCCCTGAAATTCTTGTAAGTAAATGAATAATTGTAGTCATAATCATTGAGGAATAAAATAAATGCCTGAGATTCAAAATGATTCTTAATTACAAATTATTGGAAGACTTAAGACTGTCCATAGATATTCTAGCAAATCGAACACAAAGTGAGTTGTTGCTTGCTGTATATGAGAGACTATTTGGTTTAGAAATATTTTGAAAATATAGTACAATTTGGAATTAGCAAAGAAAAAGCTTAAAGGTCAATGCCTGATGGCACAGGAAAGATCTAATTATATATTGCTTTTTTAGCAAATCAATAGACACATGGTGCCCTCTTAATATTGTTTGACAAATAATTACCAGATGCAAATAAGAGGAAAAAAACAGAGTGGAAAGACTCTAGGACCAAAATGACTATCTTCAGATAGTCTAGATATTCCAGAATTCAATGCAATGTGGTCATTTGACAGTGTGAAACTTACACATAAACTCCAGAAGCTAATGAAAAAAAGAGAGAAAATTCTAAAATTAGTGACAATAACATTGAAACTATTCCAAAAATTATGAGCTGCTTTTCAGAGAAGTTTCTAGAGTTAGAGTGGAAAAAGAATTTATTGATCAAAATGTAATGGAAGAGAAAGGGATTGAAAAGGATCAATGAGTTTGTTGAGTTTTACTCAGGTTGGCCTTGCATACAATATATTTAAACATCAAAAACGCATTTGGAGCTTCCCCGGATGGCTCAAAGTCCAAAAACTGATGCTATCTAATGAGACACACATGATCAAGTGGTAATGTGACTTCAAATTACTGCTTCCCTAGGATTTCACTCACGCCTCATCTATGTACAGGCACAAAAGGAGGTATAAAATGAAAATTAGCAAAAAAGTTTGATCCCAGCTGGATGTCAGGGAGACAAAAAGCAAGTGATCCATGGCAATAAATGAGTGTGAATTTATTGACATGGGAAAGAATAGCTTTGCAAGAGAATGTGAGAGTAGTTCTTGCAGTGTGTTGTGGATGAAGCATGGAAACATGTGGACAAATAGATGAAGGATCAAAGGAAAACACTACAACTGAAATGAGGCAACAGGAAAGGTGAATGAAAAATAGTGTAGGCTTGGGTAAATCATAAACATACACGTGGGGGGGTGTTGTTATTCTAATTTCAATAGTTTGGCAATTTTCGTCTGTTTTTTATTCTCATATACATTATGCATCACTTCTTGGCTAAAACAACAATATTTTAGGGCACATATTTGGTGCAACATATAAGACAATATGGGATGCTTGAGGTGATGCATCCCTTATTGGAGCACTTAGGTTTGAGTTCCTGCTCTGCTTAGGATTCCTGCTTCTTGCAAATGCATATTTTGGGACACAGTTCCAATACTTCAATAATTAGGTTCCTTCCACATATTTGGAATTGTATTGAGTTTCAGGTTCCTTGTTCCTACCTGATCCAGGACTGGCTATTGAGGGTATTTGAGGAATGAAACAACAGCTGGGAGATCTGTCTCTGTCACCTAGCCTTTCAAGTAAATAAAATAAGTAAATATGAAATTCAAATAGTAGGATTTTTGTAAGTATTATTAAATAGTATGCATCAATATTTATGAAAATTGAGCTAAGAAATTTCTTTCTTTATTTTTTTAATTATTTTTTTATTTTTTTGACAGGCAGAGTGGACAGTGAGAGAGAGAGACATAGAGAAAGGTCTTCCTTTTGCCATTGGTTCACCCTCCAATGGCCGCCGCAGCCTGCGCGCTGCTGCCGGCGCACCGCGCTGATCCGAAGGCAGGAGCCAGGTGCTTCTCCTGGTCTCCCATGGGGTGCAGGACCCAAGCACTCGGGCCATCCTCCACTGCACTCCCGGGCCACAGCAGAGGGCTGGCCTGGAAGGGGGCAACCGGGACAGAATCCGGCGCCCCGACCGGGACTAGAACCTGGTGTGCCGGCGCCGCTAGGCGGAAGATTAGCCTATTGAGCCGTGGCGCCGGCCGAAGAAATTTCTTTATTGTAGATGTGCAACCAGAACTGAATATCTTTATTTGACACTATTGCAAAAATTTTAATCAAAAAATGTTTCTTTCTTCATTTTCATTATATTCAGCATTTTTATTGGTGCTGCTATACTTTGATTCCTAGATAGTATTAGCTTAAGTCATAGCTCTTATATCCTGTTACGTGGTTAACATCACCTTTATTTGATTGAGCCTCATGTTCCTGCAAATATGCAATGTGTCACATATTTCTGCTCCGATTGAGCATGGGGGTTTTGTTCTGTTTGAAAGAGGTAACAATGCTGAGGTTGTTGATCAAGCAAGTGTTTGTATTTACAGCAGGTTAGAACACATAGAAACTGACTTTGGCAGGCCTACATTGTAGTATAGTTTATTAAGCCACCATCTGCAATGCCAGCATCCCATGTAGGCACCGGTTTGTGTCTTGGCTGGTCCATTTCCAATCCAGCTCCCAGCTAATGCACCTAGGAAAGCAACAGAACATGGCCCCATGCTTGGGTCCCTGCCAGTCACGTAGGAAACCTGGAAGAAGCTCCTGGCTACTGGCTTAAACTTGGTTCAACCCTGGCCATTGCAGCCATTTGGGAAATGAGCCAATGAATAGAAGATTCTTCCCCACCCCTCATCGTAACTCTGGCTTTCAAATAAATAGATCTAAAAAAAAAAAAAAAAAAAAAACAAAACTTTGGTCTCTTTTTGCATGACTACTATAGGTATAATAAAATAAGTGAGAATTGAATAGGTTTTCATGTTGCAGATAAGGTTACACAGTGAGAGGGCTGGCGCCACGGCTCAATAGGCTAATCCTCCGCCTTGCAGCGCCAGCACACCGGGTTCTAGTCCCGGTTGGGGCACCGGATTCTGTCCCGGTTGCCCCTCTTCCAGGCCAGCTCTCTGCTGTGGCCAGGGAGTGCAGTGGAGGATGGCCCAAGTGCTTGGGCCCTGCACCCTATAGGATACCAGGAGAAGCACCTGGCTCCTGCCTTCGGATCAGCACAGTACGCTGGCTGCAGCGCGCAGGCCGCAGCGGCCATTGGAGGGTGAACGAACGGCAAAGGAAGACCTTTCTCTCTGTCTCTCTCTCTCTCACTGTCCACTCTGCCTTTCAAAAAAAAAAAAAAAAAGTTACAGAGTGAGAAATGTGTTGTCTGTCAGCAAAAAGAAATAATGATTTAGAAAGGGAAATAAATCTGGCTGTTTGTAAGCTCACTCAATCCATGGAAGTACTTCATCCTGCATTTTCAACTACTGGTTATACTTAAATTTGTATTAACTCTCCTCTAAAACAAAGTGTTTTTAGAATCTATTTCAATGTCCCCTTGGTCCTGAAGCTATAGATACCGTGTTCATTTCAAATTTAGGGATTATTCAGCCAATAATTAGGCAGTCAATAGTAGTTATGTTTGTATATGAAAAAACTAATCTCACCATTTCCTCAACTGTTGTAAAAATAATTCAACTTCAAAATACTCTTAATCCTTAGTGTTAAAATTCAAGACATTAAAAAAATTATCTTGACTCCATTATATGTAATATTTGTACACTAGACAAATGCTCTGAAAATAAGAAGTCAATTGTTAAATAAGGATTCATATAAAATCTTTGTACTGTTTTGTTGACTCATCATGTCAGTTTTATCATCTTTCATCTGCACATATGTAAATTGTGATAATTTATTTGAATGCTTTTTTGCCATCCATTTGGCAAGAAGTCTTTGTTTTGACACAGAATTCAGGGATATCTGTAACCTCAATTCGATTTTTTTTTTTTTCAAAAAAATGCAGAGCAATTATTCTCTATTAGAAAATTTCCCACGGCAGGGTCTGACTAGACAACTGGTGGTATATTTTCATCAATGGAAGCTGAAATTACTTGCCTGGAATATCTTGTACTTAATTAGAACTAAACATGTAATAGATATCATTTTGTCTTATATTAAATAAGAATTTCTTATCTTACTGACATCTACTTCTTCATGGAATATGAATGCAAAATTTATGTAGATAATGCAGTTTTCAGCTAAATTCATCAAATTGTAATTGTGAACACTCTATCAAATAGGCATTTTATTTATTATTGGATATACAGTAACAAAAAGAACACAATAATTTAGGCCCATGAATCTTATGATCTATTATTATCATTGGAATAATGCATGATTGAGTCAATGTATCAAACAATGGAAGCATAGAATGTAAAGTTGAGTCATAACAACAGTGAGAGGAAAGGTGTGGGGAGCAACTCGGACTAGACTGTTACTCGAATTAAGACTTATTTTATGCATCTGCTCTCCCACAATATGGCGCTGGGAGAGGAGGAAACAGCTTCTACACAGCTGCCTCCAGTTCAACCAATAAACAGCAGGATCTGCTCCTGATTGGAGGAGAGCAGCGTACTCGGCGTGTGGGTAGCAGAGTTGGGATTGGTGGAAGAGGACTATAAAGGAGGAGAGAGACAACATGCACCAGGAACATCTAAAGGGAACACCTGAGCAGCCCCCGAGAGAGCCGGCCGGCGGTGTGCCGCTCCCCTGCGGAAGTGGGGAAAGTGGCAGGGGGAACCGCCCTTCCACGGAGGTGGAAGGGACGGTAGCCAACCCGGGAAGAACCAGCAGCAAACCCGGGGAAGGCCGAGCAGACAAAAGAACAGCGCAGGGTCCTGTGTCGTTCCTCCACGTAGACGGGGAGCAACAAAAGGAATAATTTCCTTTCTGGATTACAGTAGCATTTGTAAATAAAGGTCTGGAATTACTGTTTTCTTGTGACTACAGCAAAACTATGTTATTTCTTGTCATTCTGAGATCTCAGCTCATGCAATTATACTGAACATTGAAGTCTTCGTATCTTTGTTTTCATCGCTATTATGTCACTATTTTCTAAAATTTCCAAATACACACGTTTTTGAGTTTCCAAATGGAATGTTTTACACATACAATGAAGGTAAATAGTTGTATAACTGTCTAAAACTTACAGTTTTTTTTGCCAATTCTTTTTTTTTAATTTTTTTAACTTTTATTTAATGAATATAAATTTCCAAAGTACAGCTTATGGATTACAATGGCTTCTCCCCCATAACGTCCCTCCCACCCGCAACCATCCCCTTTCCCAATCCCTCTCCCCTTCCATTCACATCAAGATTCCTTTTCGTTTCTCTTTATATATAGAAGATCAGTTTAGCATACATTAAGTAAAGATTTCCACAGTTTGCTCCCACACAGAAACATAAAGTGAAAAATACTGTTTGAGTACTAGTTATAGCATTAAATCTCAATGTACAGCACACTAAGGACAGAGATCCTACATGAGGAGTAAATGCACAGTGACTCCTGTTGTTGACTTAACAAATTGACACTCTTGTTTATGGCCTCAGTAATCACCCTAGGCTCTAGTCATGAGCTGCCAAGGCTATGGAAGCCCCCTGAGTTCACCGACTCTGATCATATTTAGACAAGGCCCTGGTCGAAGTGGAAGTTCTCTCCTCCCTTCAGAGAAAGGTACCTCCTTCTTTGATGACCCGTTCTTTCCACCGGGGTCTCACTCACGGAGATCTTTCATTTAGCTTTTGCCAATTCTTAAACCTCTGGGACACGAAATTTATTGTTGTATCTGTCTTTTTCCTAGGCTCATGGTAGGTGTCAATTAGCTGGAAACTGCCTCCACAAGAGTATTCTGATTAATTGCCAACTATGTAAAGCTTGACTGCAAAAGGCTTAAATGCAGTCACTCTCTATAACCCCGGATTGCATATGTTGACCTCAAAAAATATTTTTATTTGGTGAATGATGAAAATCCTTTCCTTTTTATTTCTCTAAGCTTATGAACAGGTAGCTATGAAGATTTTGCTTCATCACCTATAACAATGAACCATAAAAGCTGGAATCCACCACTTTTCAGGGAAGAGGGAGAATCTGTTGTCATGTACGAATGCATATGTTCTAATTTGATTTCACTCACTTCACGTATAAAAAAGCATTGGAACACAAAGTGTCAAAACACACTAAGATTATAAATTAAAAGAAAACATTAGTTCACTCTGTTCTGAGATTCCTCAGGTACTCTTCAGGGCAATGGAAGACTAGGCTCATGAAAGAAACCGAATAAAAGTGAAATGAGTATCTGCTATTGGGTTTTAAATATTCCATCTTAAGAAAGAAAACTACTTTGAAAAGAGGGAAGAGATGAAATTTTTTGATCTTTTTTGCTTTATGCTCATGTTAAACAAGGTACTTTTTCATAAAGTCGCTCAACATTAGCTACAAATTTTAGCTTTTTAGTTGAAAACACTAAATTAACCTTGTGTTATTTATTTGCTGAATTTGAAAGGCACTTGTGGTGCAAATCCCAGAGCTTTGCAGTGTTTAAAGTCTTGTTTTTTTTTTTTAATTCTTCATTTAGTTCTGATTCTTCCAAAGAAAGCTATTTAATTTGTATAAGTTGGTGAACTCATCATAACGCTTGTATTTGTAGAGTACTAGACATAAAGGCACTTCAAAATGTTCATGGAAGAATGGAATCAGAAGTTAAGTTTAATTGACTATACTTTTTTGAAATTCCTAAAAAGTATTTCCATAACATACATTTCCAATGAACTTTTAATATTCCATAGCTGTTATGTAAAACAATGCTGAGCTCAGTACTCTAATTTCATTATGTCTGTATACTATGTTAAAGCTTGTATTATTTACTATTGATTATCTATTGCTTATTAAACTCAGTGTCAAGATCATAATTTTTGTGATTCAGCTACTTCGGTGATGGTAGGCATGTGGCATTAATCGTAGAAATTTAAGTAATATTTTCTCCATGGCTCCTGAAATCATCCTAACATTTTTCATTTTAGTCTTTTGAGGTGATATTATTATTACATAATCTCTCTTTGGTTCAGTTTGTGTGTATCTTTCTCAAACATTTACTTTTGGCCTATTGGTATCTTTGAATCTAAAGTATGTCTCCTGTAGATTGCAAAGAGTTAGATATTATTAGAATTAATCCAGTCTGACAATCTCTGCCTCTTTAACACATTACTTAATGTATTCACACTAGTGTTACTATTGAAATGATTACATATTAATTTTATTTTTTTTTCTTTCTTCTGCTTTTTCTTTCTGTTCTTTGATTCATTCTTTCACATTTTAGTATAACATTTTAACTGTTTTGATTTTTAACTGTAATTTTGAGTCATTTAGTTAATGGTTGCTGTAATACTTATTAAATCACACGTAAGTTGTTACAATCTATTTTAGTATTATGCCAACACAATTGTAATGAGATATGGAAACATTTCTGCTATGGCCATATTTTCTCAACTCCTATGATTACAATTTTTTTTGGTCTATATACGTTATATCTTTACATTACAAACATAATACTGCAGTACTATAATTATTGCTTTATAAGATTTGATGTAAATTATGGCAGTTAAGAGAATCGAGACACATTTTGCTTTATTTAACTTGTTATTTATTGCTTTTGCATCTTATCCTTTCTATAAATTCATGCTATTATTTGGAATTATTTCTGCAATAAAGTGTTTATTTCACTCATTTTCTTTGTGCTATTATACTAAATATATTATTTATATGTTATTGCATCGACAACCCAATGACATGTTGTGTTATATGATAGTTGAATAAATCAGGAGAAAATATGATATTCTACCATTTATAATTTCCTACATAATTACTGCAGTAAATAAAACAGTGGCCCTCCAAAGTGTCCACAACATAATCTCCAAAATCTGTGAATATGTCATGTTAAACACAGAGAGGGGGAAACTGATGGATAAGATAAATAGTACCAATCATCTATTTTTAATTCAGTAAAATTATCTTGGATTACTGGCTGGGTTTATTGCACTGTTTCAAGGATTCCTCAGTGTGGAAAGCAGAGGCAGAAGATTCAGAGTGAGACACTGCAGGCTTTGCTGGTAGAAGGGATTGCACATCAAGGAATGTACACAGCCTGCAGAGGCTGGAAAAGACAAGGGAGCAAATCACTCCTTGAACTCAAATCTGCCAACAACATGAGTCCATTGAGAGTATTTTCAAATTTCTGACTCCACAATTATGATAGTAAATTTGTATCTATTTAAATTTGTGATGCACTGGGAAACTATTATGTTTTCTAGTGCTCTTATATGTATAGAAATTACTCTGCGGTATCATTTGCTTTGTGTGCAAAGAACTTTGTTAAATATTTGTGATGTGAGTGTACCAGAAAACAGGATTCTAAAACTTATCTGGAATGTATTTTATTTAACTTTATCTTTGAATGATGATATTTCTGGACATGGATTTCTTGGGTGACAAGTTCTCTTTTTTGTACCAATAGTTTGAATATTTCTCCTACTGCCTTCTGGCTTCCATTGTTTCTGCTGGGGAGCCAAGTGTTAATGTTACTGAGCTTCACTCAAAAGGAAGACTTTTTTTTTTTTTATTTTTTTTTTGTTTGTTTTTCCTTGCTGCTTTCAACATTTTAGCTTTCTACATTTTGACTATAGTATGTCTGGGAATAGTTCTCTTTGCTTTTAACCTTACTGGAGTTCACTGAACTTATTGCAGGTTCAAGTTGATGTTTCTCAATATAAGGGTTAGCATTAACTTTGAAATAAATAAATAAATCTTCAAAATATTATTTTTCATCATGTTGAAAAGTTTTCAAGCTTTATATTTTAAATAATTTTTTCCGTGTCTTCCTTCTAATAGTACCATTTTACATTTGTTCACTCAGTTAATGATGTCCTATATTTCCTTGAATATCTATTCTTTTTTTCATTTTTTCTCTTTTTTTTCAGATTGTATAACCTCTGTTTATCTATTTGTAAGGTTACTATTTCTTTATCTCTATTGATCTATTTGAAAGGTTACTACTAATTCCTTGGAGCTTAAATCTACTGCTGAGATTTTCTAGTAAATTTTTCGCTTGGTGAATGTGCTTTGTTGGAATTCTTATTAGTTTTAATTTGATAATTTCTATATTTTTTGGGATGGGGCTAGACATATACAATTCTATTTTAGTAAAACCTACGGAGAGAATTACATACATACATAAGCTAAAAGTACACATTATATATATATATATATTTATATATTTATTTATTATTTATTATTTTATATATATATATATATATATATATATATATTTGACAGGGAGAGTGGACAATGAGAGAGAGAGACAGAGAGAAAGGTCTTCCTTTTGCCATTGGTTCACCCTCCAATGGCCGCCACGGCTGGCGCGCTGCGGTCGGTGCACTGCGCTGATCCGATGGCAGGAGCCAGGAGCCAGGTGCTTTTCCTGGTCTCCCATGGGGTGCAGGGCCCAAGCACCTGCGCCATCCTCCACTGCACTCCCTGGCCACAGCAGAGAGCTGGCCTGGAAGAGGGGCAACCGGGACAGAATCCGGCGCCCCAACCGGGACTAGAACCTGGTGTGCCAGCGTCGCTAAGCGGAGGATTAGCCTAGTGTGCCGCGGCGCTGGCCACATTATATATTTTAAAACTTTTCCAGAATAATTTTAAATTTACAAAACAAAAATTATGAAGTAGTACAGAGTTCCCATATACCCTGCATTCAACTACCCCTGTTTTTAAGTTTGAACTTCCTTCCTTCCCTTTTTTTTTTTTTTTTTAAACAGGCAGAGTGGACAGTGAGAGAGAGAGACAGAGAGAAAGATCTTCCTTTGCCGTTCGTTCACCCTCCAATGGCTGCAGCGGCTGGTGCACTGTGGCTGGCGCACCGCACTGATCCAAAGGGAGGAGCCAGGTGCTTCTCCTGGTATCCTATAGGGTGCAGGGCCCAAGCACTGGGGCCATCCTCCACTGCACTCCCTGGCCACAGCAGAGAGCTGGCCTGGAAGAGGGGCAACCGGGACAGAATCCGGCGCCCCGACCGGGACTAGAACCCGGTGTGCAGGTGCCGCTAGGCGGAGGATTAGCCTATTGAGCCGCGGCGCCGGCCCTCCTTCCTTCCTTTTTGCCTTCCTTCCTTCCCTCCCTCCTTCCTTCTTTCATTTCTTACTTCCTGTTGTTAAGTTCTATTTTAGCATCTTTGTCACAACCTATAAACCATACCCAGCTTCCTACATTAATAATATCTCACATTAATATGATATATTTGTTACAATTCATAAATCACACCAAAATCCCCTTATTTTTTAATCAAAAATCTCTTTATCTACACCATCCCTCACATCTTCTAGTAATAAACATTTTGTACTCAGATTAAGGCTTTTTTATTTTTTAGCTCCAACATAAGAGACAGAGCATGCACTATTTATCGTTCTGTGTCTGACTTATTTCATTTAATATGTTGTCCCGCAGTTCCATCCATTTTGACAGAATTTTATTCTTTTGTGTGTTGCTGAATTGCATTTTGTTCTGTATATACACACATTTTATTTATCCATTCATTTTATGATGGATACCTTGTTAGAGTCTATACACTAACTATTGTGAATAGTGGTGCAATGAATATGATAGAGCAGGTCTGTCTTTGTTACAATACTTTCATATCTTTTGGATATATACCCATTAGTGGGATGGCTGGGTTGTGTGGCAGGTCTATTGCTATTTTTTTAAGAGAATCTCATCCTGTTTTCCATAGTCACTATACTAATTTATAATCCCACAAGCATTTAATAAGAGTTCCCCTTTCTAGTGGTACCTCATTGTAGATTTTGATTTATGTTTCCCTGATGACTAGTGAGAGTGAGGTTTTTTTGTTTTTCATTTTCCATCAATTTATTGGTCATTTGTATTTATTCAAAGTACTGTGTATTCAGGTTCTTTATTTACTAACTGGATCTGATTTTGTTATTGTTTAGTTTTTTGAGTTCTTGATATATTTTGGATATTAATGTTTTTTAAGATGAGTAGCTTGCAAATATTTTCTCTCGTCTAACAGATATTTTCTCTTTATTGTTTCCTTTGCTGTGTGGAAAATTTGAGTTTAATATAATAATATTCGTCTGGTTTTTGCTTTTGATACCTGTGTTTTGTGGGTCTTTTCCAAGAAATTACTGCCTAAGTCAATATCTTGAAGGTTTTTCTTATATGTCCTTCTAGCAATATCATGTTTCAAGTTTTATATTTAGGTCTTTGGTTAATCTTGAATTTATTTTTCAATCTCATTATTGATATCCTCTATTTAATGAATTATAGTTATTTCATAACTTCCTTTCCTTTATTTTCAAAGCATAGCTTCTATATATATATATATATATGTTTTTTGTTTAAATATTTTTGAGAGGCAGAGAGAGAGAGAGAGAGAGAGAGAGAGGGAGAGAGTACAGAGAGAGTCACAGAGATGTCTCCCTTTTGTTGTTTACCTTTAAGTATGCTTGGGAGCTGGAATTTCAATCCAGATCTTCTGCCAGAACAGCTGAAATCCAACTACTTGAGTCTTTCCAGGGTGTCAACTATCAGGCTACTAGAATTATGTTTGGCACTAGGACTTGAACCTAGGCACCAAAAGTGGAAGGGAGGCATCCCAAGAGGCATTTTAACTGCCAAACCAAATGCCCAGTCTATTTTTTTAATCATATTAATAACTCTTTTAAGGTTTTGTCTGCTAAGCCTACTTTTTCTCTTTCAAAGGCAAATTCTGTTTCCTGTTTTTTTTTTTTTTTTTTTTTTTTTCATGTGTTCAGTTACCATTTCCAGGTCTCATAGCTTTTGTTTGAAAATTGGACATTCTAGATAAATTAATTTAGTCATTCTGGAAATTGCTTTTCAACCTCCTTTACACCCTGGTCTTGCTTGTTTACTTGAGTATCTACTTGGATTGGCTATTTCCGTGATAGCCTTGTCTTCAGAGGGTTAGGTATTGAACTAAAGCTCTTTCCTGGAATGGGATTCCTCCAAATGGAATTGGGGAATTGAGAAATGTTGCCCAGCTTTCTAACCTGAGATCTCTAGGTTAGGAGCTTTGAAAACTAGAAATGTCATGTCCTTGGCTGAATCAATATAGAATAGAACCTCCATAGTGATGAACATGATGGTGTTGGGGGAAGGGGTAGGAAATAGATGAATCATGGCTCAAATGGCATCCACTTTTGCAGGTTTTTACCAAGATACATTAGCTTTTCTTAAATTATTGTGCATCCAGTCAATGTATGTTTTGGTGACTTTTTCAGAGACTTCAAATGGTTGACAATTTTTGTAATTTTCACTAGTTGTAGATATTTCACTGTAAAATGGATTCATGGAGCTCTTCAAATCACCATTTCAGCAGTCGTATATTTGTATAGAGTTTCTTGAAAACATAGTGAATGCTGTTATTAAGCCACATTAAGAAAGAATTAGAATATTTGATATCCTGTGGGAAATAACTGGGGGGGGGGTTTCCAGTTCGTGGAGGAAAAAAAAATCAAAGATTGAGGAGAAAAATCTGTGAAATTGTGACTCAAAACTGAGTGACCCTATAGAATTGAGTGGAAGATAAGATTCAAATGAATAATCCAGCAGAGAAAATTAATATTCTTATTTTCTTGAGGAAAGGGAGAGGTAACCACCTATGTGCAGAAGCATAGACTTGAACAAATTATATTGGAAAATTCTGTAACCAAGAAAAAGAATCAAGCACATGTTGCCATGGCTAAACCTATATTGTTTTGGAAGCAATGTCTCTCTTAAACATATCTTCTACTGGCTTTCAGCCAAAAGTAAGTCATTGTCTATTTGTAAATGAGAAATAATCTAGCACGTGCTATTGAAATGACACCATAGAGAGAACAGAAGACTAATGTTAAATGCACCCCTATTACATTGTATTAAATAGAAAACATTAATGCTTTCTTTGACTGTATTTTATACTAAGAAAAAAGTAACCAAATACAAGAAAGGTATTATATATACAAATGTGGCACTGTAGCTTTTCTGTTATAAACCTGAAATTAATTGCAATTGATGTAATTTAATCACTTGGTTTTATTTCTTTTTAAACATGAAAGCTTCTGTTTGTACTTTGCCTAGTGAGAGCAACATGAATCAACTTTTGATTAAAAATCGTTAGGAAGATGAACTAAGACAAAGTAAGGGAAGGTTTTGGCAAGTAATAGTCACTCAAATATCAGCTACTACAAAGAAAACCTGATTGCATTTCTTTGCTTGATTTTCCTGATTGTGTAGTTCACCATGTGCCACAGTACTTTCGATAGTCTTAAAAAAAAAGTCATCTTTCTACAAAATTAAAATACTGCGGTTAGTTTTGTATATTAACTATTTGTCTACAAAGAATGAGATCTTTTTGTAAAATTAGAACATTTCTTATTAAAAACATGTGTTGCTAAACTATGCATTCAATAAAAATCACCCTAGTAGCCAGAGAATAATAACAATTCAGTTTCCTAAGGTGCCTAATATCATATTGAATATCCCTGTAGCTACTCTACTTTGAAATTATACTTTAAAATGAATCTCTTCCTTTAGCTAAATGAATTCCATTATAAAGTAATATTAAACATTTACATGATATTTATATTTTAAGAAATGTCTAGTGAAGATCGAATTATTAGGCATTGCCATGCTAATTAATTTTTATCTGTTGACTTAAAAGATTAAGATATTTTCCAAAGTCTTTATCATCCATTTTCAATTGTTCCATCTGGATAATTAGCCAAAACCCTCTCATCATAATTTGTATGTTTATATGGGTCTTATATTATTGTTATCACCTGCACTCTCATTGTCTTCATTTTGCTCTGTAGTAGTCCTCAATCATGGTGTTAGTTACAGAGATCCACCGCCCCACCCCGCAGTGGATGCTTGAAACCATAGGTGATGCCCAATCCTAGTATGTTTTATTTTTTCTTAAACATATAAAGATAAATTTGATGTTTTTTTTTTCTATCCTAATAATTATAACACACTGTGGCTATAACTTGAACAGTTTGAGATTGGACAGCAAAACTAGCACATATTTATTTTTTCTGCTATACAATTTCATAGACAGAAGATGCACTCTTACCATAGATCTTGGAGACATCATCATATGATTTTGTCCTTTCCTTATTTAGTTTAGAACCTTCAACTTTTCACTTGCAGCATTATTCAGTTTGTCTTTAGTATATTCTAATTGCCAGCATTACTACTTTCATACTTTGGGGCTATTGTTAAGTAAATAAAGTTACTTGAACACAAGCACTTCTATATGATGACAACTGATCTGATGATCAAGATAGTTACGAAGGGACTAAAGGCAGTAGTGTACACAGCATGGATACTTTGGACAAAAGGGTGATTCATGTCCTTGATTAAATATATCTTTATTTTAATGTGTACTTACCTGTCAATTTTTTCAGATCACTTTACTATGCCACTCCCATTAATCTAAGGGCATTCTACCTCCCTCCTCCACTGTTCACTTTGTAGTTCATTTTTTAAGGATTTTTTAAAAATTTTTATTTGAAAGTCAGAATTACAGAGAGAAAGAGAGATCTTCCAAATGCTAATTCATTCCCCAAATAGCCACTATGGCCCAGGCTGGGCCAGGCCAAAACCAGGAGCCAGGATCTTCACCTGGGTCTCTCACATGGTATAGAGGCTCAAGCACTTGCTTTCCCAGGCATACTAGCAGGGAGCCGGTTCAGAAGTGGATCAGCTGGGACTCAAACTGGTGCCCATATTGAACTCCAGTTTAGCAGATGGCAGCTTAACCTGTATGTCACAGCACTGGCCCATTTGTAATTGTTTTTTCTAGAGCAAATTTATTTTTTGACAGGAATAGTGGTTCCCATATTTGAAGACAAATGGATTATAAGTTTTCTGTAACTTTTTACATGCGAACATGTTAATAAAGCATTATTAAAAAATAATGAACTGCAAAACTCTTAATATTTAAGTTTATACATTTTTAGGAAATCATGTTTATAATAGTAACTCAGGAGAACATACCAAGTAATGCTTATCGTTCAGATACTCTCTCTTGTTTCATTCCAGTCCTAAATACACTGAAAGAAACACTGTACTGTTTGTGAGGTTTCAATAACAGATGCAATTTATATATTTTGAACTTCAGGACTTGGCAAGATGGCGGAATAGGAAGGGAGCACACTGATAGTCCGGGGAGAGACAGTTTAATAAAAGTGGAGATACTGCAGGTTCAAGGAAGAGTAGGGGAGGAAACAGCAGAAGAAACTCTTCCGGAACAAGTGATTCACAGTGGACCTGCGTGGAGAGCGTGGGAGCCCACAGTTCGGGACACCAGCGGCAGACTCAACACACCAGCGCTGGAACGCGAGGTGAGCCGAACCTCAATAGCCCGAGACACCGGCAGGCAAGCGGAGAGAGGAGACTAGAGGGAACGACCCCCGGGGGGGGGGGGGGAGTTCACCAGGCTAACTGGAAGAGAGAGAGAGAGAGAAAAAAAGGTGACTGGTACGGACATGGGTTTCTCTCTCTCGGCTCACCTCTCAAGGGCGAGCAAGACAAAGAGCAGGCACCATCTTGGACCTACGTCATAAGCAGAGCGACCTCAGGTCTGCACCGGCCCTGAGCCTAGCAGAAAAACCTGACTCTGGGCGGGGCGAATTAACAGGAGATTAGGACCTAGTAAATTTGTGGTGCTACTGAACTGAGACTGTGAAAAAAGAGATGGTGGGGGAGAGAACTCACGGAATTCACGTGAGTACTCTCCAGAGACGCTACAATTCCGTAATTTTGGCAACCCAGTGGGAGACTGAAGGAGAATCTGAGCCCACTCTGAGGGCAGAACAGATTCCCTGTGTGGTCCTTGGGAAAGAGCTTCCGATCTCTGGCTCCTGTGGGTATATCATTTGCCTGCTAACTACCTCCAACTTCGTTCAGCTGTGCGGAATTACTTCCCTTTTGAATCAAAAAAGAAAGAAAGAGAGAGAGAGAGATCTACCACGCCTAACCTGGGAGTATCACCTTTGGCACACCAAACAGAGCTCTCAGGCCACACCCATCTCAAGCCTCTAAGGCTCCATCAAAAACAGACAGTCCACTTAATCTAGAGTCATAGTATAACAAGAAAAAGCACCACAGTGAAGAAACCAAATATCTCCAATATGCCAAATAACAAACGCAAAAACCGAGGTAATAAAAACAAGGAAGTCACCATGACGCCCCCAAATGAAAAAGACACCCCAATTCAAGATTATGAAGATGATGAGATAGAAGAAATGCAAGAAGCAGATCTCAAAAAATTGATAGAACCTTAAGAAGTTCTCAAAAACAAATTCTTGAACTACAGAAATCCTTAATGGACAAGATAGAACATCTCTCTCGTGAAAATGAAATTTTAAGGAAGAATCAAAATGAAACGAAACAACTAGTACAACAGGAATCTGTGATAGTGACGAGAAATCATAACGAAGTGAAGAATTCAATAGATCAAATGAAAAACACAATAGAGAGCCTTACAAACAGAATGGGTGAAGCAGAAGAGAGAATATCAGACTTAGAAGATAGAGAACAGGAAAGGATACAGTCAGACCAAAGAAAAGAAGAGGAAATTAGAAATCTAAAACATATTGTCAGGAATCTTCAGGATACTATTAAAAGACCCAACATCCGAGTTCTAGGAGTTCCTGAAGGCATGGAGAGGGAGAAAGTATTAGAAGGCCTTTTTAGTGAGATATTAGCAGAAAATTTCCCAGGTTTGGAGAAGGACAGAGAAATCCTAGTATAGGAAGCTCACAGAACCCCTAATAAACACGACCAAAAGAGATCCTCACCACGACACGTTGTAATTAAACTCTCCACAGTGAAACAGAAAGAAAAGATTCTAAAATGTGCAAGAGAGGAACGTCAGATTACTCGCAGAGGATCTCCAATCAGACTCACAGCTGACTTCTCATCAGAAACCCTGCAAGCTAGGAGGGTATGGTGAGATATAGCCCAGGTACTAAGAGAGAACAACTGCCAGCCCAGAATATTATATCCTGCAAAGCTATCATTTGTGAATGAAGGTGAAATAAAGACTTTTCATAGCAAACAGAAATTGAAAGAATTTGTTGCCACTCGTCCAGCCCTGCCAAAGATGCTTAAAGATGTGTTACACACAGAAACACAGAAACACGGTCATCAATATGAAAGAAGGTAAAGGAAGGAAACCTCACAGCAAAAGATCACAGGGAATTCAAAGCATATATTAGAACTTATCTTTGGCAAATGGCAGGGCAAAGTTACCACTTACCATTAGTCACATTGAACGTTAATGGCCTGAACTGTCCAGTTAAAAGACACCGATTGGCTGATTGGGTTAAGGAACAAAACCCATCTATTTGCTGCTTACAAGAAACACATCTTTCCAACAAAGATCCATACAGACTGAAAGTGAAAGGCTGGAAAAAGATATACCATGCCAACAGAAATGTAAAAAGAGCGGCCGTAGCCATCTTAATATCGGACAACATAAACTTTACCACAAAAACTGTTAAGAGAGACAAAGAGGGACACTATATAATGATTAAGGGATCAATTCAACAGGAAGATATAACAATTATCAATGTATATGCACCTAACTACAGGGCACCGGTTTATCTAAAAGATTTATTAAGTGACTTAAAGGGAGACTTAAACCCCAATACAATAGTACTGGGGGACTTCAATACTCCACTCTCAGAAATAGACAGATCAACAGGACAGAAGATCAACAAGGATGCAGTAGATTTAAACGACACTATAGCCCAAATGGATCTAACAGATATATACAGAACTTTCAATCCTACAGCTAAAGATTTTACATTCTTCTCAGCAGTACATGGAACCTTCTCTAGGATTGACCACATACTAGGCCATAAAGCAAGTCTCAGCAAATTCAAAAGAATTAGAATCATACCATGCAGCTTCTCAGACCATAAAGGAATGAAGTTGGAAATTAGCAACTCAGGAATCCCTAGAGCATACGCAAACACAATGAGATTGAACAATATGCTCCTGAATAAACAATGGGTCATAGAAGAAATTAAAAGAGAAATAAAAAAATTTTCTGGAAGTAAATGAGGATAACAGCACAACATACCAAAACTTATGGGATGCAGCAAAAGCAGTGTTAAGAGGAAAGTTTATAGCAATAGGTGCCTACATCAAGAAATTGGAAAGGTACCAAATAGATGAGCTTTCAATTCACCTCAAGGATCTAGAAAACCTACAGCAAACCAGACCCAAATCTAGTAGGAGAAGAGAAATAATTAAAATCAGAGAAGAAATCAACAGGATTGAATCCAAAAAACATTCCAAAAAATCAGCCAAACGAGGAGCTGGTTTTTTGAAAAAATAAACAAAATTGACACCCCATTGGCCCAACTAACTAAAAAAAGAAGAGAAAAGACCCAAATCAATAAAATCAGAGATGAAAAAGGAAACGTAACAACAGACACCACAGAAATAAAAAGAATCATCAGAAATTACTACAAGGACTTGTATGCCAGCAAACAGGGAAACCTATCAGAAATGGATAGATTCCTGGACACATGCAACCTACCTAAATTGAACCAGGAAGACATTGAAAACTTAAATAGACCCATAACTGAGACAGAAATTGAAACAGTAATAAAGGCCTTCCCAACAAAGAAAAGCCCAGGACCAGATGGATTCACTGACATTTAAAGAAGAACTAACTCCAATTCTTCTCAAACTATTCAGAACAATCGAAAAAGAGAGAGTCCTCCCAAATTCTTTCTATGAACCTCAGATTTTTAAAATTTATTTAACACTTTAAAATAAGTTAATAATTTACTAGAATGTTGAAATTGTGATTGTAGAACTTTCCATGCTATTTTTCTATACCTGGTGTGTATATTGATAGACTTCTGTGACTGTCATTGCTAATTTTTATTTTCTTTTGTTCTTAATAATTATAAAGTATTTATCATTTTTAAAATCTTTTCAACTTGATGTTTCTTCCTTTTTTTAAGATTTACTTATTTTATTTGAAAGGCAGAGTTTTATATATATATATATATATAGAGAGAGAGAGAGAGAGAGAGAGAGAGAGGTCTCCCATCCTCTGGATCACTTCCCAGATGGCTGCAATGGCCAGGGATGTGCCAACCAAAGCCAGGAGCCAGGAGCTTCTTCTGGGTCTCCTACACTGGTGCAGGGTCCCAAGGACTTGGGCCATCTTCCACTGCTTCCCCAGGCCATAGCAGAGAGCTGGATTGGAAATGGAGTAGCTGGGACTTGATCTGGCACCCATAAGAGATGCCAGCACTGCAGGCATCAGCTTTACCTGCTACACAGTGCCGGCCCCTCTTCTTATTTTTAAACTGTGAATATTTTCTTCACATGAAACTTTCTCTGGGAGGGTTTTGTGTGTGTGTGTGTGTGTGTGTTGTGAATACAGCCATAGTCTTTTACATTGATTAAATGACTAATGACTATTATAAACAGGAAACATATCTACATAACCAGTATCCATACCAAGAAACAGATATTACCTTCTTCCCAAAAATTTACCTTACATCTGTTTTAAAGTCATTACCCTCCTCTAGCAGGGTAATTTTCCCATTGTTCACTATAGAGACCAGTTTATTTTTTTTTAATTTTTCTATGAATATGAATATACAGTATTATCATCTGAATTTTTGGTTAAATTACCACCATGATATTCATTCAAATTATTTTAATATGACTGATATTTGTTTATTCTCATTTCTACATAATTTAACATATGAACATATATTTTGTGAAGGTATAGAATGTTACCAGTATCAGCACACTTAGAAGAAAATTTGGGAAAACAAAAGAAAGAAAATAGCATCGACCATTCCAGCTGTTACTTTCATTCTTTTTTTTTTTTTATTTGACAGGTAGAGTTATAGACAGTGAGAGAGAGAGACAGAAAAAGGTCTTCCTTCTGTTGGTTCACTCCCCAAATGGCCGCCACGGCTGGCGCTGCGCCAATCCAAATACAGGAGCCAGGTGCTTCTTCCTGGTCTCCCATGCGAGTGCAGGGGCCCAAGCACTTGGGCCATCCTCCACTGGCCTCACGGGCCACAGAAGAGAGCTGGACCAGAAGAGGAGCAACCAGACCTAGAACCCAGTGCCCATATGGGATGCTGGCACCTCAGGCAGAGGATTAACCAAGTGAGCCAAGGCGCCAGCCCCCAACTGTTACTTTCACTTGTAATGCATGTATTCAAGATGACAACACATCATGAGTGGTATCACAAGACATCTGAACAATCAGGATAGTTGTGTCACTCAGGCTTTTTGGCTTCCATGATGGTACCCAGGTATCTGAGAAATGACAAGTCAATTTGCTGAATAGAAGAAGGCTGATAGAAGAGGACGCATGCAGATATGTTTGTCCTGCTAAGATTTCACAAGAAGGAAAATAGAGGAAGTGAATGAGTGAAGATTAAAAGTACACATGAATAAAATAATTCAAAAGTGTGACATGACTTTGTATAAAAATGTGGTACTACAACTCAAAAGGAACTACTCTAGAATTTTTATCTAAACAAGGTTAGGTATTCCTTTACAAAGTGCTCTCAGAATTGCTTTTCTTTTCTTTTTTTTAAAGATTTATTTAATTATTTGAAGGTCAGCGTTAGAGAGAGAGAATGAGAGAGTAAGAGAGAGAGAGATCCATCCCCTAGTTCAGTTCCCAAATGGTCTCAATGTCCAGGACTGGGCCTAGCCAAAGCCAGGGGTTTCATTCCAGTTTCCAAAATTGGTGAAGGACTATTAGAACTTGGTGCATGTCTGTTGCTTTCCCAGGTGCAATAGCAAGGAGCTGGATTGGAAGTGGAGCAACCAGAACTCAAATCAGCATCCATATGATATGTTGGCACAGCATTGCTCTTCTTCAGAAAATACTTACTAGAGAAAATATTGAATCAATGAGCCAACTTTTCATTCACAATTTGGCTTTGGATGGGCCTAGCTCTGGTCATTGCAGCCATTTGGGAAGGGATCCAGCAGATGGAAGACCTTTCTCGCTGTCTTTCCCTTTCTCTGACTATAACTCTACCTCTCAAATAAATAAAGTCTTTCAGAAAAAAAAAAAGAATTGGAATAAGGGGCAGAATAGGCATTTCTTAAAATATGAAATATAAATGAGAAAATACGGAGAGAGAAAGAGAGAGAGAGAAACTTTCATTCAACTGGTTCACATCCCAAATGGCTTCAATGACCAGGGCTGAGCCAGGCTAAAGCCAGGAGCCAGGAGCTTCATCAGGGTAGGGTCTACCACATGTGTGCGGGTGTCCAAACACATGGTCTACCTTCTACTGCTTTTCTGAGGTCATTAGCAGGGAGCAGGATTAGAAGTGGAGAAGCTGGGACCTGAACTGACACTCATACAGGCATTGCAAGCAAGGGCTTAACCTTTTGCACCACAATACCAGCCTCAACATTATATTTTAATTCTATTTTTCTACATACTTTTGAATACCCTTATATATCACCCTGTTCTCTGCATCACTTTCTCTTATTATTTTTCTCCATCATTTTTTTTTGAAAATTAATTTACACTTTGTTCAAGTTTAATTGTTCTGTATTCATTACAAAATCCTAAGTCTGTCCTTGAGTTTCAACTTCTATTGCAGTGTTCAATTTTGTTCCTTTTTGAAACCTGATAGGTCACTTATTATGTTGATTACTCCTTGTAGGTATTTTCAATCTTGTACTTTATTTATTAGGCAATGCTATTTTGCCATACTATTTGATAACTCCACTATTTGTTCAATTTATAGTTCTGCTTGTTCTTACTCTACTTTTATTTGAAAAGATATTTGCTCTTTGTAATGTTGGTTTTCTTTGGGAAATTTTATATGCGAATTCTCTGTGGCCTTGGAGGAGTATTGTACAGAGGATTTGAAGGTGCTTAGGGCTTCCAATCTAAAGTAAATCTCTCTTATTTGATTTGGGGCTGTAAACCCTCAGAGGCTCACCTTATAGTGGCAACTTTTCAAGGATGCTAACAACATTGCACTTTTCTCTAGCCCAAAGCAATTTTCTTTACTATCACCTAGTTATGTAGAATAAATGAATTAAAAATACTGCATAAGAAACTTATCTGAAGACCTATCAGGGACTAAGTTGTAGAAAAGACACATTTGAAATATCTTAGTATTACAAAGGGAGAACTCAAGGAGATAGTAGAATGTACCGCCATGAAGTTTATTAGAGAAATCTGTATGGAGTTATAGCATTAGCAATGGAAGAATAAAGGCATTTTTTTCTCTCATACATTAAATATTTACAATCTTTGGGTTGATGGTTTTAAAATATAAATTAGATCACATAATTTCTTTGTTTATATCCCTCCATTAGCTTCCAACTACTGGTAGAATAGAATATAAACTCTTTAACATTGTTTAAAAGACGTTGCTTTTTCATCCTTCATTTTCCTGTTGACCTTCTTTTCTTCTTTCCCACTGATTAATCAAGCTGGAATTGCTCATGTTTTCTTCCTTTCTTTATAGTACACAAAGCTCTTTTAGCACAGTACCTCAGACCTGGGTGTTTCCTCTAAATTCACACTACAAATGAAATTCCACTAGAATTTCTTTTGGATAATAATTACAGATATTCAGACCAACTGGTCTCAAATCTTTCTTGAGCACTGATTATTTTAAAGCTGCCCAAGTGACCATGATGTTGACATAATACATGGGAAACTATCACACCAATGTTTGTACCTCACTCTTCACCTTAAAGAACACTCAAATATCACTTTCTATAATCTAGACTATCCTTTTTTATTGATTTAAGTTTAATTCATCATATTTATCATTATTTATTCAAGAGGGCACAAGTTTAATTCAGTTTACTTATGAGTTTCTGGAAACCAGGACAGAATTTAAGAGACTGTGAGATCTTGATACTTACTTTTGAGGGATGAGATTTATTTTTCCTGTGTCTCACTGATTTCTGATTCCAGACTTATGAATACTACTACTAAAGATATCCACAGTCCCACAGTAACAATGTGCACTGTGGCTTTCTAACACTATCTAATCAAAAGAACCAGAATTCCTTGGAGAAGTGACTCAATCTAGGACTGTGGAAGGCTAGACATACAATAGTCCTGAAGCATTTTGAAATGACAGAAAGTAGGAAACTATTTTTAAAAAAAGTAAATATAACAACCCCCCAGTGCAGGGAGTATGTGAAAGAACATGGGAGTGAACAGGAAGAACATTTAGTGGTCCCATGTGGAACAATTAGAACATCAATATAAAGTATCATCCAAAGTGCGAAATAACTTTGAATGTGTTTATGCTTGCATAGCGAGTGTATACATTTAAGAGATGAGTTAAGTAGGCAATTTACTATGGAGAGAAATTTGAAACAATTTATGTTGAAAATTTAAACTTAAGAGGATAAAACAGGATGCCTTACTTTTTAAGTGTGGTTTGAAGTTACCTCATTGGAAAGAAATCACATCTGATCTCTTTGAATCTTGCAGTTTCTACCATCCCTGATTATTTATTTTTGTTTTCTTATTGTTTCACTTTTGCAATCTGTTTCTTCAAATACACGTTTTTCAGTTATTTATTACTGTTTTGGAGTGAAAGAAATTCACTCCCAGCATCATGCTAAGCAAATATAGTTGGTGGCCATGAATGCGGACAATAAGAAAGCTTTGCTTAATGCTCTCTTTACTAAAATCCTAACATTATTATTTAGCAGAAATTGAAAAAGTACCTCAAAATTTACACAGAATCACAGAAGACAAAGGATTATCAAAGATATAAGAATTTTGTTAAAGAAAAAAATAAGGGAGATCATACTTCTGATTACAACATGAATTATAAAGCAATTATAATTAAAGAGTGTGGCACTTATAGAAAGATAGAGATAAATCAGACAAAATAAAGAGCCCAGAATTAAAACAAATATATGACCAAGTTGCCTTTGATGAGGGTGACAAGCACACACATGGTGAAGGTATAGTCTTCATAACAAATGGTTTCCAGAAAAATGGGTGTCCAGGTAAAAAAAATAAATAAATTTGTCTGTAATTTCTACCAAACACAAAAATCAACTCAAAATGGATTAATGATTTAAATGTAAAACTTGGAATTGTAAAACCCCTAGAGGAAAACTCCTTGGAATTGTAACACTCCTAGGGAAAATCTTCATCAAGATTTTTCCTAGCAGTGATTACTTAGATATGACACCATAAACACAGACAGGCAAAAATAAAAATAGACATGTAGGGCTGCAGAAAACTAAGACTTCTGCACAGGAATAAAAACCACCAAAAGAATAAAAATATAGCTTACAGAATGACTGAAAATATTTCCAAATCATGTATCTTATAAAGGGTTAATATTCAAAATATATGTTATACCTACAACTCAATGGCAAAAAAAAAAAAAAAAGATTGAAAAATAGAAAAAGGACCTGACTAGACATTTCTCCAAAAAACCTTACAAATGTGAAATAGGTATGAAAAACATATATCAAAATTTATGAAAAATACATGAAAAACTTTCAAAATCACAAACTACCAGGGAAATGAGAATCAAAATCAAAATGAGGTAATTTCCTCATACTATCAGAGCAGGATAACCTTACTAAAAGATACGAAGTATAGCAAGTATTGAGATCTCTGAATATACAATGAAGCAGGCACTACGGAAAACAGAATGGGGTGTCCTCAAAAAACTAAAAATAGAATTATAATATGATCCAATAAACCCACTTTTGATTAGACATCAAATGAATTGAAATCCAAATTTTTTCTTTTAAGATTTATTCATTTAACCAGAAGACAGTAACTGAGACAGAGACAGAGAGAGGGAGCGGGAAGGAGAGAGAGAGAGAGAAAGAGAGAGAGAGATCTTCCATCCACTGGTTAATTCCCCAGATGGCTGCAATCCAAGAGCCTCTTCTGGGTCTCCCAAGAACTTGGGCCATCTTCTGCTGCTTTCCCAGGCACATTTGCAGGGACCTGGATCAGAACTGGGACATGAACCGGCACCCAAATGAGATGCTGGTATTGCAGGCTGCAGCTTTACTGGCTACGCCATAACGACATCTCCAAAATCCAGATCTTAAAGAAATATCTGTACTCCCATGCTCACTGCAGCATTATTCATAGTATCTAAAATATGGAAACAGGCCGGCGCCGTGGCTCAATAGGCTAATCCTCTGCCTGCGGCGCCGGCACACCGGGTTCTAGTCCCAGTTGGGGCACAGGATTCTGTCATGGTTGCCCTCTTCCAGGCCAGCTCTCTGCTGTGGCCAGGGAGTGCAGTGGAGGATGGCCCAAGTGCTTGGGCCCTGCACCCCATGGGAGACCAGCAGAAGCACCTGGCTTCTGCCTTCGGATCAGCACCGTGCGCTGTCCCTGGCACGCCGGCCACAGCGGCCATTGGAGGGTGAACCAACGGCAAAAGGAAGACCTTTCTCTCTGTCTCTCTCTCACTGTCCACTCTGCCTGTCAATAAATAAATAAATAAATAAATAAAAAACATATGGAAAAAACCTAAACATCTCCTGACAGATGAATGGATAAGGAAACTCTGGTATGATCAATCAGTCTTAAATCAGAAGGAAATTTTGCCATTAGATAAAACATGGGAGAACCTGGGCATTGCTCTAAATGAAATAATCCAATTATACGTGTTCAATATTGTATGATCTCACTTTTAGAAATTACCTAAACTTTAAAACTCAATGAAAATATAATAGAATGGTGGTTAGTAGGGACCATGGATGCGGTTGTTGTTTTTCAATTTCTTTAAAGTTACAAGTGGTCCAGATGAATAAGTTCTAGAGCTGTACTCTATAGCATAATGCTTATAGCTAACAATACCGTAACATACAGTTAAAAATTTAAGATGGCAGATCTTAAGTGTTTTTACTACCAAATAACAACAGCAATAAATAAAGAAACACAATTACATTTTGCAGTCAGTACCTATGTCTGTTGCCTTGATTAGGTGATGATTAGATGGTGTATGCATATAGCCAAACCAAACAGATTGTATGTATTACACATGTACATATTTTTGCATATCAATTGTACTTCAATAAAGTTTTTTAAAGAGGTGTTTTGCTTATAGAAAATTGTATAAGAACGTATTTTAAAGCAGTAATAATAACAAAATCAAAACCAGTCTACTTTTTTTCTTACTACAATGCAATGATAAATAAGAATAATGGCAGTTGCAAATACTCCTCTGAAAAATCCTTGTAGTAAAAATTAAGCTTAGCAACATTTTGAATAAATGGATTTGAAGTTTCAAGTTGACATTTTAGTGATTTAGATAAATCTTGTTTTTAGATAAGAGGGTTAGTAAAGTCATTAAGTATGCATCAAATGCTAAGTTCAGACTAATAGGAAAGTTACTGTAAGTTATATTTGAATTTCTGAAAATGGCATATAAATCAGGGTACAAACAGCAGAGAAAAATTACAGTTATTTGAACAAAGTTTACTAGAACTGTTATTGGGGATTGGAGTAATGGTGATTGCCTAAAAAGCGTTAAAGAGACACAAAACTATGGAGGAGACAAAACCTCCAGGATTGAGATAAATCATCTAAGAAAGGTCTATCCCTTCCCAGTGCATAGATCCTAAAGTTGTCGGAGAGTGATGCAGCTCACTGGGCTGGTGGGCTGGGAAGAAATTCTCTGAAATGATTGCAAAACTCAATGAAAATTAGTGGTACGGAAGAGAGGGAGATGCACTTTACAGAGGAGTGTCACATTGACAGCAAAGCTGCTGTGTGGAGTGCAGGTGCCTATTTGTCAGCACTTCGCTACCAGCTATACAAGGACCTATGAGAGCCAATGCGAAACTCTACCTAGGCGGCCTGCTTCATCTCCCACTCTGCTGTGAATACATGTAATGTGTCTGTGCCAGAAGAAGTCATCTAGTTCCCTGACGAGAAAAAGAAAATGCCCACCCTGCAGAATCCTGATAAAAGCGCTGCAGCGCGACCAGGAGGAGAAACCTCTTGTTCCCCCACTGTCTCTCTAGCGCGAGCCCATCTAACAAGAGGAGGATATTAAATGAGGTCAGCTCTATTGTCACGGAGCAATAAACTCAGAAACAATAAAGAGAAACTGGCACAATAGGAAAAAGTAAATCTAATATACCCAAGGCCATGTGAGGTTGATTGAGGGAATTCTAATGGCATTTTATTTTTCAAAAACTGTTGAGTTTTAATAATATATAAGCTTCAAAATAGTACTTTTAAAATTGCTTTTCTTTAATGAACACTTCATTCTTCATGGAACTGAATTTGCATAACTTCCAATCATTCACACGCCTTCTGTTGAACTATCTTTGGCTACCTGCTGCAAGGAATTATAAGTAAACTTATTCAGACATTTTTATGAAAGATTAATAAGCTTGAGCCAACAATGTTCATGCTCTTTAAATGTTTCCTTAGAAAGGGAACTCCTTTCTTTGGCTTAGAAGTGGGTATTACTCATCTCTGCTTTTATTCCCTGGTCCACAGACTAAATGCTCCTTGATATTCTCTGTTGGTGACTTGGGAAACAAAGACACCTGAAGTCGCTATCTTATCAAAGATATCAACTTACTGGCCCACCGGATAGTCATCTGACACATCCCCTGAATCAGTGCTGCTGAAAGCATTGCTGTCTGCCGTGAAAGGACCAGTGACAATTTGTTGTTGCAAATTCAAACTTATAGTGAAAGTAAGAAGCTAAACACAAGCAAAATTTGGGAGGTATAATATGCTCAATGAATCTAATATTTTTAAATGGGGCTTATTTTTGGCTTTTCACTTCATATTTTTTGGTAATTTTTAAAATTATTTTCCACAAAATAACCAGTAGACTATGGATTGCAATAAGTAAAACCATCCCTTTACCACTGATGATAGAACTCTGCCTGGTCAAATTCACACATTTATTGCTTAGCCTTTCTGTAATGTGAACCTAGCTCTAGGGAGGAAACTGTGTTTTGTCATGATGAACTTAGAAAGATTCTATTCATTAATGACAAAAGCTGGCTTAAAATGATTCACAAAGAATAGAGAGGAAAGACTAAAGAAATAATACAAAAGTGTTAAAGGAAAGGAAAGAATAAAGACAAGGACACAAAAAGAGTTGAAAGTGATGTGAACATTGAATATGTTTATTTCCATTCCAGCTTCTTGCCTCCCACAGAGATAGAAACATTGAGCATAGACTGATCTCATGTGAAAATAGGAACAGTTATTATTTAACAGTGAAGGAATAAACACGTATTCGTATGAATGTGGGACGCTTCACACTGAGACACCTAATTTGAGTGGGTCAAAAAGTTACCCATAAATTAAATAGAAAAAGAAGTGATACCTAGGTACATCCTAGACCCAGTCTGTGGCAGGAAGAGGGAAATCAGAGAGCTCGTATGTCCAGATATGGTCTGGGCGTGCACCCTGATCCTGGTTGCAACAGGTGCTTCTTGGGAATTTGGGCACATCAAACCTGTTAAAGAGGTAGAAACGCTTTGCAGGTGTAAAAGAGTTCCAGGTTACAGCTTCCCTAAGGTTTAACTGCCTAGTTACACCATATTGAATCAAGGAAGAGGAGAAAGATTGAGTTATAAACAGTAAACAACACAATTATCCTTCAGAGAAATTTCATTCAAAAATTTTTTATCAATAATAGTCACATACCTATGAATGCAGCAATTTTAGTTATTTAGAATTCAGTGCAATATTTGTATAAATACTTATAGTTTACTTATTAACTAAACATAAATATCACTGTGATAAAACTAGATAATTGATTTTTCATGTTTTTATCATTACCATTTTTTATGTTAAAGGCTGTGATTAAGGGCGGCATTTAATGCAGTTTGTCTATTTGATTTTTAGAATTTCCATGTCCCTCATTAGAGAACCTATTTTGAGTCTCATATAATTTGCTTTCAATCTAGCTTCCTTCTAATGTGTGCCCTAGGAAGAAGCAGATGACAATTTCAGTACTTAGGTCCCGGCCACCAATTTGACGGATCCTGAGTGAAATTTGAACTCCAATTTCAGCCTGATCCAGCCCTAGCTGATATGGGCATTTAGGGAGTGCATCAGTGAATGGAAGCTATCTCTCTCTCTCTTTCCCTCTCTCTCCCACTCTCCCTCTCTCCCTTCCCTCTCTCCCTCCCTCCTTCTCTATCTCTTTTACATAAGATGAAAAAATAAATAATTCATATAAAAACTATAATCATTTCAAAATTTTAAAATGCAGAAACATACATCATTTGACACAGGATAGTTCTATCAGAAGAAAAGAGATCCAAATAGCAGTCAATGTTGTCTAATAAGGGTATAGTGACTCAATTACATAAAAGGGGTGAGTTCTGGAGACTTACCATGGAGCAAAGTGACATAGTTAACACTACTGTGATGCATAGCTAATTTGTTAAAAAGAGTAGATCTGATCTTAAGTGTTCTTACCACTAAAAAAAAAAAAAACCTAAATAAACAAAGGTGTAATATGAATGTTTTGGTGGTAATGGATATGTTTATGGTAATGATTGTAGGGATGGTTTAATATGATTATACTTATCCCAAACCTATCAAGCTGTAGACATTAAGAATGTATAGATTCTTATATAAAAATTCCCACCATTGTTGGAAAATAATATATGAAGGACTACTATATTAAAGATATGAGAGTATGGACAAAAGAAATCATTATTAGCTTTATTTGAAGCATGATTAAGGCTGTATTGATTCTCTTTTAAATGAGAACTTCAGTTTGTTCTTAAAATAAGAGTAATTTGACTTCATTTTGTAACAAAAAAAGAGAATGAAGACAAAGAACAGCTGATTTCCAATGTCAATTAATGAAAGACCTACTTTCAGCTTTATATTTTTTCTATGAAGGCAATAAGAATCATAACACTTGTTACTTTTTTAAAATATTTATTTTATTTGAGAGGTAGAATTACAGACAGTGAGAGGGTGACAGAGAGAGGGAGAGACAGAGAGAGAGGTCTTCCCTCCGTTGGCTCACTCCCCAAATGGCCTCAATGGTCGGAGCTACGCCAATCCGAAGCCAGGAACCAGGAGCTTCTTCCGGGTCTTCCACATGGGTGCAGAGGCCTAAGGACTTGGGCCATCTTCCACTGCTTCCCTAGGCCACAGCAGAGAGCAGGATTGGAAGTGGAACACCCAGGACTAGAACCAATGCCCATATGGGATGTCGGCACCTCAGGCAGAGGATTAACCTACTGTGCCACAGTGCCAGCACAAACTTGTTGCTTTTCAAAAAAAATATAAATGCCAGGAAATGACTACTCTCCCATCTTTAGTGTATTTTAGCATTTCAATACACTTGAGATGTGTGATGAATCTAAAGAAGTCACATATACAATAATGTCCACCTTCAATAAAAACGTTATTTTGAAATTTGCTTAATAATTATTATTTCTTCTTACAGTTTCATGTTTTGACATATAAAAGTTCTCTCAGATAGTCATTATAGAATTAAAAAATGGCTTTCTACAGAAATTACCATTTTCATGACATATTTGGTCATGCTGCCTACCGTCTATCTCATTTGTCTGAAAGTTTCTATTACTGCAATTATTTTCAATGGATAAAGGAGCCAAGTCTTTTTTCCTGAAAAATTTCATAAACCTTGTATAATATGTTGTCTCTTCAATTCTTCCAGACCCCATTACGACCCATTAATGTATTAGCTATTTTGTTTATATATTAAGATAATAATTTGAAAAATCATGAAAATTCATTTTCAAACACTCTGCTGGCTATACCAGAGAATTTAAACTCATATATATGTTTATGAATAACAGGAAAGACCTAGACCCAGGGATAAAGTACTAGTAAATTTAAGTATGGATCATGAGATTGGATCACTCATTGCTATACTACATGATAAATTATAGAACACTATCAAAATAAAAATAATATTCAGAAAGACATTACTAGCACATGTCAGTTTTCATAGAGAAATGTAATTTTTGAGAACCGTCAGGCGTATCAAATACTACAGCACATTTCATAGTACAGTGTAGAGGAAAGCTAATTGAAGAGCCCTTGAGTCAGTTCCCCTCTCACCTGCAATTGATATTTGAGTCTACTAACTATATTCTCACAGTGTTCTGTGACTTACTTACAAGGGAAAGCATACATAATGTAGTTAAAATTTCACTAATAAAGGCAAAGGACTGAAATTGTCACTTACCAAAATTACCCCCACTATTTTGTCATCAATTTATTAATATTGTGAGACAAAATATTAAGGAAATTTACTTCAGTTTTCTTCAATATCTCCATGTAAGCTTCTCTACTTGTGTTTCTCTGTACACCTTCGAATTACTACAAAAGTGCTATTGGTTCTCAATAAATATGCTTATTTTAATATGCTCATTTTTTTGTTGTTTTTGTTTTTGTTTTTGTTTTTTTTGTTTGTTTGTTTGTTTGTTTTTGACAGACAGAGTGGATAGTAAGAGAGAGAGACAGAGAGAAAGTTCTTCCTTTGCCATTGGTTCACCCTCCAGTGGCCGCCACGGCCGGCGCACCGCACTGATCCGATGGCAGGAGCCAGGTGCTTCTCCTGGTCTCCCATGGGGTGCAGGGTCCAAGCACTTGGGCCATCCTCCACTGCCTTCCCGGGCCACAGCAGAGAGCTGGCCTGGAAGAGGGGCAACAGGGAAAGAATCCAGCGCCCGGACCAGGACCAGAACCCGGTGTGCCGGCACCACTAGGTGGAGGATTAGCCTATTGAGCCGCGGCACCGGCCCAGTGTCTGGTTTTAATCAATAATTTTTAAGGTTTTCCTTTAGTAAATATTATTTAACTTGTTAATTGGAATTGATGGTATTTTTCCACTGTTGTATTTCTTTGATTCTGAAATCTAGAGGAGATCTTTCTGTATTTATATCAGGAATTTCATGAGAAATAAATTTTAAAGAAATCTTTTTGAAAACTAAAACTTGAAGATTTAAGGCTTAATCTAACAGTTTTTCTTGAAAGATACAAAAATAAAAATGTTGCTGTCTTAAACTGGGTTAAGATATTACATAAGAAATATGCACCTAGGTTAATAAATAAATACCAAATTATTTAAAGGAAATGTTTAACATAGTTACTAATTATTATTTAAATTATAATATGTCACTTTAATTTTAGACTGTCTTTAGTGAATTACTTTTAGATAAATGTGTACTTAATTTAAAATGCTCATTTATAATACTGTTAACTTTTCATTGGGAGGTGAACATTTACTTTGGTCATTTGTTATACATTTTAATTTTGTAGAATGTAAAGTTATTTATTACTTCGAAATTAATAAATGTCATGAAGTATTTTAACACTATAAATAAATAAATAAATATCTCATTTCTCTTTAAAAACACACATTTGGGGTTGTACTATTTATTCTTGCCTAATTATATTATTTTGGTGATAGTAACCAAATGATTTTCTACTTCCATCATTAAATCTACACAAAACAGTTTTTTTGAGAAAGAATTCTCCATTCTCTATTTTTGTCAATAAAGGTTATAAATTCTATATGTATTAAATAGGTTACAATCCATTTAGTCTCACCATTATAGGAAAAATATACAATATATCATGTATCTCCATGTATGTTGTCCAAAAAGAATACAGCATCAATTCTGTTACGTTCCTGCAAATAACTTGCCAAAAATATAAACATGAGGGATAATAACCAGACAAATAAAATCTGATCACATTGAATTTGTTAATCACTTTTGGTATTATGGACATTTTGATGATATTAATTTTTCTAATCCATAAATATAGATTTTCCCATGTTTTTGTAATTTTTATTTCTTTCTTTAATAATTTGTGATTTTCATCATAGAGAACTTAGACTTCTTTGGCTTAATTAATTCCAAGGTATTTACTTTTTCTTTTGTAGGTTAGAAGTTCTTTCTCAGCCATGCAAAGGCTATTGATTTTTGTGTTAATTTAATATCCTGCCACTTTAACAAACTCTGAGTTCCAATAGTCTCTTAATGGAGTCCATTGGTTCACCTATATATATAGATTCATGTTATGTGCAAATAGTTTGACTTCCTCCTTTCCAGTTTGTATCTCTTTGATTTCTTTTTCTTGCCTGATGGCTTTGGCTAAAACTTCCAATACTGTATTGACTAGAAACAGTGAGAGTGGCTATTCGTGTCTTTTTCTGGATCTTAGTAGGAATGTTTCTAAATTTTCCGCATTCAATAATATGCTGGCTGTGGGTTTGTCATAAATTTCTTTCATAATATTGAGGAATGGTCCTTCTATACCCAATTCGCTTCAGGTTTTTATCATGAATGATTGTTGTATTTTATCAAATGCTTTCTCTGCATCTATTGAAGTAATCATGATTTTTATTCTTCAGTTTGTTAATGTGATGCATCACATTTATTGATTTGCAAATGTTGAACCATCACTACATAACAGGGATAAATCCCATTTGGTCTGGGTGAATACTCTTTCTGATGTGTTATTGGATTTGATTAACCAGTATTTTCTTTAGTGGTTTTGAATCTATGATCATCAGATATATTGGCCTATATTTCTCTCTCTTTTTATTGCATCTTTTCCTGGTTTAGGAATTCAGGTGATACAGGCTTCATAGAAGGAGTTTGGGATGATTCTCTCCCTTTCAATGATTTTGAATAGCTTGAGAAAAATTGGAATTATTTCTTCTATAACTCTGGTAAAATTAAGCAATGAAGCCATCTGGTCCTGGGCTTTTCTTTGTTGGAAGGGTCTTTATTACTGATTCACTCTGTCTTGTTTACTCATCATTTAGATTTTCTATGTCTTCCTGACTAAATTTTGGTAAACTGTATGTGTCCAGGAATCTATTTATTTCTTCTAGATTTTCTGATTTGTTGGTGTGTAACTCTTTATAGTAATTACTGATTTTTTTTTATTTCTGTGGTATCTTTTGTTATATTTTCTTTTAAATCTATGATTCTACTCATTTGGTCCTTTCTCTCTCTCTCTCTCTCTCTCTCTCTCTCTCTCTCTCTCTTTCTCTGGTTAATTGGGCCAATGATGTATCAGCTTTGTTTATTTAAAAAAAAAACAGCTCTTCATTTCATCTATCTTTTGTATTTTTTGGTTTTCAATTTTATTGTTTTCCTCCTACTCATTTTGGATTTGGTTTGTCGCTGTTTTTCTAGGTCCTGGAGATGTATTATTAAGTCATTTATTTGGTGCCTTTCCAATTTCTTGATGTAGACACCAACTGCTATAAACTTCCCTCTTAAGACTGCTTTTGCTGTACCCCATAAGTTTGGGTATGTTGTGTTGTCATCTTCACTTGTTTCCAGAAAATTTTGATTTCTCTTTTCATTTCTTCTATGATTTATTGTTCATTCAGGAGCAGGTTGTTCAGTTTCCATGTATTTCCATATATTCTAGAGTTTCCTTAGTTAGTGATTTTCAGCTTCATTCCACTGTGGTCAGAAAAGATGGATGGTATGATTTTGAATTTTTGAACTTCCTGAGACTTAATTTATGGCCTAGCATATGGTCTATCCTAAGAAAGTCCATGCACTGATGAAAACAATGTATATTCTGTAACTGTTGAATAAAAGGTTTCTGTAGATATCAGTTAGGTTCAGTTGGCCCATAGCATTGATTAACTCTCTTGTTTCTTTGCTGATTTTCTATCTAGTTCATCTGTCCATTGATGAAATTGGGTGTTGAAATCCTCCATTACTATTGTATTAGAGTCTATGTCTCCCTGTAGATCCATCCAGATGTCCATCAACTGATGACTGGATAAAGAAATTATGGTATATATGCCCGATAGAATACGACTCAGTGGTAAAAATAATGAACTCCTGTCTTTTTTAACAAAATGGATGTAACTGGAAACCATTATACTTGGTGAAATAAGCCAGTCCCAAAAGGACAGATACCAATGTTCTTCCTGATCTGTGGTACCTATAATGTAACGTTTTGGAGTGAAGTGGACATTTTGAGATTCAATGATCATTTTTATCCCTTATCTCAATTGTTGAGGAACAGTGTTTTTTTCTTCATATTATTTGTTAAACTCTTTAGTGTAGGGTTAATTTTATGAGTATAAATTAAAATGAAACTAGATCATTGTAAAAATTGAGAGTGGGAATTGGAAAAGGAGGAGGAAGAACTGTGGAAGCTTGGGAAGGAGGGAACATAAAGTGGGATGTATTACTATGTTCCTAAATCTGTATTTATGAAATACATGGGGCTGACGCTGTGGCTCAATAGGCTAATCCTCCGCCTGCGGCACCGACACAATGGGTTCTATTCCGGTTGGGGCGCCGGATTCTGTCCCGGTTGCCCTTCTTCCAGGCCAGCTCTCTGCTGTGGCCAGGGAAGGCAGTGGAGGATGGCCCAAGTGCTTGGGCCCTGCACCCCATGGGAGACCAGGAAAAGCACCCGGCTCCTGGCTTCGGATCAGCGGGATGTGCTGGCTGCAGTGCACCGGCCATGGCGGCCATTGGAGGATGAACCAACGGCAAAGAAAAACTTTTCTCTCTGTCTCTCTCTCCCACTGTCCACTCTGCCTGTCAAAGATTAAAAAAAAAAAAAAAAAAGAAATACATGAACTTTGTATACCTTAAATAAAATTGTATAAAAGAAATAAGGAAAATCTTAGAAACTGGCATAGCCATAAAATCCTAGGAACAGCCTGCTGTGGTGCATGAAATAGAATGCTTAAATAGATAAAGGACATTCAGGAAAAACCGAGGAAATCTGAACTCAATAATGATCATAATTAGCAATAATGTATCAACATTAGTTTATTGATTGAGTACATTGGAATTTGCTGTATCTTCATCAAAATGCCTCAACAGAAAACCATTCGAAAATAAAAATTCCATATAAATTGTGCTGACAGCATAAGCATTTAGCCTAGTGGTTAAGACATCAGCTAAGATGCCTATACCTTGGGTCAGGCATTTGGCCTAGTGGTTAAGATACTGGCATCCTAAGTCAGAGTGCCTGGGTTTCAGTCTAATTTCTGCTCTTGATTCTAGCTTCCTGATAATGCACACCTTGGGAAGCAGGAGCTGAGGATTTAAATACTTTGGTCCCTGCACCTACACTGGAGACCACTATTGGGTTTTTTACTCTCAGCTTTGTCCCAGCACAGCCTTGGCTACCATGAGCATTTGGTAGGAAACCAATGTATGGGAGGCCTCTCTCTCTCTCTCTCTCTCTCAAAATCTCTGCCTCTCAAATAAATATATATTTTTAAAATTTCCTAAAAGGATGCCTGTGACCAATATCAGAGTACCTGAGTCCAATACCAGGATCTATAACTTCCTGCAAATTCAGATCATGTGAAGCTGTGATGATAATTCACTTAATTTGATTCCAGCTACCCTTTGGAATTCTTGGATTGAGTTCCTGGCTTCTGTCTTGAGTTGTCCCAGCCAGCCATTATGGACACTTGGGGAGTGAACCAACAGACCTGAGCTGTCTGTGGCTATCTGTCTCAAGTAAGTAAATAGATTTTCCAAATACTAGCAAATAAAATTTTTCAAATACTAGCAAAATAATGAAGCTAATGAAAATATAACAAAATACACAAATTCATTAGCATTAGAAACATACAAATTAATGCATTTATGCAAAATACCTGACCACCTGGAGGAAGAATAGTTTAAACAATAAAGGCAGAGAATGCTAAGGGATCCTGAGACTACAGAACAAAAGGAACACCCATTCACCACTTTAAGAACTGTCAGTTCTCTTTGGAAAACACAGACATCTATTAAAGTTGAATAAATGTACATTCTTTAAAATGGAATTAAAATGCTTGTCAAAAAAGATATTCCTATATTTCTGAACCTTTCAGAATGGAGTTTTCTGGTAGGTGAAGAACACAGAAACCATATATGACAAGATGACAAGAAAAATATAGATGCTACATTTCTAGGTTGCCTTGTCACAAGATAAACAGTTTATTGAATGAGAAAGAGAAGCTTCTAAAACTATAGAAAACGGGTGGCTTGCAAATGGACTCACATTTTTCCTGTGAGCTAAAACTCTCCTTTCAGAAGTTGTAGTGATAGATATGCATGGAAAAGATAACCATGTTCTATCAGTCATTTCTTAATATCACAAACATGCCTTCCTTTAGTGCTATCATTAGCATAAATCAATGTACCGTGCCTATTATCTAGAGAGGAATGCTTTTCATATCATTTAACTCCAGTGTGAACAAAAATGGAAGATTATTTTATTTTCATTTTGTTTTTGCTGCCTCAATATGCAAGTGGGGTTGAATTCATAAAACAACCTTATCACCACAAAAGAGGATTGAGATAAGATAGACTAAATAATGCAATCATAAGCAGCTCATAATGAGGTTTTTCATGATTTCATTATTTTGTCTTTGTTCATTTTAGCAGTTATGTGTCTGGAGGAAGAAACCTGGCTAGTTAGTATCTTTTCACTACTGTCCTTTTGCTGAGAAACTTACTTAATTGTCAGATCCTTTATAAATCTATGTTATTAGCATCTAGATAGGAGCTCTGTCTACAACTTAAATGTGCTTTCAGAGGATTAAGCTCTTTAGGTTAAAGGTAGAATAATCCCCATTTCAAGGATCATGATACTCAAAGCCCCATTTTAAGGCTTTCACTCTTTCATGAAATATTTGTTACAAGAGTTCTATGCATGAAGTATGCAATAGACCAAGATTTTGTTTTTGAAAATGTTATTTTGCAGCAAAAATGAGAGAAGGGAGATAGGGCAGAGAGCAGGCAATATATGATAAACATATTACATATATAAAATATGAAGTTTAGTAGGTGATAAGTGCACTATGGTAATGGAAAATGAAGGTAAGTGTTGAGGAATAGGAAGTGCTGGGGAAAGAATTTTTATTTTAAATAGGATGCTAAGGTCAATTTCACTGAAGTGAAATTTGATTGTCAAGGGTAAGGGACAAAGTCTCCACCCCAAATCTGGAGAATTTAGTTGTATATCAGCTGAAAGAAACATTTAGAACAAAGGCTCTGAGAGCTAAGCTTGTTAAACCAAGTGCCAGAAGGTCAGCATGGCAGGGGAGGAAGGGCACGGCGCAGAGTGGTAAGGGGTGAATGAGGGCAGAGCTGTGTGAGGGAATGGCAGCTGCTGCATTTGGCTGGCTTCTCAGAGCACCCTGTCAATTAATGAGAAGTTAGAGGTGGAAAAGGTATCTGGAGCATTGTGTACACACACACCAATATACTCATTGTATACACACACACCAATTAAAAATGCAATAGCATGTGTTAGAATTTTATACAAATTTACAGTTTAGCCAAATGCTGAATGACCAAGTGTTGAAGTCAATGTTTATCAAAAGATAAATATCACCGTTATAGCATTAGGTGAACATCATGACCCAGGATGTTATCAACATGTTGACAATTTTTTTTAAATGCCATAGGCTAATTTAAAAGGTTTACCTTTATGCTGCAAGCATAGCAATTCATCAACACAGTCAGTCCCTGTATTACTGATGTGGTCACTCTGCTCATGCCCGAACTGCTTCACCTGGAGGAGTCAGACACATTTGGTTTACTGCGTCAGGATACGTTTCTGATGATGGTAAGATTGGTTCCATCTTCTTCAGTTGTTCCCGATGAAGAGTTAATTATTATATTTGAATATTATAAAGATGAAGATGATGCAATTTCATCAAATGAATCAGACAAACCAAAGCTTTGGTGCTACACCAAGATGCATTCTAAATATTTCAAAAATGTATTTATTTCTGATTTTATTTTCCAATTTATTTTCATTTCCAATATATTTGCATATACTTTTCTGCTTCATTTAATCACCTGAGAAAAATGTTTTACCTTTAAAACTTAAATCTAAAAATGTGCAATGCAGTAATAACATTGGCTCTAAAGAGAAATAAAATCATCTTTAATTTCCATCTACATCTTAGTTTTCAGTGCTTGTATGGCAATTCCACTATCTTCTGCAGAGTAGGTTGTTAATGCCAGAGATCATTGAGAAATACGTGCAAATTCTGGCATGTCAGTTTAGTTATTCCTTCATCAACCTCCAGCTACAAACTAATTGCTTGCTAGGAAGTCTTGATACACACAAACTAATTGGTTGTTAGCAAGTCTAGGTACACACTACATTGTAATCTATAAGATGTTAAAATTTTATTCCTGCAGCTCATTTAATGCAGAGTTTGTCTCTTTTTTAAAAATATTTTGATTGAATATCCTGCGCAAGTATATGGCAAACTTGTTCCAAAAGACTCTAATGTCCTATATAATATCGTACTGAAAATTATTCGAGCTCTCTATTATTTATCTGTTCTTCATCAACAATTGTATTATTCAACGCTCTTCTGATATTGACTTCTTACAGTTTTGATAACTTTCAACAAGAATGTTTAAGTGGGGCTATGGAATGAAGAAAGAAATGTTGCTAATTATATGTAAGAATGATATAAAGACTAATATTAAGAGCTTCAATATTTGTTGGAAAGTTGTTTCCTTATCCAGTTGAATGAAACCAAACTTGGCACTTTTAGAGTGCATTTGACAGAATGTAAATTATATCCTTGCTTGGGACATGCATTTCCCATATCAAAGTACTGGATTACAATCTCTGTTCCACTTTCAATCCAGTTTCCTGCTAATGCACACCATGGGAGTAGCAGGTGATGGTACAAGTACTCAGGTCCCTGTTACCCTCGTGAGTTACCTGAATTGAGTCCCAGACTCCTGACTTTGAGTTGACCCAGTCCCAGATACTGTGGGCATTTGGAGAGTAAACCAGCAGGTGCATGATCTCTCTCTGCCTCTGTCTCGCTGTTTCTTTCTGCCTCATAAATATTTTTTTAAAAAACATTTATTTTCTAAAAAGAAGTGAAGCTTCCTTAATGAAAAATAAAATAATGATTTATGTATCACTGGCTTCAGTTTATAATATGTGTTATATACTATGGAGATTAAGACGATAGTTTTAGTAAATTAGTTAAGAAACAGATTATTATAATGTATCTTGATTGATTTTGGTGTTGTATACAAAGAGTGTATTGTGGAAAGAGAATCAGTGAAAATTAGTTTTCAAATGAGAATGAAGAATTGAATTATGATACAACTATTTTTGATATGCTGTCAAAAATACAATTTATAGAGCATTTTTGTACAAAAGCATAATTTAAATTTAACTTTAATTCCCCAATATCGTATTGAATGGCTTTCAAAGTCTTTGAATTTAGATTTCCTTTTTCAGTAAAACAAATTTAACCCCAGAAAAGAAAATAAGGGCTTGAATAATTATTTCTTTGGTTTCTAATAAACTCCATGTGACCTGCAGATATTTCCAAAGTAAGAGGTATTTCTTGAAAATGACTGGGTGATTTTTCAAGGAATTTACTGAACATAGCCAGCTTAGTTTCTGGGAAAAATGTCATGCTAAAAGAGTCAATATTTTATATTAAAATCGGTCAACTGTTGGAGACTTGATCTTTAGCCTACAAGCAAATGTGGACAAGTAATGAAAAGAAAGCATAGATTCTTGCTGATAATCGCTCATAAAAGAATGTTTTCCTTTTAGGAAAATAATAATCTCCCAAAAGGAGCAGCAAAGAATTATGTGTCACAGTTAAGAGAGTGTTTTTTTTTACTTACTTTTTAAAACTATTTTTTTATTTTCTATCAAGATTATTTTCAGTTAACAATAATATAAACATTTATGTAATACACATGTTTTGTTTTAGCTATCATTTTTGTGCAAGACATTTGAAATAATTTTCTTAGTTTTTTTAAATACCATTATTATTGGTCACCATGAGGTGCAATAAATCTCAAAATGTATTCTACCTGTCTTAACTGAAACTCTTCTCCATTTGTTCTGCAACTCTTCATTTTTTTCTCTTACAACACACCATCCTCTGGTAACCATAATTTTACTAACTATTAATTTAATTTTTCTGGAATACCTATATATGTATTTATGCTGGATTTATTATTCAAACTTTAAAAGAAGGAAATTCTACCATTTGCAATAATGTGTATTATTGTAAAGGATATTATGCTGAGTAAAATAGCAAGACACAGATAGACAAATACTGCTTGAACACAATTATACTAGTATATAGCAGCATCTAGAGTACTTCTTTTTAAAGATATCATTGAATTGCTTTTTTAATTATCCCATTTAAAATTCATAGAGCTTCTTGAATACCTTAATATATTTAACCATTTTTTAAAGTTTTCAGCCAGTATTTCTTCAAATCTTAATAACGCCAATTTCCTTTTACCTGTATTGTAGCATTTCACACATGAAATGTTTTCAGCAATCCTCAGATGCCTCATAAATAGTTCTATATTCTGTCTTTCCTTATGTTAATATAGATATTCTCTATTCTCTTTTCCTATCATTCATTTTGCTAATCTCCTCCTCTATTATATCTGAATTAAGCCAAATAATTCCATAATTCCCCACTAATTTCTAAATGGCAAAAAAACTCTCCAAGTCATTACAACAGCCAGACTATATTCCCTCCCCATGATGCCTTTCAGTCTCAATAGTTGTATCTTTGTAACTCCATCAGTGAACAATGACCAAGTATTCTCAGAAAGAATAGAGGTATTAATCATGGACTGGCTGTTTCTGCAAATACAATTTTATTGAACACTTACAGCCACTTACCTAAGTATTATTTATAGTTCCTCATATGCAACATCAAAATGGAGTGGTTGCAACAGAGACCACATGGTCTGCAGACTTAAAATATTTACTGTCTGACCCTTCAAGGGAAACTTTGTGCAGACCTGGCCTTCGTGAATCTCTAGTTAATTGAATGCTCCACTGACCCAGTAGCTTTAGCTTCGGTAGTGGAATGGAGGCTAAAGCTTCCTCTAGAGGGAAAATTGAGGTGTCTCCAGGACCAGGGTGACTACATTCTTGAAAACAACCTTTCTCAGTGACAATTGAAGATTTTGCAAGTACTCTCAGCTTGTTAGCCATTACATTTGAATTAATCCAACCAAAAAAATGGGAATGTAAAGCCAGAGTTTCATTACTTCTCTCACAACGTAAGTATGCAGATATGAGAGTAATAGGTGCTTTGCAAATATAAGGATACCTAATAATTATCTAAAAGAGGCCATAAGTCAAAATTTTAAAGGAATGCCTCCACATGGAGTCTGTTTTCCACTAGAGTCTCTATTTGGGAAATGTATTAGTCATGTATTTTCTTACCATCTCTATTATACAAAGAGTCCAATAAGACTCTGGACATCATCTTTGTTGATAAGGGGACCATTTTTGTTATTGTTTGTTTATTTCCAGAGAAATTAAGAAACATGAGTCTATACATAAAGCTTCTGAATTTTGTTTGCCATCCACTCCTGGTTTGGAGGTGTGTTAACACTGGTGACACAGGCCATTGAGACAGGCAACCAGCAGCACATCACCTGTGTAGTGGAAGTTTTGGAGATAAGAAAGAAGAGGCATTCATGCTAAACTCTAGTCTACTCACTGGTGAAAAGTGTCAGCAGAGTTCGTCCCACTGGCACTTCTTTGCCTGAAGGCCTATTCTCATCAGGAAAAATTTTTTTTTTTCACTTATGGGTTGATTAAGTATAAACATAAAGTGCATCAATTTCTTCCATTGATTCAGATGTAGAAACAACCAAACAGTGTATAGAATGAATGTAGATGGCTCCAGCCACAAAGTCAAGTTAGATTTTCTCCTCTATTTTGAATTCTGCATAAATCATATTAATTGAATCCAAACACACCATTCTACTGTAGATCTGCATAGGGAACCTGTGCCCAATAGAGCCATGGATATTTTCACCCTTGCTATCTGTTAAGGTTTTCAGGATACGTAAGTTATTCCTTAAAAAAAAATCTAAGCTTTGTGTAATAAAGGGCTCGGGGTAAAAATTGGGTAGAAGAGACAAGTGGGTATAAATGGAAAGAGTGGATCTCTGCTAGTAAGCAAGTAGTGAGTTTTATCATGTATTGAATTGAAAACTTTTTTGTTTTCACTCAATGGTTTCCTTTCTGATTTACCCATTACTTGTAAGTATATTTCTTAATGCCCAAACATTGGGAGATTTTCTAGATATCTTTCTGTTATTGATTTCTAATTTAATTTTATTATGATTTAATAATAAATATTATATGAAATTATTTTTATATTATTAAAAGTCTTGTTTTATGACCCACATTATCAGCCTTTTTTAAAAAAAATATTTATTTACTTGGAAAGACAGAGTTGCAAAGAAAGAGGGAGAGACAGAAAGAGAGATCTTCTATCCACTGGTTCACTCTGCAAATGACTACAATGGCCAGCATTGGGCCAGGCCAAATCAGGAGCAAGGAGCTTCATCTGGGTCTGCCACCTGGGTTGCAGGGGCACAAGCACTATGAGCCATCATCTGCTGCTTTCCCCAGACCGTTAGCAGGGAGCTGGATCAGATGTGGAACAGTGGGGACACAAAGCCGCACATATATGGGATACTAGCACCGCAGGCAGTGAGTTTACTCACTATGCCACAACACTGACGCTGACAAACAGTATCACTTATATTATTCGATATTTCAGGAGCACATAAAAACTATATTGTGGGACAAGCATTTGGTGTGATGATTTAGTAGCTGATTGGGATGCCCATATTACTTATTGGGCAGCCTGAATTTGAGGCAATGTACTTCTAATTCAAGCTTCCCACTAGTTCACACCCTGCAAGGCAGTAAGTGATGACTTAAGTAGTTGGGTCCCTGACATCTATGTGGAAAACCCAAATTTAATTCCAGTCTCCTGGGTACGCCGGGCCTGGCCTGGCCCAGCTGTTGTGGGCATCTGAGAATTGAACCAGCAGATGAGAGTTCTCTCTTTATGTCTCTCTTTACATCTGTCTTTCAAATAAAAAAGAGATTGTGCATTCTGTCCTTTATCATTTAATATTCTATATACATTAATTAGATCATTCTGATACTGTTCTTCAAGGCTGATGCTATGTTATTATCATATTAACTATTGCAAGGGAAAGATCATTGACTGTAATTTTGGCCTTATCTAGTTCTTCAGTTTCTTGCTCAAGTATTTGAATCTCTATTCTTATTTATGACCTATATCTCCTTAATGAATCAGCCCTTAAGGCATGCAGATCTGGCTGAAAAGCCCATGAGAGTATTTCAGGCATGGAAAGCCAAGGCACTCTGGGAAAGAAAAAAAAAAAAAAACTAAATGAAAGATCTCCACGAGTGAGATCCCAGTGGAAAGAACGGGTCATCAAAGAAGGAGGTACCTTTCTCTGAAGGGAGGAGAGAACTTCCACTTTGACCATGGCCTTGTCTATTTAGATCAAGAGTCGGTGAACTCAGGGGGCTTCCATAGCCTTGGCAGCTCATGACAAGAGCCTAGGGTGATTACTGAGGCCATAAACAAGAGTGTCAATTTGTTAAGTCAACAACAGGAGTCACAGTGCACTTACTCCTCATGTAGGATCTTTGTCCTTAGTGTGCTGTACATTGAGATTTAATGCTATAACTAGTACTCAAACAGTATTTTTCACTTTATGTTTCTGTGTGGGAGCAAACTGTTGAAATCTTTACTTAATGTATGCTAAACTGATATTCTGTATATAAAGAGAATCGAAAATGAATCTTGATGTGAATGGAAGGGGAGAGGGAGTGGGAAAGGGGAGGTTGCGGGTGGGAGGGACGTTATGGGGGAGAAGCCATTTTAATCCATAAGCTGTACTTTGGAAATTTATATTCATTAAATAAAAGTTAAAAAAATAAAAAAAGAATAAAGCAGTACCAAGTATCACTGAATAAAATCATGTATTCATCAGCTAACTTTGAAGTACAATGTGAATCAATGAGGTTGAAAATAAGAATGAATAGAATGTGTTGTGTCAGTATTCCCACTTCATTCTATTAGATTCACCAACTTAGACTTTTATTACTGAGAGAAATTGGGAGTAACCATGTTTCTATATGAAGCTGCTATTTCAATTACTGTGTGGATTATAAAGTGTTTTGACAGAAATTAACCAAGTGACTTTGGCAGGCATCTACCACAAAGGTCAAATTAGGACAACACTAATTATTTGTACTGTCCAGTTACACTCCATTGCCCAGTATCTCAATTAGTCTAATAGTTTTTCAATCATGTTACCTCCCAAAATCATTATTCACTGTTGTGAAACCCTAAGCTGGTGCATCATTAATATTCATAGCAAAGAGGAATGAAATTGTAAGACATGGCTATATAAATCATCTCTTCAAATATTTTGTTTGTTACTTGGCACTTGACTCATGAAAAATTATTTTTAGCCATCTGAAAGCATGGTGAACTATTTTGGGAATATAAAGTTGACTTCAGTGTAGCAGTGTTTCTGGTAACTTCTTAATCTCCTTAAAGTAAAATCACAGTGAGCCAATTAGACTAATAAACCCATGTACATATCCAGGGTCTCTCAGAAACATTTATAAAAATTTTTTATGAATGTAAGTTGGTTCTGCAAATTCTTGTATCATGGGTTAGTTGGAGATAGCAAAACTGTATCTTCAAAGCTCAGCTGACAGTGTTCAATAATGTCCTATGGTGATTTTTTTCAATTCCCAATAGAACTGTAACTGTTGCATTATCTACTTGGATATTCCCCCATAATGTGCTGCTGGAAGCAATTTGGCAAAGAGAAGGAAGTTTAGCTGGTATAAAGAAGGAGTACGGGTAATAAAAGTAAGGTCTTCAATTCCAAAGGCAAAAAGGTTTTCAGCTATTCCTTCTTCTACTCTAGGATACTCATTCAACTCAATATTCTAGTTGACTTGTAAAACATAGATAAGAATATTTGCTTCCTGTCTAGCTCAAGTTTTGTCATACTCTCTAAAGGAATAAAAGTTATAAAGGATCATATATTCATGAAATATATAGCCTATGGTCTAATTTACATGAATAATTGTGAAAAGAAGTCTCTCCTCCACTACATGAAATTTAATTTAAATACAAAAAGATTTTTTTTAAAGATTATATTTATTTGAGAGACCGAGTTACAGAGAGAGAGAGAGGGAGAGACAGAGAGAAAGGTCCTCCATTAGCTGGCTCACTCCCTAAATGGCCACAATGGTCAGAGCTGGGCCAATCCTAAGCCTGGGGCCAGGGGCTTCTTCCAGATCTTCCATGCAGGGGCAGGGGCCAAGGCATTCAGGCCATCTCCCACTGCGTCCTGGGTCATAAGCAGAGAGGTGGATCAGAAGAGGAGCAGCCAACACATGTGATGCTGGCAGTGCAGACAGAGGGTTAGGCTACTACACCACAGCACAGCCCCAGAAAAAGGATTTTTAAGGAGAATTTTTGTTAGCATAGCATGATTGGCTTAGAAGAAACAAAAACAGTAAATTTTCTAAATTGTTAATACTCCTACAGGTTAATAAAAACTAAGACTGTTGTGAATTAAATAATTCCGTATTGCTTGATTTTTTCTAGTTGTTATGTTTTCAAATACTTTTTTCTACATTTTTGCAATTCTTAATAAGGACCTGAAAGAGGTTTGCAATTTGTTTCCCACTTTGAACTACTGAACATAAGCAACACCATCTATGACCAAGCCAGTTGTGAGACAGTTTTTTGGTTTGAAAAATAATATAAAACTTAGGAGTTTTGAGCTTTTTCTTTTACTGTTATGTAGTTCATCATTGAATACTTATTGATTCTCATTCCTCTCCTTGTTATATTAGAATAAATGAAAATTAATCTTATGTCGCTCCCCCTCTTCATGGAGGAACGACACCAAACCCTGCCTAGGTTCCCTATCCGAGTCACGGCACCATTATGTCGCTCCCCCTCTTCATGGAGGAACGACACCAAACCCTGCCTAGGTTCCCTATCCGAGTCATGGCACCATTATGTCGCTACCCCTCTTCATGGAGGAACGACACAGGACCCTGCGCTGTTCTTTTGTCTGCTCGGCCCTTCCCGAGTTTGCTGCTGGTTCTTCCCGGGTTGGCTACCGACCCTTCCACCTCCGTGGAAGGGTGGTTCCCCCTGCCACTTTCCCCACTTCCGCGGGGGAGCAGCACACCGCCGGCCGGCTCTCTCCGGGGCTGCACAGGTGTTCCTTCAGATAGATGTTCCTGGTGCATGTTGTCTCTCTCCTCCTTTATAGTCCTCTTCCACCAATCCCAACTCTGCTACCCACACGCCGAGTACGCTGCTCTCCTCCAATCAGGAGCAGGTCCTACAGTTTATTGGTTGAACTGGAGGCAGCTGTGTAGAAGCTGTTTCCTCCTCTCCCAGCGCCATATTGTGGGAGAGCAGATGCATAGAATAAGTCTTAATTCCAGTAACTTAGTCTAGTCCGAGTTGCTCCCAGTTGCTCCCCACAATCTTACATAGAAATATAATTTCGAAGTTTTTACTTATTTATTAAAAAAGAGATACAAAAATGAAGAGCAGCTACTTTAATTTTTAAAATTTTACAAAAATATATTTAAAAATTCAAATATAACTTGTGATGGGCTGAAATTGTGCTTCTGATAATTTATTTTGAGAGAGAGAGACAGAGAGAAAGGTCTTCCTTTTGCCATTGGTTCCTCCTCCAATGGCCACCGCTGCCGGTGTGCTGCGGCAGGCGCACTGCGCTCATCCGATGGCAGGAGCCAGGTGCTTCTCCTGGTCTCCCATGCGGTGCAGGGCCCAAGCACTTGGGCCATCCTCCACTGCACTCTCTGGCCACAGCAGAGAGCTGGCCTGGAAGAGGGGCAACCAGGACAGAATCCGGCGCCCTGACCGGGACTAGAACCCCGTGTGCCGGTGCCGTAAGGCAGAGGATTAGCCTAGTGAGCCGCGGTGCCAGCTTATTTTGAATTTTTTTAAAGATTTATTTATTTGAAAGTCAGAGTTACACAGAGAGAGGAGAGGCAGAGCAGAGAGAGAGAGAGAAAGTGAGAGAGGTCTTCCATCTGATGGTTCACTCCCCAGATGGCCGCAATGGCTGGAGCTGTGCTGATCCGAAGCTAAGCCAGGTGCCAGGAGCTTCTTCGGGGTCTCCAACACGGGTGCAGGGGCCGTCGGACTTGGGGCATCCTTCTCTGCCTTCCCAGGCCATAGCAGAGAGCTGGATCTGAAGTAGAGCAGCTGGGCCTCCAACCAGCACACACATGGGATGCTGGCACTACAGGCCAGGGCATTAACCACTGCACCACAGCACCAGCCCCTATTTTGAAATTCTATTACCACGTACCCAAGAATTTGACTGTATTGAGTTAATTTGAGGTCATGAAAGTTAGACTCTAATCCAATGTTACTTGTTTCCCTATAAAAACAGGAGATTGAGACACAAATAATGCACATGCAGAGAGTACACTGTGTGAAGACACAGGGAGAATAAGGCAGTCATCCACAAACCAAGGAGAGAAGACTAAGAAGAAACCTACCCTGTTAACACCTCAATCTCAGACTTCTATTCTCCAGAATTGTGAGAAAGTTGATTTCTAATGTTTAAACTGTACAGTCTGTGGTCCCTCATTATAGCAGCCCTAAGTAATACATAACTAATGTTATATATCATATGCTAAATATGCTAGGGTGGATATTAATCTGTTAGTATATTAAATAATGGATAAGAATGTTCTGCACTTATGAGAAAACGGTCAAACTGCATGAAAGTTAAACACAGCTAACAGTAATAATATCTAACACCTATGGAAGCATTTTAGATAGAGAGACTATTCTCCTATATGGTTATTGCATTTAAATTTCACTGTAACTTTATGGGAAAGTTATTTTCTATTTATTTTTATGACGAGTAATACTGAAGCATGTAAGGCTTAAACACTTTGCCTCAAATAATTAATTAATAATTGATATAAACTGTTTTTCTGGCCATCAACAAAAATAGTCACAATTAATCCAATGACATATTATACTTCAGCTAAATTACTTACTTCTATTTTGAAGGTTATAAACATTACACACACACACACATATAATTTCTGGCAATAAGTTGTGAAATAATTTAAATATAGATTTAGTTAATTTTATTATGTTCTTTTTGGTTTGTTAAATGTAATAATTTTACAGTTTTGTATAATTATACAAGGTAGTGTTTGATACATGTATACATTGTATATTGAACAAATCAGGGTAACTAGTACAGACATCGCCTAAACTCTTCATCTAAAAATCATTATATAAAACATTGATGTTAGATATAGCCATCCTTCTTTCCTTCTTTTATCTATGGACTACATAATACATTGTTGTTAATTGTAGGCATCTTACTGTGTAATATAGCAATGAAATTTATTCTTTCTAACTTCGTACTGATTGTACTTTTCAATCAAACAGAAAAAAGGTACATAAATGTATATATTAGAACATTTATATTTAAAATCTACCTTTAAACCTGTAATACATTGTCGCTCCCCCTCTTCGTGGAGGAATGACACAGGACCCTGCGCTGTTCTTTTGTCTGCTCGGCCCTTCCCGAGTTTGCTGCTGGTTCTTCCCGGGTTGGCTACTGACCCTTCCACCTCCGTGGAAGGGCGGTTCCCCCTGCCACTTTCCCCACTTCCGCGGGGAGCAGCACACCGCCGGCCGGCTCTCTCGGGGGCTGCTCAGGTGTTCCTTCAGATAGATGTTCCTGGTGCATGTTGTCTCTCTCCTCCTTTATAGTCCTCTTCCACCAATCCCAACTCTGCTACCCACACGCCGAGTATGCTGCTCTCCTCCAATCAGGAGCAGGATCAGCTCCTGCAGGTTATTGGTCGAACTGGAGGCAGCTGCGCAGAAGCTGTTTACTCCTCTCCCAGCGCCATATTGTGGGAGAGCAGATGCATAGAATAAGTCTTAATTCCAGTAACTTAGTCTAGTCCGAGTTGCTCCCCACAATACATGTATCACATATATACATATATATGGAAACTATACCTGCTATACTGTTATTTTGTTTCATGCCATTTTCTTGATGAATAACAAATACTTGCATCATTTTCAACAAATTTTTGTTAGAGATGATGAGTATCCCTAAGACTTTGTGAATACAAAGTGTTCCACATGCTCATAATCTACTTGATACAGTCACATAGAGCCTGGAGTTCTGAACTTGTCATTGTTTTTGCTTTACTTTGGAAAAAAAAGAAGCAAAGAAAAGGTAAAGGATAAAGAAGAGAGAATTGTTTGGGAGTGGGAAATTTTCTAGAAGAGGACATAGATGATCAGATTACATAGTATTTGTATGATTGTGTGTTCCATTTATTTTAAAATATTAACTTAATCTAGATACATGTATGTATTCACTGAAATGAATGTGCTATTTAAAAGTGAACCTCACGTAATTATTTTTCTCTTAGACTAAAATAAAGACATGCAACCAGTATAAAAAGCATATGAGAGTTCACAAGAAGAAAACCATTTGGAAAGTAAGAAACACTAAGACACATTGATGCAATTCAAGCATCCTGAAATACATACTTGAAAAGATTTTTTTATGTGTTGAATTTCATTAATTTCAAATACAGAGAGAGAGAGAGTGAGAACAAAAGAGAGAGAGAGAGAGAGAGAGAGAGAGAGAACTTCCATCTGCTAGTTTACTCCTTCAGATATCTGGAAAATCCAGGGTTAGGCCAACATGAAGGAGGGAGCCTAGAACTCATTCCAGGTCTCCTACATAACTGGTGAGAACCAATATTCTTGAGTCATCACTTGCTGCCTTCCAGAATCTGCATTAGCAGGGAGCTAATTGGAAATGAAAGTGTGTGTGTGGGGGGGCTCAATGAAGGTGCTCTGATAAGGATGGGGATTCTTTTATATTGGCTGCACTAACACATCTCAGTGATTCAATTTTTGAAATTTGTACTAATCTTTTTATTTTTACTTTTTTTGACAGGCAGAGTTAGACAGTGAGAGAAAGAGACAAAAAGAAAGATCTTCCTTCCGTTGGTTCACCCCCCAAATGGCTGCTGCAGCCAGCACACTGCGCCAATCCGAAGCCAGAAGCCAGGTGCTTCCTTCTGGTCTCCCATGTGGGTGCAGGGCCCAGGCACATGGGCCATCCTCCACTGCACTCCCGAGCCACAGCAGAGAGCTGGACTGGAAAAGGAGCAACTGGGACTAGAACCCGGCACCCATATTCGTTTTTGTTTTTGAGTTGACATGTTATTTTTATTTTGTCATTCTCTATGGTGATTTATGTGGACCCGTCTGTTATACGAAGAAGTTAGTCTCAGTGTATCTTCTGTGAGCACAACTGAATTTATCTTTACTCATTGCCTTGTCCTATGGCTACTATTTCGGATTCTTAAAGTGTGCTATTACAGGAACAATGAAGTTACTGCCAAGAGACTATTCTAGACATTAGCTGACTATAACTTTTATTAAGGCAATTAACTTCTTTAGACTAGAGTTTACCCTTTATAAAACCAGGGGTCAACTGGATAAATTTTAACACTGTTCAGTTAAATATTTAAATATTTCTGATTTATTGCACTTGGCAAAAGACAAGTGAATAGTTAAGCAACTGCCTTTGTAATGAAAGCAAAATAGACATTTAAAAAGGATAATTTATTTTTCACAGAGAAAATGGATGGAAATTTTATTATCATCTAATTTCTTCTACTTTCCCTTCACAGCTAGATGTTACCCTTTTGACTAAAATAGTTTCTCACTCTTATGTACTGCTTAGCAATAGAATCATAATTTCTTAAAATATTGCATATAGATGCATGTGTCTAGAATTATATTTGTTATATTATGTTACATTAGAGTTATCTCCCAATGATGACATAATATTCCTTTCCAAACCTTTATTCTCTAAGAAAGATTTATATATTTATTTGAAAATCAGAGTTACACAGAGAGAGAAGGAGAGGCAGAGAGAGAGAGAGGTCTTCCATCCACTGGTTCATTCCCCCTAATGGCTGCAATGCCAGGAGTTGAGCCAATCTGAAGCCAGAAGCCAGGAGCTTCTTCCAGGTCTCCCATGAGGGTGCAGGGGCCCAAGCACTTGGGTCATCTTCTACTGCTTTCCCAGGCCATAGCAGAGAGCTGGATCAGTACTGTAGCAGCCGGGATTTGAACCAGTGCCCATATGGGATGCTGGCACTGCAGGTGGCGGCTTTACCCGCTACAACACAGTGACAGCCCCCCAAACCTATATTCTTAATAGGTAGTGAGAACCTCTTTTCCAATAACTATCAGTTCTTGAATAATTAAAATATGATGGTGCCCATCTAGCAAATTTTAGAAGTATATATATATTTTTAAATTTTTTTTATTTGACAGAGTTAGACAGTGAGAGAGAGAGAGAGAGAAAGGTCTTCCTTCCTTTGGTTCACCCCCAAAATGGCTGCTATGGCCAGCGTGCTGTGCCAATCCGAAGCCAGGAGCCAGGTGCTTTTCCTGGTCTCCCATGCAGGTGCAGGAGCCCAAGCACTTGGGCCATCCTCCACTGCCTTCCCAGGCCACAGCAAGAGCTGGACTGGAAGAGGAGTAACCGGGACTAGAACCCGGCGCCCATATGGGATGCAGGCACCGCAGGTGGAGGATTAACCAAGTGAGCCACGGCACAGGCCCCAGAAGCATATGTTAACAATGGGAAAGCTAGATAATAAGGTGATGCTTTGAAAAATGTTATGAACCTGTTCTCACAATTCTCCTAATTTTAGTCTCATGATCACATCAAACTGAGAGTCACAATGGGGACTATTTGGTGCAGCAACTTTTTCTTCCATTTTGATATTCAGACATTTACCTTAGAAGAAGACTATGCCAAATTTTCTTCATCAGGTGACTAGGTGCTATAAGATTAAGAGTCCCAGTCGGGGCGCCGGATTCTGTCCCGGTTGCCCCTCTTCCAGTCCGGCTCTCTGCCATGGCCCGGGAGTGCACGCTGGTTATCACCTCCTCTCCCCACCTATTTTACAAAAGATCTCCCACTGGATGTATGTGTCTGCTGTTGCCAATGCATAGAGAATTGAATAACTTGATCTTGGTAAATGAAGTCTTCTGGCATGGGGTATCTCAAATATTAAAAGGAAAGAGAAAGAAAGGATGGAAGGAAGGAAGGAGGGAGAGGGAAGGGAGGGAGGAAGGGAGGGAGGGTGGAGAGAGGGAAGGAGGAGAGGGGAAAATAATTATTATACTCTAAGAGTTATATCTATGAATTACATTAAATTTGCTCTCCGAACATATAAAATTTAAAAAGAACAAATTCAGTGTGAAAATATAACATTCAGATTTTATTAATTGATTTGTTAATAGCACATTTTCTGGTATTTAATAGGTAGCAGGTGAATGGTGTCATATTTTGATATACATTGTCATGGTATAATAGATGTATCACCTTAATAACTGAATTTTAAATTTAGTTGTTTTATATATTTTTAATTTAGTTATTTTATATATTTATATATTATATAATATATTATATAATTTAATATATAATATATAACATTATATAAAATAGATAATATATTATATAATAATATAAAATTATATAAATTATATAATATTATATAAAATATATAATACATAATTATTATAATACATATAATACATAATTATTATATATTTTATATATTTTTAATTTAGTTATCAGTAAAATAAAGCGATCTATTTACTCCTCAAAGAACATTTTTCCTTCTGCAATGCTAAGTCAGAATTTCATACACAGGGTATTACTGACATTCGGGACCCCATAATTATTTGTTAAGGAGGCTGTCTGATGTATTACAGTATGATCAGTGACATTGCTGACCTTCACCCTTTAGGTTCCCATAGCTCACATACGTATCCTGTAGTTGTAACAACCAAAAATGTCTCCAGACAAAACCAAATGCCAGCTGAGGAGCTGAAACTGACCCAAGTGTAAAATCACCTTACTGAATGACATTTCATTTAGGAAAAAGTCAGTAGGGCTCTAAGCCTTCTACTAATAGTGATTGAGTGAATTACACTGAATATTGAATCAATAATAGGATAGAATTTATATTTGGTCATTAAGTGGAAAATTACTAAATCTGCATATGGACTGGAGAGTGTTTTTAGCCATTTTACACTGAAGAGTGTAAGGCATGCTGTAGATGTTAGAAAAATATAGGATTGATTGAATAACAAAATATCACACTGTATACTAACCTTTCCTTTTTCATTCATATTTATAATATTTATTCTTTATAATAGAAGAGTGATTTTTTTCCTCTTTTGGGAAAATTTGACATTATTAGTGCTCAAATTGACACTCCTGCCAGTTGGACTGCCATTTCTAAATCTACTTTTGGAAAACATGGGCTTCAGCTTGTACTCTTCACCATGTGTATTATACTAGAATACAACCTCCAGTGAGACTTCAGTTGCATGAGATAATTGTATATGTCTTAAAGCCAGATTATTTTCCCAAAGGTAAGGGTCCTGTAACAGGCATTCGAATGTCAGATTTCACCCTTAGTAAAGTGTTGACTAATGATGATCTAAGAAAAAAAAAAGTTAATGAGTATAGTTTTTGATTTAAAAAAATAATATTTCTATATATGTGAAACTTGCAATTGACATAGGCCAAATAATACCTTTTATAATTCCTTTTTTTGTACTTTTAAAATTAAAATTTTAGAAATATTACATTTCTAACCTCCGTGCCTGCTTGCTAAGATTGCAAATAAATTTGGAAAAATTTAACACTATTATAGGTGACCAATAGGCATACTTCCCTCCCACTGCTATTCATGTTTTTCTATAACAGTTCACTCAGAAGAGAAATTTTATCCAAACCAAGAAACTATATAGACCTACTTGGTGGCAGTTTCCTTAAAGTTCTTTGCTGCACACCATCCCAGGGGAGAGGCACTCTGAAATCATAAATGTACTTACATTGAATATTTTATTGTTCCACATATTTAATCCAAATATGTAAAATATTGTTTAGCCAGTATAGTTAATCTAAAAGAGTCATTTCCCTATACACTTTCCCCATCGAGAACTACAACATTACTTGAAAACTAAAAAGACGTCTGATATTTGCTAGTCATGCCATCACCATCAAGATAAATATGTCTCTGTGTGTTCTGCCTGACACAGTAGTTCTGCATTTTGCTTAGCTCCGTGTTGTGAATGGGAGATAGACAGAAGTTACACTTTGCCAGTTTGGCCAGTTAAGAGCTTTTGCATGTTTCTGTTTACATACTTGTATTTCTATGATCCAGAATGAAGAGAAATTTAATTATCTGCTGTTCCTTGGAAAATGCAGAATCCTGTGAACCCAAGGTGGGTGCCTGTAGCCAAGATGAGCTGCAGCCTGAACCAGTTCTGCTGTGGCCCACATGCAGTCTCAGGAGTTAGCTCCTTGTTGTAAGTCATGGAGATTTGGAATGGTTTGGATGACACATGCCCTCATTGATTTAAGTAGAAGTGAACAGTTTGTCCTCATAAGAAGCTATTAATTATATAAAAAATTAAAACTAATTGCACCCTGATGAATCCATAATAAGGTTTTCTTGTTTGAAGAGAAATGAAGTCTTGTTTACATAATGTTCCTTAAATTAGTTTCAACAATTTAAATTATGTGTGCTTTTCATCCAAAATATCCTAACTCTATTAAGAGTAGGCTACCTTTATTATCTTCTCATCTAGGTTTGACAACTAAATAAATAAAAGAACATGGCTGAAAGATTAATCTTTAAACTTTGAGAAATTTTACATAATATTATAAAATGTCAAATCACCTAAAATTGAATAAATATAATTTATTTAAATAATTTTGTGAAGTAAAATATTTCCTCATAACCAAAATTTGAGGCATAACTAGAATAGAAGCATTATTCATATGTTTATTTTGATGCAGATCTATCTTATATTATTATAAAGAAAAGCAAACAACTAATAAAAGCCCCGAGGTCTGGATGTATGATACATTGGCATTGAGAAAGTATTTTTCTTTTCTTAGTCTCTGGGGATAGGCAGAAAGGCAATGATCTGTACTCATGTTGGTGACTTTAATAATATTTTGGTTTCAATGATGAAAAAATATTTCCTTCTGAGTATCGTGATCAGTAGCAACTTCAGGTATCTAAGATGAAAGTCTGAGTGCGATGTACAGTAATAGAAAAGGCTTAGAAAATCTGTCTCATGTTCTCAGACAGAAAATCTGCAGATAATCACAGTTCACTGACAGAAATATTGCTTTAACTCCCACTTCCTATATAATAACTCAGTACGATGGAAAATGATACTCTGCAACAAAGGTCTATAGCCACATGTAGGAAAATGTCCAAATGCTTTGTTCAAAAATATACAGCGGGGCTTTGTAGAGTAAATGTTCAATGATTTCAAACAAACGTGTGAAATAAGATCACAAATCAAGGTTACCTGTAAAGAAAGTTGTATATGTAATTGCTGAGAGACACGTTTTTAAAAATATTTTCTTGTTTTTTTTTTTTCTTTTAGTCAAAGAAAATTCCAGAAACTTAAGAGAGCTACAAGGAAAAACAAGCATAAATACTTAAAAGTGTTGTAGGAACAAATGCTGACAAAATTCAAGATAATGTGATTTAAAACCAATCATTCTGAAATAAAAGAGAGTCACTGTAAGTTCAGACACAGCAACTGCATTATGAGTTCATCATGATTACTTTGCATCGATGAAGATTTATTACAAAGAATGTGTTTCTTTTGCCCCATCTTGTTGCATTTCTGGGATTACAATTATGTATATGTTAGATTATTTAATTTTGCTCTAAAATTCTTTGATTCCTCTGCTTTTTAAAAATTTGTTCTTTTTTTCAGTCATGATTGGGAATTTTCTATTGACTGTATTCAAATTCATTGACTTTTATCTCTGCTGTGTTAATCTTACTCATAAGCTAGCCAGGAGCATTCTTTATTTCTGTCATGGTATCTGTATTTTTTATTCTTTTTAGCAAGCTTATCTTATCCTTTCTTATTTTCTCCAATTTTTGCTGAAAGGACTTACTTGATATTATTCAATGTCACTCCATTAGATTTAAATTTGATCAGTTTAAAACTAAAAATCCTTTCCTCACAGCACTAACATCATATCTCACTCAAGTAATGATGTGGAAACAATCCAGTGTCCATTGATGGACAATGATATAAATATATCTTAACATGTTTATCATATTTAAATTGCTAAAACAAAGACAAACAGAAAACCTTGAAGGTAGCCAGAGAAAATAGAGAATAATAGAGGAAAAATAGGAGTACGAGCCGAGAACCAGAGAAGCCAATGATGTAATTTTCTGTCAAGGTGAAAAGCCTGAGATCTCTAGAGCTCTGATGCCCAATGGCAGGAGGCAGAAGCTGGACCACTATAGAAAAGATGGAAGGAAGGGGAGAAAGAAAGAGAAGGAGAGAGAATTCTCCCACTGGGTAGGTAGGTGTCCCTTAATCCAGTCAAGCAAGACTGATGTAAAAATGATGGAACCTATATAAAAAATAATGCTTTTAATATGATACCCATTACCATCCATTATATAACAATAATTTATATTGCTAATTTCAATGAATAATACTATTTATATACTAATCATCACTGTTTCATGTTTTCATTTCATATTTACCAATTTTATTATCAAAGAAATACATATTTCTGATTATGCATATTCTAAATACATAGGAAGATATCAACCCTTAGACCTACATTATCTCAGTTACTATTAAAATAATTGCTCCCATGTGCTTTAAGGATAGATAGCACATTTCTCAAAGTTAGAGATATTACTTGAGTTTTTATAAATTCTCTTACATATATTCCATGTAAATAATTACTTCAGTTTTGCGGAGCTATGTATCCAGTGTGCCCTTCCTCAATTAAATTAACCGATAGGGAGCAGGCATTTAGCTTAATGGTTAAGAAACCATGTTCCACATTAGATTACCTGGGTTTTATACTCAGCTCTGGCTCCTGACTCCAGCTTCCTACTAATGTAGACCCTAGGTGACACCAGTAATGGCTCAAGTATTCTAGTTCCTGCCACCAACATGGAAGACCAGGACTGTATTCTTAGCTCCCAGCTTTGGCTCTGGCCCAGACCCAGCTGTTGCAGTCATTTGTAGAGTAAACCAATGAATTAAAACATTCCATGTGTCTCTCTCTATCACTCAAATAAGTCAAATAAAAAAAAACTCATCTGTAGTAGAATAAATATTATTGAAAGTGCTTTTGGCATATGGATATCACCTTAGCTTAAAACACTGATATAAATATTTTAAATAATTTTATAGTTTATGTGTCATGTTAAAGCAGTCTAGACTAGTAAAAAATTAGGTCATGCACAAGTTTTTATCATTTCAGATTTTAGAATATAGCATTGTTCTGAATGTTATGACCAGTGTTACAAAGTGTATGTGATATTACTTGATTCTAAACTTTTTATTAGGATTAATTTAAAATTCAGTATGTCAGATATACTATATAATCATGTACATTAATAATTGTAAATAATTGATGAGAATACATTTGCATATATGGAGGGCCTTGGGACATATATTTGTAATGTGTATTAAATCACAGGTAATTTGCATAAGCACGTGTTTCTGAGAGGCCATAGATTTTGTGATGATGTCATGAATTCTATTATTAAAAGCTATAGTTAATATGAAACTGTTTTAAAATATTTTTAAACTTCACAATAGTTTCAAGAACAACAGCCAATATAAATGAATGTAGTGTCAGATGGTAGAAATTGTCAGTCATGTTGTTGAACATTATGTGAAACATTACTATAAACCTATTAACAAAAAAGATGTTATTAATGGAGACAGACATACCACGTTTCTTGATGGATGTAAGTGAATATAATTAATAAGTTAATTTTAAAATAAATTACTATGCTTAATGAAACCCCTATGATCATAAATGAAGGAAAAGTTTTCAAAATGATGCTTAATTCATCTAGAAATGCATAAACATGAAATAATTTTATTACAGAAACATGAAGAAATATAAAATCTTTTGTATATTTTAATATGTGATAATCAAAATCCATTTCAATATATATTACAAATTAGAAAAATCAAAACAGTTTTAAAAAACACAGAGTGATAAGAACTAACAATGTGGCTTAAAGAAATGAATGGAGTACTATATGGAAAGTATGAGTTGATAAACAAAAGGTTAAAATAATTAGGCAACTGTATTCTTGATTCAACCCATTATCAAAATAATATTTAAATGAATTTTAAAATTTAAATAGTTATGGGTGTCCTGTGTTCAGCCACCTCAGACCATTTAGGTAGCAGAAACCCCCATCAGATGTTACTAGGAAATACAGTATACATCAACTTTTACAATACATCAATGGTCATTTAAAAAATAAGTTGATTTATTTGAGATGTAATGGAATGAGAGTGGAAGTTGAAATGGATAGACATAAGAACTCTTATCTGCTGATTTACTCCTCAAAGACAGCCATAGCCAGGGTTGGGCCATGACCAAAACCTGGAGTCAGGAACTCTACTCACATCTCTAACATGGGTGCAGGAACCTAATTACTGGGGCCACTCCACTACCCATTGCCTCCCAAGTGTCTGTAGCAACAGGAAGCTAAGTCAGGAATTGGAGCAAGGTACAGAAGCCAGACACTCAGAAATGACTTGCAAATATCTTAATTCCTATGCTAAATGCCCACCACATTAATGCACTTTGATAAAAATTAACATGAATAAAAAAAAAAACACAGAGGTTCAAAAGTATGTGCTAATAAATAAGATAATTTAAAATAATTAAGATGCTAAAACTTATGTCAAAATTTTTAAAATTTAAAATCAGAAACATTGTAAGAAACTATTAATTAAGCTAGCAATTAATGATACCATTTTGTTTTGGTAAAGTTAACCACTTTATGTGTCTAGCATGTGTTTACTTACTTTTAAAATAATTGTTTATTTATTTTTCCAGTTTTCTGTGATGTTGAAGATATATAATAGAAATATATTTTAAATTAAGATTAGAGGAAAAAATAAAATATACTCCTATGAAATTAAAGATGAAATAGTTACTTAATGTGATTCTTTACTCTGCTATCACATAAATCTAGACATGTATAACTCATAACAGGCATGATTTTTATATATGATTCATAATGAAATTGATAGCAACTCCTTTCCTATTTTTTATGTATTGGTGTTGATTTTGTAATAGTAAATAAGGATACTTAAAAAGCAAAAAAACTGTTAGAGTAAAATGAATTAGGATAACAATCAAAAAACAGTTAATGAGAGGGACATACACACAACTGTGGAAGATACCATCATCTATAAATCTTTAGTTTACTGAAGAACAGCTATCTTTATGTTTTATCACAATTTTAAAAAACTATGCCAGCACTAATGAACAATTCAAATCCTTAAACTTATAAGGCACACTTGTTCTTTACAATAAAGCTTACCAAATTATTGGTATTATTCTACAGATTTTTACAAGATATGACACATAAACTAGAAAAAAATTAAGGAGTTAGAATTTTTCTACCATACTTTTCAGAACTACTATCTCCTTTATAATTACCTCTAAGTTCATGACTACCACCAAAAGATTTCCAGAGCATAAATAAAATAATGAACTTAAATTTAAAAGGTGAAACTCAGTTAAATTTAAATAAATATCTTAATTTTGCATACTAAGAGAAAATCCAAGAGTGTAATAAATCACCATATCTATAATTGAATTAAATGAGACAATAATAAAATATCAACATCTGTTCTGAAGGTCTAGCTATAATTGTCATACAACTGGTTTCCCATAAAGTCAAAACATAAACCCAGTTTCTAGAAGTGATGACTAACACATACATTTTGCCACCCCATTTTCGTAATTTCAAATGCTTTGAAATTACTAAAAAGAATTATTGAGAAACTAAAATATACATGACATTCATATGAAGTTACATCTTGAAATAATGAAGAAATATGAAATGTTACATACTTATTCTAATTTAAGAAAACACTAAAATAGAAGAATAAAAGAAATATAATACAACATATTATTAATATGAAGAAATTAATTTCCTTTTTTTATAGAAGACATTGCTAAAACCATGGGTTTGTTATTCATTTATGTGTCAAAATCATACTAAAATGGAAAGATCTAGAGATGAACAAGACAAATCCAGTCTGAATCTGAGCTTACCTTGTTGTAGAATTAAGAGCAGGATTAACAACCTACGGGCAATGGCGCTGTTATGGCATCCTTATAATATCCATCAAATTATAAATTCATTGTGCTTACTTCATCATGGCTCATTCGGCCTTCCGCTTCCCATCCTGATTCTACTTCTGGTTTCTTTCTTTGTATGTGTGTTTTTTTTTTTTTTAGGTTTATTTATTCTTTGAAAAAAGGAAGAGATACAGAGAGAAACAGAGAGATGGGAACACCACACCATACCACACACACACACACACACACAGAGCCACAGAGCCACAGAGAGAGAGAGAGAGAGAGAGAGAGAGAGAGAGAGAGAGAATCTATCCACTGGTTCACTCTCCAAATGGCTGTAAGAGCCAGGGAGGGAAGTACATTGGGAACCAGGAGCCTAGATTTCATCTGGGTCTCCCATGTTAATGGCAGGGTTTACTTAGGCCATCCGCTGCTGCCTTCCTAAAAGCATTAGAAGGCATCATAAATGGAGCAGTTCAGACTCAAACTATGGGGTGCCAGTGTCATAAACAACCTGCACTTCTGTTTTCTAGCCAAGCTTGAATATAAGAATTTGCCTAGACATTTTAATTTAGTAGTGTGCCTTGGTTAGAATACAGTGCTGATGCCTAAAGGGACACTTCAATGTTCTAACAGGTTTGTTACCTTTAGAAAAAGAAAAACAAAATTCTGCTTTGGGATTGTTGTAGTCCAGCAGCTTATGTTTCTACTTGGAGTGGCAGCATTCATTATTGGTGTGCAGATTCAAGTTCTAACTGCTTGGTCTTCCATCCAAGTACTTGTATCTCTGCCACCCATGTGTGAGCCTGAGATGGTGTTCCCAACTCCTCATTTCACCCATTCTCTCTCTCTCTCTCTCCCTCTCTCTCTCTCTCTCTTCCTCTCCTTTTTATGTATATTAAAAAAGTAGACATTAAAAAAAAATCCCTCCTCAGAGAATTAGGATGAAGCTCATATATAAGTATTCCTGAGGGTGAGAGTTTTGCTACCTCCCCTTCAAATTGTCATTGCCACCAAATACTCAACAGAATCCTGCAAAGTTCATGCTGAACAGACAGCAAATAATCACAACAAAACTTTCAGTTGAAACCACAAAAACAAAAGAAGGAAAGAGAAAAGTTGTGGAACTCTTTAGATAAATACCTAGTATTTTGGAAAACACATCAGTTGAAACATTATTGAGAGACTTGTTTTCTGGTCAGAAGTTAATTCATTTACTGCTTGCTGTTGCATTCTTCAATGATATGTTTGCCTTTCCTTATCTCATTTACAGTTTTCATGTTCGTGATAAAGTAGATGCAATTTTGGCTTCCTAGGTGGTATTGCACAAGGACCTCCCCAAAGGGATGTGATGTATTATTTTGACAAACATCTAAATAAGTGATGCAATTTCTCATGAGCTGATGAGCTCACCAGTTAGAAGCAATTTTAATAACATAGAAATCTAGAATACAGTGCTTGCATTTGTGATTACAGGTAAATAAACAGATGGCTTCTAGGTTAGGCATGTTGCCAGAAAATGAAATTGAGATGGAAATACGTAGTCAAACTTAATCATCATGTCAGAACTTTTATAAATAACAGCAATTCAGATTTGGGACTTCATATACTTTCAGTAAAGTAACAATGGTTCATCCATCTCTGTTGCGAGAAGTATTAATTAGAGGCTCCTTGTCATGATGTATTGCTCTCTTGTGAAGAACTGACGAGTCAGTGGGAGAGTGTGTGGAATAATTCATTCTCTTAAAAAGTCAACAAGTAAGGAGAAAATCAATATGGAAGCAAATTCAAATTGGTATTAGAAAAGTAAACAATTTTTTTCACATTTTCTAAAGTGTCATAGGACTAAGTTTTAAAATGAGGTATATATTTATAAAACCAAATACCTCAACTTATTGAGACTAGGTTTTAGTAACTCAAAGCTGAGAAATATCCATCTCCAAGAGAGCTTATGGATATAAACAATGCTTCTTAATATGGGTAAAACCACTGCTAGGATAATAGTCAACATTCAGACATTCCACTGTTAAAATGAAATTTCTTCTCAGATACATCCCATGGAAAAGTAAAGTATTTATGAACTTTAGCAGGTGTATTAATTGCAACATTGTCCTTAGTGATGAAGACAAAAATGACCACATTCAGCTCAGTTATCTTTTTTAAAGTGTTTTGTGATGACTGAATTACTGTTTGTGCTCCTGTAAAATGCTCCATTTTAATGTACAAGGAATTCGTTTTACTAAAATTGTAAATCTTTTTATTACCTCTTAATTTGGAGACAAGGTGTTATATTACATGTCTGAACATGACCAAAGAGTTTTAGTAAATGCTGACTGAATGATTTGATGGTGTGATTCCTATATATGTCTAATGTCAGAAAACCGAAAACTGGAACAGCTATGTTTAATCGAGATGTGTGCAAAATGTGTACAGGAAAGAAGGACTCGATTGTATGAGTTAAGTGGGCAGTGGAGAAAAACGTGCAGGAGGTTGAACCTCTTATTTGCTAAACAGAATTTTCTGGTAGAGAATGGAGAAAAGCAAAATAAAAAAAGTGATTAATAAATGTTAAAATTAGTTGTGCATAACTGAGTGTAGAGCTAGGTTATAGTTCTGCATATATTTCCAATTGACAAGTAATGATGTGACTTTTGTATACCTTTATAAAGAGTTTAGACCTATAAATAGGTAAGGAATACTTGTCAAAGAAGTTTGAGGGGGCTGGCGCCCTTGGTTAATCCTCCACCTGTGGTGCTGGCATCCCATATGGATGCCGGGTTCTAGTCCTGGCTGCTCCTCTTCAAGTCCAGCTCTCTGCTATGGCCCAGGGAGGCCAGTGGAGGATGGCCCAAGTGCTTGGGCCCCTGCACCCACAAGGGAGACCAGGAGGAAATGCCTGGCTCCTGGCTTCGGATTGGCGCAGCGCCAGCTGTGGCGGCCATTTGGGGAGTGAACCAATGGAAGGAAGACCTTTCTCTGTCTCTCTCTCTCTCTCTCTCTCTCACTGTCTGTAACTCTACTTGTCAAAAAAAAAAAGTTTGAAGGGCAGATGTGAGACTTGTTATAGTGCTTGATCATGCTAACTCTGCTGAAGTATTGAGGTTAAATAGAAAATACTGATTCCTTAGAAGGGAATTTTGATTCTCAGACAAAAGTTTCATAAAGGCTCCATTGAAGGCAGCAGTATAGGAGGAGGAATATCACATTTGAGAATTTTCTGAGCGTGGACATCTGCTGAGTAAGTTTGACTCTGCTGAGGCTAATTTCAAACAATAATTCTATTTATTGAAATTATGTACCTGAAATATTATGTAGAGAGATATATGAATTCATGAAACTTACACGAAATGTTGTAAGAGTTGACAATAAGATAATTAAAGTGCTGTTTTTTTTAAAAAATGATAAACAGAATTTACATTATATAATACAATGGGACATTTTAATACATGAATATAATATGTAAGGATCAGATCAGGGTAACTGCATATCCATCACCTCATACATTAATTATTTCTTCATGTGGGGGACATTCTAAATCCTCTCAGTGATTTTGAAGCATTCAGTTAATTGTCAACCATAACTATCCTGTTGTCAGGTGGAACTCTGGGATGTATTCTTCCTAGCAGTGTGCTCCTGCAGTCATTAATCAACTTCTCTTCCTTCCCCTCTGCCCCACTCTTCATAGCCTCTCAAAACCACTGCTCTATTTCTACTTCTATGAGACCGATTTTTTATCTTTCATATGGAAGCAGAATATGTGGCTTTCTTTTGGTGGTAGGCTTGTCTCAAAGTTAAATTTTTTATCCTGATATTTTCTTTTGGCAGTAAGAAAGCATTGCAAAATTCATCCTGCATTTCAAAACCAAACCGTCTATCATATAAAAAGCAAACAATATTGTATATTTGTTTTGTTTGATCAGTTTTCATAGATTCAAATTGTATTGTTTTAACTCAATGAGATCATGGTTTGAATATGACAATTATTTTGATCTGACTTCATCATGTATTTCAGGCTATAATGACATTCATGTCCATTTGCAAAATTCCAAAAAAAAAAAAAAAACTAGAATAGCTTCATTTCTTTGGATAGTTTTCTCAACATTTGAAGAACATTTTTATATTAACTTACCTATCAGATTACTTGTCTCAAAACAATTGTCTTGAAATATAATTAAATAGAAATGAGTATAGTGTAGTGGTACTGGCATATGTAGAGATGGAGCAACGTGGGGATTCATCTTAAATATTAAGCAATGCACAAAAAGCGTTCAATTATCAGACAGGAAAAGGAAATTTACACAATCTGCTTAACTCAAAATTTGCAAGCATAAAATTATACCCACAATTATAAAATTCTCTCTCTCTCTCTCTTTCACACACACACACACACACATGTACACAGACACACACACACACACAGAGAGAGAGAGAGAGAGAGAGAGGAGAGAGGAGAGAGGAGAGAGAGAGAGTGTGTGTTTTAGAGGATGAAGAGATATCCTGGTCTGAGTGATTGGATCGATTGAAGGGCATTGGAGGTGAAGAGCAAAGAAAAAAACAAAGTAAGTAATGTCTAAAAGTAGATGCAGCTCAGTGTACTCAGATAACTGCAAGGAGCAAGAGGCTAAGACGTTAGGGGACTTGCTAGGAATATTACAGAAATTGACACAAAGGAAATAGGCATTCTGAAAATAAACATTAGTCACAGCATTTTAAACAAGAGATGAGATGATCATATTTGTACTTTCAAATATTTAGGTTGTATTCTTCAGTGGTCATTTATAATGGTACAAAACTTCGGTTGCAACTAAATCCAAAGAGAGATGCCATTGAACCTAAAGTGAGAGACTGTAACAGAGCATACTACTGGACTTTTTGGAAAGTTTGACAGAAGTAAAATAGTTATTATGTATAGTAGCTAAGTATCATTTGCAATAAACATAGGTTAATAAAAATTTTAGGAGAATATTTCAGGTTGTTTATGTGCCTTTCAAATAAACAAATGAATGAATCAAAAGAGAGGGAAAACAAACATATTCTGATCTGCTATCTACTATAGTAGCCAATGTTAGTGCTTAATTAGTTTTTGTTTGGTGCTATAAAGTGAAAACTCAGTTTTTATTATCTAGTTGTCCTGTAGAAATTCATCAATATTCATTTCATTTTTTATTTATAAAGCAGTTTTTAGCTAATACATTTTAAAAATATGGATATACATGTATAAAATAGGATAAACACAAACTATCCCAAAATGTAAAAGCAAAATGTTCATTTTTATATGTAATAAGTCTAAAAACATCTGTGCTGAAGATGTATGAGAAATTACTATTTTATGGTTGTAATTATGACTACAATTGATTATATTGAATTTAAATATAAATATATGTTAATGTGTCATATCAGAGTGCCTGGGTTTGAATCCCAGCTCTGTTCCCAATTTCAGTTTCCTGCTTATGTGTACCCTTGGAGGTAGTAGGTTAAGGGGCAAGAAATTGAATCCCTGCTGTGCAAGTGGGAGACCTGAACTGAGTTTTCAAATCCTGGCTTTGGCCTGATCCCACCATGGCTGTTGAGGGCATTTGGGTCATAAATATTAAAAGTCAACATTTTTTAAGCAACAAAGAATATTTGCATTATAATGATCATGTGAAAATTATTCTAGCAATAAAAATTCTCTATGACCAAAGCATTTAATCAAGGATTACAGTAAGTGATATTAATGTAGAGTTAATCTCATATAGATTGTTTTCTTAACATTCCATCAGTTGATAAAACAGGACATACATTAATCAGCTTTTTTCACTATAATGAAATAAATTCAGAGAAGTGAACTTTAAAAAGAGAGAATGTTTGTTTTGTCTCCTGGTTCTGGTAGTTCACAGTCCAAGGCTGTGTTGCCCCATTGGTTGGGTATCTGCCAGAGTCCCAAATTGGGACAGATCATTGCATGGCAAGAAGTGGTATCAGAGTCTGTGACTGTCCTTAAATGGCCACAGGCATTTGATAATGGACTCCATACAAACAAGTTCATCCAAACTAATCACTGTCCAAAGGTCCACACCTCTAAACACATAATGGGATTATCTATCCTCTTAGCACCGTTAACACAAAACTTTGTGGCCCAAGCAGTCAACACATGGGCCTTTGGTGACACCAAACTATTCAAAGCATAGCAGAAAATACTTTTAATTGGTTCTCACTTGCTTATTGTATTCTCATAGAGTACTTCCCTTCATTACCCTCCAATTTTCCAATTGTGCTTATTATATTAAATCATATTGTCAACATAAGTTGAGTTTGTGCTACATATGAAACTACCTTTTCATCATAAATCACCTGGATTTACCTGTCAATCTCCCAACTTGCTATTTTTTTATTAATAGAACTGGTTACTCATTATCCTCTATGTAGCTCACTTTGGGGGACACCTTGTCACTGTTTTTCCAAGTTATCTATTGTTGATTAAGTTCTCTTCCACTATTGTTTACAGTCACAAGTTTTAAAGTTTCTTTTCAAATAATTCCTAAAGAACAGTACGTGGCTTGCTTAAAAATATGCTGTTTCATTGTGTCATTATATATCAGTATTAATTTGTTTTAATTTTAAATCATTGTCTGAAAATACTGTAGGATTATGGAGTCTGAGGGCACCTGCATTAAAGTTTACTTTTAATTATGTTGAATTAATGACTTGTTTTAAATAATTAATTTTATATTTAAATTGTCTATTTTAAATTATGTAATAATTAATGCTATCTATTTTCCTCAAAAGAAACAGACCATACAATTGCTTCTCATCTTCATTTACACTTGATGTTTTTGTATATTCATCATTTGACTAAATACATATTTTATAGATATAAAAAGCTATTGCCCTCTCGTTTTCAGTTATGTTTATCCAATCTATAAAATAGTTGACAATATTCATTTGTGATTTCTGTTTTCTCTTCTGTGGAATATTTTGTCTTTTTCTCGCTTTGTGTGCTATTCTATTGTATTTTGATAGTTTTCTTATTGGTTTATAGGATCATATGTGCTTTTATATATTTTTGGCTACAGATGTTTTCTTGATCATAATGGTTACAAATTGCTTATTCCAGTTTATAACTTCTACTTCCATTATGTTCCATTTAATATAAGACATTTTATAGTGTGCAAATATATAGCACAATTAGAAGTAGGATATCTATTTCAACTTAGATAACATGGGAAGAAATTTAATCTTGAATTGAATAATAGGAACTCCGTTTTTCTTTTTACCCTGAGTAGATGTGTTAAGAATATTTACCAGGCATTTTTTCATCAAGAATTAGTGCAATGACGGAGAGTTTATAGAAATAAATATGATTTGAGTTATTGTGCATCAATATATTTAAAAAGTTAATGAATATGGCATTTAAAACAGTATTTATGCACCAAATGCACTACAAAAGTATTGATATATGAATTATTGCAAAAATCATATCATATATTCAGTTTCCACAGTTTCATTGGATAAGTACCATTGGATAAGTATCATTATTTAATTAAAGTCCTTCAGAAACATTTGATTCAATGAAAATATTAGTGTTCAGTTATTGTATGACAAAGCTGATGTTGATAAACAGACAGCAAATAATTTCCACGAAAGCATACGAGTTGATAAAGGGAAAGAAAAGAGTTTTCATGAAATATCACAAGTTATTGCCTAATGCTACCTTTATTTGCATTGACCACTATTGTGTAGGAAAGTATTTTTCTCTGTGGATCACAATTTGATGAAAATACAGTGCTTGACCCTTGTCAGAATGTGCCTGTTCTGCTTACTTTTGCCAATTTTTATCCCCAGAGCCTATTGTCAGAGATGTTGAACATAAATTGATGGAAATATATCATTTAGAAATCTCATCTGTTACACATTTCAGTGAAATTTACCTGGGTATCATGAAAATATTACTATATATTTGAAGAAAGCGGAAATAAAAGAAAAATAATTTCCAGTCTGATATAAATGTAATAAATTTTTCTTAGAACGTGCATGAGATTGCTGCCAGATCATTTAAGAAAATATTTTAAATGGGAACCAGTTAATATCACTCATTAAAGTAATGAATGAGATTTGGAGAGAATGCAAAGGGTAAATATCCATTTACAAACTCATCTTCGCTCTTATTACAAGATAGCATGACTGAAACATTCATAAAATATTTATATACATTGCTTGTGCTATTGAAAAATTGTTGAGTATACAATTTCCATTTTTCATTTCACTATGTTCTGTTTCCAGCAGTATTTTTTCTTTTCTACATACCTTATAGAAATGATATCTCTGTATATGATGCAAGGTTGATAAGAGGTCTCTGTGACTCTCCAAGGCACAGATCTTGTGGGTCTGAATCGCAGCAAAGACCCTCCACGCACAACAGAAGTAGTGCATGAGAGAGCCTCAGCACAAAGTAGACATTGTCTTACATGGGAGTGACCTGTTGCCCTTTTGTTTGAGATTATTTGGACAAAGCAAATTGGCCACTACAAAACTGTCATTAAGTATAGAGGAAAATAATGAACACACAGCATCATCTCTACCACATCTTATTCAAGAAAAACTGTTGCATTATTCAAATTTGCAAGGAAATAATGTATATCTCATAAGACAAATTAATTAAGGGGTGAGTGAATTCAGTACCATGAACAAATCATGTATTTGTGACATTGATGATATTGCTTTCTATTGGGGAAATATGTAAAATAAGTCAAATCATGAAACTAGTGCCTCGTCCCAGGAAAAATAGAAGGCAAGTGTCCTTGAGAAATATCCAGGCAGTATTGAAGCTTATGAATGAGCCCATGATTCCCAAACCTGTAATAGGAGCTACTTTGTACAGTGTTCAGGAAGCTCTGCCAAATTCTTGCTCCTTGGACTCTCTTCTGCAGAATATGTTACAAACACTTTTATCAGTGAGTTAATTGATTTCCACTCAAATACAAGCATATCAACCTACCATTCCCTATCCTCTTCTTGTCATTTATGAAAAATGTCTTTTAATGTAGATTCTATAAATAGGCTTTTGTAAATTTCACTCTGTTGATGTTTCATTTCTGTCACTTCTATTCATATTTATCAAAACTTATTATCTTCCTGATGCTTTTATTCCAAGACTCTTATTTCTATAGCCATAATGAAGCCTAGGAAAGACAGGCCACTAACTGAGTAATTTCCCATCTTGACAGTGTAGAATGAAGTGACTTCTATGATAAGTCACCATTGATATGTGATATTGCAAACACAACCATAAACCAGCTTGAGGTGCTCCCACTTTTAAGCATTCCTTGTAGGAACGTACAAGAATGAGGTTTGCAAACCATTTTCCATGAAAACATTTTCTAAAATATGAAAATTGGAACATAAAATGCTTTACATGAGTTTGGACTTACAGATAAGACCTTAGGAAGATTTGCTGTTTTCCTTCACTTCTATTTCATGATCTCATTTTAATTCCAAGAAAAGAGAACTTACTTTCAGACTGCTGACTTCTCCCCTTCAAGTTACTTTTCTCTTTGAAGGACTGAATTGAAGTGCATCCTTAGGTGTTTATCATTTGATTCTGACATTTCAGCATCCATTTGATAAAATAATGAAAAAAAATGCCAGTGCTGATTTTTTTGTCCAAAGATTTTTGGCACAAGTATATCCTTTTGGAGACATTTTCTATAGCTCTTGGAATATGATTATGAATATTGAGGGACTGGCTTCATGATGCTGCTGATTAAGCTGCCACTAGCAAAGCAGACGTCCCATATTTGAGTCACGGTAAATCCTGTCTGTTATGCTTCACTTTAGTTCCCTGACATTGAACTTGGCAAAGCATTAGATGGTAGCTTAGCTACTTGGGCCCCTGTCACTCATATGAGAGACCTGGATGCAGTTTTGGGTTCCTGGGTTCTACCTGGCTCAGCCTTAGCCACTGCAGCCAATTGGAGAGTGACCTAATGATTGGAAGATCTTTCTCTCCATCTGTCACTCTCTCTATGTAGTTCTGTCTTTCAAATAAATAAAAATATAAATAAATCTCTTAAGCATAATTTTAGAAGGTCATTGATAAGGCAGTTTGGGGAAAGATAGCTTCAAGGATAGCTATCATGCAACTAAAACCACGAAATTTCTTTGTGATCGTCCAATTGATTGTCAGCATTATATTACTGGAGAAATTATTGGCTAGTTACATATAGCTTCTGCATTAATCTGGTTCTTGTTTGCCATTTTAACATGCTAAGGTTGGTTAGATATAATTAAATTTTAAACTTATTGTGGATTTAGGAATTAAAGTTAGGTAATAAAATAAAACTCATTTTAAAATACAAATTATAAAGCAAAATGATTCTATATTAACTCACTGAAATATTTAATTTATACATTTATTTCCATTAGTACAGGGTTATGACTTTTTACATTGTAGTCTCCAAAAACTATCTCATGTCCTGGCAGATACAAGGTGTTCAACAAATGTTTGATGAATGAATGAGTGAAGATCCAGGACATAGATTCTGTGGTGGGGAAGAAGTCATTACATTTTCAGAATCACCTTCAGGAAATCATTGCAGAATTGTACAGCTTTTCTATCCAAATCAGATCCAAAATCATTATTGTTGAATAACCACTGTTTATAAAATGTACTGTAAGCCACAAGTATAATCTGTACATATTAGCTTTCTATTACTGCATAATAAATTACTTCAAACTCAGCAACTAAAAACGGCATTGACTTATGTCAGTTTCAGAAATCTGGGTTCAGAAAGCTAGGATGTTCTTAACTTCGAGTCTCTTCAGCTTAAAATCAAGGAGTCAGCCATTGTCGCTCCCCGTCTTCGTGGAGGAACGACACCAAACCCTGCCTAGGCTTCATATCCGAGTCACGGCACCATTATGTCGCTCCCCTTCTTCATGGAGGAACGACACAGGACCCTGCGCTGTTCTTTTGTCTGCTCGGCCCTCCCCGGGTTTGCTGCTGGTTCTTCCTGGGTTGGCTACCGACCCTTCCACCTCCGTGGAAGGGCGGTTCCCCCTGCCACTTTCCCCACTTCCGCGGGGGAGCGGCATACCGCCGGCCGGCTCTCTCGGGGGCTGCTCAGGTGTTCCTTCAGATAGATGTTCCTGGTGCATGTTGTCTCTCTCCTCCTTTCTAGTCCTCTTCCACCAATCCCAACTCTGCTACCCACACGCCGAGTACGCTGCTCTCCTCCAATCAGGAGCAGGTCCTACAGTTTATTGGTTGAACTGGAGGCAGCTGTGTAGAAGCTGTTTCCTCCTCTCCCAGCGCCATATTGTGGGAGAGCAGATGCATAGAATAAGTCTTAATTCCAGTAACTTAGTCTAGTCCAAGTTGCTCCCAGTTGCTCCCCACAAGCCATGGCCATGGTTCTTAACCTGGGCTCAGGATACTATTCCAAGCTCACTGGCTATTAGTAGACTTCGTTTCCTTGAGGCTGTATCACAAAGGTGGTTATTTCACTGATGGCTGTTCTCTCAGCTGCTATAGGCAGCTCCTTGCTGTGTGCCCCCCCTGCTGTGCACTGACCTGAATATCCCCAAAATAAATATATTGAAGTGCTAACCTCCAATGTGACTATTTTTGCGGGCAGATCCTTTTGGAGGTAATTAGGCTTAAATGAGATATATGATTCATATCTTAATCCCATATAATTAGTAGCTTTATCCATAAAAGTAAGAGGAAAGTGGAGAGACAGATGTTGATTAAGTCCATTCTGATAATGTCCCTATCTAAGGATCAACTAATGAATTTTATACATACATATATATATATATATATTTAAAGTTAACATTTCTAATAGCCACATTAAAGGAAAAGTAAATAGAAGAAATGAATTTAATAATATATAATTTTAACTGATATAAAGTATGATCATTTCAACACATTAGAAGTTTACAGCTGTTAATGAGATCATTTATATTCTCTTGTTTTTCATGCTGAATCTTAGAGAATCTGGTGTATACTTGGCAGTTACAGTCTGCCTCGATCTGACTGCGTTTCAAGAACTCAATATCACATATGGCCATTAACTTCCTTTTGGACAACACAGCTCTTGGTAATTATAGATATAATCTAGGTTAATTATAATTACAGGTTAATTACCTCTAGAATTTAAAGAAGAAAGGAAAGTGCCATTTCAAGATCATCCAAGATTACACTGAAAGTCAACTCTAGAATAATAGTTAGCATCCATATTTTTGGATATACTTTTCTTTAGCCTGAATTTATGATAAAATGAGGCAAAGAAAAATAAAATCAAAAGGAAAAATAAAATTTACAAAATACAGCATTTAGTTAAATTTAATATATGTTGCTCTGGTATATTTAAAATATTATTTGCCAATACTAGTTTTATATTTCCCTTATAGAACCTTTCTAACAGTTAGTAAATATTTAATTTATTAAAAATATGAATATAGATTCTTTAACTTTTATAAGAAGCAATGAAACTTCTCTCTTTACATGTTTTAGTGTTTTGATGTTATTAGTTTTAGTCAATTTCTCCAACTAAGTAATAGTTGTTACTCACTATTTTGCAACATCATAAAGACCAAGTTAACAAATAATATACATTTGAATTAGTATCCTTAATAGTAATTGCAATTAGAGTGAGCTACAGTGATAAAATACAGAGGTTAAGCTAATTATTTGATACTTTGTCTTTTTTAATCAATATGGTAATAATGTTTCCTGAAGAATAAAATTATTCCAACCAAGCCTAGAACATTCCAAAGTCTGTACAAGGAATCAGCATATTATTCTTCCTAGAATGGACTTAAAATATTTGTGTATTTATACAAACATGTGAAATAGGCCTGGGTAGCTCTTAATATTTTATAGACTTAAGTACTTTAAGACAGAAACAAAATATTAAGTAGTGTTTTTAAAGATGTAATTCCTTATTTATTTATTTGAAAGATAAACGGACAGGGCTGGTGCCGTATAGAATTTCAGCCCTCCACCTGCAGTGCCGGCATCCCACATGGATGCCAGTTCAAGTTCCGGCTGCTCCACTTCTGATTCAGCTCCAAGCTGATATGCCTGGAAAAGTAGCAGAAGATGGGCCTGTCCTTGGGCCGCTGCACCAATGTGAGAGACCAGGAAGAAGCTCCTGGCTCCTGCCTTTGGCCTGGCCCAGCCGCAGCCATTTCAGCTTTGGGGTATGAACCAGCAGATTTCTCTCTCTCTCTCCCTCTCTCTTTTTCTGTCTCAAACAAAACAAAGCAAAACAAAAATAGAGATGAGTCACACACATGCACACACTCACACACACAATAAAGAGATCTTCCAGCCACTGGAGTGCTCCCTCAAATGGCCACAACAGCCAGATCTGACCTAGCTGAAGCCAGGAGCTAGGAACTCCATCATCCTTGTCTCCAACGTGGTCAGCAGGGATCTTCGCAGTAGGAGCATCTGTTTCCTTCCCATTCATATTAGCAGGTAGCTAGGTCAGAAGCAGAGCAGCTGGGGACTTCGAACTTCACTCTGAGATGGAGTGCCAGTGTCACAGGTAGCAGCTTTAGCTGCTGTGCCACAACATTGGTCCATCAAACAGCTTTTTATTGTCGTTGATAGAAGCATCTAATATTCATAAAGACGTAACTGTTCCATTTACTAAGGTAAGATAAAACAGAGTTTAAATTGCTTGTTGAAGGTAAAAGAAATGAAGAATAGGTAGTAGAAGGTAGTTGTAAGTACCAGGTATGATTGTGAGCAGCGAAATAAATAAGAACTGTAATCATAATGAGTATTTCCTCTCTATTTTTAAATGGATCAATTTGTTAATTAAATTAATTTATTAATTAAACTGAATATATTTGCCTTCATTCCTTGCTTTTCTTTTTTTTTTTTTTTTTTTTTTTTTTTTTTTTTGTTCAGGGAGAGTGGACAGTGAGAGAAAGAGACAGAGAGAAAGGTCTTCCTTTGCCATTGGTTCACCCTCCAATGGCCGCCGCAGCCGGCGCACCACGCTGATCCGATGGCAGGAGCCAGGTGCTTCTCCTGGTCTCCCATGGGGTGCAAGGCCCAAGCACTTGGTCCATCCTCCACTGCACTCCCTGGCCACAGCAGAGAGCTGGCCTGGAAGAGGGGCAACCTGGACAGAATCCGGCGCCCAGACCGGGACTAGCACCCGGTGTGCCGGTGCCGCTAGGTGGAGGATTAGCCTAGTGAGCCGCAGTGCCAGCCCACTTGCTTGTTTTCTTATGTAGCAAAGAAATAAATAAGAACTTTAATCATAATGAGTATTTCCTCTCTATTTTTAAATGGATTAATTTGCTAATTAAATTAATTTATTAATTAAATAAATTTCTTTGCCTTCATTCCTTGCTTGTTTTCTTATGTAGCATAAGATGTATTGGATTTATTTCAGTATTTAAGTGTTATGACTTATACATCAGAATATTTAAGTTACATGATATAAGGAGAAAAAATTACTTAGGACTTTACTTCCTCTTCTGGGAGTGGGGAGCAGTATAGTTTCAGTTACGTACCAGATAGTTTTATCATGTTAAGTAAGTTAAGTAGATTTATTTTATCTTTAAATCATGCATGTACTTAGAATAGCATGGGTTTTAAAATGCATTACCTGGTATTGAAAATATGTACTGTATACGGAGTATTAATGTGTCCTCTAAGTAGTTGTGATTTCATTGACACTAGGAATCATGAGAAAAGTCACACCTTGATGATCAGGGAAATAGAAACAGGCATCTTATACAGAGACAAAGCCCATTACATCTCATGTTAAACCTGGCGCTAACCTTTATCTTATATATTGCCTGTTGCCAAAATAATAACCACTGAAAGAAAATCAAAATCAGAAGAAATTTCATTTTTACCATGTGAAAAATGCTGCTGTTGTTATTTTTTCTGCTTTAAATCTTTGTCCAAATTGTAAGACCATGTGTACAAAATCATAATTACTGTTTATACAATTACAACTATGTGCATTATTAAGTTCATGTGTTGCTTTTTACACATTATACAATCTATATTTAATATATTTTTATATCAGCACTCTATAAATCTTTAATTGATATCTATTATGTTTTCTAAGCTGATAAAAAATTAAGTTATTTATTCATTTATTTATTTTTTAGAGTAGCTTCCAGGGAAATTGATGTGCAAACAACATGAAAATATGGTATAACAAAGACTATGGTGTAATACAAACTCTCCAAGGGAATTAAAAAGTAGAAAATAATCAGTTCTCCCACTGCATTTATAACTGAAGGGTTTTAAAGATCCTGGTTATGTCATCAAACTCACATAATAAAAAGGCAAATAGCTCATTTGCAGGAACTGAATTGACTGGCATGTTCCAATATAACATCCTTACACAAAATAAAGTGGACATATTAAAGTCAGTATTTAATACATGGGTTCTCTAAAATAAGTTGTTAGGAACTTAATGTTGTCCCTCCCCTAAAGTTCACATGGTGAAACCCTAATAACCCTTATTTAATCACAGTACAATGTTGGCCTACAGGAGGTAATTAGGGTCAGATAAAGTCATGAGTATGCCATTAGTGGGCTGTATGAACACAAACTCTCTCTCTCTCTCTTTCTCTCTCTCTCTCTCCCTCCCCTCTTCTATCTTCCTGCTCCCCGTGCCCTGATAAAAATACAGCAAGAAGGCAGCTATCTGCAAATCAGGAAGAGAACATTAACCAGAAATCAGATTGGCTGATGCCTTATCTTGGCCTTCCCAGCCTCTAAAACTGTGAGAAATAAATGTTTGTTTTTCAAGCCACTATATTACAGTATTTTGTTATGGCATCCCAAGCAGACTAAAACAAGAATTTGATAAAGGGGTGAATTGGGGATAATTGTTTAACTATGGGGATACATACTCGTATTTTTCAGTGAGATGCTCAGTATAGCTAAATCATGAGGGTTTAGACTTGTGCACTGACTACAGTCAGATCTCAGACTGGAACAGCTACAGTGAAAATCTGTTCAAGGAACTAAGCAGAAAGGAGTAGCGAGAGTTAACGAAAAGTGCCACAGTTCTGTAATGTGGGTTCCTGTGTTCAGGCAAAGAAAAGCCCCCTATTCTTGTGTGCCTAGAAGTTGAGCTCAAAGACCCTGAAGAGGGCAGCTCCAAAGTCTGCCTGTCAACAAAGCTGACAGGCATGAATCAGCTGGGTTCCCAAACATTCTCAACCCTGACGCGGAATTCCTGTCAAGACAAAGAAAAAGAACAAGACGCTTGACAGATATCACCCACCTGAAGGTACGAACAATCCCCCATAGGCCATAGACTGTCTGTCAGAGCTCTTTCAGGGAAAGCAAAGATGGAACTTGCAGGCACAGCAAGTCCAATCCACTTTACTTATTAGGACATGGCCACCTGGGCAAGCGTGTCCACGAGAGCTCTCTATTTATCCTTGCCAGTATAGGTTCATTTTCTTCCCCAAAATAACCAAGTGTTTCCACTAAATGGATTCGCTGTACCAAAGTCCTGTTTGCTATCATGCTGATAAATGCGCTATGCAAGAAGTGGAAGAATTTTAATTTTCCATATACCAGTTACGAATAGCTTATGTTAGCTTATTTTTCAAATCATGTAAAACAGTTAAGTTCATTAGAGCTTCCTTTGGTTTACTTACTGAAAATATATTTTTGCATTTATTTTCTCCAACTAAAAACAATCAGTTGTAGAAAACAGTTTCAAGGAGAAGTCGAAAATGTTGATAACATATTGCAAGTTATTCTTGAATAGTTGAACTGGATTAAAGACTTGTCATGTTTTACACTATCAGTAGAGAACAATCTTTTAAATGAAATAGACATGGTTAAATTTAATGCGATATGTTTTATTATTTTATAGAGGAACAATAATCTAAGTTATAATCTGAATTCACATTTATTGTTGTATATTGAAATTTCTAAGTCCTAAACAATTTAGATAGAAGGCTGCAACCCTTTGTAATAATTCCACCACATTACACTTAAAAACAATTCTAAAAAGTGAATATTAGAATAGCTGTCATTTAGCTCCAACTTATTTATATCTTGAGTTTTTCATTTGATTTATTGCAGAACAATATTCTCTTCAGATAACATTGCTCAACTTTTCTTCATGCATAGAGAAATAAATGCCTCAGCAATACTAAAACTACTTCATTTTCCTTTACAATTTCCTCCTATATTTTATACAATGGAATGCATATTTGCATCACCTAACTCCCCAAAATAATAAAGGGTAAGAAAATGAAATTTAAAATAAATTAAAATGTGTTAAATTAGGACAGCGTTCCATTTTGTGGTATGAAATAGATGGTGACCAGTGCTGCAGCTCACTAGGCTAATCCTCCGCCTTGCGGCGCCGGCACACCGGGTTCTAGTCCCGGTTGGGGCACCGGATTCTGTCCCGGTTGCCCCTCTTCCAGGCTAGCTCTCTGCTGTGGCCTGGGAGTGCAGTGGAGGATGGCCCAAGTGCTTGGGCCCTGCACCCCATGGGAGACCAGGAGAAGCACCTGGCTCCTGCCATCAGATCAGCGTGGTGCGCCGGCCGTGGCGGCCATTGGAGGGTGAACCAATGGCAAAGGAAGACCTTTCTCTCTGTCTCTCTCTCTCACTGTCCACCCTGCCTGAAAAAAAAAAAAAAAAAAGAAAAGAAAGAAAGAAAGAAAGAAAGAGAAATAGATAGTAGATAAAGCAAATAAAGCAGTCCTAGTCATTGGTTTTGAAATATAATACACTGTATTTTGTAATATACTACCTTTTATCATTCAATTGATAACTCATTCAACAATTAATATAGTTGGGCCTCAATTTATACTCTATATCACCTAAATTATAATAATGAATTTTAATATGTATTCAGAATATTATATCCTAGCCTCTGAGATTCTCAATTTTTTTAAGCAGAGAAAAGAAGTGGAAAGAAATTATAGGCAGTAGTATTTCACTGATGGGTGGAGGGTTAATCATGTCACTTACAAGAAATAGGATTTAGTTTGTTGAGAGTTTCTGCTTCCACATTGTTGTTTTTAGGTATTTAATACTTACTGATATTTAATATGAGGATTTTGAAAGATAAAATTGATCTAATGCATGTGCCCTTCAATAGAGCTAAATTTATCTGTTTACATCTACCTGTAACAGTACCTATTTACCTATTTTTATACATACTTATATAGAATCTTCTATAAGTGTCAGCTCCAATTTTCTTTTATTATATATTGCTGAATGACAAGTTAAACTAGATAGTGATATATATTTCCACTACAAAGCTTACAGTCATTTTTAACTATATAGGAAAAGGAACTTGATGAAACTAAATAATACAATCTCGTTTAAGTGGAGCTCTATTGTGTCTTTCTAACAGCAGATTGAATTGTGTCTTTCAAAAAACAGACAGACTTTTTTTCAAAGTTTCTATGGAATTTCTATTATTATTTGAAATGTATGAATTCTGTAAAATTTGAGTTCTGGCCCTGGCATTGTGGCGGAGTGGGTTAAGCTTCCTGAAATGCTGACATCCCATGTGGGCCCCAGTTAGAGTTCTGGCTGCTCCATTTATGATCCAGATCCACTCTGTTATGCCTGGGAAAGCAGTGGAAGATGACTAAATACATGAGATGGTGCTACCCGGTGGCAGACTGGATGGAATTCCTGGCTTATAGCTTTGGCCTGGCCCAGCAGTTGCCATTGTGGCCATTTGGGGAGTGAACCAGCAATGAAAGATTTCCATCTTTCTCTCTCTGTCTCTGTCTCCCTGCCTTTCAAATAAAGTAAATAAATATGAAACAAAATGAAAATAAAATAGTATCACTCATTCATTTTTATTTATCTATTGTTTTTGTATCCCTACTGAATTAGACTTCCATGAACGTTCCAGGGTGAGGGAATCTGGCACAAAGCAGGGAGCAGCAGCTGCAGGCAGAGAAGACACACTGGGCACCTAGAAAACATATTTTTAAAAGTTCATGAGGCCGGCACCGCGGCTCACTAGGCTAATCCTCCACCTTGCGGCGCCGGCACACCGGGTTCTAGTCCCCGGTCGGGGCACCGGATTCTGTCCCGGTTGCCTCTCTTCCAGGCCAGCTCTCTGCTGTGGCCCAGGAAGGCAGTGGAGGATGGCCCAAGTGCTTGGGCCCTGCACCCCATGGGAGACCAGGAGAAGTACCTGGCTCCTGCCATCGGATCGGCGCGGTGCGCCGGCCGCAGCACGCCGGCCGTGGCAGCCATTGGAGGGTGAACCAATGGCAAAGGAAGACCTTTCTCTCTGTCTCTCTCTCCCTCACTGTCCACTCTGCCTGTCAAAAAAAAAGAAAAAAAAAAGTTCATGAGATAAAACCTATCTTCAATGCCACAGGGAAGATAAAACAGGGAAAAGAATAAATGAAATAAGAGTATGCTTATCAATTTTCTAGTTATAAATCTCAATATTTGTAGTCAATAACAGAATGATTAGATATTGTCATAACATATTCATTGTGGTAAATATATGGCAACATCATTATTTACTTTGTGAATAAAATTCTCTGAGATATTTCACCATATGGTATTAATTCACTTCTTTTATATACAATTTTTCCAGTTTCTTGTACACTACATTGTGCCAAAAAATTATTTTTTTACTTCTAGAGGCATACTAAATGTACAATAAAACTCATAATTTTATGCTCTAAGTTGAATTCCAACAATTGCATAGACACTGTGATACCAAAACCTCTCAAATAAAAGAGGGATAATTCCATTTCCTCACACAATCTTCCTGATTCCTTTTGTAATCAGCATCTTCTTCCCTGACTCAAGCATAAACACTTTCTGATTTCTTTCACAACAGTTTTTTGTCTATTCCTGGACTTCATATAAATGAGTAAAAAGATGTACGTTTTTATGCTTACATGACATTCAACTTGACAATTTTTTCATAAATATTCCTATTTGAAAGAAATCGATATACAAAACATACGCCTTACTTTTTTTTTCACCATTGTGAGTTCTCCTGATAAGCCAGCTGGGTAATGCATGAATGAAGAATCAGAAAATTAACTCAAGCAGAATTCTTACATAAATGAAAGATTACCTGATTGTTGATATAGAAAAATCAATGAGTCTATTTGTTATGTTAATCACAAAAGTATGGAATTACAACAGATAGTCCTAGTATTATTGAACAATATTGCTGTGTGTGCCATGATATTTTTGTTGGTAGATAAGTTATTCCATGTAATTCCTTGTGAGGATAAGTTTCTGATGGTATTAATCTATATTATCAACACTAGGAAATGTTTTATTTTTCTTTCTCTATATTTCTCCTAGTTGACTATAATGCATCATGGAGTGGTAAGAGGAAACAATTCATATTAAAGATATGGAGTTTGAAGTTTTAAATGTAGGCCACAATTCTCAGAACCTCTGCTCTTCCCGTTCTTGTTTAGAAAAGAGCTGAAAGCAAGAGTCCATGAAATTTTTCTACAAGAAAACCAGCCAAGTCTAAGCTGTTCCATTCTGAACTGAATAAACACGTGCTACATTTCTTGGGCTTACCATCACCTTTTTACTTTTTTTTTTAATTTATTTTAGCTTTTCTGATTTATTTCCACTACCACAGATATCCTATATGAGAATTGTCGAAGACTGAAGTGGTACCTGTTTACATGCACAGTTGCTGATGCACTACAGAGCTCACCATGGTTGTAAACCATGCTAATGTTGTGCATGACTCAACAAATGCAGTTTCTTTTTACTAGGAAGAATAGGAGAAGTGATAGGCACTTGATTCTTGTCTCAGGGAAATCAGTAGTAAGATGGCAGAGAGCAAACAAGGACAATTTGGAAAGATCCTTCACAGACCCTTTAGGAGTTATGCTTCCAGACCCAGGCAGTAGTCTTAAGATATGAGATTAGCAAAGTGACTGCATTAATTTTCACTTTGTAGCCATATTCTTAGGGCAGTGAAAATTAATTCAATTTTCCATGGGGAATTTTCTTAGCAAACCCCTTATAAGTCCATCTCTACATTACTTTAACAGGAAAATGAAAAATCTCCAGAAAGTGTCAATGGGAAAGGTAATTTTAAAATCAGAATGAGCTTGCCGTGGTGTGACCCTTTCAGCTTACTGGTTAAACCACCAGTTTGAAGGACAATGCACTGTATTAGAGTACCTGGGTTTAAAACCAACCACTGCTACTGACTAAGCTTCTTGCTAATGAAGACCCTGGGTGACAGCAATGATGACTAAAATAACAGAGTTCCTGACACCCTTGTGGGACACATGAATTGAGTTCCCAGATTCTGGCTTCAGCCTAAGCAAACTTTGGCCATTGCTAGCATTTGGGGTGTAAACCAGTGGATAGGAGCTCTCTCTGCCTGTATCTCATATAGAAAATAAAGAAAAAAAAAAAAAAAAACAGGCACCCAAGCAAGCAAGTTAGTTAGCTTATATTTAATCACACTATGTGGCTTAGTTATAGTTAAACTATTGATAAAAATGTTGATGATTTTTTATAATCATACACATACTCCCTTTAATTTTTTTGAATATTTATTTAATTATTTATTAATTTACTTACTTACTTGAAAGGCAGAATGATGAGTGACAAGGAAAGACCAGTTTTCCATTTTCTGGTTCACTCCCCAAATGCTCCCAACAACTGAGATCGGGCCAGGCAGACACCAGAAGAAAGGAACACCTCCAGAACTTTCACATGAATGGCAGGGGCCCAAGCACCTACACCATCATCTACTGCATTCCCAGGTGGATTAGCAGCTGGATTAGAAGTGGAGCAACCAGAACGCCAACCCACACTTCACCATGAGGTGCTGGCATCACAAGTAGCACCTCCACCTGCTGCGCCATAACACAGGCTTCTACCTCCCAGTTTTTTAAAAGGTTTATTTGTTTTATTTACTTGAACAGTGAAAGTACAGAGCAAGAAAGAAAAACAGAAATTTCCATCAGCTGGTTCACTTCCCAAATGGCTGTAACAGCAAGCACTGGGCCAGGCTGAAGCCAGGACCCTGGAGCTTTTTCTGGACCTCCCACATGGGTGCAGGGACCCAAGCACTTGGGCCATCTTCCACTGCTTCCCCAGGTGCATTAACAGGGAGTTGTGTAGGAAATAGTGCAACCAGGTCTCAAAGCAGTGCCCATATGGAATGCCAATGTTGCAAGTGGACGCTTAACCTGTTATACCCCCCAATGCTGGCCACAATGTTTAAAAAATTTCTCATTTTTATTTTTCATGTCTATAAACTGAAAATGATTAATTACTCTGGGGGTCAGTGTTCTGATGCAGCAGGTTAAGGCAGCATGTCATATGAGCACTAGTTCAAGTCCTGGCAACTCCATCTCAAATCCACCTAACTTCTAATAAGCCTGGTAAAGTAGAAGAAAATGGCCCAAATACTCAGGCATCTGCCTCCCATGTGGAAGATCAAGATTGAGTTATCAGCTCCTGGCTTTGGCCTCACCCAGCTCTAACCGTGGCCGTTTTAGCCATTTGGGGAGTGAACCACCAGATAAAAGGCATCTCAATGGAAGATAGTTTCTCTCTCTCTCTCTCTCTCTCTCTCTCCCCTCCCTGCTCTCCGTATCTCTTTCTGTGTGTCACTTTGTCTTTAAAAAATTAATCTATGGTTAATTTGTCAATATTTTAAATAAACTATTTTTCAGATGTCCTATATTTTATGTATTAATGCATTTTAATGAACCATTAATTAAGTACATAATCAAATTCATATAGTTTTCCAGGACTGCAATAATTGAATACCACAGTTGGGGGACTTAAGTAAAGTCTTCCTTACAGTACTGGAGGCTGGCAGTTGATGAAGGCGTCAGCAGCATTGCTCTCCTTCACAGTCTCATCCTTGACACTTACTGTGTCTTCATGCGGTCTTCCCTCTGAGTCCTTGCATCTCTGTTGTCTCTTTCTGGATCCAAATTTCCTCTTCTTATAAGGACATCAATCAAGTTTCCATAGAGCCCACCCAGCACCTTCATTTTAAATTAAGTACATCTGTAAAGGCCCTATTACTCAAATACAGCCATGTTCTCAGATATTAGGGCTTCAGCACATGAATGGGGGGATTTAGTCCTTAGCACTTAAAGTAGTGGGAGAATGGAAACAGAGGAGGCCCCTGCTGCCTTGTCTCAGAAACAAAGCCCCTTCGCAGATGTGTTTTCTGATAGATAACAAGCATCATTGCTGGATAAGATCTCCCTGACCTATTTTCAACAGTGCAGCGGGAGAATGTGATTTGGTGGGAGGAACTCACCTGGACACATTATTCCTAGAAGCAGTGGAAGCAGAACTAAATAAAGAACTGCACTGAAAGACAAATTTACAGGAAGCAGGAGGAAAGGATCAGAGACTTCCATTTTCAAAAGCTCACAGCAGTGTCCACTCTGGCTGGACAGAAAGTAAACACAAAACAAATAAGAATTAGCAGAGGAGAATGTGGCCTTTGTGAACCATGGCTGGTATATCTCCCAACAATGGTTTCTGGAAGTTAGCTTTTCTAAGAATACATACCAGCCATAGTGATTATCAATGACCCCGAGGTTACAGGATATAGACTGTAAGATTAAAAAGGAAAAGGAACAAAATTGCATATAACAGGTAGAAAATGTTCACCAGCAAGTATTTACCTGAGAACAGATGCAAAACTAGATATCTCCCTAGAGCACAGCAAAGAGTTATAAACATGAGCACATAGGAAAAAATAGCAATATAGGGGAATTAAACACAAATAAAACAAAACTATCAGAAAAATAGGAGATGAAATTAAAAGACACAGAAGAGATCAGATACAGCTGAAAACACAACAAATAAATTATGAGATAAAAATTAGAGAGACAAGAAGGAAAACAGTATAAATTTTTTGAAGGAAAGAAAAATTTTAAATGTTGATGATAGAGAATATGTAGAAGATATTTATCATCAATATCTTTGGCTAAGAAAACCAATACAAATATTATCAAATAAAGAAATAAATGAAATTGTAATTAAACAGAATTTCCCTGACAAAAACAAGATTTGAATCTTCATAGTCATACAACATCTGTTTCTTAGGTAATTTTTATTTTATTTTATTTGACAGATAGAGTAATAGACAGTGAGAGAGAGAGATAAAGAGAAAGGTCTTCCTTCCATTGTTTCACTCCCCAAATGGCTGCTGCAGCCAGCACTGCGCCAATCCGAAGCCAGGACCCCATGCTTCCTCCTGGTCTACCAAGCGGATGCAGGGGCCCAAGCTCCTAGGCCATCCTCCACTGCCCTCCTGGGCCACAGCAGAGAGCTGAACTGGAAGAGGAGCAGCCGGGACTAGAACCTGGTGCCCATATGGGATGTCAGAGCCACAGGCAGAGGATTAATCAAGTGAGCCACTGCGCCAGCCCCTGTTTGGTAAATTTGATCATAAGACATATGCCCATTTAAAATGACTGCAGGTAAATGAAAAACAAAAAAAATACTTTTCAAAAATATGCAAAAATCATCATTTTTAAAAGAATAAGTGTGGAAAACATGAACTGAAATTAGATTGTCTCATTACTCAATAACTGAATGTTCGTCTGTCTTGCTCTGTGTTTTTTTGCCTTTCAAACAAAATAAATCATTTAAAATATACAGTAATGTTATTTAAAATCTTAACAGTGGAAAAAAGCTAAAATCAAATAAATTTTATTATAATGCATATAAATGGGGTAAATTTACCTATGGAGCAAAGTATACTTGTTTTTTAGTTAGAACATAAAACCAACTCAGACAATTACAGGTAAAATAAATTAACATGCAAAACATGAAGGAAAAAGAACTGAAATATAATCTACTAGAAAAGTGGAAAGTAGAAAAAACATTATTCAATATGAAATAAGTGCTTGTAAATAATATAATATAATATAATATAATATAATATAATATAATATAATATAGATTTGACATGGAACTAAATATCAATAGTCCAATTTTCAAAAATCTGTAGACTATAAGAAAATGAACATATTAGGGATACAGGAATTTAGTTTTTTTCTTTATTTTCATGAAAGAGTAAGGAATAAAGTTTTATAATTAAAATTGCATAGTTGATAAAAATATTATGTATAAAACATATATAATTTCTTTTCAAGAACTAGAGCATTTACCAAATGAAATTTGTTGCCAATGAAAATCTCAAAGAAATGTAAGTAGAACCTGATTCCAAAATCAGGAAAGAAACAATCCTCTCATCTGAAAATTTAAGGGAAATAGAAAAGAAAATGATTCTCTCATAATCTTTTAAGGAAAAGACAAAATCAAAATTTTAAGAACATCTACAAAACTGATAGCAAAAAAAACTTGTACATATGAAATGGAGCTAAGGCAATGGCATATTCACTATATACATATTTTAAAGATTTATTTGAAAGAGAGAGAGACAGTGAGATAGAGGGAAAAAGAAATCTTTTAGCTGGTTCACTCCCCAGTAAATAAAGCTTTTCTCTGAGCATCTTCTGTTTAAGGCTGATTGTTAGGTGACAGCTCAGGTAAACAGACTCTTTGTGTCCACTAACAATATTAGATATTAATGTTCAAAGAATATATGGATAATAACATCCCCAATAAGTTCAAAAATACAGGATTTGTAGTTCAGTTTGGTGACAGGAAATTGGACAAAGAAGGAAAAAATTGTATTTGTAAATTGCCAACTTATCAATGTCAAATACCAGATAAGAATAGTAACTAAGAAAATGGGGCACTTGCTAAATGTCATGTAGTTTCATATAGAATGCATGTAATAGTTCACTTAATAGACTACAATTCAGGGAAATTGGGAAAAGCTACAAGCATCAAATCCATGTTTTAGATGAAAAGTTTGCAGCAAAAGATATGAAAGTTTCCTCAGGTCACATGATGTTGCAATGGAGCTGAGATTTGTACTAAAGCAATTTGAATCTGGTATCTGCAACTTAAATGTCTTAGAAATCATTCTATGCAATAGAATAAAAGAATAACAACTCAGAGACACAAAAGCATCAACTATGTAAAGAGATATTTTAATAACTTAATCATCCACTTGATGAAACAGAATGTTATCTGCTGGGTAATATACACAGTAGATGCTTTAGAATACAACACAAATTTCAAAGGCATATCAAAGCCAGAATAAAATGATGAGATATCACACATTTTGAATGAAATGTTCACATGCATTAGTTAAAAATTATTCCTACATAGAAAATTTATACCTTCCAAAAAAATAAAAAGTACCTTGATTAAAAGTGTCTAAATATTTTGAAAGTTTCTGAGATAAGGAAAAAGAACAAATCTGTGAACAGATTGGGTTGTCTGTTGAACTTTTAATTAAAACTTTTAATTTTGAATTTTATGAACATATTTTTTTTCAGTGTTTTCCTATCATCTATATTTGCACATCTGTTTTTTATCTGCCTTTAATACCATCTATGACACAAATATTAAATTAAATTGTAGAAGAAGATCATCCATAATATATTTATAAATGTCACTTACAAGGAATGTCAGGGAAAATGAAGTGAAGGACTGCCTTCTTGAGTAAATTATGTCTGTCTCTTCATATTTGCTTAGTATACAATATTAATAAAAGAGAAAACATTGAAATTAAATAGCAAGTAAACTCTTTAGGTTAGTATTTTCAATAGGGATCTATATTTTTTAATAATATTAAGTTACTTATTTGAAATGCGGAGCAACAGAGAGAAGAGACAAAAAGAGAGAGTTCTTTCATCTGTTGGTTCACTCTCCAAATGATCACAACAGAAGGGTCGGGCCAGGCCAAATCAATGGGATAGGAATTCCATCCTGGTCTTCCAAAGGGATGGCAGGAGCCCAAGCAGAAGCCAAGCCACCTCCACTACCTTTAAGGTACGAGAGCAGGAAGCTTGATTGGAGGCAGAGCTGTCTCAAATGGTTGCTCCAATATGGGATATGGGTTGCTTGTATTCCAAGCAGCGGCTTAAACTGCTGGGCTACAATGCTGCCTATAGGGGGAGAGGAGTTCCATGTTTTTTAAAGCATGTTTATCTGACATAAGGAAACAATGACTGAAACCAAAGAAAACTAATTTAGTAGGATTATGAGCAAATGACATTTAGTTTATAATTCAACCATGTATTTAAAATATTCTTTTTTTTTTTTTTTTGACAGGCAGAGTGGACAGTGAGAGGGACAGAGAGAAAGGTCTGCCTTTTCCATTGGTTCACCCCCCAGTGGCCACTGCGGCCAGTGCAACACTCCCAAAGCCAGGAGCCAGGTGCTTCTCCCGGTCCCCCAAGGGGTGCAGGGCCCAAGCACTTGGGCCATCCTCCACTGCACTCCCGGGCCATAGCAAAGAGCTGGCCTGGAAGAGGGGCAACTGGGACAGAATCCGGTGTCCCGACCAGGACTAGAACCCAGGGTGCCGGTGACGCAAGTGGAGGATTAGCCTAGTGAGCCGTGGTGCCAGCCTTAAAATATTCTTCTACTCAGTACTAAATTGTTTTATGAATGCCCACTATCATCAGATATTTGTTTCTAAGATACTGTTCTAAGAATATCTAAGAGTCTCATGCTCTACTGACTGACCAACAAACAGAAATATCTTGTTTGCTAGTAAATATTCCTGATAGCATAGTAATCCTGGAAAATTTTCTTAAATATTCTGTATTTTGGAGCACTTCTACTTAATTTTTTCATATTCAGATTATTTAATGACATGACATATGAAAATGTATATAGAAGAGCTTTTCCTAGCAAAAACAATATAATCATAACAAATTTATTTTAGTATGTATATACTCCCAGAGACTTCCAGACAGCATATTAACTTTGCTGCTATTTTCACATACAAAAATGTAATGATTCTACTTTCTACATTAGTGATTTTTAAGTAAATTTATAAACTACGTTTATTATGTAGACGGCATTTTGTTCTGTAAAGCATGATCAAATTAGACTGTGTTATTTTTAATCTGAAATCGGAAAGCAATAATTATGAATTCTTGTTAGAAGTTTGGGACTTGCTAGGAAAGTTTGAATGGATAGAATGCCATCAACGCACCAGCTACGCTAGGAGAAGGCTCTAATTAGTGACATCTCATTTACAAAACGGTTCCATACAAACTATTGACTTCAGCTGCATTTTGATGCTGGCATTTCCCCGCAAGGGAAATGTAAAAACACTATGTGAAGATAATAGTGAGCATAACATAAAAACTGCCACAGCAAGCAGCTTGTCAATCTGACCCTGACAGACCCGACATATTGATTGGCTGTTGCTGGCAGAAGATTAAGCAGCCAGGACACAGAGGCAAGTGCAGGTGGATAATACAATCCACATGTTACACTTCTTTCTTTAAATTATGCACCGTGGAAGGACTGCTGCTTGAATGTGAGTTTAACTCATGGTGACTGTAAAATGGAAATTGCCTGTATGTTGCTACCTGAAGTGGCAATAAAGTTACATTCAGCCTAAGGTATCTGAAGGAAAATTGCTGTCACTAGTAATAGAATTTATAGCTATCTTTGCCATTGTAGATAAATTCATGGTTTTCATGTTGTGACCATTGGAACATAAAAATTAAACCTTTTAACCATGGTCAAGCCTTTTGTACTAAATGGTAAGAGCCAGTTATGATTGCTATCAGGAAGCTATTTCTAACTGTAATTTCTTGGGGGAACAAACAATTCTTAAGAATCTCTCAAGTTTTATTTACAGTTAATTGGATATTCCATAGTAAATAAATGATGCATTGATTTATGAAAAGAGATTCTAGAGGCCATAGCCGGGCTCTGTGCCTTTGGTCTGAGTGTGCTTTGCTTTTATTATGGTTGCTAATGCATTGGATGAGGACACTTTTGTTGATAATACGCTTAAAAGACATTTACTTTGCTTACATGTTTGTAGAGGATGTTGGAACAGATTTTTTTGCTGAATGGTTTGGCTGCAAACCAAATACAGCATCAAAATCTTCTCCCAGACTACTCAGGGAGTTTATGTGCCGAAATAAATGCAGCTGATGCCTAAGCCTAAGTCGGAAAGACTGAGAATTCTATCATTTTTAAGAAATTATGCCCTATGTGGAAGTATTATTATTAGATAGTTTTTCCAAGGCAAAATGAAAGAGACACCTGAGGTCATTGTCCTTAAATGTATATATATTGAATTTTCTTTTCAGTAAAGAGTTCCAATTACAATTAGAGGGAAAGATTAGAAATACTGCAGTTTTTTGTTCCAAATAAAAGACTGTCGATCAAAATCAGAAACACCTGTAAGAATACCTCTGAAAACTGGATAATAATCAGAAATAAACAAAATGAATGTTATACCTGTCCCATTTCTAAACTTTCAGATGCTTTTGGACATATTCAAGGTGGTGTTTGCATCTTATACCAAATACTGCAGTGTTCCAGAGTAGGAAGCCCTAAAATAGAAACAGAGAAGAAGGCACTTATTCGTTGGTTAGAATTCCATGATTGCTGGGGAGAAAATAGGGAGTTGAGATTTTGAAGCCACAAGTCTGCCTGTTCTTCCCCTGTCCATTTTTTATAAATTCTGCTGTTTCCCACACTTGGGTTAAAGCAGAGTCCTCATCTCCAACATCACAGTTTTTCTTTAAGAATGTGGAGAGACCAGTGTTGTGGTACAGCAGGTTAAACTGCTGCTTCCAATATGGACATAACATTTCAGGGTTCATCAGAGTTCAATTCCATATCATCCCTGATCCTAGTCCCAGCTACTCTGCTGACAATCTCGCCTGCCAATGTGCCTGGGGAGCAGAAGACAGTGACCCAAGCTCTCGGGCACCTGCTACCCATGTAGGACAACCAGATTGAGTTCCTGACTCCTGGTTTCAGCCTGGCTTAGCTCTGGATGTTGTGGGACATTTGAGGAGTGAACTAGTGATTGTAAGATTCCTCTATTTCCTTCTCTCTCTTTCTCTGACTTTCAAATGCAGTAATTAATTAATCCTTTAATAAAGAATGTAGAGACTTCGTGTTTTATATAATATACTAACATGGAAAGCACAGGCATCCCAAGCAGTGGTTTAGCATGTTGTGCCACAACACCAGTCCCTGGAGTCACTCACTCCGAATTACTAGCGTAGTGGAAACCAATGAATATTAGTGGACTTAGTGAATGAGAATAGTTAGGCTGGATGTTGATTGCTATCTGTAGGTAGGATCAATTGGTTATGAAAATGTCCAGAAAGGAGAGAGTTGGCAAGCAGTTCAGTATGTCTGGATGATACAAAAAGTGAAAGTTGAGATTCTAAAAAAGTTCAAGCAACAAGTAGAATAGAATGTCAGATCATATGGGAATCCTGTGAGCAATTAATGATGAAAATTCTTGCAGTTTCCTATCCCTAGGTAGCAGGATCCTGTATACTTGCTGATTTGAATAAGGCAAATAGCAGACTTTTAGCTTTAGGTTATGCATGGTTCTTATTCTAGATGTGGTCTTGTTGTTCAGAGTAGAGACAAATGGGATCAAATGAATGGTCCCTTGGCAAAGGAAACATTTTTGAAAAGTTAGTGACCATCAATAGTTTAGAGAAGGGCGGACGTTTAGCACAGCAGTTAAGACTCCACGGGATACCTGTATCCTGTATCAGGGTACCTCTGTCAGAGTCCAAGCTCTACTTCCAATGCCAGCTTCCTGCTAATGTGCACCCTGGAAGGCATCAGAAGGCTCAAATATTTGGATCCCTGCCACCCACAAGAGAGAACCAGTTAGAGTTCTAGGCTCCTAGTTTCAGACTGGCCCAGTCCTAACTATTGCAAGCATTTGAGGAGGGAAGCAGCAGATGGAAGAACTCTCTCTCTCTCTCTCACCTGTTATTTATCTTTTTCCATCTATGCATTTCAAATAAAATTAAACAAATATATGCATTTAAAGGAGAACTTTAAAAAGTGGTGCAGTAACTATTTATACACCTTTTAAAATTATTTTCTTTGATCTTTACAAATTCACAATGGGAGACATTGAGATTTGTCCAAGACAAGTTAGATAGAAAACTAGCAAAATCAGCTTTCATAAACAAGACTCACTCTTAGAGGTAGGCTTTTTTTCCATCACACAAAATTATCTCTCATTAAGAGCCCCACTGGCAAAATAAAGAGTATACTGGCACTTGGAAGCAATAGTGAACCTATAGCACATCCCTAAAGTCACTAATATGAGAAGCAGTAAACCATTTTGTAAAAAACCCAATAGGTGAGCATTTGTCAATCAACTAAGATGCAGTGTGAGATGTGTATGTCCCTTAACAGAGTGCCTCAGTTTGCTATCTGATTCTGGCTCCTGACTCCAGCCCTCCAGCTTCCTGCTAATAAGCCCCCCGGAGGACAATGGTATTAATTTGAGTTTCTGGCTTCTGTATGCAGCCTGGACCAGCCTTGATGATTGTGGACATTTGGGGGTGTGAACCATCAGATGGAAATCTCCCTCTCTGTGTCTCTCTCTCTCTTTCTCTCTCTCTCTCTCTCTCTCTCTGTGTGTGTGTGTGTGTATGTGTGTGTGTGTGTTTTATCTCTCTACCTCTTAAATAAAGGTTATTTAAGAAGAAAAGAAATGAAAACTCCAACTCAGTAATTGTGTCCACAAAGCATAGTTTTTTTTTTTTTTTAATCCTATTCACAACAGAGTAGAGTGGTTTCTTACATTTACTTTGTGTGTGAGTGTCCTCACACCAGGTAAGTCCAGTTATTGGGATAGGATTAAGCCTATGATGAATAGCATATGTGTCATTAGTCGTAAGGAGCAATCTTCAGTGATTTAGGTTCTGTGCATGCACAAGGGTACTTCAAAAGTTCTTGGAAAAGAGAATTAAAAGATTACATTACTTTGAAGAAAAGAATTTCTGAAATCTCAGCATATGAAAAGTCTTCAAATAGTTCATGGAAACATGTATAATTTAAAAACAGGGTGGGAAGGGAGCTCTGGCATAGGTTAATCTTCTGCCTGTAGTGTTGGCATCCTGTATGGGCATGGATTGGACTCCCAGATGCTTCACTTCAGACCCAGCTCTCTGACGATGTGCCTGAGAAAGCTGAAGAAGATAGCCCAAGTGCTTGTTTCCCTGCACCCACAAGGGAGACCCAGAAGAAGTTCCTGGCCCAAATCCAGCCTTTGTCACCATTTGGGGAATGAATCAGTGGGTAGAAGATTTCTCTCAAATAAAAAAAATCTCACATAGACTTTAATTTTTTTGCACCAAAATAAATTTATCTTTATAATTTATTTTTTTCTGTGAAATTTTTGAGTACTCCTCATATATGTGCATCTATAATACATATGTCTTTGCAAGTATGCTAAAAAGGGATTTTTCAGTGTCTTATGCATTTATTCCATGTTGTATGTATTATATAGAAATGGCTGGTCCAGCTCATCTAAACACGTCTTTTACACCTATGTTACTGTTCTTGGATCATTTTCCTCAAACTGGTTTCATCTGCTACTTCCTGTTTCTTTTTTTTTTTTTTTAATTTTTTTACAGGCAGATTGGACAGTGAGAGAGAGAGAGACAGAGAGAAAGGCTTTCCTTTGCCGTTGGTTCACCCTCCAATGGCCTCCACGGCCAGCGCACGGCACACTGCACTGATCTGAAGCCAGGAGCCAGGTGCTTCTCCTGGTCTCCCATGCGGGTGCAGGGCCCAAGGACTTGGGCCACCCTCCACTGCACTCCCAACCACAGCAGAGAGCTGGCCTGGAAGAGGGGCAACCGGGACAGAATCCGGCGCCCCAACCGGGACTAGAACCCGGTGTGCCAGGGCCACAAGGCGGGGGATTAGCCTAGTGAGCTGCTGCGCTGGCCAACTTCCCGTTTCTTAGTGCTATGATGTGTTTTCCTCATTCCATCTTTTGTTTCTTCTTGTTACTGAGCCTCTCATTCTTGCCTGTATTTCCTTTCAAGATTGCAAATTCTCTTTAGTTATCTAGCCCGCAGAGACAGCTTTTAAATTATCTTGTCTTTTAAGGAAACTAATCCTACTCTCTTAGTTTAGGCCCAGAGACTTAATTACAACCACTTGTTGCATCATGATGACCAGAACATTTCTAGGGGTTGAGTTATTGTGTTAGACAGAATAATTGCCCCTCAAAAGGGGTCATTATTCACTTGCTCCAAGTCCTAGAATGTGTAAATAGGAACTTCAATTTAAGAAAGCGTCTTTAACACTGTGATTACATGAAGGATTTTGATATCGGAGGGGATACACTGGATGATCTAGATAATCTATTAAGGCCTAATCTTATTTAAAGTCAAGGAATGGTAGGGAGATACGACATTCACATCTAGAGGAAAAGATGTGGGAAGATAGCAATGAGAAATTTGAAGATGTTGACCCTGAAGACTGGAGTGAAGTGTCTACAAGTCAAGGAATTTCAGCAACCACCAGAAGCAACTGTTTGAAGAAACAGATTCTCTAGAGCCTCTGGATAGAGTGATTCTGGTAATAACTTGATTTCTGCTCTATAAAACTATGAAAAAAATTAACATTGTGTTGTTTTAAGCCACCAAGTTTGTGGCAATTTATTTCAGCAGCCACAGAAAACAATTACAATTATGATTTAGTTCATCCCTTGCATAACTAAATGTATGATTTATTTTTGGTAAAAATAATAGCGTTGCTCAGTGGCTATTTCCCATGTAAAGAAAGGCAGGACCACAGATGAAAAGGATAAATACATGAAGTTTTTAGACGTATAGGTGCAGAGATGGGCATTTGGCCTTGGTTAAGACTTAGTTTGCAATGCCTATGTGCTATATGGGGGTGACGGCTTGATGCCAGCTCCACTTCAAATTCCAACTTCCTGCTAATGCATACCCTGGGAGGCAGTGGTGATGGCTCAAGTAGTTGGTTCTCTGTCACCCAAGTGGGAGAGCTGGCTGGAGTTCCTAGATGTTAGCTTCAACCTGTCCCAGTCCCAACCAGTGTGAACATTTGGGCCATGAACCATCAAATGGGAGTTCCCTTTATCAGTCTCCTAACAAATCAAACAAAGCATTGAAAATGAGTCAAAATATTGCAAAAGAAATATAGAAGCAAATAAAAGTAATTTGAACTAAATTACTGACAATGTAGATGGATAGAAGTAATTTGAAATAGAATTTTGAGTCCCATATTTCTCATAATATATGAAAAAAATGAAGAATGATGTAACTTAAAAATTATGCTGCAATTTTAGCTAAAAATAACAAATGTGTCCCCAAGATAACTGTTTTTTTTCCTCCAGATTTACCTCACTAATTGGAAATGACATGAAGTCCTGAGAGTCACTGCTCTGCTGAGTTCAGTACATAATGGAGGGTTTATGTTTGTTTTCATATCAGACTTCTAAGTTCTTTCATGAACTGAACACATTCCAGATTGTCTGACCATCCCTTGATAGATGTTTGATTCCGAAATGGGCATGTTTCCGAGTTAGATTTGTGTCTGTATGTTAAACGTGACAGTATTTTTGATGAAATATTTATTTTCAACCTCTTATGTCTTTCTGTGTCATACAAACACCTAGTTTTTCTGACTCAGGAATGATAATTTTTGGTATCTATAGTACAGGTCTACACAGTAAAATTTTCAATGTTTCAAAAAGGCCCACGCTATGTCTTCACAGCCTGTTTAAACTGTTCAAAATGAAGGATATTTCAAACATGAATTTTATGAAAATGACATTTTGGCATGTGTATATTCTCATTTTCTCTCATATGACATGTTCTGTTCCATTTTTAAATCAAAACATGTCTTCAGAACCCTCCAAATCTTAAGTTCAATGTCACTGTCGAATATGAAGTTTTTCTTGTTTCACTGCTCATCCTTGTCAAGAGGAACAGGCAGATGACTTTAAAGTATCAGATTTAATGACGTTTGGCATGAAATTCCAAATAAGAAGGCACACATTCCACAAAATGAAATTTTAACTCTTCTGAAGTATTGGTCAAAGATGAAGAAAGATGGGAAATCAGGAATCTCAATTACAGCCAATTTACATGGACAATGGGAAGATACAAAGTGCAGCAAACAGCCAACGGGTCCATCTCTCTAAAGAGAGCTCCTGTGTGGGGAAAGCAACTTGATTATTAAGGAGTCACATCATCCTTAACTACAGTCACTGTGCTGTGCATTACATCCCCAGCACTATACTTGACATTTTTTTTTTATCTTTTATTTAATGAATATAAATTTCCAAAGTACGACTCATGGGTTACAATGGCTTCCCCCCCCATACCGTCCCTCCCACCCACAACCCTCCCCTTTCCCACTCCCTCTCCCCTTCCATTCACATCAAGATTCATTTTCGATTATCTTAATATACAGAAGATCAGCTTAATATACCTTAAGTAAGTATTTCAACAGTTTGCTCCCACACAGAAACATAAAGTGAAAAATAATAGATGATTTTTTTAAAATGATGATGAAATCAGATCAGACCTATTGTCATGTTTAATCCCAGTGAGAGTCAAGTTGGGAATTGATAATTTCTTCTTCTTTTTTTTTTTTTTTTACAGAAGATCAGTTTAGTGTACATTAAGTAAAGATTTCAATCGTTTGCACCCCCATAGAAACACAAAGTGAAATATACTGTTTGAGTACTCGTTATAGCATTAAGCCTCAGTGTACAGCACGTTAAGGACAGAGGTCCTACATGAGGAGTAAGTGCACAGTGACTCCTGTTGTTGACTTTACAAATTGACACTCCTGTTTATGGCATCAGTAATATCCCTATGCACCAGTTATGAGTTTCCAAGGCTATGGAAGCCCCTTGAGTTCTCCGACTCTTATCTTGTTTAGACACGGTCATAGTCAAAGTGGAGGTTCTCTCCTCCCTTCAGAGAAAGGCACCTCCCTCTTTGAAGACCTGTTCTTTCCACTGGGATCTCACTCACAGAGATCTTTTTGCCAGAGTGTCTTGGCTTTCCATGCCTGAAATACTCTCATGGGCTTTTCAGCCAGATCTGAGTGCCTTTAGGGCTGATTCTGAGGCCAGAGTGCTATTTAGGACATCTGCCATTCTATGAGTCTGCTGAGTATACTTGACATTTTCAAAGAGAGTAGATCTTTACTGTTCTCAACCTGCCAACCCAAATACAGGCAATTATACAAGGTGATGCATAGGTTTTTAGCTTGATTAGTGGAATCATAGCAATGTATGTGTGTATATGTCAAAGTTGCATACTGCAATGTTAAATATGTAAAATATTTGTCATTTACACATCAATTTAATTATATATTTTATTTGAGAGCCAGATACATGGACAAATACACACACCTGCACCCACACAAAAGAGAGAGGGAAAGAGAGTGAAAGAGTGAGAGAGATGTTTGCTGATTCACTTCCCAAATTCCCAGGAACTAGCTTCAGTCCACATCTCTTCAGTCGATGACAGAGACCCAATTACATGAGGCATCACTTGCTGCATTCCCCATAGTGTGAATTAGCAGGGGCTAGTATGAGGGCAGACATAGGACTCAAACCCAGGTACTCAGATGTGAGATGTGTGGATCCCCAGAGAAAACTGATGCAGAAATTTTCCACCCTTGTGCTTCGAGTTCAGAAATGAATCACACTGGGGCCAGTGTTGTGATTCAGTGGGTTTAGCCACTTCCTGTGATGCCGTCATCCTGTATGGGCACGGTTCAAGTCCCATCTGCTCAGCTCCATCCAACTCCCTGCTAATGTGCCTGGGAAAGCAGCAGAAGATGGCCAAGTCCTTCTACCCCTGCACACATGTGGGAGACCCAAATGAAGTTCCAAGCTGCTAGCTTTATTCTGGTCCAGCTTTGGGTATTCGGGCTATTTGGGGAGTGAGCCCAGTGTATAGAAAAATCTCTCTGTCTCTTCCTCTCTTTTTTTAACGTTGCCTTTCAAATAAATAAATAATCACATCTAGTGTCGTGGTATTGAAAACAATTGGCAAGATTTTCAATTATCTTAGCACCTTTAAAATATTTTATAATTTTTTCTGCAAAATAATATACTTTTCACACTTAATCCCTCAAAAGTTGATGGAAGCTAGAAAATCAAGACTACCTTATCTGTTTTTGAGATGAAAATTTTTATCCACAGGTAGATCTTCTGGAATGGAGATGCATATCAATCCCAAGTCCCAGTCATTTGACTTTGTTGCCATCAGGCAGGATTAAGCAATAGGGGACCCACCTTGGGTACCACTTGAAGGCACAGAAATAAAAGTTTACCATTATATTATACCTGACAACTTAATACTCACTCAGGATTCAATAGCTAGCTTTCTTTGGGTTTATATTGGGAATAATTAGAAACAGAGGATTCTTAATAGTTTTTTTAACTTATTGAATTCTACATCCCTGATGTGTTTTTTATGAGGGTATTTGGCATAGAGAGCACATTTCTTATATAACTTTTAGGTGAATAAAGAACTTAATTTGTACTAATTCTCTGTTGCATTCAAGGATACTCCAATAGTTGTGAAGGAGAACTCTTAGTTTAACCAGGCTGCTTCATTATTGCAGTTTCTTTCCTATTTTACCTTAATCTGAAACTGTGCCAAGTAGTTATGCATACATCAATGGCATTTTAACATTTGTTTTAATTATAAGTTAAAACCTATAAACTAATATATAACATAAAGAATTATAGAACAAATATCTTGTTAACTATCTTCTCTATCAAGAGAAAGAACTTAGGATAGGCAAGTGCACTTTATGCATCACGACCTAATAATTATCGCCAAGGTATCCCAAAAGCAAACAATTATATTCACTTTAATCACTTCCCTGTATTTCATTAACTTTTTAATGATTATTTTTTAGCTTTTTATATGTATTTTTAAAAATAATTTCTTAATTTTTAACAGATTCAAAATAGTTTTATTGTCCAACTCTTCTAGTAAAATTTTTATTTTAAAATAATTTTATGTTATATCTCTTTAAGTCTATAAGTTCTCTCTCTACCCAATGCTTTTCTTTGCAATTTATCCTTTAATTTAGTCAAGCCATTGAATCTACAGTTTCCTGCACTTGTAGATTGCATATTGCACACTCACAGTGCAATTCAGGTGAAGTTCAGTGTCTTCCTTTCTAGATATTTTGAAAATTGAAAGTTGGATTTAAAGGCTTGACTAGATTAGACTCAATCTTTTGATGAGATTATCATAATATTTTGTAATACTACAAGCTGGTTGTGAACAGTGCCTCATTAATTCACTGGAGATTGCAAACATGCAGATATTATAATAATTCATCTTTCATTACATAGTTAAATATTTATATATAAAATCTTCTTCCATATTGCTATTTTATAAACATTAATATAATTTATATAAGGAAGACAGTATAAGTGCTTGATAAATTTTCTCTATTTCTCATTGTCCATGATCATGACTGTGTTTCCCTACCTTCCTCTACTGACAAGTTTTAGGATTATCATAAAACACATCCATTTGAAAATATATGATCATTTTCAATTATTTTTAATTTATATCTTTATGGAAATTAAAAATTTCCCATTATTTGTCACACGGAACTTTCTTGCAGTGACTACTGAGTCCTTTTTACAAGATCTTAGAAATCTTTGAAAATGACTTCATAGTCTTGCATAAGTATCCCGAAATAAGCTTTAATTTTTTCTGCCTCAGAACCCAAATCAGTAATTCTCCTATGCAGTCTTGATTTGTTTTAGTATTAAAGGCTGTTTCTAAACTATTATCAGGATACCAGAAATGCTTGTTGCTATTGCGGCTGTCATTTCTATAGACTATTTGTAGTGAACTTGTAGAGAAGATGTTCTTATATTTGGAAATATAAAATGTTTAATTCATTTACTTACACACTTGAGATTTACTTTTTTTTTTTTTTTTTTTTTGACAGGCTGAATGGACAGCGAGAAAGAGAGATACAGAGAGAAAGGTCTTCCTTTACCATTGGTTCACCGTCCAATGGCGGCTGCGGCCAGCGCACTGTGCTGATCTGAAGCCAGAAGCCAGGTGCTTCTCCTGGTCTCCCACGCGGGTGCAGGGCCCAAGGATTTGGGCCATCCTCCACTGCACTCCCGGGCCACAGCAGAGAGCTGGCCTGGAAGAGGGGCAACCAAGACAGAATGCAGTGCCTCGACCAGGACTGGAACCCAGTGTGCTGGCGCTGCAGGCGGAAGATTAGCCTATTGAGCCACGGGGCTGGTGGGATTTACTTCTATATGCCATTTTATTTAGCATCTTCTTCCTGATTGCTTTATCATCTTCTTTTAAAGATTTATTTATTATTAATTTATTTGAAAGTCAAAGTTACACAGAGAGAGAAGGAAAGATAGAGAGAGAGAGAGAGAGAGAGAGAGAGAGAGAGAGACAGGGAGAGAGAGAGGTCTTCCATCTGCTGGTTCATTCCCCAGTTGGCTGCAATGGCTGGAGTTGCATCCATCCGAATCCAGGAGACAGGAGCTTCCTCCAGGTCTCGCACGTGGGTGCAGGGCTCCCAAGGACTTGGGCCGTCTTCTACTGCTTTCCCAGTCTATAGCGGAGAGCTGGATTGGAAGTGGAGCAGCTGGGACTAGAACCGGAGCCCATATGGGATGCTGGCACTGCAGGTGGTGGCTTTACTCGCTAAGCCACAGCAGCAGCGCCATTGGATTTGTTTTGTTTTTAAAGATTTATTTATTTAAAAGAGTTACACAGAAAGAGAAGGAGAGGCAGAGAGAGAGAGAGAGAGAGAGGGAGATCTTTTTTTTCCATATTGAAAACACTGATTATTAGTATTAAATAATCCTTAATCAATAATTTTATTACACATAATATACAAAATAGGATGGGAATAACAGCAAAAATGCTTTTATCACCAAAATGATCATTAGCACAAGCATTTTTTATTTGCTCTGCCTTTTCCCTATATTTTCATTTTGTGCTATATCTATATTGTGAGGGCATAAAACCATCTGTACATTGCACATTCTCTTCTTTGCCCCCCTCATTAATTTAGACTTAGATCTATAACTATATTCTACCACTGATATCTTACTAGACAATGGATTGTCTAAATCATGTTACCTACATGTTTCTCAATAAGCACTACTGGAAGTAATCTAAAGGAACTTGAAAACAGTTCATGGAAAAAGAATTAAAAGATGTTAATTTTAGTGCAAAGATATTGAAATTCACACATATGGGGATCTTCAAACAGTTCATGGAAAATTCATGCTGTGAAAAGCTGTGCATGAATTTCAAAAATTTTTGCACCAAAATAAGATAATATTTTCATTCCTTTTTCTATGAACTTTTTGAAGTATCCTCACATAAGCCCTAAGTTCTTCCATATTGATAAGTTTTTGCTTTTTATATTTGAAAGTCACTTTTCTTGGATATGAAAACCTTGGTTTATATTTTTTCTTTGAGAATATTAAATCTGTTACTCGTTTTCTACTGGCATAAAACTATTTTCATTTTCTTTATATATTATTGACATTCTTTACTTGTAAGCACATTTTAGGGATTTTTCTTTAACACTGAGTAATTTTAGTAGAATATGTCTTGGTTTTGATTATACTCTTTTATGAATTTTCATTTTTTTCTTTTGATCTCAGTAAGTTTTCATGAACTAGATAGCCAAGTGTTCTATTCTGCTGAATTAGTTTTCTTTAGGTACTCCTATTTTTTTGTATGTTGACTCTCCCTTGCCTAACCTTTAGTCCTTAAAACTATTCCTGGAATCTATTTTGTCTTTCTCCATTTCTTTTTTTAATTAAAAATTTCAGCTATAAATAATTATAGATTCACAAGCAGTTGTATGAGATAATATAGAGATTCTATGTACATTATATTTTATATTATTGGACAGTCAGAGCAAACAGATTAACATTGGCAAGTGGTGGCTTAACCCGCTATGCCACACACTGGCCATTCTCTCAGGTTTTATATCCATTTGTGATGTGTGTGTTTACATGTAAATCTACACATGCTTAATACATGCATGTGCATATATCCCCACAAACTCAAGATCCAGACGGTTCCATCACTGCAAGTATCACTTATGTCACTCTTTTTTAATCATACTCATCTCCACATCCCTGACCCATCCCAGAACCATAGACATTATCAACAGTTCTGCTGTAGATTCACATCAAATAGAGTAAATCTCAGGATTTCTTTCACTGAATATTATTATCTTAGAGTTACGTATATTGAGTGTGTGTTCTAATGGTTCCTTTTCATTTCAAAATAGTATTCCATTGCATAAAAACATTAAATTTACTTATCCATTTACTTGTTGATGAACATTTGGATTGTTTGAATCTTTTTTCTAATGTAAATAAACTTGCTAAAAATCATGAACAAGGGGTTTTACAGATACATGCTTTAATAATTTTTCTTTAGTAAATACTCAGGACTGAATTGGCTGAGTCGCATGGTAGGCACATTTCAACTTTTCAAAATGCAGGCAAAGTGTTTAAGAAAGTGACTATATTTTTTAAAAGATTTGTTTATATATTTATTTGTCAGGTAGAATTATAGACAGTGAGAGAGAGACAGATACAAAGGTCTTCCATCTGTTGCTTCACTCCCCAAATTGCCGCAATGGCTGGAACTGCGCTGATCCAAATCCAGGAGCCAGGTGCTTCCCGGTTTCCCATGAAAATGCAGGGGCCCAACCACTTGGACCATCATCCACTTCTTTACCAGGCCACAGCAGAGAGCTGGACTGGAGAGAGCTGGACTGGAAGAGGAGCAACCGGGACTAGAACCAGCGCCCATATGGGATGCTGGCACTGCAGGCGGAGGATTAACCTAATGTGCCATGGCGCCAGCCCAAGAAAGTGACTTTATTGGCACCAGCATTGTGATGCAGTTGACTAAGCTGCCACCCGTGAGAACAGCACCCCATGTGACTGCAAGTTTGAGTACCAGATGCTCCACTTCCAATCCAGCTGGCTGCTAATGCACCAGTAGAAGTATTAGCCCATGCCATTGTGGCCATTTAGGGAATGAACCAGTGGATAGAATGCATTTCTCTCTCTCTCTCTCTCTCTCTCTCTCTCTCTCTCTCTCTCTCTCTTTCTCTCTCTCTCTCTCTTTGTCTGTAACTCTGCCTTTTAAATAAACAAATAGATCTTTTGAAAAACAAAAGGGGGCCAGTGCTGTGGCTTGGTGGGTAAAGCTGCCACCGGCAGTGCCAGCATCACATATTGGCACTGGTTCAAGTCCTGGCTGCTCTACTTCCAATCAAGCTCTCTGCTAAGGCCTGGGAAAGCATTAGAAGATGGCCCATATCCTTTTGCCTCTTCCTAGCGCGGGAGACCTGGAAGAAGCTCCTGGGTCCTCGCTTCGGATTGGCCCAGCTCCAGCTGTTGTGGCCATTTGGGGAGTGAAACAGCAGATGGAAGACCACTCCCCCACTCCACCCTCCTTTGCCTCTGTCTCTCTGTAACTCTGCCTTTCATATAAATAAATAAATTGTCAAAGAAAAGAAAGAAAATAGAAGAAAGTGACTATAACAATTTTTAAAGATTTATTTATGCATTTGAAATGCAGAGTTACACAGAGAGGAGAGGCAGAAAGAGAGAGAGAGAGGTCTTCCATCTGCTGGTTCACCCCCCAGATGGCTGCAGTGGCTGGAACTGCTCTGATCCAAAGCCAGGAGCCAGGAGCTTTTTCTGGGCCTCCCACGTGAGTGCAGGGGCCCAAGGACCTGGGCCGTCTTCTACTGCTTTCCCAGGCCATAGCAGAGAGCTGGATCAGACGTGGGGCAGCTGGGACTAGAACCAGCACATATATGGGATGCCGGCACTGCAGGTGGCAACTTTAGCTACTACGTTGTACTGCTGGCCTTGACATGATAAGTAGAGCTGCAAAAGTTTCTATGAGTTTCAGAGCAACCACATTCCCCCTTGTTATAGTGAGTTATTAGAATTTCTGCTGCTTACTTTGGAAATAATCTCCTCTTATTTTCTTGTTACTTTAATTGGAAATCTGAGATCATCGATTGCACATCTTCCAATTTCTGAATAACAAAGGTTATCACTATAACCATTCCTCTATTGCAGTTTCGATGGCATTCAACAAATTCACACACACACACACTTTTCCCTCCTTCATAAAACTGATATAATAAACATATTTTTCTTTGAGCTTCAGATTATTTAATTTCCAAATTTGGGGGAACTTTGCAGATATTTATAATTAATTCTGTTGCACTCAATATATCCTGTATGATTTGAATCTATGTCAATTCATTGAGACATATTTATTATTATGCCCAGAATATGGACTGTCTTCTTTAATGGTCTATGTTCACCTGAATATAATAATATAATTTGCATTCAGCCATCACAGGATGGAATATTCTACAAATGTTCATTTAATATTGGTTGATTGTATTGCTCAAATATTCAATAAATTTAATACTTTTCCTAACAAGTGTTCTACACATTACTGAAAAAGAACATTTACATATACAACTATTCCTGTGTATTTATCTGTTGTCTTTGAAGTTTTATCAGTCTTGCTTCATGGAATGGCGAGATGTCTTTATGCACACTTGTATGCTATTGTTATGTCCTATTCTTTGAAAGAGCTTTTTATTATTGTTGGACTTTTTCATATACCTTTTAATATTCTTTATTTAGATTTATCAATAAAATATTACGTTTCACTCATAAATGCACTTTTCTGATCTGAATATATTTACTACAGCCTCCTTTTGATTGGTGCTAGTGTGGTACATATTTTTACCAATTTTTTATTTCAATCTATTTTTGTCTTGTATTTAAATGTGAATTTTTTAGAAAAAGTGGGGGATTTTGGTAACTGCTTTTATCAACAAAGTAATGTATATAATTAAAAGGAGTAAGGTACTTATGTGATATTATAGTGGTTAAAAACAAAGAGATTAAGACTTATTTATTTTATTTTATTTTTTAACTTTTATTTAATAAATATAAATTTCCAAAATACAGCTTTTGGATTACAATGGTTTTTCCCCCCCATAACTACCCTCCCACCCGCAACCCTCCCATCTCCCTCTCGCTCTCCCATTCCATTCACATCAAGATTCATTTTCAATTATCTTCATATACAGAGGATCAATTTAGTATATATTAAGTAAAGATTTCAACAGTTTGCACCCACACCAAAACACAAAGTGTAAACTACTGTTTGAGTACTAGTTATAGCATTAATTCACATTGTACAACACATTAAGGACAGAGATCCTACATGGGGAAGAAGTGCACAGTGACTCCTGTTGTTGACTTAAGAAATTGACACTCTTGTTTATGGAGTCAGTAATCACGCTAGGCTCTTGTCATGAGTTGCCAAGGCTATGGAAGCCTTTTGAGTTTGCTGACTTTGATCTTACTTAGACAAGGTCATAGTCAAAGTGGAAGTTCTCTCCTCTCTTCAGAGAAAGGTACCTCCTTTGATGGCCCATTCTTTCCACTGGGATCTCACTTGCACTCGTAGAGGTTTGTTTTTTTTTTTTTTTTTTTTTTTTTTTTTGCCATAGTGTCTTGGCTTTCCATGCCTGAGATACTCTCATGGGCTTTTTAGCTGATTCTGCTGCCAGAGTGATGTTTAGGACATCTGCCATTCTATGGGTCTGCTGTGTATCCCGCTTCCCATGTTGGATTGTTCTCTCCTTTTAAATTCCTTGTTAGTATTAGCAGACACTAGTCTTGTTTATGTGATCCCTTTGACTCCCAATCCTATCATTATGATCAATTGTGAACTGAAACTGATCACTTGGACTAGTGAGATGGCATTGGTACATGCCACCTTGATGGGATTGAATTGGAATCCCCTGGCACGTTTCTAACTCTACCATTTGGGGCAAGTCAGATTGAGCATGTCCAAAATTGTACAATTTAATACTTATTGATTATTTAAATAGCGTCTGACTCAGGGGCTCACACTGCAGCGTAGCAGGTAAAGCTACTGTCTGTGTCGCTGGCATCCCATATGAGCACTGGTTCAAGTTCCGGCTGCTCCACTTCCAAAGAAAATGAATATTAATGTGATAAGGAGACTTCTTTAGCTTTTTTGACTACTTTTTTTTATTTATTTGACAGGTATAGCTATAGACAATGAGAAAGAGAGAGAGAGAGAGAGAGAGAGAGAGAGAGAGAGAGAGAAAGGTCTTTCTTCCGTTGGTTCACTTCCCAAATGGCCGCTATGGCCAGCACTCTGCTGATCCAAATCCAGGAGCCAGGTGCTTCCTCCTGGTCTCCCATGTGGGTGCAGGGCCCAAGCACTTGGGCCATCCTTCTCTGCCTTCTCGGGCCACAACAGAGAGCTGGACTGGAAGAGGAGCAACCGGGACTAGAACCGGCACCAAAATGGGATGCCCACGCCGCAGGCAGAAGATTAACCAAGTGAGCCATGGCGCTGGCTCCTGTTGTCTAATTTCAAGTGATGTACCACTTCATCATGATATTACAACTTTAAAATAGTATACTGCTATTTCTTCTATGCCAAACTTTGTTTTATTTTTATTTTATATATATATTACAAATACAAGAGATAATTATTTTTATTTTTTTCTAAACAGTGCAGGGAAGTTTCAGCTCAGCAGTTTGGGTTTCTCAGACCCCGTGTGTTTCTAAGCATGGCCATATTTGGGACCGGCCGTTGGCTAACTTGTGGGAGACAAGCTCCGAACTCTTGGAATTTTTTGTCTGTTAACAGTGTTCTTATACAACTGAAATCCTGGACCACACAGCACCGGTAGAGCAGAGAGTAGAAGCTTGTGAGAAATCTGAATGTTTCAATGGATTTTATTGAACTGGTTTTGTCTTCTTTACCTGAAGTAATATTGGGCTGGGCGTTATGTCCAAACGGACCTCGCCTAGTTATCACAAAACATAAGGCATATAAATTTGTCTTTTGCCAGTATTAGACATGCAAAATGGGGATCTGTAGACTTGCCTGAACCCACATAATCTGTTAATATAAAAATATCAGAAATTATGTGCAAACAGATTACCACATGTTACAATTTCTGATACCTCTGAATGTCTTGAATTACTTGGAATTGGGATGTTGGAAAATGTGATCAGGTTAAGATCAGTTTGTACCGGATGTTAATCTAATCTGATTGGTACCATTATAGAAAGAGGAAAATTTGGACAGCAACCCATACAGAAAATTCTGTGTGGTGACAGAGACAGAAATTACAGAGAGCTATTCATGGCTAATTATTTATGTTAACTTGACTGGACTTAGGAAAACTCATAGAGATGCTGAAGCAATGTGTCTGTGTAGAAGTTTGCAGAAGAGGTTAATATTTGCATCTGTGGACCAAATTAGGAAAATCTGTCCACACCAATCAGAGTGGATGGGTATCACCTATACTGTTGAGGATTCAAATAGTTAAACAAAAAAAGGCAGAAGATGGGCAAATGCCTCCTCTTTCTTCCCTTTTGCAGGGACATCATATTCTCCTGACCTCAGACATTGGGGCTCTTGGTGTGGGCCTTTGAACTATGAGGCTTACAATAGACCTTGCCTTCACAATCCCACATCCACACCCATGCACACACACACACACACACACTCCCTGATTGGGCCTTCAGACTTCTACTTTTTCTGGTTGTCCAGATGGAAGATCGTGAAACTTCTTGGTTCCCATAATCATGAGACAATGCCCACAAGAAATCTACATAAGATGTATGGTAGCTATTGCTTCTGTTTTCTGCAGAACCATGACTAATACACGGCTGTTATTCCAAGGATTGGAAGCCACCACCAGAAGCTAGGAAGACTTGAGGAAGGACTCTCTTAAAGTTTTCAGATGAAGCCTGATATTGCTGAGACCTTAATTGTTAACCTTTAGCTTAGTCTTCTATGACACAAAAATTTCATTTAAATTATCCTGTTTGTAGTCCTTTTTAAAGAGGACAAGCCTAACAAAGAGATAAGCTACTTTCATTAATAGAAGTTAGACCATTAATAGCAATTTATACCAACAAATTCTATGTACAATAGACCTGAATGTCCCATGAAAACCATCAAACTAGATCCAAAGTTTGCAGCTGGAAACAAATACTAAATATTTGAGTGAAAATAAATGACACAGAGAATAGAAATCATTGCAATAAAGAGATTTTTGAAAAGAAAAAGAAAATTGGGATCCTATAAGAAGAGTAACTAGGAGAAAGAGAAGACTAAAATAAATAAAATGAGAAACCAAGAAAGAACAAATCACTTGTACAACTGAGGCCACAGAACCACAAAAAAAAAAATGAGTCCAGTATAAACGATTATATGTTAACAAAATGGATGCTGGAATAAATTAATAAATCCGTAGAGGCATACAACTTATGAAAACTGAATAACGAAGCAATTGATAGTCTGACCAAACTGAAAACTAGTAAGAAGATTGAATGAGTAGTCATAAACTCTCTGTCAAAAAAAATCCTAGTAGCAGATGGCTTCATTGGCAAATTCTACCAAATATCCATGGAAGAATTAATGAATATCTGCAAGCCCTTCCAACAAATTGAAAAGGAAAGATCACTTCCAAACTCATTTTACTAGTTCAGCATTACCTTGAAACCAAAGCCAGACAAATAGATCTAAAAGAAAGAAAACTGTAGGCCAGTGTCTGATGAACATAGATTGAAAAATCTTCAAACGAATACTACCAAACTGAATTCAGTCTCACAGTGCCTTCAAAGCCCTTGCTATAGAATCTTCAATTGACAGGATTTTTCTGTCTCCATTTTATATATATTGCTCAATTATCTTCTAACCTACATCATTTCCATTGAGGAACCTGCTATTGTCCTTCTGCCTGTTCCTTCCTAACAATGTGTCTTTTTTATGCTCCTATTAAGATTTTTATCTTTATCACTGGTTTGGAGAAACTATTGTACACTTTAGTGTATTTTCTTAATTTTCATTGTGCCTGAGTTTTGTTAAGTTTCTGGAATATGTGAGGTAAGGCTTTTGATCATTTTGGAAAATGTTCAGCCATTATTTCCTCAAAAGCTTTTCTGCTTTTTCTCCTTCAGGGACTGCGATTATGATGTCTTAAGCTGCTTCAACTTTCCCGACAGTGCTTCCCACCCTTTCTCATCATGAATCCTGATGGTGGCTCTACATTAACCCTAGGCAGCCTCCTCACTTAGTACCCAGCAGAGTGTATCACCGGGCATTCTGGGGATCTCCAGATGTCATCCTCTTTTGCAGCTCTCTGTTCAATGGTCTATGGGCATCTATCTCCCGGGTCACAGAGCTCCATTCCTCACTGAAGGATTCTGCTAGTCTCTACCTTTGTCCTACTTCCTGCTGTACAGCCAGAAAGCTCTGTCCAGTTTCCAAGTAAGAAAACCCATGGCTTTCATCTTGTTTCCTTCACGCCTCTCAGAGTTTGCTGCCCTTTGTCTTTTGATTGCTGATACTGGGAAATCACTGCTTCATACAGTTTACTATACATTTTTCTATGATATCAGGTAAGTGAGTACATTGTTCTTCCTATGCCTCACCCAGGAGACAATTTCTTCTATGACATTTGGACAAGTCCTAAGCACTTACTTGTGATTGCTTTATTTATTAAATAATTGGAGTTACTGGATCATTTTGCTTTTTCCCTGTACCAAACCAAGACAGAGGAGCCCCATTTTGTTTAGTGGAGGACAGAAATACAAAATCTGTTCTTGGGTTTGTCACTTGAAGTATTGCTATTTCCAGGTCTCTCAGTTGGCTGAACTAGGAGAAGAGTTTTGTATGCTTGTGTATAAACATACATATATATATATATATAAAACTATAGTATATTAAATTGTACTTTTAAAGTTGCAAAAATATGTAGGATGACATATTTTCTGGTAGTAATAAAACAACTATAAGTACCAGATGTTGCCTCTTTTATTAATGATGTTCAGAAAATCAAATATATGAATGATTACTTTCTCTGTAAAATACAAAACAGAAGTATTTTATACATGAACAATTTACTTTAAAGTCAATATAAGTTCCAGATAGTAAAAATATGAAAATTTATTTCACCTTTGTGTCTTTGGACTGAGAACGTGCCTGATCATTTTCCCAGGAGCATCGTATATTATTCTAGATATATTTTGAAATAAATTATTAAGGAGATCAAGTATCATGATAATTTCAATTATTTCACTTCTTAGTAAACTGGTTTTCTTGGGTTTAAAAACCGTATTTCAAAGAAAAAGAAAATAAGTAAATGAACAATAACTTCACTACCATCAACAATATGTTGCTTAAAGCACATATCAGGCATATCTGTATCAATTTTTAATACTTGGTTCAGAAAGATGTGTTTCTTTTGACAGTGATAAGGGAATGGAGGAAATCACTTACAAGGAAGCTGTAATTTAATCACTCTATAATATCATGGTGTCATTTAAATGAAATTATATGTGTGGTGCGTTATAAAAAGCTTTCTTGAAAGAATTCCTTAAAAGTAATATCTAGGAAAAAAATTCTAAATCTGAATGGGTCTTCCATTAAAAAATAAAGATAAGAAAAAGAAAATTAAATTTTTGACATATGTCTACATTTAGAATGGTAGTTCTAATAATTTATCCATATTTTAATCATAATAATGTGAAAATGTGGAAATCAAATCTCTAAAAGAAATTTCCATATACCTTCACAATTTTTAACATGACTGATTTAAAAATACCTCTTTTATTTATTCTCCGATTTCTTTCTAGCATCCTAGTGGTGGATAGTAAATTTTCTTTATTTTATTTTTTTAAAAAGATTTATTTATTTGTTTGAAAGGCACTTACATAGGAAGAAGGGGAAAGAGAGATTGATCTTCCATCCACTGATTCACTCCCCAAATGGCCCCAACAGTTGAGCCTGAGCCTAAGCCAGAAGCTGAGAATTCAATCCAGGTCTCCCATGTGGGTGGCAGGGATCCAAGTACTTGGTCATCTTCTCTGCTTTCCCAGGCACATTTGAGGGAGCCAGATGAGAAGAGGAGCAACAAGCACATGAACTTGTACGAAAATAGGATGCCAGCATCGTAGGCAGTGACTTAACCCACTTCAGCACAATGCCTACCCCTGTTTGCTTCTTGAACATCTTTGACTACAAGTTTTTATTCAACATTAGGAATATTCTAAAAATTACACAAAATGAAGGCAAAGCTACTAGTTGAGATGAAAGAGTAAAAAAAAATGGTAGAAATAATAGAGAAACATGAAAGGATATAAGTAACTGTATTAGCCAAAGAAGGATGATTTCCCGGATGAGAATCCATAATTACACAGGCTTATTTGGTGCGTAAACAAGTTTGAGAAAAAGCAAATATTGGTTTTTATGATAGATGCATTCCTCATCTCTTTTTACAGTATTTTATAACTTCCTTTCATTTCTCATCCCTGGATAGTAAGAAATCATTATATGAAAGAGTTATCTGTATACTCATGTTCATTGCAGCACAATTCACAATAGCTAAGATGTCGAATCAACCCAGATATCCATCAACTGTTTACTGCATAAAAATCATGATGTATATACACTATGGAGTACTACTCAGTGGTAAAAAAAAAAAATGAAATCCTGTCTTTTGCAACAATCTGGTGACAACCAGAAACCATTATATTTAGTGAACTATACCAGTCCCCAAAAGACAGATATGTATTTTACTTGATCCAAAGTAACTAATAGAGTACATGAAATGCAATGTATTGGAATGAAATAGATATTTTGAGAATCGGTGATTGCTTATAGTCCTTGACTCTTCCATTGAGGAAGAGTGTGTTGTTTTCTTTCTGTTCATACTATTTGTTGAAATATTTTACTTAGAGTAAGGTTAACTATATGAGCATTAAGTATACTGAAAATAGATCATTGTAAAAATTAAGAGTGGGAATTTGAGAGGGAAGGGGAGGGAGGGTTGGAGCATTGGTGGGAGTGAGGGTAAGGGGGATGTGTCACTATGTTCCTAAATCTGTATATATGAAATACATGAAACTGATATAACTTAAATAAAATTAAAAAAACTTTAAAAAGAAATAGAAAATATGAGGGTAATGAATGTGCTAGATTTTTAAATTTTTTATTTATGTGTTCTTGTAGATTTTTATGGAATATATTTAATACTTCAAGTATACATGCACACAACATAAGCTTATTAAATCAGGCAACTGATATTTCTTTTCCTGTTGTTTATATTTGGGACCTATCAGCTCTTTTGTCCCAGTTCTTTATACATTCTTACATGTATAATAAAATACTATGAACAATGGTTGTCCCACTGTACTGTGGAACGCTAGAACCTACCACTTCTATTTAACAGTGATTGGATACCTGTTATCCAACCTGCTTTCACCTCTGCAACTCTGTAATCCTGCCCCTGGTTTTCATTATTCTAAGCTCAGAGCTGCATTTTAAATTTCTATATATGAGAGAGATCATCCATTATTTTTTTCCTGTGTCTGGTTCATTTCATTTAGCATAATGACATCCAGTTGCATCCATTTTGCTGCAGATGTCAGAATTTCTTGTTTTACAGTAAATTCATTATATACTATCCAGCATTGTATGTGCTTTGTTTTTAAATGATATCTAGGGGCTGGTGCTTTAACCTAGCGGGTAAAGCTGCTGCCCACTCTGCTGCCATCCAATATGGGTGACAGTTTGTGTCCTGGCTGCTCCACTTCTGATCCAACTCCCTGCTAATGACCTAGATAAATCAGCAGAAGATGGCCCAAGAGTGTAGCCTCTCTGCCTGCCATGTGGGAGACCTGGGTGAAGCCCCTGGCATTTGTTGCAGTCATCTGTGGAGTAAAGCAGCCGATGGGAGGTCTATTTTTCCCCCTCTCTCTGTAACTCTGACTTTCAGATAAATAAATATTTTTGAAAAAATCTGATTCATAAAAATTGTAAATATATTAAGAGTACCATGTGTTATCTCAATACATGTATACATTGTGCAATGTTCAACTCAGGATAAACCTATTTCCCTGAACATTTTTTCGTAAAAAAAATTTCATGTCTCTTTACTAGCTGTTTCTTTTGCAAATGTTATTATTTGCAAAATAACATTATCATTATTGATTTTCACCCTACTGCGCAATAGAAAAACAGAACTTCTTTTTCCTATCTAATAAACTTAGCGCCTGCTAGTCAACCGTTTCTCCTGTTACCTACCTCACTCTCCCAGGCTCTGGTACCCACCAGTCTACTCTTTTATTTTAATCCATATATCAGTGAGTTCATATAGTTTGTCATTCAATTTATTTATTTATTTTTAAAGGCAAAGTGACAGAGAGAAGAGGCAGAGAGGGAGGGATATATATATATATATAGATATAGATATAGATATAGATATAATATATTTTAAGTTTGTTCAGTTCCTAAATGGCCACAACAGGGCTGGGCCAGGCTAAAGCCAGGAGCTGCAAATCCCATCCTGGTTTCATACATAAGTGGTAGGGATCTAGGCATTTGTACCATCATCTGCTGCCTTCCAAGTAGGAAGCTGGATCAAAAGAAAGCAGAGCACTTGGGACTTGAACCTGCACTGTGATATGGGAAGCTTGCAATCGAAGCAGTCTTAACTGTGCCACAACACTGAGCCTCAGCTTATCTGTGTCTCCATTAGTTCACTTAACTAATCTTCTCCACAATGTTGGAAATGACAGGATTAAACTCTATTTTTGTTGAATGGAATTCCATTTTGTGTATATACCACATTTTCTTTTCTATTCATAATGTGTTGGCCTCTTAGGTTGTGACTACTTAGCTATTTGACAGGTTGTTTTTATTTCTTTTAAATGTATACTCAGCAATGGGATTGTTGGAACATATGGTAGTTCTATGTTCACTTATTTGAGGAATCCCTGTATTGTTTTCTTCAATGCCTGTACTAGTTTACATTTCCACAAACAGTATGCAAGGGTTCCACTTTCTCCACACCCTTGCTGACTCTTGTCACATTTTGCCTTGATAATAAGCCATTAAAATGGAATAAGTCAATATCTCATTTTAATCTTATTTTGCATTTCACTTATAATTAGCAATGTTGAGTATTTTTTCCTGTACCTATTGGCCATTTGCCCATCTTTCTTTGAAAAATATCAATTCATGTCTACTTTCCATTTCATAAGTTCATTGTTTGTTCCTGTGCTATTGGGTAAAGTTCTGGTTATTACCCCCTGTAAGAGGTATAGTTAGTAAATATTGTCTGCTATTCAGTAGGTTCTATCTCCACTCAGTTAATTGTTTCTTTTCTTTTTTCTGCTGAAGCTTTTTAGCTTGACTTTTTAGGTTAATTAAATCCCAGATGTCTGTTGTAGCTTTTATTTGTCCTGTTTTCATTTCTTAACTATAAAATCCTTGTCCATTCCAAACTCTTGAAACATTTCTCCTTTGCTTTGTTCTAAGTTTTAAGCTTGATGATTAAGTCTTTAATCAATTCTGTGTTGACTTTAATTCAGTTTAATTATTTATATCATTTTATTTGAAAAGCAGAGAGAGAGAGCTAGGCTGAGAGACAGACAGAGGGTAATTTTCCACCCACTGGTTCACTCCCTAAGTACCTACAATAGCCAGCACTGGACCAAACTAAAGACAGGAACTTGGAACTCAATCTGGGTCTCACTTTGAGTAGCAGGGATCCAACTACTTGAGTAGTCATTTGCTGCCCCCCAGGGTACATATTATTAGGAAGCTATACTAGAACTCCAGGAGTTAGGACTCAATCCAAGCACTCAAATATAGATGCAAATGTTCCAGGTGACATTTTAACTGCTCTTCCAAAGCCCACCCATTAATGTTGATTTTGTGTATGGCAAAATATAGAGATTTGGTTAATACTCTACATGTGGATAGACAACTTTCCCAGCACCATTTATTGAAAAGAATACCCTTCCTCAAATGCATATTATGAACACCTTTATCAAGGGTCAGTTGGTTGTACATGCTTGGATTTACTTCTAAACTCTTTATGGTGAGTTCTCTGTTTTTGACAATTCATTTTTATGTGTTACTTTCTGTGTTTTTTTTTTTTTTCCAGTTTGAAGAAACCCCTTGGATATCTTTTTTTTTTTTTTTTCCTGCAATGCTGTGAAAGTCTCATACTGCTCTTTTCTTGCCTATATGATTCTGTCCAGAATTCTGCAGTCAGGTGATGGCTCAATTACTTGGGTCACTGTCACCCATGTAGGAAACCTGAATTCATTTCCAGGATCCTGGCTGCTGCTTGGTCCAGCATTGTCTGTTGCAGACTTTTTGAGAATTTGAAAAGTGACCAGCAGATGGAAGATTCTCTCTCTCTCTCTCTCTCTCTCTCTCTCTCTCTCTCCTGCTTCTCAATCTTTTACTCCCTCCCCTTATCCCTTTCAAATAAGTAATAATAAGTAAAATGGTAAACATGGATATTAAAAGATACAGCACTTTCAACTAGAAAATCCCCTCCACATTTGCAGATATTAATCCATTGATTATGGTAGATTCTACAATATCTTCAGATACTATTAATGTATTCCATGTGTTCATCACTTGCAGCACACATTCTATTTGTTCACCCATCTACCTCTAATTTTTGCAACATCTACTCAAATATCCTCTTCAGATTTTATATTAAAATATGTCACCACTTTAGGTACATAAATGTTTCTAAATTAAATTAGACACATGTTTCATTGTGCAATGTAGCCAGAAATTCTCTGTGAATTCAATGATATCCTGATGATTATGGATGAATCAACCTACTGTTATTGCTGTCTAAGAAATTTGCAGCTTTTCAGGTCAATCAACTACACAATTTGAATCATGCAAACTGTTTACATTGATGCTTAAATGAATCCTTTTTTATTTTAACTCCTGTCTTTAAATCATCTGATATAACCACTGTAAGCAGAATTATATTTTTTTTCTAGAGAGGAGAAAACGTTTGGTATCATTTCATTTTCCTAAGGTTTGTGTCCAATTTCATCCCAATCCACACTTAACATCCTTTTCATGTCATTTACATGAAAATATACTCTATATACTTCACACACTTACTTTTGTGAACTATTTGAGAATGCACATACTTTAAATATGTCTTAATTGTTTACATCTCCAAGTTATTTTCTCTTTTTTTTTTTTTCATTCCTCAAATAACCTTACCCCTCTAAGTTTGAGAAAAACATTTACTTTAAAAAGGTACTCCCAAATATCTCTCATAGTGTGTAGTTTTGATTCTGTTCAACCTTTGGTATATAAAAGAAATTGTTTCAAAGTGACAAATTAGCAAAAAGGAAATAACAGCTGATTTGGGATCCTAACTCTGTCCTTTACTGGTCTCTGTGATTTTATATCAGGTATTTTAGTATCCCTGAGTGCCAGTATCTTCTACTGCAAATTGATAGCATTTATATCCACTTCACAGTTGAATGGAATATTTGAAGTAAGGAATTTACATCGTTCACATAGTTTTGACTCACTGCAGGTCTTTAATAAATCTTGATTTTATTATTAATAATATAAGTATCATTAAGATTACTATAATGCTGAATATGTTTCTCTTAGGTAGGGTAATCTAAATTTCTGTATTAGAAAATACTCTTTGAGTTTCTACCTGCCAACTTTTTACAAAATATGTGTAACCAAAATTAGCTCATTCCCCAATTTTTGTGGGTATCCACAATTCATGAACTATGCACCAGTTTATCTTATTTATTGCATTATTTTTCTCTCATTCTCTTCTTCTGATATTATTCTGCAGACTTTTCTCTCTAAGTTATTGGTCTTTCTTTTATTTTCTTTGAAAAATGATATGTATTTTCTCAAATGTATTTTTACTTACATTTCACTTTCCAATTTCTCTTGCACTCTGATTCATTTAAAAGAAGTCCATCTTCATTAAATACCATTCTTTCTTTGCAAGAGCCATCCAATATTATTTAGGTATTTAATTCTAACTGTAAAATGGAAAGAAGCACCATTTGCCTTTATGTATGTTTTTAAATATTTTAGAGATAGCTTTACTTCCACACATGAGAAATTGATATTTTTCTGAGTATTTCATCACTGATTTATTATCTTTGAAATCTTATAGGGTCTAGATGCCCAATAATTGTTGTGTGTAAAATAAGTACATAGATTGTCTATCAAGTTCTTCACCAGACAGTTGGTCCTGTCATTGTAGAAAAAATAATCCAAAAATGTAGCTAAATCACACTTTGCCAGATTGACAAAATATGAAAAAGGGAATTCAGAAATCTGATGAAATCTAGAGAATAGTTACAAGAAAATCTCAAAATACCTGTCAGGAAAATGAAAGATGACAGGAAAAAAAAAAAAAAGGCGAGAACCCAATATTTTCCAAAGCCTCGTGAATGCCAAACACACGTGCCTCATTTGTTGTTCAGTCCACATAAGTGCCAAATTAAATACTTTTCAGTTGCATTTATGCAATGGTAAAATTATAATACCAGCAATCTTTGCACAGCACATATGTTTGTGATAGCATAGATTGGAAGACTATAACACTTTTCGAGGCACATCTTTTTGATTCATTTAGTAGAGACATTGGATATGCAACTTGAAATGTATTGTAAGTGATTGCGTTTATGTGTGTGGGGGGTAGTGAACTGCAGTACAAGCCTGGAAACTTTTTTGGTGTAACCTAAGAAAATAAAACAAAAGTTGATGTTTCCATTATAACTTAGTGATTTGGAATGTTCAATATTTATACAAAATGACTACAGACTTAAGATGAGGTTATTAACAAGTATCATGGTTCAATCACTTGTATTTTTGTTTAATTACATTAGTCTAATTCCTAATTGCTTAAAGTGTAAAAATACAATTTTATACATGATTGACTCTGAATCTGCATTATGTTACTTATATGAAAGAAAAATGCTTAGTTCACACTATGTTTATCTCAAATTTCATTATTTTTTTCATGTGAATAATAATATTTGATTTACCTTAGAAAGACCTCAGATTTTGTGAGAAGTTTATAATGACTTTGTGACATAATGAGTTTTTTAAAATATCAACCCCAAAACACCATGAATACAGAATTTCTATATTTTAAATAAAATGAATTAGGATATGAATGCAGAAATTTCAATGTCAGCCTAATCTCAAATTAGCTATTAATCCTTAAAAAAAAGCTAGTTTTTTGAAATTCCATATACTTGTATACATGATAGATTATTTTTGGAAAAAAAGAATTCAATAGTTTTTCATTTCCCATGTTTGATATTTCTAAAATAGTAAACGAATATGGAGAAAGTAGGTATCAGAGAGAAATCGAATCTCAACAATTACAAATAAAAATTAGAAAAATAAAATTAAAATATTTATATTTACACCATAGACGTTCTATAAATTATATCAGAATAAAATAATCAAACTCATAGCAACCTATAGGAGAATGGTGGTTGCCAGAGCTGGGGAAAGGGAAAAACAGGAATTTGCAGTTCAACATATATAAACATTTAATTTTGCGAGATGATCAATGTTAGAAATTCGCTGTACATCATGCTGCCTGTAGCTACAAAACTGTACTGTATGCTTAAAAATGTGTTAAAGGGTAAGTAACATTTTAAGTACTTTGATGTAAGAGAACAAAATTAAGAAAAAACCAAAACAGTTGTACTTCTTTTCAATTCAATGTCATACAATCAAGACCTATTCCAAGGTTAAAATTGACACTTCTACTAAGAAAAAAAAAGAAAACTCTTGGACTGAAATGAATTATTTGAGGCAACAGAATATGTTAAAATCAAACTGGATTTAACCTATACTTTTATCCCATCACCAACTTTTTAGCTAGTTTCATTATACAATTGTCTTATGCATATGATTGCAGAGTGATGGGGCACTGAAATGAAAGGAAATATACTGAATCCAGTGTGGAAAGACAAATATGGATAAATGGAGATGAAAAACAACCTAAGATCAATCTATTGAGATAAGCACTATGAGAGTAATTGCCATTAAAATGGTAAGAGTTGGGATCTCCTAACATGGTGTTTAAGAGAGTTTGTTATTAAGTCCCCATTAATTAAGTATTTACATGCAATTTTGGAGTGAGGATATAGTTATTTTTTTCATGTTGACAAGCTTTACAAAGAAACATCATGAGATTAAAGCAGAACTAAACTGTGTTTGGTATGTTCTATTTATTAATTACAATTTTACCTTCAAATTCACAATTTAATCATTGCAAAATGGTGCTAGTAATGGTATGTAAATAGCAAGGTTATTAGTATTGTCATTAAAATATTAAAATTAAAAATTAAATTTAAAATTATGGTTTCTGTCAGAAGGATTCTTTAAGTATGCCATCAAGCTATGATCTGCTTTAATGACAGCAGTATGAACAGATACAATTATTGGTATATTTTGCCTGTGATTGCATGGACTTCATAACAATCTTGTCAAGTAGATGTGAGATACCATGGTGATGACTCTCACTTTTTAAACAATGAAGCACATTAACATGTTAAAAACATTTGCTCAAAATTACACCATTCAGCAACCTCATATATAGTAAGGTCAGTATATGCAACATTTAGAAGCTGATATTCGTTGGCTATGAACATCATGCTGGAAGAGCAAATAAAGGTGTTTGTCTACAGTAGGAAGATGCATAGAGATTAATTGTGTTAGATACAAATAACTATTAAAACAATGGCAAAAACTGAATTTTATGTGACTGTGATAAATTCAATCCATTTCCTCCTTCTCCATCAAAAATTTATTCAGAGTGGAAGAAACACATTTACTAAACATATGGTATGTAACTGGCATGGCCTCTGACATTTTTAATTCAGCCAATTTAAGCTAAAGGTAAAACAACTTTGAAGTAGGTTTAATTTTACTGATTTCAAAATATAAAGTATATATGCATGTTTTATTAATTTTAAGGTATTTCTTATACAAAGAAACAAAAGAAAAAAGAAATGCCACTTTAATTAGTAATATTGAGCTTGAATTGAAACTTGAATATAAGATAAAAAATTAAAAATATATTTATTTTACTTTTTATATAATAGAGTATGTAACTTTAAATTTTGCCTCATAATGTATTAAATATATTTAAATGAAAAATTGTAAGTAATAAATAGACATTCACATTTTTAATTTGGGGTAGGATTACTGTGAAAAATATTCATAGCAAGGTAAGGCATATTTAATACCATACTTGGTTTGCAAAGTAAGACCATGCAGAGAACATATTTGGAAAAATATGCTTAGTAAAAAAAACTGGCAAAGACTTTTGAAAGCCACATAAATGTCTTGTCATGGCATCCACATAACATACATATGTACAAGTAAATATACAAATACAAATGCAATTATAACATATATTTACTTGTAAAATGGAGAAAATACCTAGAGTTTGTTAAGAGGAAAACTGAAAGTCCATCATTAGATAAAGCAGGACTATTGATGACTGATGTCTTTTCAAGATCCATTTCAGTGTATTGTAAAAAAGGCAAATGTTTGTGATTTGGAAGAGACTAGGAGATGAAGAAATAGAGGAAGGAAGAATGAACAACTTTTTAAGGAAATATGAGAAATGGATATGCAACAGCATCATGACACGGAACCAAAGGAACCAAGTTGTTTTTTTTTTTTTTTTTCCATGTGGATGATGTTAAACTTGTTTCTATGGCCAAGCAGCAGCAGAATAGAAGGAAACTGTTTATACAGTAAATACAGAAAGAATTACAGGAGCATCTTTCCTGAGAAGGTGTGAAACCATTAGGCACTTCCTATGAAGGAAATCTTGGCCCATAATAGCTGCAAATACTTCTATGTTCACAGAACAGGGAGGAATGTAGCACATGTATCTACAGATGTAGTAGAAGTTAGGAAATCATTTGCACCTAATCACAATTGTTTGTCAACGAAAGCAAAAGTAATTGAACTGTACACTAGACTTGTAAGGAAAATAGGTGGGTAAATAATATATAAAAAGATAAAAAAATTAATATATATGAAGACGGTTCGATTATCTGTCACTGTTCGGTACCTGTTTGAATGTTGTGGCCTCAATTCTAAAGCAAGCCAGTTTGTTAAATTTTCTCCAGATATGCTCAACTGTTTAACTGTAAACATTGAGTACACCTGCCATTTGATCAAATACATTTGGCATTTTTATCAGCAATACAATAGTGGAAAAAGAGACAAAGAATTAGGCATGTGTGTAAGGATGTGGTTGCCAGCATAAGGTATTGGAATGGCAACCTTAGGGAGGTTGCACAACTACTGGCATGGGTAGAACAGAGTCAGTATTGGTAGAATAAGAGATGGTGATCCGAAAGTGGATGTCAGAAACTGCAGTTTGAAAGATGATGATTGGTGGAGTAAGAGCTAAGAAAGAGAGTGAGTGCGTGAAGGAAATTAGATTGAGAAGAAATTTATTTGTGCTAAAAAACCACCTGAATGACCAATGTGTTTATTTCATCATTTACTTGGATGTTCATATAACAAATATATGACAAAAGTGGTAGTAGGGGTGGCCACGGTGGCACAGGGGCTAAGATGCTACTTGGGATGCCCACGCCTGATAAAGGGCTTTTTTAGAGATCTGGATTTGTTCCCAGTTCCAACCTTCTGCTAATGCATATCCAAGAAGCAGAAGATGATGGCTCAAGTACTTGGGTCACTGTCACCCATGTAGGAAACCTGAATTCATTTCCAGGATCCTGGCTGCTGCCTGGTCCAGCATTGTCTGTTGCAGGCTTTTTGAGAATATGAAAAGTGACCTGCAGATGGAAGATTCTCTCTCTCTCTCTCTCTCTCTCTCCTGCTTCTCAATATTTACTCCCTCCCCTTATCCCTTTCAAATAAGTAATAATAAGTAAAATGGTAAACATGGATATTAAAAGATCTTATAGGCGAGTTTTTTGATGGATAGAGATTAAAATAAAATTTCTAAGCTAGAAATGAGAAAGCAAGAGTCAAATGTAGCATAAGAAACTGCTATAGAATCTGAAGAACTTGGAGAGAAACACCAAAAGCAGCCCACATTTAAGCAGACTACAAGAGCATTTGTGTTCAGTGTATACACCCAGGTCTCATTTAGAATAAGAGGATAAAGGGAAAACAAAGTATAGAGATTTTTGAGGATATATTGTGTGAATTTGATTTAAAAACAGACCTTGAATTCCAATGCGCTGGTTCAAAGGGATTGGTAAAGTGGAGAAAATTGGAGCCAAGATCTACTAAAGAGAAATATATTGAATAATATGAAGATAGCTATCTCTGGATATTCAAATCATGAGGGATGACTGTACTCTTGATGGTAATAGACTGAGAAGAGAAATAAGTGTACTGAGACTAGGTCAAGAATTTTCTAGGATAAAATGAAAAAGTTAAATGTGTTTGATATAGCTTATGACAAAATTATTTCAAGGAAAAATGAGAAAATCTAAGTTTTGAAGGGTAATTTCTTTCCTTTTCTGTTGCAAATGAGAGTAAAAATTTTATTTCTATATTCTTCATGGCATTATACTACTGATTTCAGCTGGGCAATTTGTTTAACTGAGACCTGTGTAATCCCTCATTGTCTCTATGTTACCTTTTTCTTCCTTTTTCTTATGCACTGTTGTTTATTGCTTTTCATAACACTGAACAGAGCTAACCTATTGTTTTTCCTTTTTCATCAATTGAAGACAAGGCTTTATCATAGCAGACACTGTGATAAACAGTGATGTCTGTGTTACTGAAAACCAGGATCAAATAAAGCATCATTCTCATGCTGTTGCTCGGGAGAGCTGTGTAATATCCAGCATACAGAGAGGAAAAAAGAGTCAACATGGCAGACAATGGAATGTGATAGGCTGTTGTTTCCAGTTATTTGGTACTAATTCCACTTTAAAGGGTTAGGATGCATTGTGCTTTTGAAACGAAAACAATAGCTGCATATAGCCACATAATTTACTTTCACACCACATCACTCCAAAAATATGGTTAAGGTGATCTCATAGCATTTACTGTACAATAGAATAGAAATATTGTTCTGATAGTATTAAATATGATTAAATAGCTAGCTCTAAACTTTAAAACATACCAAATAAAGAGGCAAATGCAATCTTTCATAATAAACTTAGAATGAGTGCTATTGTGAGTCTTTACCCCAAAGACTATTACTTGGACAGAAAATATAAAGTCAAAGTATACTTAGCTTAATCTCTTATTTTGCAAAGTATTTTTCCTCCATAGATTAACAGTGTCAATTTAATCATATTGAAATTCAGTTGCATAAGTAGGTCAGATAGTTGGCATTATTATTCATAAACTATCTTCAAATTTTTGACAGCAGATAGTATAAATGACTACACGAAGTCATAGATTGCTTCATTTTTCTTCTATTTTTTTTTCAGGTGAATTGTTTTGGTTCTCTCTTATTTTCTTAAGAGTTCCTGCAGCAGTGTATATTTAGAAGGGTTACAAAAATATTTCACTTATAAATTATTTAATTCAGTAAACCAATTTTTGCTGAGTTACTTTAAAGAAAATATTTCCAGCTTCAGGATAGGCCTGGAGAAGTTATAAATAGGCCAGTAGAGAATTTATCACACTTTGTGGAGTTACATAGATATAACAAGAATGCATTTGCTGAAGTATCTAAACACTGCTTAGTCCAACCAGAGAAGTACTTTGTATTCAAAAGCATTCCATCTTACTTTGACAGGACATGACCTATGACCAACCAGCATGTCCTTGACACCCCAAACCTGAAGTTTTGACATTAAAGTTGAGCTAAAAGTAAAATACCTGAATTTCCCAAGGTAGCTGGATGTACTAACCACTCTTCTTAGATAACGGAATTGAAACCCTGTCTCTCAACACCTGCAAAGCTGTGGCTGATTCTATTCCTAACTGCCCTACATGAATTTAATCACTGACATGCAATAATTGCAGCCTTATTTTTGATAAAGCTATCTGGGCATTTTTGTTGACGTGCCATCACAAAGAAATTGCACTTTAACTATTAGTATCTTTATCTTTTCAAGGAAGAGGCCACACACTTCTAAAATTTTCTAAAATCAAGACTCTCTATTTCTCTCTCTCTAATCCACCCATTTATTTATCTATCTCAGTACAGGTAGAGGGTCCAGTTAATCAAGTATTTCACTTTTAAATCATGGCATTAATTCTTGTCCTTGAATCCTTGCCTAGTATCTTATTGACACTTTGAACAATTTATCTTCATACTTTTAAAATAGATTGATTACACCTCTATAAACACATTTGTTTTTACTGTTAGCATAGGTTAAATTCTCAAAACTATTGTCTTCATCACAATCATATTTTATTCTGCTCATATTAGGTCATTAGCTAAAGTATTTTCATTAGCTGACTCTCAATGGCATTAAAACGCATACTCAAAAAAGTTTGTTATTATCCCTCATTTAATAATTATCTTTGGGGAGAAAAAGTATTTGAGAGTCAGTGGTAAAATTTCAGACACTTAGACAAATATTTTAGAAGTTATTTTAAGGTGATGGTCGAGGGACATTTCCCTGCAGTAATTTCATGGAAGTGGGTTCTTCCATTCACTGGTTCACTTCCCAGTTGACCGCAACAGCAGGAGCTGCGTTGATCTGAAGCCAGGAGCCAGGAGCCAGGAGCCAGGAGCCAGGAGCCAGGAGCCAGAAGCCTCTTCCAGGTCTACCACGCAGGTGCAGTGACCCAAGGACTTGGGCCATCTTCTACTGCTTCCCCAGGCCATAGCAGAGAGCTGGATCAGAAGTGGAGCAGCTGAGACTCGAACCAGCACCCATATGGGATGCTGGCACTGCAGACAGTGGCTTAACACGCTGTGTCACAGTGCCAGCCCTGAGATTTACTTTGGATATGATCATGACATACACTTCATAATTACCTTCTGAAAGCGTTCAAATATACAATACGCAATATTATTAAATTTTAAAAGAATGTGGTAAATATCTGTTGTTGCTTTTCTTCAGCTTCTATGTTTTTACTTAAGTCATGGTGGACCACCTGAAGTGAGGAATTACAGTATGAAAATAAAACAGTGATGCATAAATGATATTTTCAGACAAAATTTTTTAACTTTTATTTAATGAATATAAATTTCCAAAGTACAGAATATGGATTACAAAGGCTTCCCCCCCCATAACGTCCCTCCAACCCGCAACCCTCCCCTTTCCCACTCCCTCTCCCCTTCCATTCACATCAAGATTCATTTTTGTTTCTCTTTATATACAGATCAGTTTAGCATACATTAAGTAAAGATTTCCACAGTTTGCTCCCACACAGAAACATAAAGTGAAAAATACTGTTTGAGTACTAGTTATAGCATTAATTCACATTGTACAACACATTAAGGACAGAGATCCTACATGGGGAAGAAGTGCACAGTGACTCCTGTTGTTGACTTAACAAATTGACACTCTTCTTTATGGCATCAGTAATCACCCTAGGCTCTTGTCATGAGTTGTCAAGGCTATGGAAGCCTTTTGAGTTTGCTGACTTTGATCTTACTTAGACAAGGTCATAGTCAAAGTGGAAGTTCTCTCCTCCCTTCAGAGAAAGGTACCTCCTTTGATGGCCCATTCTTTCCACTGGGATCTCACTCGTGGAGATCTTTCATTTAGGTTTTTTTTTTTCCCCCCAGAGTGTCTTGGCTTTCCATGCCTGAAATACTCTCATGGGCATTTCAGCTGGATCCACATGCCTTAAGGGCTGATTCTGAGGCCAGAGTGCTGTTAGGACATTTGCCATTCTATGGGTTCAGACAAAATTTTAATAAGTATCCCAATATGTTTACTAAATATCTATTAGAGATATGTACATAATTAGTGATATGTTTATATGTTGTATTTAAACTTGGATCAAAGCTTATTCCAATAAGTGCACATCATCATAAACTCTCATTCTGTGATCTGAATTCCTCTGCTCACCAAAAATCCATATGTTGAAATACAAGCTCCCAAGGCGATAGTATTAGGAATTATTGCCTTTGGGAGAGTCGTTAACTCCTGACAAAAAGAGTCCTCCAGAAAGCAATCAGTGTCCCTGTAAAGAGGCCTGCAGGAGCTTGTTTGCCCCTTCTATCACGGGAAGCTCCAGTGGGAAGGTGCACTTTGTGAGGAGCAAACCTTCACCAGACACCAGTTCTGCCAGTGCCTCATTCTTGAGCCTTCTAACCTCCAGAACTATGAAAAATCATTTTCTCCTGTTTATATACCAGCAGTTGATGGCATTTGATTAAAGCAAACTGAATAAACAAAGCTAATGTGGTTTCCATTATTTACTTTCTCGCTCTCTTTTTTTTTTTGGTAGGCAGAGTGGACAGTGAGAGAGAGAGACAGAGAGAAAGGTCTTCCTTTTCCGTTGGTTCACTCCCCAACAGCTGCTGTGGCTGGCACGCTGAGGCAGGCGCACTGCACTGATCCGAAGCCAGGAGCAAGGTGCTTCCCTTGGTCTCCCATGCGTGTGCAAGGCCCAAGCACTTGGGCCATCCTCCACTGCACTCCTAGGCCACAGCAGAGAGCTGGCCTGGAAGAGGAGCAACTGGGACAGAATCTGGCGCCCCAACCGGGACTAGAACCAGGTGTGCCAGCGCCGCAGGCGGAGGATTAGCCTATCGAGCTGCGGCGCTGGCCTGCTTTCTCTCTTTCTTTCTTTCTTTTTTAAGATTTCTTTTACTTGAAAGGCAAAGTTACAGAGAGGTAGATGGAGAGAGAGAGAGAGAGAGAGGGAGAGAGAGAGATGAGAGGTCTTCCATCTGCTTGTTCACTCCCCAGTGGCCACAACAGTGAGAGCGGAGCCCATCCAAAGGCAGGAGCCAGAAGCTTCCTCCAGGTCTCCCAAGTAGTTGCTTCTACCATCCTCTGCTTTACCAGATACTTTAGCAGGGAGCTGGATCAGAAGTGGAACAGCAGGGACTGGAACTTGCACCCGTATGGTATGCTAGCACTGTAGGCAGCGGCTTTACCTGTTATGCCACAGCACGGGCCCCTCTCTCTGTTTTGGTCTGCTTAATTTTTAACTATTGTATCTTACAGTCACCACAATGTATTGTTATAACTACTTTAGAATTTTAATATTAATTGTGTATGAATTTCTATACTGTTAACACTATGTATGTTAATCACATCATCATTAGGCTATAGAACTTTAACCCTGAGAAATTGTTTAAGTAGAACCAATTCCAGACAGGCTTTTCTGGCAGGAACACACAATATTTTATGGGTTTTGAAAAAAAAAAAAGCCTTTCTGAAGAAAAAAAATATGTCTATACACGTTGAAATGTTAAAAGGAAGAGGCAATGCTAAAATAATTTAGTCTATGATTAATTAAATGTGTAAAGTTACATCAAAATCTACAGCAAAAGTTTAGTATATTGGTTCAGATTGGAAAGTTAATAATACAACCTTTGGATAAAAGCAGATTAGATAACAATAATTGTCATTCCATCAAATAACTTAAAAAATAAAATAATTGTTTTCCTTGAATACCTTCAGTGATGCTCTGGGCTTATGAAGGAAGCCATTCTTCTCATAATTTAAGCAATGCATACAGAGAAAAACTTCATAAGTTTTAAATCTAATTAGCACATAAGTAATGCACGTGTTTGCGGGTGCCATGTGATATTGTGATATACGTACACATTGTATAATGTATAATCAGGGTAAATTTATCTGTTTCTTCAGACATTTATCATTTCTTTTTTTTTTTTCTGGAGTATCCTTTTATTTAATGAATATAAATTTCCAAAGTACAGCTTATGGATTACAATGGCTTCCCCCCCATAACGTCCCTCCCACCCGCAACCCTCCCCTTTCCCACTCCCTCTCCCCTTCCATTCACATCAAGATTCATTTTCATTTCTCTTTATATCATTTCTTTATGGTAAGAAAATTCAAATTTTTTTCTAGATTTAAAAAAATATTTATTTTTATTTGAAAGAGTTACACAGATAGAGGAGAGGCAGAGAGAGAGAGAGAGAGAGGTCTTCCATCCAATGGTTCACTCTCCAATTGGCCGCAACTGTCGGAGCTGCGCCAATCCGAAGCCAGGAGCCAGGAGCTTCCTCTGGGTCTCCCACGCGGGTGCAGGGGCTCAAGGACTTGGGCCATCCTCCACTGCTTTCCCTGGCCATAGCAGAGAGCTGGATCAGAAGTGGAGCAGCCGGGTCTTGAACCCTCACTTATATGGGATGCCAGCACTGCAGGCTAGGGCGTTAACTCGCTACGCCACAGCACCGGCCCCTCTTCTAGATGTTTTAAGAAAAATAGAGTAAATTGTCATTATGTATAGTCATCTTACTGTGCAATAGAGCACTAGAACTTCTTACACTGAATTATAGGAACCCTTAAATAACCTTCACTTATTTAATTATTTAGTGTCCATTAAATAACATTTACTCATACCTTTCTCCTCCAGACACTCTCTGTAGCCTCTGACAACCAAAATTAAGCTTTCAGCTTTGGTAAGATCAGGTTTTTAGACTCTATATTTGAGTGAAATAAGATGACGCTTTCTGTGCCTCACTTATTTCAGTTAACATAATGATGTGCAATTCTACCCATGATGTTGCAAATGTTTCATCCTTTCCTTCTGATTGAGTAGTATTCCATTGTGTGTATGTGCCAAGATTTCATGATAAGAATAATCAAAAGGGAAGTAAATTTGCCCATGGAGCAGAAATTTATTAAAGGATTCAAAGTGAAGCCGTATACTTACTAGACTTTGAGGCTAAAATACAAGATAAAGTAACTAATTTATATTTTTTCTGTGATCAAGAAATTTTGAGATGTGCTGAGCAGAATGTAGAATTGAGGATTGCGAGGGACACTACCGTGACTAAATCAAGCTGTAAAGCTTATAACCAAATCTCTCTCAACAGATGCTTCTGATTGTGCTTAGAATAACATCCCTAGCGTCTGACAAAGTCCCTAAAAGTTCTGCTTTATTCAGTCCCTGAACAACTCATACCCAACTAGTCACATTTTTTCAGACATTCTAGATCTCTTTTGCTCCTCAAAAAATATGCCTATCACTTTTATTTCCTGCAGATTTACAACTGATATTCTTTTAGGTTAGAAAGTTTAATCCAGATATGCACATGACGGTAGCCTCACTTAACTCTGCTCAAATCCTACTATCTTCAAACAGACTTTCCTTTACCATTCTGTTAAAAAAAAATCCCTATTCCCCTGAAACTCTTTTATTACACCATTAATTGTTCTTGCAACACTCTTTTTTGTTGTTGCGTTTTCCTCTTGAACACTCTTTTGCACATTCAGCCTTTTCTTTTTTGTCTCTTCCACTGCAGTGCAAATTCTGGGAGCTTAGCCCCTGTTTCTGTCTCATTCATTATTCAACACCAGATCCCTAAAAGGCACTAACAATAGAACAAGCAATATGAACACAAATGCCCAAATTCTCTTTAACAAAATGATAACAAATATGCGATGCAGAATAGTAACTCGGGCTAACCTTAATTGAAGAACTACATCCAGTATCACCGTCTTGTTACATTATTCAGTCATCTTTTGCATGCATTCTGCTTGTTTTGGCAGTGCTGTGTTTTCTGAGTTGCTCCAAGCTGAAAGTTTTACACATTTAGAAAGCAACTTAGTTCATGAGGAGATTCAAGTTATTTGTGGTGACAGCCAGCCTCTCTAATTTCATTCACTCTATTACCAGACCATGAGTTGAGCACACATTGTCTTTTACCAGAATCAATACCTTATCTATTCAGCTCCCTGGAATGAGCTTTCATTATCCAGGTAGTTTTAGATAGATGACTTGCAACTTTTATTACCTTTTGTGTAGCCTGCTAGGATATATCGGGAATGTTGTGTAACAGGTATAGACATAAATCAGACTGGGTCACCTTGAGAATAAAAAAATCAATGTGGAGGAATGTCACAGTTGAGTATTTCTGAGTTTAGCACTCATTATCAAAGCAATATAGTATATAACTGGTGACAAAAACAAACACATGGCAAACCCTTTATAGCACAATCTTGAGGTGTTGAGATGTGAACTACATTGTGAGAACACTTGCTGGGCTTACTTCATATACGATGAGCCCGTTACAGTAATTGTGCATGGTTGAAGTTTGTATAGGATCTTAATGCTCAGTTCTACACTTGATGGACAAAGAGTAGACTCACATGGCTATCTGAGATCATACATCTGCGTTTGGAACATTGTTACTAAAATAAGACATCCTTAATGAGAATGACATGAATAATTGTTTCAATGAGTGTCTGCAAAATGTACTCCTAAGAGGCTTCGAAATTGCCAAAGCCATTGCTTTCCCTCACCCATTATTTTCCACACCAAATACCCATGGAGTTGAGAAAGGACTGAGGAGAGGAGAACACTGAAAAAGAAGAACCCTTTGAAGAGAAAAGTGCTTGTTTTCAGGTATATGGCTTACTGGTAATGTTGTGTTTGACAACAGAATTTTCTACAAAACAAATTTGCAAATCATTGTAAATGATATTTTGGAACATTACATAATAAAAGTAGAAAATCATGGGTCACCTTTATAACTATCACAGAGACGTTAAAAGTCAAACGTCAAAACTATTCAAAAGAACCTGTAGGATTCAAGTAGGTAGAACTTATGAAGCAGCCTGAATCTGAAATAGAAGAGATTGTGGAGTTTCAGGAAAGCTAGAAAGAACTGGGCTAACCCCTGTGACAGCCACTCAATTCCAGCTGATTTGTCCTATGAGGAATGCGGGGTTATGATTGCTTAATCTCCTCTTTTTTTTCAGCAGAAATATATATTTTATATGTGAAATATCTGATATTTAGCTTTTACCAGTGAAATATTTTATGACAAGATGAAACATCTGAGGGTCAGTTTTAACAGTTAGGTTGTCCATATATAATATTTGAGAACAAACAGAAGATGGGTGCCCATTTGCTAAAGCAATAAGATTCTACTTGGGACATCCACATTCCAGATCAGAGTCTCTGGGTTTGAGTTCAGGTTCTGTCTGATTCTACTTCCTGCACGCACAGACTCTGACAGGCAGTAGATGATGGCTCCAGCAGCTGGGCGCCCACCCCATTGTGGGGTTGAGTTCCTGTGTTCTGGCTTTTACTTGCCACAACCCCAGCTATTGCAGGCCTTTGGGGAGTTAGGCAACAATTGGTAGATTCATTTCCTCTCTTTCTCTCTCTCTCTCTCTCTCCCTCCCTCTCCCTCTCTCCTGCTCTCCATCTTCCCTTCCTCCTCACTTTTCAAACAATAAAAATAAAATATTTTTAAACAGTAAACAGGACGAAGTTTAGCTGTTATTTACTTCCTCACTTAATTATATAGATTGCATGGGATGAGCATGATAAGGGCACACTACAAGCAGTTCAGCTTTTTTACTCAGAGACTTTGACAGTGGACTCAGTCACCCTGGAAAAGCGGCAGACTAATCTTTGGGTAACCTGCTTCTCCACTTGCTCTCACTCATCTAAAGAGGAAAACGTTTCCGACAGTTCTTCCTCAACACCACTTTCTGTAACCGGAGGGAAACAATTGCATGACTATACGTTACATAAACTGAAAATTTAAGGATCAGAAAACAATACATTTGTCTCCACATTCAAATTAGTCCTTTAAAATTCTAAAAAAAGAGTAGTGTTTTATTATTCAAGAATAGAATGTTGATTTATTAAATTTCATATCTGAGATTTGAAATTGGGCAATTTCTTACTCTTCCTGTTACACAACAATAATGTTGAGAGTGCCATACTCATATTTCTCTGTGTTTCTCAATGCTGAAAAATACTATGAATTCCACTGCGAATATAGTGGAAAATACAAGGCATGTGTCATAGAGTAAATTCTAACTGGAAATATTTTCTAAATTGTAATTGTTATGTATATTTGTGTTAAAATGTGTGGGAAACTAAAAAATGAAAATCACAAAAAGAACACTTAAAACTTCAAAAGATCTTAATACAATTAAATGGTAATTTTAAATGAATTCTGAGCATTGTGACATACATATGCAGTATATGTAAATAATCACAACCTATAGATAATAATTTATTGATTCTGAATTTTTCTATTATACAATTTTGTGGTGAACCACCCTGAGTACACTGCAAAATAGCAGGAATCAGGTGCACAGAGAAGACTCAGGCCCATGGATTTTGATATGGGACATAGACATCTCAACCTATGCCTTAAATACAGACTAAGTAATACGCATGCATATATCAATGTCAATGTCTAAGTATGTTTACGTGTGTACAGACGTTGCCTTTGTGGGTGCCATGACATGGCATTTACCTGGCTTTCCTCCAGTATCCTTTAAAACTCATTCTAATTTTTTTTTTTTTTTTTGCTGGCCCTCCTCTTCTATCCAATCCTTAAATGCTAGAGCTCCTGCAAGTTTTTCTTCTCAAATTCTGCTCTCTCTATATGCTCTTATTTGCTTTATGGCTTTATTTTTAAATTGTTTTTGTGTTTACTCCTTTGTTTTTATCTGTAATCATGTTTTTCTTAAGAATTTTTGAACATAGGTAAAAGATGAATAAGCCCCATGCTAATAACTCTGCTGTATAAGGATGAACAATGATGACAGTGTTGTTTCATGTTTTCTTAAAATGTTTTTATTTATTTTTATTAATTTGAAAGCCGGAGAGAGAAAGAGAGAGAGCGAGAGAGAGAGAGAGAGAGAGAGATCATCTATGTATAGATTCTACAAGAGCCAGGGCTGGGTAAGACCCAAGCCAGGAGTCAGGAATTTTATCAAGGTCTCCTACATGAGTATTAAATATCCAAGTACTTGGGTTATCATCTGCTCCTTTCCTGGAACATTAGCAAGAAGCTGGATCAGATGTTGAAGAGGTGGAACTTGAACAAGGCACTTCAATATAAGATGTAGGCATCCCAACTGTTGGCTTAACCCAGAAACACATCTGCCCCTTGGTTTTCTTTTAATTTCTATTATCCATCTATGCAAGGTATGACATACAAAACCTGAGGATATATAATTTATTTCTAAAAATCTAGACTTATTTTCTAAGAATCTACATAAAAATTTATTTCATTTAATATGCATTCAGTATTAAAATATCTTTGATATTTCACTAAAATATTGTTTTCTACACTATTATAAATGTTCTGTGCATTAAAATCATTTGATTAGAATTTTGAAATTCTCATATTATAGAACAGAGCTCCCTCACTTTTTCCCCAGTTTATTTCTTAGGGTAACATCTCCTTAGTCCTGAAGAATTTTCAAAATCCTCTCCTTATCTAATTGCACCCCCATGGTGCCAACATGCTATTAAACTCAATGCTTTCTACCAACTTAATTAGACCTAGAAAAATGATGATATAAGTTCAATATTTAGACATGAATATTTCAGAGTGAATGTCACTTTCTTTCTGTGCTTTTCAAGTCAAGAGATGCATCATTATCTATTTAAGAAGTTGAAATTGGGGGCCTGCACTGTGGTGCAGTGAGTTAAAGCCCTAGCCTGCAGTGCCGGTATCCCATATGGATGGTGGTTCTAGTCCCAGGTGCTCCCATTCTGATCCAGCTCTCTGCTATGTCCTGAGAAAGTAGTAGAAGATGGCCCAAGTCCTTAGGCCCCTGCAGCCGTGTGGGAGACCCAGTAGAAGCTCCTGGCTTCAGATCAGCTTAGTTCTGGCCATTGTGGTCACTTAGGGAGTGAACTTGCAGATGGAAAATCCCTCTCTCTCTCTCTCTCTCTAGTTCGATCTATCTTTCAAATAAATAAAAATAAACCTTTAAAAAACAAGAAATTGAAATTTGTCAACAGGTACATGTCTTATCCAAACATAAATTTATCAACATTTCACCCAATGATTTTGGTTGCCTTTGGAAACAATTCCTTATTATTTGTTATCATTATCTAATATTTATTTAAATCCTTAAATGTCATCTGTATTTTGGTAACTGATTTAAAATTTATAGTTCTAGCCATTTTCTTTGTGTCCAGCTATGTGAAAACTATCTCTGCTTGGTGATCTAATATATATACCCAAAGTAACTTAGATAAAAAGAAATATTAGCCCATATCCTTTACTCATAATCAACTCACCTCACTTCAGGAAGTGGTAATGATAGGCATGAGATGCTCTTCCAATAAGCCCAGGAATATTGCTTGGTTTTTCTTTTTGTCCTACTATGCAAAAAAAAAAAAAAAATCTAGTAGTAATACATTTTCAACTCTACTTTCCAAACATATCTTGAAAGTAACCAAATTATGTTGTGTACCCTGGTAAAATATTCATGTTTCTGTAATCTCAAATGTAATTAAATGCAAGATTCTCCTAATCCTTTTTTTTTACCACACATTCTTTCTTATATCTTAGCCAAAGAGATCTTATTAATCAAGGTGCTTCTTTTCCCCAATAAAACACTCTAAAATTATTATGTTTCAAGTAACATAAAATCCAGCCTACATACAATACCCAATTGCATTTTACCTAATCTCTCAAATTTAATCTTTCAACTTCTCCTCCTGTGAGCTCCATGTACATTTTCTATCATCCTGCTTCTCAAACACAGTAACTGCACTCCATTCAAACCTGTTAGTACTTGCCATGTTATTTACTTAGAATGCTATTCAGGGTTGGACATTGTGGTGCAACAGATTAAGCCAATGCTTGGGATACCTGTTTCCTATATTACAGTGACGGTTCAATTCCTGGTTACTTTGATTCTGATCTAGCTCCCTGTTAATGTACCTGGAATGTCGCAGGTGATGCCTCAAATATTAGAGTTCCTGTTACCCACCTGGAAGACATGAATGAAATTTCTGATTCCCAGGTTTGGGTCAGGTTACAGCTATTTGGGGAGTGAACCAGGAGATGTAAAATATCTCTCTCTTCCCATCTCTCTATCTCTGCCTCTATTTGTATCATCTCTATCTCTATCCCTATCTCTGTCTATCTCTGTCATATTTCTATCTCTATCCCTATCTCTATCTATTTCTCCCCATAATTTATTGCAAGGAAAGGAGGAAGTGCTATTGAAATTGAGTCTTACCATGGTACTTAATTTTGTATCACATACATAGCTTCTGTGTATTTCCCTATAATAGAAAACCTCCTTTATTTGCTGTGCTCCCATGGTGTTCATAACAAAGGATAGTCTTCTAAATGGTATATACAGAAGATTAACTACTTATTAATTGTTGAGTATTGTTGCTCTTTGGGGTGTTTAATTACTTAAATAATGAAGGTTGGCATCACCATCATTGTCAGCATATTTCACATTTACTTGAAAAGATAGTTAAAATTCGTGTGATCACATATAAATAATTGTATTCATTCATATTTCTGTTATTTATTAATAATTTAGTAGCAGACAATTACTGATTTTTGTGTTTCATTCCAAGTCCAATTTTAAGATAATACATAGTACACAAGGTTGTCTCTTTGTGTCCATATGGCTTATTTTCCTTGCAATTTCCTTAAATCCTACTTATCCCTAATGATTACAATTAAGAGGTTTTTTTTTTTTTTTGCCAACGAAGCATCTAGCTTCTCTGAGTTCTGCATTATACTGTATAGCAAGAATATGAATACATATACTAACTTAGATAAGGCTGTTATTAAAAATATTTATTTGAAAGGCAGAGAGAGAGCAGGAGAGAGGGAGAGAGTGTGTGTGTGATAGAGACAGAGTGAGACACAGAGAGATCTCCCATCAGTTGGTTCACAACCCAAATATCTACACCCACCTTGACTAGGCCAGGCCAAAGCTCAGGGATGAGAACTCAGTCTGAATTTTCCCATGTGGATGACAGTGACGCAACTACTTGAGCTGTGACTTGTTGCCACCAGGGCATACATAAGCCAACAACTTCTATTTGGGGAAGCGGGGCCAGCACTCAAGCCTAGGCACTCCAATATGGAATATGTGTGTCTTCACCAGCATCATAATGACTAGTCAAAATACCCTTCATATTGGTGATTCAAATATGCTCCATTCAGGAATTTTAGCAGTAACCACCTGGTAAATATTTTGCTTAGATTGCTCTTTTTGCCTTTCTGATTTTTCTTTGCACCCTAGAAAGCTGACGTTTACTAACAACATTCCAGGACTCCTTTGGTTATTGACGTCCAATTGTGTCTGCCATTAAAAGCACTGGCAGGATGTCTGAGGGATGCTAAACAATGAGTTCCTTGGCCTCTACATTTGCTTTTTTGACCAATAGCTGCATGTTCCATTGGGTATATATTTTTAACAATTAGCTCTTAGAAGCAAAAATGTCCAATTTTAGCAGCTTCTGAAGTCTGTGGTGCAAATCCTTACATTACAGCTTACATCAAGCTACCAATATCAATTGGGAAGGGATGTTAACAAGTTGCTCATGTGAGCTGTTCTGAACCGGTCAACATACATCATCAAATACACTCTTCTGTAACCATGCAGTGACTATTTTCTCTCAGTCAATGCAATATCTGCATATATTTGTCGTTCAGGTGTATGGATGTTGATGCCACTGATATGATTTGTTTCTGAGTGCCTTGTACTCCTTTGTTGGTTTCCAGTTATTCTGTTCACAATTTTGCTTATATTCCATTCACTCCTTTCATTTTCCTTAACAATATGAACAACAACTTTCCTGAGAGGATTTTATTTATTTATTTATTTGTTCATTCATTCATTTGACAGGTAGGTTTATAGACAGTGAGAGAGAAAGACAGAGAGAAAGGTCTTCCTTCTGTTGGTTCACTCTTTAAATGGCCGCTATGGCCGGTGCTGTGCTTATCCGAAGTCAGGAGCCAGGTACTTCCTCCTGGTCTCCCATGCGGATTCAGGAGCCCAAGCACTTGGGCCATCCTCCACTGCCTTCCCGGGCCACAGCAGAGAGCGGGACTGGAAGAGGAGCAACTGGGACTAGAACCAGCGCCCATATGGGATGCCAGCGCCACAGGCAGAGCATTAACCAAGTGAGCCACAGCGCTGGCCCCTCCTGAGAGGTTCTTAACAGTTCCAGTAACTGGTTGCAGAAATGACAACAGGAAACAGATCGTCAAAATAGATTCTGGGATGGAATTCCTCGCATATTCAGGAAATACACAAAGATTTTCTGTCTGAGGGGAATGAGAAATTGTATGACATGTAGTAGCATTGCATTATAATAGGATAGCTCGGAGGAATAAAATAATATGAGAAAACAAGCAAGGTATTGAAAGACCTAGTGACTATAGCAATTTAATAGCAATTTGATAACTATTATAGCCATGCTTATTATAAAAATTATGATCCCAAAGAGCATACCTTAGGAAAAAAATCATTGAAACCCTTGGATGTCAAAACTCAAAATACAAGTAGAAACTCACAATGTTTTCAAGACAGTCATGTCTTTGAAATCCCTAGGTTCTATCAGCAGTATTTCAAAACAAAAGATACTGTGATGAAATTGAGATCACTACTAATGACAGAAATGACATAATATATATTATATACTATTAAATATGCATAGTATTTAATATATTAAGAATACACTGGGGGAAGTGGATTGTCGTACAAGGGTTGTTAAATTCAGGAAGGGTCAGAAGTGGCAGTGATGTTCGTGATCTGAAACACAATACTAAACCTTGGTTTGAGTGTGGTGTTATGAATTTCACATGACAAAAACAGAGCCAAGTCTACCTCAGTGTAACCTTTTTCTATAGATATCCTGCAGTGATTTCTCTAGAATCCAGTTGAAATATTAGGGTAAGTGTATTGAGAACTTGTTAGTAATGAATTCCACAGCCCAGGAGAAATCTCAGGAAATATACACACACTCAAGTTTTCTAGGAATCTGAGAAAATTATTTCTCTAATATTTCTATTCAACTCACCTGAATGGCCCTTTGAATATACAGACAGAATGTGGTGAGTGTTACAGTGGAGTACTATAAACCTAATAGTGAGCCCTCATAGCAACTCCTTTGCTAGATGTTGTTTTGAAACAGGAAGAATTTAATTTCTGCTACTTGGATGTTGCTATTGATGTGGAAAATGCATTGTCGTCAATAAAGACTATCAAAAGTAAAACATTTTTATATGGGAAGAGAATCAATATTAATTTACAGTTTTGGACTGAGCCTATGATAACACCCTTTGTCTTATCACATTATATTTTTCTGAGGCTTGACCATCTCTTATAATTTTATAGGGCACCATACTGGTCACCACGCTGATTCCATCATGTTAATTATACCTTGTGTTCAAGAAGTACTCTATGTAGCCTTGAGTTTATCCCTGAAGTGGTAGTTAAACACCAGGAAAGTTATATTCCTGCGTATCAATGAGGATTTACTATCTAAAATAATGGGCAAGTTACTACTCCTTACACATCCCATGTTTAAGTTAAAGTCATAGGACTTAGTGAACCTTTTCACACACAAATGACCATTCACATACTGCTCTGCTGCATCAGCCACATGGTCCATAAATTCAGTGGTGTCAGAAATATCCACTGTTTCCTGTGATTTAGGGTCATATCATCTGCAGCAGATGACTATGTTCCATTAAAACCAGAAACTTAAGAGATGCAGTGATCAATAGAAACTGCATGTGAGTATCTATTGACCATGCAACCAGGGCAGGTTGCATTAATGAGGTCAAATATATTCAATATAATTTACTGTATAATTAAAATGGTAAATTTGGATTTGGACCTTGGCAGTCTGGGAAGGAGTAGTAATTTACAGAAGTAATTTCAAATTGTTTCACTTAATCTGTGTAAATAAAACTTCTCCCTTGGCCCATATCTATGGCTTCATGGTTCTCTCCCTATTCCCTCCACACCCACCCACCCACCCACACACACACACACACACACTGGCATACAGCAACCAGCTGAGAGAGCACAGGTGTTATTTTGGACATAAGTAGGTAGCAGCTGCTGCAGGTCTTGTGTGGGCACCCAGCAACTGGCAGAGGCAGTGGCCATCTTAGCAGATGCAACCACAGAAGTTCAGGTGCAGCTGGTCAGGAAAGCCACCGTTTTGTCAGCAGAGGCAAATGCAGCAGCTCTGGTGCACAAACCTGGATGCAGTTTGGGAGAAGGAGCCATTCTGACATTTACTAACTGCTGCAGAGACCATTGTGAAATGAGTAGGGATACAGCCAGCAGGTAATGTGCACGCTTGTAAACCAGGGATTCTACCAGACGGAAACAAACCCATGCTCCCCACTGTAAGTCTGGCAGGAAGGATTGACAGGGGGCTGGGCACCCACACATGGCTGTGAGATGTCCGCAGCCTCTCAACATATCACAGGCTCCAGGTCTCTGGCATTCAAAACACCTTAGGTGGAGCACGCACAGGTAGCTGGCTCTGAGAATATGTCAGTCTCTCTATAAATCAGAAGGCTAGTGGGGCAGAGTGGATCCTCTGCATGCCGAGACTATGGGATCCCTCAGTGCTGAGAATGTGGGACCTCTATGACTGCACGAGAGGGTGCAGGATGTAGCTGGGTCACTGGGAAAGCACTGGGGTGGGTCTTCCAGTGGGATCTGTGCTCATATTGAGGACTGCACAGACCCTTTGTGCAATTCATGCGGAAGCATGGATGAGTACTGCACCCACTAAGGGCTAACATCTGGGAATTCATCACCTCAGAAGAGAGGATGTGAGGGTGGGATTACACCAACAGAGGTGATCATACTCCCCCTTATGTTAACAAGAGATCTACCATGACAAATTTGAGTGTCACGCTGTATACTCCTTCCATCCTGGAGGACAGACTAGAGCAACCCGGCCAAACCCAGCACACACCTCTGGGTATTCACTAAAAGAGCAGACATTCCACCAAGCCACAGAGACACAGTTAAAAGAAAAAATATCAGATGAAAAAAAAAACCAATGAGTATGTACACAAATGTCTAAAAATAAACACAGAAATCCAAGTAACAAGATTAATGAAGACAGCATGACTGCCCCCCCAAAGGAATATAAGAAACTTCAATATTAGAAAGTGAAGATAAAGAGATTGATGAAATGGCTGAAATGGAATTCAAAAGATTGAATATAGGATTATTCACAAGCATTGAGAAGCAAATGCACAAATTAAAGAAATCCGTAGGTGAAATATTAAAATTTTCCAATATAATTGAGATTTTAAAGGAGACCAAAATGAAATATTAGAAAAGAAATCAATAGGTCAAATAAAAATGTGCTGAAAAGGCTTAACAACAGACTTAGTGAGGCAAAAGTAAAAATATCTGAGCTGGATGAAAATTTTTGGAAATTTTTCAGGCCGACCAAAAGAAGAAGAAGAAAACTTAAAAACGGTGTTGGAGATGTATGTAAATAACCCAACACAGAGATCTTAGGGGCTCCTGAAGGTGTAGGAAAAGATAATTGATTAGAAAGTCTATTTAGTGAAATAATTATGGGGAAGTTTTACAGTTTGGAGGATAAAAAGAGATAACCAATTACAAGAAGCATACAGAAATCCTAGTAGACATGAACAGAAAAGATCTTCACCATGACACATAATAGTCAAACTTTCAGCAGTGAAGCAGAAAGAAAAAATTCTAAAACATGCATGAGAAATGCCAGGTTACTTTCAGATACTCTCCCATTAGACTCACAGCTGGTTTCATGTCAGAAACTCTACAGGCTAGGAGAGAATGTGGATACACACTCCAAGTCCTTCTACTGGTGAATACATGAGTGTTTTTCTTAGAATTGTTGTTCAAATGATTCATAAACCCATTATACACTTATTTCGATGTAAATGGATATGTATACATGTATAAGATGAATGGAAAATATATCACAATAGTGAAGATGTACACAAATATGTCTATATTTTGATTCCTTTTTATTAATTTATCTCACAGCCATATATTAATCCTTAAAACATGATCTGTGCAAGAAATGGAAAATAAATATGATGAAAAGGAGCTTGTGATCTTGAGTACTCTCTAATCTACTAGAGAAATAAGTATTTATTCTGTGAGGGAAATATAGCATAATAGTGTTATTGTTCTCATATTTAGTTGGTATTTGGAGTTATATAATAAGAAATAACTAACTGCAAGAGGTAAGTCAAGGAAAACCTGAGACAAAAATGTGGTTTTGTTATATTGATTCTCCAAGTGGAAGCGATATTCAAGAGAAATAAATCCCATGCAGAGGCAAAATGTGTTGGAAATCATAGTAGGTTCAAAAAATTATACAGTTTCCAGTTGCTAGCACCAGAGTAGGATTTGTAGGAGATGACCTATAAAAGGTAATTAAAAGTCAGAATTAATCGGCCATGAAGGCGATGTCACCAAGTTTGAATTTTATCCCATAGACAAGGTGGAGCCTGAGAGCTTTTAAGCTGGGAAGTAACAGACTCCAATCTATATCTTAGACACATCAGTCTGCCAGTACTGTTGATAATGCATTAAAGGGATACGAGATTAAGTTTCAGTGGTCACTTGAGAGGATATTGACATTGAATTGTTGAAAGAAAGACTGCTATTAAGAGATTTAGAAATTGGGTTTTATAAAAACTTGGTACAGAAAACACCTGCAATAAAATATGCTGTGTCCTTATGTGAACTATTTCAGACATTTCCGCATTTTCAAAATAAATATCACCTTCTTGAAATTGGAGATTGTATTTTACTGACTTTTACATTTTTTCACATAATAGAGTCGCTGGAAATTAAAAGAACACTTATAACAGGTTTTATTTTAAAAATACAAGGTGTTGCGAGAATGCTTATTCCAGTCATGAGATAATGTCATGGGAGATATTATTCCTCTTCTTCATGAAGCCAGCTCACTGAAAGAGGGGAGATGATTGCAGGTAGAAGAGAGCTATGAAGTAGTATAAGACTATGGTAAATTTGAAAAACTAAGCACTTCAGCATGTTTGAAAATGAGATTTTTTGGTGTCAGAAAAAGGAAGGGGGATAGATAAGGAGTTTGCATTATATCCTAAGTAATAAAGAACTATTAAATGAGAAATATCATCATTGATTTAGTTTTTTTTTAACTTTTATTTAATGAATATAAATTTCCAAAGTACACCTTATGGATTACAATGGCTTCCCCCCCATATCGTCTCTCCAACCCGCAACCCTCCCCTTTCCCACTCCCTCTCCCCTTCCATTCACATGAGGATTCATTTTCGATTCTCTTTATATACAGAAGATCAGTTTAGCATACATTAAGTAAAGATTTTAGCAGTTTGCTCCCACATAAACATAAAGTGAAAAATAATAGATGATTTTTTAAATGATGATGAAATCAGATCAGACCTATTGTCGTGTTTAATCCCAGTGAGAGTCAAGTTGGGAATTGATAATTTCTTTTTTTTTTTTTTTTACAGAAGATCAGTTTAGTATACATTAAGTAAAGATTTCAACAGTTTGCACCCCCATAGAAACACAAAGCAAAATATACTGTTTGAGTACTCATTATAGCATTAAGTCTCAATGTACAGCACATTAAGGACAGAGATCCTACATGAGGAGTAAGTGCACAGTGACTCCTGTTGTTGACTTTACAAATTGACACTCCTGTTTATGCCATCAGTAATCTCCCTATGCATGAGTCATGAGTTTCCAAGGCTATGGAAGCCTTTTGAGTTCACCGACTCTTATCTTGTTTAGACAAGGTCATATTCAAAGTGGAGGTTCTCTCCTCCCTTCAGAGAAAGGTATCTCCTTCTTTGAAGACCTGTTCTTTCCACTGGGATCTCACTCACAGAGATCTTTCATTTAGGGTTTTTTTTTTTTTTTTTTTTTTTTTTTTTTGCCAGAGTGTCTTGGCTTTCCATGCCTGAAATACTCTCATGGGCTTTTCAGCCGGATCTGCATGCCTTAAGGGCTGATTCTGAGGCCAGAGTGCTGTTTAGAAACATACCAGGGGACTCCAATTTAATCCCATCAGGTGGCATGTACCAATGCCATCTCACCAGTCCAAGTGATCAATTTCAGTTCACAATTGATCATAATGAAAGGACTAAGAGTCAAAGGAAGCACATAAACAAGTCTAGTACCTGCTAATACTAACTGATAGAATAAATAAAGGGGAGAGTGATCCAACATGGGAAGCGAGATACTCAGCAGACTCATAGAATGGTGGATGTCCTAAACAGCATTGATTTAGTTCTGAAAAAGATTTTTTTCTGGAAGAATGTGGTAGTTTTTTTGGCAGGACTGTAATGAAGAAGGGAGAGAGAGAGAGTGAGTGAGTAAGCGAGCGAGCAGCTGCAATGTTATAAAAGTAACCTTGATCAAGACATAATAATAACATAAAATAGAAGAAAAGAGGAATTGGTGCAAAAGAAAAGAGAGCAAAAGATATTCATGATAAGAGAGTTAAGGCATCCTATTGAATATTGAATATTATAGAGGGACACAAACACTCCAAGAGAACAGACCAAACAGATAATGATAGCTTGTCTATATCTGAGAAACTAACCCCAAACATACAAAGCCCCAAATCTTTTCCTTTCATTTCTGTGTGTGCATGTGTTTGTGTGTGTGTGTGTTTGTTTGAAGGGAAGACCAGGTATTAAAGATATTGGATCTAATTTCATGTAAAGAGAATATGAAATACATGTGAAATTGGGATGTCCAGATGATTTTGTTAATTGACAGTCTTCTTACTGGCTTAAAATAATCTGTTAAATATCTTCTCCTTAGTATCTTCTCCTCAGTGTAACATCTAACTGCTCACTAATTTCTATGCACTAAGATTTATTTTTCTAACTTTTTATATAGTCATTTTATTTTTATATTTCTCTAAAAATTATATATCTACTGTAAACCCAGACTCTCATTTTTAAAATCCCTTTACAATTTTCCTGGTACGTAATACATTTGAAAATAGCTTTCTTGATATTTTTGTGTGTTTGTAGAGAAGTGGGCAATTGGGGACTTTATCTGTGGATACCCAGTTCACGGAGTTCATGATTCTGGGGCATGGGAAGAGCTTCTTGTGATTCAGTGCAACAGAAATTGTGGTTTCTCATCTCCAAATTGAAGCAAATGACAGATTGTGAACAGACTCTTCTACTGGTCTCTGTTCAGTTACTAAGTTACTCAAATATCAAGTGTTGTGGATGATTATCAGGGTTTCCATGTTCACTGTGGAATCCTACTCATCTCTACATTGTGGAAACCAAGAGATTTTTCCCAGTCTACTGAAACCATACTGAAATAATACTGAAATAACTTTTAAATACTGCTACATTTTCACAGTTATACCCGATATCATGGTACACTTTGGGGGCTTTTATGAAATTTGATCTGTAGCAACAATTTTATCAGTCTTAAAGAGAAGTGTATGAGAGATTTTATGATGAACTCAAACACATTTTGAAATACATCTCCATTTGAAAATAATATTTTTTACTTGTAAAGATTTATTTGTTTATTTAAAAGACAGAGTTACAGAGAGAGAGAGAGAGAGAAATCTATTTGTTGGTTCATTCCTCAGATGACTATAACAGCCAGGGCTCAGCCAGACCAAATTCAGGAGCCAGGAGCTTCATCCAGGTATCCCATGTGAGTATCAGGGGCCCACACACTGGGGTCATGCTCCTCCGTTTTCACCAGGCCATTAGCAGTGGAGCAGTCAGGACATGAACCAGTGCTCAAATGGGATGCTGACATTGTAGGCGGTGGCTTTACCACTGTGCCTCAACACGGGCCCACAATGATAGGATCTTATATGTAGAAAGCCCTAAAGATTCTATGCACAACAAAATGTTCAAATTGATAAAAGACTTTTGCAAAAGTAGGTAGATATAGAGTCATCACACACAGAAAAATCATTTACATTATATACACTAACAATGATCAATCTGCAATTGACTACCAAAACCAGTCTATTAATCATTGCCTCAAAAAGGATAAAATACTTAGATATTAACTTAACCAAGGAAATGAAAGATGTGTACAACAAGAACTACAACATATTGCTCAGTAAATATAAAATGACATAATTCAATGGAAATATCTCTCAATTTTGTGATTTGGAAGACTTAATACTGTTAACATTTTAATGCTACCCAAAATGATCTGTAGATTTAATGCAACCTCTATAAAAATCACAGTGATGAGTTCTGCAGAAATATAAAACTCATGCTAAAATTCATATAGCACATAAGGGGACCCTGCATAGCCCAAACAATCATGGAATAGAAGAACAAATTTGGAAGACTCACATGTTTATGCATTTCAAAAACTTCTACAAAGACATAGTAATCAAAAATGTGTGGTACAAGTATAAAGATAGACACATATACTAAATGGATAGAATAGAGAGTTCAAAAAATAAAGCCTCACATATATTATTTTTGGCAAGCATGCTAAGATCTTTCAATTGTTAATAAATAATCTTTTGAAGAAACAATACTGGAAAAAATTACCCAATATCATGCACAAGAACTAGCTGCAAATAGGTCAAGTACCTAAATGAAAACCTAAAACTAAAGTGTCTTAGAAGAAAATATGGACAAAATCTATTTGACATTAAATTTAGCCAAATTTTCTTGGATATGATATCAGAGGCACATGCAAAAAATATGTAATAGACAAATTGTCCCACACAAAAAATTTTTTGAAGTAGCTAGTCAGATCTACAGAATTAAAAGTTAGGCTAAAAAGTGTTTTAAAAATTTGCAAATGGAAGGTCTAATAAAGGATTAGGTATATAGACAAATCCTAAAAGCCAAGAACAACATGATTAAAAAATGGGCAAAGTCCTTCAAAGAGAATATATATGAGTTGCCAATAAAAACATGAAAATATGTTCAACATCACTAATCATTAGGGGAATGCAAAAGAAATGTACAATGAGATAACACTTCACATTCATTCTCATGGCTACTATACAAAATAAAGTTCAGGGATGTGGGGAAACTAAAACCTATGTAACTCTTGTTGGGAGTGTGATTGGAGCAGCCTCCTTGGAAATGTGGCAGTACCTCAAAGAGTTAAACATAGAGTTTCCATAGAATCCAGCAATTCTGCTTCCAGTTACAAGCACACAGTCCCAGCAGCATTATTCACAATGGCTAAAGTGTGGAAGCAACCTAAGTAAGCACCGGCGGATGAATTAATAAACAAAATGTGGCATCCGCATACAATAAATGTAATACCCTTCAAAAGGAAGAATCCTGTCATGTGCTGTGACATAATGAACCTCGAGGACATTAGGCAAAGTGAAATAAACCAATCACAAAAAGACAAATACTGCATGATTCCATTTATATGAGGTACTTACACTAGCAAAGAAAAAGTAGAATGCTGGTTTCCACTTACTGGGAGAGGAAAAACTGGGGAGTTATTATTTAAGATGTATAAAGTTTCGACTTTACAGGATGAAAAGCATTATGGAGATAATGTTACTGATGGTTGTACAATATTATGAATGAATTTGACACAATTAGCTATAGACTTCGAGTAAGGATGGTAAATTATATGTATCATATATAGTACATAATAACTAAAATAATAATAATAAAATATAATGTAAATGGAAAATTGGGCTGGAATTAGGTATATTATTTCTAGTTTTACCTTCAAATTTCTTTTATAATATTTTATCTTTCTACTCTAAGCTGGTTTAACAGAGGGTGTCCATATGTGGCAACTTCACTCTCAGCTGAGGCTTTCCCTTCTTGCTCTCCCTCTGGGAGAGGCCATTTCTGCACTCCTGTGACTTTCCCAGCATTTTGTGCAGTTACTTAAAAATTAAGAGCAGGAATAAGAAAAGAAGGGGGAGTCTGGTGCCGCGGCTCAATAGGCTAATCCTCCGCCTGTGGCGCTGGCACTCCTGGTTCTAGTCCCGGTCGGGGCGCCGGATTCTGTCCCAGTTGCCCCTCTTCCAAGCCAGCTCTCTGCTGTGGCCCGGGAGTGCAGTGGAGGATGACCCAAGTCCTTGGAGAAGGGGAGGAAGGCTGGGAGCATGGATAAGTGTGAAGGAGGATCCGGTGGGAAGTATCACTCTGTTCCTAGATATATATATACATATATATGAAATTTCATATACAAATATATATTTTCCTATTTTATTTATATTTTTACTTCATATGTATATGAAATTTGTATAGCTTAAATCAAAAAAGATATTAACAATAAAGGAAAATAAAGAGTAATGATCCCCCCAAACCAAACAACAAAACAAAACGAAAACCTTGTTTGCCTGTTGGAGCAGAGCAAGAGAGTGCTCTCTGTGTTTCTTGTGAATCTTCTCTCATTTTTAGGCTAATACTGTTTCTCTGCATCTCAGGAGTATGAACATGCTAATTGTGTTCTCATCTGTAATTCCATGATCCCAATATATTTCTTCCTCTCTGGAGGGAACTTTTCTTCCCTACTCCCCATCTTCAATGAGTGTCCTCTAACACCCTAAGGAGTGGTGATGTTTGTTCTCCTTGCTTTTGAAGATTAAGGCTTTTGTTCTGTCCTGGTGGTAGGATAAAGCATTGAGGTGGAACTTCATGTTGCCCCCTTTAAACAGTTGTTCTCTGCTGGATCTGAATCATGAGGGAGACCGAGGGCTCTCACCAGTCTCCTTTTTTACCGTTTTTTTTTTTTTTCATTTTACTTAATTTATTCGTTTGTAATTACCAGGTAGAGTTGGTGGAGAAGAGCCTACATGAGCCGTGAATTCTCATGGTGTCAGTGTTGTAGCTCATTGACAGTTCTAGCTGATTCAACCTGACTCAGAGAATCGAGAGCTGTATTCCATCTGTCCCACAGGAGCCCATTTCTCTTTTGATTTTGGAGTAGTTGGTTGCCCTGTAACCTCTTGGAAAAATTCAAAAGGAGCTATGCACTTGCAGTTTGCCCAAATTGTTGGTGTTATCGTAAGGCCATGAACGATGCTCTTTACCGTTCTCTGCATACTGAGAGGGACTGCAAAAATGTGTATCTTTTTTATTAGTGACGTAAACTAGTTAACTTATTGAGTTTGAATGATCTCATATAGACTCCTAGTGATTATCCACTTTAAGGAATTTTTTGTATAAAAATATTTCCTCAGCTCTTATACAATTTAATGTTTATCTAAGTTGAAAAAATATTTTCAGAAGCAAAGCAAGAGCAGGAAAGAAAGCAAAGACAAGGGAAGAGAGTTTGGTGTTCTGATGAGATTTACAAACAGTTGGAAACCAGATGAGACTGACAGATAGAGAAAGAATTATCTTTAATCAAAGGTTTTTCCTTTCGTTGTATTCTAAGTCCTATGATGAATGTTATGGCAGTTTCTCTATTACCAAAATCTAGTTTATAGGTTCACATATCACAGTTTGCCTTGTTTTCACAAGGCGTTACTTAAATAACTCTTGTATTTGTTCTCTCTTAGCTTTCCACATAGATCATTTTCCTTTGTCTTTCAAGATGCTTTAACTACTAAAATTACTTTCTGTGTGAGTTAAAAGACCAATTTATAACTTCCTTTACTTTCAATACTGATTAAACTGAAGGTACTATCTTCCCTTTTCAATTATTGGAACTTCCCCCCCACACCAGGCATTTTCCTTTAGAAACTAGTTTATTTTGCTTCCTAATATCAAATAACTTTAATTCAAGTTGAGCCAATTTCTTTTTTCTGTATTCTTTTTTAATCTATATTGTGTTTACATTAGAATGCTTTTCTTAGTGTATTTTTATGAAATAAAACTATAAATAACTTAGGAAATATTTAATAATCTGATCGTTTTTTGTAACCCAAGATTGGCCCTCAACTTTTATGAACTTCCTATCCCTTCCATTGAATATCTTTGCTTTGGGCTGCCAGATCAATCTTTTTTTTAAAAGCTTTATTTTATTTATTTGAAAGGCAGAGTTACAGAGAGAGAGAGGGAGAGATAGAGAGAGAGGTCTTATACCTGCTGGTCCACTCCCCAAATGACAGCAATGCCAAGGCCTGTGCCAAGGCCATAGCTAGGAGCCAGTAGCTTCATTCGGGTCTCCCATGTGAGTCCAGGGACCCAACAACTTAGGCCATCCTCCGTTGCTTTCCCCAGCACATTAGAGGGAGCTGGATCTGAATTGAAGCAACCAGAACTAAAAAAGACACCTATGAGGGCTGTCCAGCACCTTAGTGATCAGTCTTAACATATGTTGATAACTGGGTTTAAGGACCAAAAAAATACACAATCAACTGGTTTGGTGATTTGCTTAGAATTCAGTTTATGAATATGTAAGTTTACTTTTACAGATGTCACATAAGCTCTTTTTTCATTCTATTGTAGAGGTGTCAACTCACAATGGAGGGGTTGAAGATATTTTGTTTCTTGCATTCCAGAAAACACAGGATTTGTGTTAGTAGAAATTTCACTTTATAGTGCAGAATAATTTTACATTTATGTGGAAATTTATGAAATCCCGAACCTGCCATATTCTTTCAACTTGCACTGACATTATAAATATCTAAGTGAATTAGATATCTAATGAGTCCTTTCATTAACCAGGGAAAGTAAACAAAGTGAAATAAATTGTATGCTGAAAATAAGTGATGAACATGTTCAATAAGTAATTGTCTGCCATTCTGGCTTAAACATGAGGTAGCACAGGCCTCAGTTTCATTTTCTGTATCAAATATAATTTATATCCTATTTGTGGCCTATGTCTCAGGAAAATTTACAAAATTCTATAATTTTTGGTAAATAAGAGATATATGCTAATGTTTTATAGAAGAATGTCACATCAATACTAATACATGTAAATGTCTTTACACATTTTAAAACCTGAGGCTGTAACAAAAATCAAATATATTTAGTATTTTCTATGACATCACAAGACAAAACTACAACAAATTTATTTAAAAATCTAAATTGGCAATGATTTACTCCCTTAACCAGAAATGATATTGCAATGAGCTAGCAAAGGAAATTCACTTAAGACATAGAAAAGCTCAAAAGAAGTCGAAACAATGTTGCTTTCCTGATAAAAATGCAACAGGGAAACAGAATAGTAGAGAAATAACTGGTTAATAGTAAGTTGTTTAGGATGTCTTTCTGTAAGGATCAAAACAGACGATGCTGTGACATAGTGGGTAAAGCCACCACTGTGATGCTGGCATCCCATGTGGGCTCTGGGACAAGTCCCTAGTGCTCCACCTTCTCTCCAGCTTCCTGCTAATGAACTGGGAAAAGCATTAGAGGATGGGCCAAGTGCTTGCCACCCACATGGGAGACCCGGAAAAAGCTCCTGGCTCCTGGATTTGGCCTGCCCAGGGGCCAGGAATGGCCATCTGGAGAATGAACCAGCGAATGGAAGATCCTGTGCTTGCTCTCTCTGTCTCTCTTTCTCTTTCAAGTACAATAAATAAATTTAAAAAATAATAACAGAGGGCACTTAATTTTCTTTTCTTTTTTTAAAAATTTATTTATTTATTTGAAAGGCAGAGCTACAGAGAGGCACAAGCAGAGAGAGAGAAGGAGAGAGCGAGGGAGCGAGGGAGAGAGAGGTCTTCCATCAACTAGTTCACTCCCCAAATAGCCACAACAGCCAGAGCTGAGTGGATCCAAAGCCAGGAACCAGGAGATTCTTCTGGGTCTCCCACACAGATGCAGGGACCCAATGACTTAAACAATCTTCTACTGCTTTCCCAGGCCATAACAGAGAGCTGGATTGGAAGTGGAGCTGCTGGGAGTCGAACCAGCACCCATATGGGATGCTAGCACTACAGGCAGTGGCTTTACCAGCTATGCCACAGCGCTGGCCCGCTGCTAGATTTTCATGTCCATCATAAATGACCTGTTTAGGAAACTTGGCTATTATTGCTTATTATTCTGATGTCTTCCAAGGCCAGGTCATAACTTATCTTTAGTTTGGTGAAACTTTAATATATAATGACTCCATTTTCATTTTGAGGCAGTATGTTATAGTCTACTGCAATTTAATCCAAAACAAGGGTCTCCTGTAATATATTATTATTATTATTATTTTACAGAAGGGAACCAAGAAAATAGACCAAATCTTGCTCAGCAACTGTGTTACTTAACTGCTACAATAGGTCTTAATCTGCCTTCTTCAGAGAAAAATTAAGTGTAATATTAACCATGATATTTTGCATTGTACATCTAACATTCATACATTAGCTTCCTTGTTTTAAAAGTCTCACAAAAAGAGAATATGAAAATGATGTTTATCAGAGGCTTTGGTCAGAGTGAAGGTATGAATGTTGATCAAAGAATATAAATTATATTTGGATAAAAGAAATAAATTCAAGATATATATTGCACAACAAGGTGACTATAATTAATGACAGCATAATGTACCCTTGAAAAATGTTGAAAGAGTAGACAATTATGTAAGGCATTGAATATGTTACTTAGGTAGATTTAACTATTATATATTTTATATATACTTCAAAATAATATGCTGTCAAAATAAATACATACAACTTTATCTGTCACTTTAAAATACGTAGATAACTGAACATTCCAAAACTACATAAATCATTATATTAAATGTCAATTTTGGAGTGTTCATTCAGAGAAAAAAAATAACCAGCACTCTTTTTCTAATGAGAGAGAGGGAGGAATAATTTTGATATCAATCCCACTTGTATGAGTTCAAAGGAATGCTTCAGTCAGGTTTACAGGCTAGGGAAGAAGACAGGCCATGCTCAGCAGGACACTTGCTCTCATCTTGCACCCTACAATCTTATTCAAATTAGGCTTCTCGTGTTATTTCATTATTGCATTCTAATTTCAGTGCCACAGATGTTACCCTGCATTATAGTAACATGCACAAATCGTTTGTTTCCATTTGAAAGTAGTTTTTTTTTATATAAAATTGTGAGTCTTCACGGGTGTGGTGTGTGTGTGGGGGGGTATTTCTCCATTCTCACAAGGAAGCGATATTTCTTTCTGTGGTAGGGTTATATACAGACTCCTACAGCTGCTGCTACCAGAATATTTTTTTACTGGCACTTTAAGTGATGAGGTAAGAGACCAGAGTGTGAACTCTTCCTAAGTTAGTTAATCTACCAGAATGCCTTTGTGTTTTCATTGGTCTGGATTTACACATTTTAAGGAAGGAGAGGTTACTCAGTCTGACATCTTGTGATCTGGTATAAGATGTATCCAGTACAATGTACGGGGCACTAGGTCCATGCCAAGTTTTCAATGTCATCTCTAATAAAAAGCTTAAATAGCAGATGTTCCACCAGGCCTTTCTTACTATTATGGAGAAGGAATCATACCTGAGTCTTGGTGTAAATCATTTTTACTGTGGAGTAAAAGAAGTTTCAAGGAGATTCTGAGGTGTTTGGGAGAATGATTTGAATCCTGCTCAGCTTCTATGTTACCATTTAGATTTGGGTTATCAGACTCAGGAAATACTAAGAACAAATGGTTCTGTATAACTGCATTGCTGTTAGACGATCTTTCATATTTACTTAATATGGTATTTAATTCCTGATAATGAGCACTCTATTAATCTTAAGAGAATGACTTCTTGGCAGTACTTCAATTATTGGTGATTCCATGGGAAAATAGGATCATTATTAGAAGAAAGTCATGAACTCTCACAGTGGACTTAATCCTGTTTCTACTGTACTCACTAGGGGGTATGATCCGTTAAGATTGTGATGGAAGAAGCCAGCTCCATTTTTAAAAGTAGTTAATTATATTAAATTAACACATGGAAATTGTATAGTTTTTTGTATAACACGATGTTTTGAAATATGTATTTGTATACATCATGAAATGGCTAAATTAAGCTAGCCAACATGCATTACTTCACATACTTGTTATTTTTTGTTATGACAACAAAACATGCTCTCTCCAGTTTTAGAGAGTGCAACACAATATTATTAGCTATAGTCACCATGTTGTACAACAGAGTTCTTGAATTTATTCCTGTGGCCAAACTATAATTTTGTATCCTCTGACCAACATCTCCTGATTCTCATCCCCTCCAATCCCTGCTAACCTTGTTCTACCATCTGCTCTTACGGGTTCATCTTTGCTGGATTCCACATGTCAGTGAGATCATGCAATGTTTGTCTTTCTGTTTCTAGCTCATGACGGGTAACACAGTGTCCTTTAGCTTCACCATGTTGTCACAATTGACAGGGCCAAATAGTACCATATGTATATCTTAAATTTTCTGTACCCATTGTCAGTTGATGACTACGTAAGTCCATAGGATATCTTTGCTACTATGAAAAATGCTGCAATGTAAATGGGAGTGTGGACATTTCTTTGACATACTGATTTTATCTGATTTTCTATAGAATCCAATTTTATTTTTAATAATCAGGTCCTTTCTGCTAGACTCCAGTTTCCAATGCCCAGCATATTTGAACACAAAATTTAAATTTATGTAATGGCTATTATCAACATACAGCAATTGTGTCATCTTTATAGATGCATTCACCTATTCTCAGGATTTTTTTTTTTATTTTGCAGATAGAATTATACAGTGAGAGAGAGAGAGAGAGAGAGAGAGAGAGAGAAAGGCCTTCCTTTCCTTGGTTCACCCCCCCCAAATGGCTGCTACGGCCAGAGCTATGCTGATCCGAAGCCAGGAGCCAGGTACTTCCTCCTGGTCTCCCATGCGGGTGCAGGGACCCAAGCACATGGGCCATCCTCCACTACCCTCCCGGGCCACAGCAGAGAGGAAGAGGAGCAATCAGGACTAGAACCCAGCACCTGTATGGGATGCCAGCGCCAAAGGTGGAGGATTAACCAAGTGAGCCACAGTGCTGGCTATTTTCGGGATTTTTTTTTTTTTTTATCTTTTATTTAATGAATATAAATTTCCAAAGTACGTCTCATGGGTTACAATGGCTTTCCCCCCCATACCGTCCCTCCCACCCACCACCCTCCCCTTTCCCACTCCCTCTCCCATTCCATTCACATCAAGATTCATTTTCGATTATCTTAATATACAGAAGATCAGCTTAGTATACCTTAAGTAAGGATTTCAACAGTTTGTTCCCACACAGAAACATAAAGTGAAAAATAATAGATGATTTTTTTTTACATGATGATGAAATCAGATCAGACCTATTGTCATGTTTAATCCCAGTGAGAGTCAAGTTGGGAATTGATAGTTTCTTTTTTTTTTTTTTTTTTTAACAGAAGATCAGTTTAGTGTACATTAAGTAAAGATTTCAACAGTTTGCACCCCCATAGAAACACAAAGTGAAATATACTGTTTGAGTACTCGTTATAGCATTAAGCCTCAGTGTACAGCACATTAAGGACAGAGATCCTACATGAGGAGTAAGTGCACAGTGACTCCTGTTGTTGACTTTACAAATTGACACTCCTGTTTATGGCATCAGTAATCTCCCTATGCACCAGTCATGAGTTTCCAAGGCTATGGAAGCCCCTTGAGTTCTCCGACTCTTATCTTGTTTAGACAAGGTCATAGTCAAAGTGGAGGTTCTCTCCTCCCTTCAGAGAAAGGCACCTCCCTCTTTGAAGACCTGTTCTTTCCACTGGGATCTCACTCACAGAGATCTTTTTGCCAGAGTGTCTTGGCTTTCCATGCCTGAAATACTCTCATGGGCTTTTCAGCCAGATCCGAGTGCCTTTAGGGCTGATTCTGAGGCCAGAGTGCTATTTAGGACATCCGCCATTCTATGAGTCTGCTGAGTATCTCACTTCCCATGTTGGATCACTCTCCCCTTTATTTATTCTATCGGTTAGTGTTAGCAGATACTAGACTTGTTTATGTGCTCCCTTTGACTCTTAGTCCTTTCATTATGATCAATTGTGAACTGAAATTGATCACTTGGAATAGTGAGATGGCATTGGCACATGCCACCTTGATGGGATTGAATTGGAATCCCCTAGTATGTTTCCAACTCTACCAATTGGGGCAAGTCAGCCCGAGCATGCCCCAAATTATACATCTCTTCCCTCTCTTATTCCCACTTTTATGTTTAACAGGGATCACATTTCAGTTAATTTTCAACACTTAAGAATAACTGTGTGGAGATTCCTCAGAAACCTGAATATAACCCTACCGTTCGACCCAGCCATCCCACTCCTTGGAATTTACCCAAAGGAGTTTAAATTGATAAAGAAAAAAGCGGTCTGCACCCTAATGTTTATTGCAGCACAATTCACAATAGCCAAGACCTGGAACCAACCTAAATGCCCATCAATGGTAGACTGGATAAAGAAATTATGGGATATGTATTCTTTAGAATACTATACCGCAGTAAGAAACAACGAAATCCAGTCATTTGCAACAAAATGGAGGAATCTGGAACACATCATGCTGAGTGAAGTAAGCCAGTCCCAAAGGGACAAATACCATATGTTCTCCCTGATCGGTGACAACTGACTGAACACCAAAAAGGAAACCTCCTGAAGTGAAATGGACACTATGAGAAATGGTGACTTGATCAGCATAGCCCTGACTGCTATTTTCGGGATTTTAACATAATTATATGTTATGATGTATATATAATCTAAGTAGAGAACATAACCTAAAGATATTTTAACATATTTAATGGGGCCTCATGACCCAATCCAACTTCTTCTATTTCCATGAAGTACATTCAACTTTGTTGTTTAAAATTTGAGAGTCCAGATATTCTATAATATGATGCAAGATAGAGTTTTATATTCTTAAAACATTATTTCTGAACATATTTCTTAAATAAAGTTGTCCAGTTCTAGAGACTGTGGGGAGCAATCCGGACTAGACTAAGTTGCTCGAATTAGGACTTATTCTATGCATCTGCTCTCCCACAATATGGCGCTGGGAGAGAAGTAAACAGCTTCCGCACAGCTGCCTCCAGTTCAACCAATTAACTGTAGGACTTGCTCCTGATTGGAGAGCAGCGTACTCAGCCGAGTTGGGATTGGCGGAGGAGGACTATAAAGGAGGAGAGAGACGGCATGCACCAGAAACATCTATGGGGAACATCTAAGGGAACCCGTGCAGCCCCCAGAGAGCCGGCCGGCGGTGTGCCGCTCCCCTGCGGAAGTGGGGAATGCGGCCAGGGGGAACTGCCCTTCCACGGAGGTGGAAGGGATAGTAGCCAACCCGGGAAGAACCAGCAGCAAACCCGGGGAGGGCCGAGCAGACAGAAAGAACAGCGCAGGGTCCTGTGTTGCTCCTCCACGAAGAGGGGGAGCGACAGAGACTTCCTTCTCTTTTTAATATTAACTATATCAAAATAGTAATTCATATTTTAAATTTTTAAGCAATTGTTTCAGGGATACCATATTAAGAATTTGATATAAAATGGATCTGTGTTTACTTAGTTATTTCAGCCTTTATTATTTTCCTGAGTAACCAAAATATTGATAGCTTTCTCCTTTCCCAGAGAAGACTTTGGAGTTAAGAAAAAGATATTCTGCTCCCAAATCAATTGTATCAGTTTTGTCTGTAGGGCAACAGTGCCTCTGAACTGAAAAATATTGACTTTTCAGTTACTGAGTCTGTTTTCACCTCACCCTCTCCATGTCCTGAAACGTGTTGGGCCTGGTCACTGCGGTAATGTCCAGAGAAGACAAATGAAAAGGAAAGAAAACAGCAGCACCTTCAATACCAAACCTTGAAGATTCACAGAATAATCTCAGACAAGAGAGGGCCCTGTATAGAAAACCAGCTTCCAATGGGCTGCTTATGCAGAAGGAGAATAATAGATGCATTGTCATTGAAAATAAAAGACCAGGCTGTTTGTGTATTAATAACTATGTTTTTCATTTTAGTATTTCTTTATTTTTGAATGAGTGACAGAGACAGAAGGAGAGAGACAGAGAGAACTTCCATCTCAAGTTCACTCCCACAAACGGCTGTAGTGGTCAGAGGCTGATCCAGGCAAAAGCCAGTAGCCCAAAACTCCATCCTGGTCTCCCATGTGGAAGGCAGGGGCCCAAGCACATAGCCATTTTCCTCTGCTTTCCCAGATGCATTAACAGGATGCTGGCTAGGAAGTAGAGCAGCAGGGAATTGAACCAGCAATCAATCAATACAGATTGCCAGCATGGTAGGTGGCTGCTAAACCTACTGCATTACAATGCCAGCTCCACATCTGTGTTTTTAAATAGCTTTAAGAATAGGTTGAGACCTGCCCCATGGCTCAATAGGCTAATCCTCCACCTTGCAGTGCCGGCACACAGGGTTCTAGTCCCGGTGGTCGGGATGCCGGATTCTATCCTGGTTGCCCCTCTTCCAGGCCAGCTCTCTGCTGTGGCCCAGGAGTGCAGTGGAGGATGGCCCAAGTGCTTGAGCCCTGCACCTGCATGGGAGACCAGGAGGAAGCACCTGGCTCCTGGCTTCTGATCAGCACCGTATGCCGGCCGCAGCACGCCGGCCACGACGGCCACTGGAGGGTGAACCAACGGCAAAAAGGAAGACCTTTCTCTCTGTCTCTCTCTCTCACTGTCCACTCTGCTTGTCAAAAAAAAAAAAAAAAAAAAAAAAAAAAAGAATAGGTTGGGAAGCCTCAATTTATTTTTGAATTAAGGCAAAATCTAACATCCTGATTCCAAAATCTCTTGATAAAGTTGACAAATTCATTCTTTAATATATATTTTAGTCTGCTTTATTATGAAATTCTTTACCTTTTTAAGATTTCACATGAATATATGATCTTAAAAATAGTATTTATCAGCTAAATATTTGGCATGTGTTATGTTCAAGGTACTTTATTAGTGTATGAACTATTAGTATGTAAAGAGAGAAATAACAAATATTTGCCTTCAAAGAGCTTTACTCTTTGTAGTATAAATTTATGCACATAGCTAAGTATTATATAAGATTGAAGGTAGCAAATTTTATAGGATAGGCAACCACACACGAGCATAGAAAACTAAAAATGTGAAATCATGTGAGAAGATTTTAGATTCAGATCCAATGAGGCGATAATATGATGTTAGTGAGTAGAAGAGTGTTCAGTAGAAACTATGAAAAAGGAGAGCAGGTGATTCGTTGTGCACTTAACACAAGTTGTGTATTTACACTAGTCAGCTGTTGTCTAAGTACTAACGAGACAGATAAGGCAGGTTTCATGGGATGGGAGATGTTCTAGAAGCGAAACACTAGGTTCTATATATGTAGGTAGTCTCTGTGATAAAATAACTTGTGGGGGAAAATCTAATGGAAAGAGAAGTGTGAAATCTATGGCTGGAAACCTGGGAGGCTTAGTTCCTTGACTGCTAGTTCCAGCTTCCTACTAATGCATGCACTGGGATGTGGCAGGTGATGGCTCAAGTAATTAACTCCTAGTAGAAAACCCAGATTATGTTCCAGGTTCCTGGCTTCTCCATGACCTAGCTCTCACTGTTGCAACACTAAGAGTGTGAACCAATGAATGGATGGAAAACATCTCTTTGTGTGTGTCTGTGTGTATGTGTGTGTGCCTGGCTTTTTAAATAAAATGAAAAATAAGTACATAGTAATTACAAAAAATGGTGAAAGGGTCCTTTTTTCTTACAGCAGTTACTTTAGGTAATTTGTAATGTTAAGTTCTTTTTATCATATATATATATATATATATATATATATATATAAAATCTTAAGCAAAACTAATTAGCCTTTTGCAAAACCCAAATGTTTTCCTAAAATACCAGAGATCCATCTCTTTCAAGTATTATCTGGAAAGAAAGAGCCCTGGTATAAATAGATACCTCAGTCCAAGTTCTCAAACTACTTTTGTTATAAAGATGTGATTTGTTGAAAAGACTGTCCTTTCTTCAGGAATTGGTTTCAGCTCTTTTGTCAAATATTAGTTAGTTGTAGATGTGTAGTTAGACTTCTATGGTTTCATTTCTGTTCCTTTGGTCTACATGTCAATTTTTATGCCGATATTACACAGTTTTGTTTATAATTTCCCTGTAGTATATCTTGAAATCTGGTATAGTGCTGTCTCTGGTTTGTTGTTGTTGTTGCTGTTTAAAGTTGCTTTAGCTATTCAGGATCTCTTGTGTTTCCACAGGACTTTATCATCTTTTTTTTTTCTTCATCTGAGAAGAATGTCATCAGCATTTTCATTGGAATTACATTGAACCTGTAAATTGTCTTGGGTCATACGAACATTTAGATGATGTTAATTCTTCCAATCCACAAACATGGAAGATTGTTCTATTTTCTTGCATCTTCTCTGATTTCCTTCTTTAATTTTTATAAACCTCATTGTAGAGATCTTTCACATCTTTGGATACATTTATTCCAAGCTATTTAAATTCTTATAGCTATTGTGAATGGTACTGATCCTACAAATTCTTTCTCAACCATGGAATCTTTCTGGAGTCTTTCAGTTGCCTTGTCAGTAGAATCATGTCACGTGCAAACAGGGATAATTTGACTTCTTCCTTTTCTATTTGTATCCATTTGAATTTTTTTCTTGCATAAAGGCTCTGGTTAAAACTTCCAGGGCTATATAGAATAGCATTGGTGAAAGTGGGTATCCATTTCTGGGTCCTGATCTTAGCAGAAATGCTTCCAATGTTTCCACATTCAATATGATGGTAGCTGCGGGTTTGTCATATATTGCTTTGATTTTGCTGAGGAATGTTCCTTCTATACCCAGTTTGCTTAAGTTTTTTTTTTTTATCATGAAAGGATATTGTACTTTATCAAATGCTTTCTCTCCATCTATTGAGATAATCATATGTTTTTCATTCTTAATCTCTTTATGTGATTAATCACGTTTAGTTATTTGCATGTGTTGAACCATCCTTCCATACCAGGGATAAATCCAACTTGGTACTGGTTTATGATCTTTCTAGTGTGCTGTTGGATTCAATAAGCTAGTACTTCGATGAGTATTTTTGCATCTATGTTCATCATGGAGGTTGATTTATAGTTCTTTCTCTGATGTACTTTTTTTTGGCTTTAGAATTAAGGGGATGCTGACCTAATAGAAGGAGGAGGATTCCCTCACTTTCAATTGCTTTGAATAATTTGAGAACATTTGGAAATAGTTCTTCTTTAAAAGCTTGGTAGAATTCTTCAGTGAAGTAATCCAGTCCAGTGATTTTCCTTGTTGGGAAGGTATTTATTACAGATTCACTCTCCATCTGGTTATTGGCCTATTTAGGGTTTCTATGTCTTCTATGTCTTTCTGACTCAATTTTGGTAGATTTTATGTGTCCAGAAATCTATTTCTTCTAGATTTTCCAGTTGGTTGGCATGTAGCTGTTTGTAGTAGTTCCTGATCAGCTTTTTTTTTTTTAATTTCTGTGTTCTGTTGTAACATCTCATTTTTCATCTATCAATTTAATATTTTTCACCTTCTTCCCTTTTATTGGTTAATAGGGCAAATGGTATATCAATTTTTTTTTCAGAAAAACAGCTCTTCAATTCATTAATCTTTTGTATAATTTGGGGGGAGTATCAATTTTTGTTATTCATTCTCTAATTTTAATTTCTTCTTTCCTCCTACTAATTTGGGGTTTGGTTTGTTCTTATTTTTCTAGTTTCTTAGATATATTGTTATTTATTTTATGCCTTTCCAACTTATTAATGAAGGCACCAGTTGCTATAAACTTCCCTCTAAACTGCTTATACTGTATCCCATAGGTTTTGATATGTTGTGCTGTCATCTTCATTCATTTCTAGGGACTTTTTATTTCCCTTTTGATTTCCTCTATGACCCACTATTCTTTAAGGGGCTGCTTCTTCAGTCTCCATGTGTTTTCATACTTCATGGAGTTTCTTAAGTTGTGAATTTCCAACTTCATTCCATTGTGGTCAGAAAAGATACATGTTATGATTTCAATTTTTGTAAATTTTCTGACTTGCTTTATGGCCTATCATATAGCCTATCCTAGAGAAACCCCTATGTAATGATGAAAAGTATATGTATTCTGCAGCTGTGTGATGAAACATTCCTCAGATATCAATTAGTTCCATTTGGTCTATAGTAGATATTAGGGTTTTTTAAATTTTTTTTGTTTAGTTGATTTGTACAATGGTGAATGTAGAATGTTGAAACCCTCATTATTATTGTATTGGAGTCTATCTCTCCTTTTAAATATGTTAAAATTGCTTTTAAATAGCCAAGCATATAAATATTGGGTTTTTATACATTTACTATAATCACACCTTCCTGTTGAATTGATTCCTTAATTATTTAATAGTACCCTTCTGTGTCTCTGTTTTTTTGAAAGATTTATTTATTTACTTGAGAGGCATAGTTAGAGACACAGAGAGACAGACAGAGAGAGGGGTCTTCCACTCACTGGTTCATTCTCAAAATGGCTACAACATCTGGGGCTGAGCCCATCCAAAGTCAGGAGCCAGGATCTTCTTCCGGGTCTCCCACACAGGTGCAGGGGCCCAAGGTCTTGGGCCATCTTCCACTGCTTTCCCAGGCCATCACCAGGGTGCTGGATTGGAAGTGGAGCAGTCGGAACTTGTGCCCATATGGAATGCTGGTGCTACAGGCAGAGGATTAACCTTCTGTACCACAGGCCAACCCTTCTGTGTCTCTTTAAATAGCTTTTTTATGATATATTTTATTTGATATTAGGATGGCTACTTCTGATATATATTTGCTCTCTGTAAGCATGGAATATTTTTCCACATATTCACTTTCCCTCTGTGTGCATCTTTGTTGATGAGATATGTTTCTTGTGTAAAGCAAATAGATGAGTCTTGTTTTTTAATCTTTTCTGCCTCCCTGTATCTTTGAATTGGAGAATTTGTGCAATTTATATTCAACATTATTACTGATAAGTAATGTCTTAGCCTTACCATTTTTATATAAATATTTCTATTGTTTCCTTTGGGTTTCCTTTCTACTTTTACTAGGATATTTTCTGCCTTCACATTCTTTTCACGATGATGACTATCTTTCTGTGTTTCTGTGTGTAGCACATCCTTAAGCACCATTTGTGAGGCTGAATGAGTTGAGTGATGACAAATTCTTTCAATTTCTGTTTGCTTTTGATAATATTTATTTCATCTTTGTTCATAAATGAGAGCTTTGTAGGGTACAGTATTCTGGATTGACAGCTTTTTTTTTTTCTTTTATGTCTTGGACTGTGTCTTTGCATTCTATCCTAGCCAGTAGGGTTTCTGATGAGAAATCAGCTGTCACCCTAATTGGAGCTCTTCTGAAGGTAATCTAGCATTTCTCTAATGCACATTTTAGAAGCTTTTATTTATGTTTTTCTGATAAAAATTTGACTCTAAAGTTTTATACTTTCTGGCATGTATATTAGCAGTTCTATGCGCTTCGTCTGCTTGGATTTACCTTTCTTTTTTCAAATTAGGGAAATTTTCTTTTATTATTTCATGGATGAGGCCTTCTAATCCATTCTCTCTTTCTACATCTCCAGGAACTCCTTAGACATAGTATATTAGGTGGTTTGATAGTAAACCATAAATCTCAAAAACTATTTTCAATTTTTCTCATTTTTTTTCTTGTTTTTTTTTTTTTTTGTCTGATGGTGATAATTCCAAAAAATTGTCTTCTAGCACAGATATTCTTTTTTCTATCTCACCAGGTCTGTTGCTAATGTTTTCTAATGTGTTTTTTCATTTGAAATATTGAAGCCTTCATTTCCAAGTTTTCAGTTTGATTTCTCTTTAATTTTTCTATCTCACAGGACAATTTGTCACCCATGTCATATATGGATTTCTTTAAGTCATGAATTTACTAAGCATCACTTTCAAGTAATCTTATCATTTTTTGAATTCCTTTTCAGGCATTTCATCCATCTCTTCATCTTCATATTCTGATATTTAAGTATTGTAGTGTTCCTTTATGGGAGTTATTATCTTACTTGTTCACGTTTCTTGTGTTTCCACATTTTTAGACATTTGTGAAACTACTTGTTGGTTTTCTCCTCTGATGGTTTTTGTCTTTGAAATACTCTTCTCTGGCTTGTTGGAGTGTCTGCTCCTTTAGGAGATATTGAGAAGTATTTGCTGGGTAGGGCCAGGGAGTTCTGGTAAGTGCTAGGATGTTTCAAAGTCCAGGTGACAACTTCATTGGGCATGGTTGATCTCCTCTATTGTCAGCAGAGGAGAGGGTTTGATCACATTGGCTGGTGGGTCACTGCCTCACCTCCTCTCTGCCAAGGCGATCAAAACCCAGAGTGAGCCCACTGTAGCCACACAGCACACCCACACATTTTTAAGAACCACACAAAGATTTGTGCAGTCCTCAGTGTAAACCCTGAACCCTCATCAATGACCCACCATAGGTGCATAGGGAGCTCTGAGCCTCTCAAGCCAGACATAGCGATTGAGCAGAGACCCAGTTACACTGCACATCCTGTCATGCAGCCATGAAATTCCCACAATCATGGCAAGCAGTGCTGATACAGTCACAGGGATCAAAGGATCCACTTTCAGCCCCACGAAGCTTCTCTGTCCACTGAGAGAGCTGAGGTGATCTCAGACCCAGCTGCCTGCTGGTATACCACCTTTGCAGTTTGAGTAGAGGTGCTAGTGATATAGAGGTTAGGGGAGTGCCTCACAGGCCTAAGTGGGCTCCCCACCCAGGCCAGACTCAAAGTCAGTGGAGACTTTGGGTTTATCCCTCAAATGAAATCTAGTCACATACATACAAGCCATGGCAGCTTGTACTCACCTTTAAAATGGTGCCTCCCCTCTGATATTCAATGGGCGAAAGAGTTATTTGTATTTGCATGTTTATTACAGCTCCATTCACAATAGCAAGGATATGGAATCAGACAGGTACTCCTCAACTGATGACCGGATAAAGAAAAAGTGTTATACATACGCATGGGATACTATCCTGCCATAAAAAAGAATGAAATTCTGTCTTTTGCAATACAATGGATACAACTGAGAAAACCATTATGCTTAGTCAAATAAGCTAGTCAAAAAGCTAGTCAAAAAGACAAAGATCATGGTTTCTCTGATATGTAAAAGCTAATACATAATAGAAAACGTATAGGAATGAAACAGACATTTTGTGATGATTGTCATTTTTAGTCCTTGTTTATACTCCTGTGGAACCATGGTCTTTTAACTTACATGCTAAATATTATGTTTAGTGGCAAATTAAGCCTGTGAATACAGAGTAGATTAAAATTATATCTCTGCAACAACAACAAAAAAAGGTATCTTACATTTCATTTAAAGGTTGAGTGTTTGATCCAATGGTTAAGAAACAGTTTGGGATGCCCAATTCCATATCAAAGTGTGTAGGTTTGAATCCAAGCTCCTGTCAAGATTCCAGCTTTCTGCTAATGACCACTGTAGAAGGCAGTCATGCTAGCTCTTGTAGTTAAGTCACTGCCAGCCATCTATGAGACTGAAGTTGAAACTGAGTTCCCAGCTCCTGGCTTCAGATGATCAAGCTATGCTATTGCAGCCATTTAGAGAGTGAAACTGGGGGTTAAAGCTCTATTTGTATCTCACTGTGCCTCACAAAAAATAAGCAAAAAAAAAATGCAATATCATTTATTACAATAAGGATGTAGGAATAACAGAAACTCACTTTTCCTCAATCACTCTAGTGTCTTTTTCTTGGTATAAGTTATTAAACCTTGATGCCAGAACTGTTCTGATATCATAATGTTACTGCTGATGTGAACCCAAGGAACTTGTTCTATGGACAATGAAGAATGAGTCCAATGAATAAGCAGATGAGAAGACAATTTTAGCATATTTTATTGAAAAAGTAAAGAAATAGAAACTCCTACATCTGATAGACCGGGCAGGTGTCTCCAAAGAGACCGAGAGCACAGACTGGGGTTTCTATAGATATGAGTATGGGTTCCTACAATCCTTCTGGGACACTACTCAGTAGACTGATTTCTGGGTGTGGAATTCCTCCCTGAAGTTCTTAGTAGTCCCCTTGGTGAAGGGCAGATGAGATTCCCCTGAGCGACCCCAGGGAGAGTGCTGAAACCCTTCTAACAGGGTTATAAAAGAAGATCAATTACTTTAGGAACAGAATTCCCTTAGCAAAACTCTCTGGACAATACTGCCATAAGGTTTTATCTATCAGAGAAGCAACTGACTCCTTCAGTCCAGTGATCAGAACCTTAAGGGGCAGCTGTATCACTCCCTTAAGTCAGTGAATTCCTTTTGATAAAGGATAGGCATGGGCACCTTGGGCTAAGGCGGACAGACCAGAAGCTGGGTCCTGTCTTCAAGACTTGCTTCCCATCCCATTGCACATAAATTTATTTACTTTAAAACTTCTCCTTTTATTCCACTGCTCTTATATACATAGCTCAATATCAACCTAACTGCATTAACAATTATTGCAATACATATGAAGATTTACCCATATATCCATTTTTTTTTTTTTTTTTGACAGGCAGAGTGGACAGGGGGAGAGAGAGACAGAGAGAAAGGTCTTCCTTTTGCCATTGGTTCACCCTCCAATGGCTGCCGCGGCAGGTGCACTGCGGCCAGCGCACTGTGCTGATCCGATGGCAGGAGCCAGGTGCTTCTCCTGGTCTCCCATGGGATGCAGGGCCCAAGGACTTGGGCCATCCTCCACTGCACTCCCGGGCCACAGCAGAGAGCTGGCCTGGAAGAGGGGCAACCGGGATAGAATCCGGTGCCCCGACCGGGACTAGAACCCGGTGTGCCGGCACCACAAGGCGGAGGATTAGCCTATTGAGCTGCGGCGCCGGCCTACCCATATATCCTTTTATAGAACATATCACAGTGGTTTTCTGGCTTATCCAGTGTGAAAAAGAGCTTCAAATAATGATGTTCTCTTCTTACAAGATTAATATAAATATTATTTCTCTGTACAAGATGACACACCAATACTTTTGTGAAACAGGTGTACATAGTTCCATTTTGGACAACTGGAAACAAAATATACAAAGAACTCAGATTGTCTGAAGGTAAAAGTATGTTAACAGCTGTTATCCACTGGTCTTTGTACTGTTACACTGATCGAATAGAGAGGGATGTTTCAGGATTTAAATTATATATAATAAATAAATAAATGTAAATTATATTGCAAGCAATCCAACATTAGTTAGATAATATATGTGAATCCTAGCTACTTTACTTTGCAGAATGATTTTTGTGTATTTCATGCTGAGGAAACAATGCTTAGATGTCCTAAAAATAAGCTTCCAACAGATTTTCCCATAAGCTTCCTGGCTGTAAGGAGTATTTATTATTGCTTCTCTGGTGCAGATTAAGAATGTGGGGAAGAAATAGGAAAATATGATCATTCTAATAGAGCGATGATAGCTCTAGTTTCAAGATGGTCTTCTGAAAATGAAGCTACTTAGAGCCTTCAGTGAGCCTTCAGGCAATCCAGCAGCTCTGGTCTTCTCCTGCTGTTTCTAGAACCATTTATAACCCTATTGGACTTTCTGACAACCCCCTTCCAGGAATCCACATTTAAATCTGATTATATCTCAGAGGTTATGGATGCCTTAGGCCTCGATTTCACTTGAGCAAACAGTAGAAAGCACCACTAAAGCCAAGCAATGCCATTTGCATAGTTATCTCTGCACAGCCAAAGATTTTCCCATTTGTCGAACATAATATTAAGAATTATGATGGAGAAAGGACTCCAAATATTATGGAAAATCCACCCTGCTACTTTTGTTCTTGTGAATTATTTCATCAATGTATTAAACATACAATCCTTGTTATAATTAAACAGACATCTTTGCAAAAAGTTATATAAAAGAGTCATATTAGCTTAAGTATGAGAAAGAAAAATCATCCTGTTAGAATTGGTTTGTGTGCTGAAATATACTAAAATTTCTTGGATAATTTTGGGGGATGGCAACTTATGAGACTAGAGTATAATTTCATTTATTATGGATTTTTTGACATAATGTCTATTTCAGAAGGAGGTGTGCTTAACTATCTATAGAATAACAGGAGGTTTTAGAAGAAATGGATCTATTTTTAGATGCTTGGGGTGGGTATGCATGAAAAACTGCTGTTAAATGTGAATGACTGGCCTGTGCCGCGGCTCACTAAGCTAATCCTCCGCCTTGCGGCGCCAGCGCACCCGGTTCTAGTCCCAGTCGGGGCACCAGATTCTGTCCCGGTTGCCCCTCTTCCAGGCCAGCTCTCTGCTGTGGCCAGGGAGTGCAGTGGAGAATGGCCCAAGTCCTTGGGCCCTGCACCCCATGGGAGACCAGGAGAAGTACCTGGCTCCTGCCATGGGATCAGCGCAGTGCGCAGGCCGTGGCGGCCATTGGGGGGGTGAACCAACGGCAAAGGAAGACCTTTCTCTTTGTCTCTCTCTCTCACTGTCCACTCTGCCTGTCAAAAACAAAACAAAACAAAACAAAACAAAACAAAAAACTGAATGGCTTGCTGGCGCTGTGGCTCACTTGGTTAATTTTCCCTCTGTGGTGCCGGTATCCCATATGGGCGCCGGTTTGAGACCCGGTTGCTCCCCTTCCAGTCCAGCTCTCTGCTGTGGCCTGGGAAAGCAGTGGAGGATGGCCCAAGTACTTGGACCCCTGCACCCACATGGGAGACCAGGAGGAAGCACCTGGCTCCTGGCTTCGGACTGGTGCAGCGCCGGCCATAGCGGCCATTTGGGGAGTGAACCAACGGAAGGAAGACCTTTCTCTCTGTCTCTGTCACTGTCTGTAACTCTATCTGTCAAATACATTAAAAAAAAATGCATTGCAAGAAGAGACTTATTTTGTTGCTAATCTGAACAGCAGTATTATCTCAACTAAAAACACAACTGTCATTAACATACACAGAGAAAACAACATTTCTTAAGCTCTTCATATTGATATGATTCAAATTACATGCCCCCCCCCAACAGCTATGGATATTGTAGCACTTAATACTATTCCATTGAGAGAGCTTTTTAGGCAGATAATTAAGGGTAAATGAAGTCAGAGGGTGGAGTCCTTATCCAATAAGAACAATGTCCACATGAGAAAAGAAAGATAAACCAGGAGAATGCACTCACAGGGGAAAGGCCATGGGAGGACAAGGAGAAATGGTGGCCACCCTCAGGGTGGTGAGAAAGACCTTACCTAAAACCAAGTCTATCAGCACCTTGACCTTGTACATCAGCTTCTGGAATCATGAGAAAATGTCCATTGTCTATATCACTCTATTAAATGTGCTATACTCATTAACAGCAGGCCAAGTAGGCTAATACACACAATATAAATTTATTTTAAATATGGAATTCCAGTGATGGAAAAACTGACTGCATTAAGACTAATATTGTGCTTTATTGTTCCTGAAGTAATAAATGTGACCACATATTATGAGTTAGGGACATACCAAAAGTAGGATATAAATACAAAATCAAATTTAGTTGAATGAAATACAGTGATTGAATCGTATTACTAGTCTTTCTTATTGTTGAGTGTAAGCCATTTAATTCAATAAACGTCAACTGCAGTAATAGACTAAATGATTGCAGAAACACATTATTTTCATTTCAGTATGAAATTATGCTTAAGGATTAATGTGACATTGCAGGCTTTGATTAAATAACAAACCTCTGGCAGGCAAACCTCTGGAAGCAGACCTAACATGTCTTTCATATTCTTAATTTAGAACTAGCGAATTGTGACAGGGCACATCACACAGAAATGCTCAACCGGGTTATATGAATCTCCTTTGGGGCTGCAGCTCAAAATACTTTATATTGATTTTTAGTTAAATAATGTAATGACTTGGAGGTGGTGGTCTTTTCTCACTTGATTTTTTTCAACCCACTTATTTTTATTTCTCTGTGGAAGTGTCCATTAACTGCTATCATAATTTCTAGCCAACTTACTTTCTCAGAAAATTTAGCCGTTACCACTGACCTCTACACTGAGCTAATTGTTCTACACTTTCATATGATTGATTCATCTCTGTCTTACACTTTGGGTGCTTACTAATCAATTGATTCTACTTTTCCTTTTTTTCTCTTAGAATTTATTTATTTATTTGACAGTCAAAGTTACACAGAGAGAGAAGGAGAGGCAGAGAGAGCAAGAGAGAGAGTAAGGTCTTCCATTCATTGGTTCATTCCTCAATTGGCTGCTACTGCTGGAGCTGCGCCTATCCGAAGCCAGGAGCCAGGAACTTCTTCCGGATCTCCCACATGGGGGCAGGGGCCCAAACACTTAGGCCATTTTCTGCTTTCCCAGGCCATAGTAGAGAGCCAATTGGAAATGGAGTAGTCCATATGGGATACCTGCACTGCAGGCAGCGCCTTAACCCACCACACCACAGCACCAGCCCCAATTCTACTTTTTCATAATCTCATCTTTCCAACATATCACTTTCTCAGTTGTCTCTGAAACTTTCTATGAATTTCTCCTTTGTGTTTTATTTTATTGTGATTTAGTTTATTTATCAATTTAGTTATCCATTTTAATTATTTTCTTTTTTGAAAAGATTTATTTATTTATTTACTTGAAAGGCTGAGGCCGGTGCCACGGCTCACTTGGCTAATCATCTTGGCTAATCCTCTGCCTGTGGTGCCGGCACACAGGGTTCTAGTCCTGGTTGGGCGCCAGTTCTGTCCCAGTTGCTCCTCTTCCAGTCCAGCTCTCTGCTGTAGCTTGGGAGTGCAGTGGAGGATGGCCCAAGTGCTTGGGCCCTGCACCTGCATGGGAGACCAGGAGAAGCACCTGGCTCCTGGCTTCGGATTGGCGCAGCACCAGCTATAGCGTCCATTTGAGGGGTGAACCAACAGAAAAAGGAAGACTTTTCTCTCTGTATCTCTCTCTCTCACTGTCTAACTCTGCCTGTCCAAAAAAAAAAAAAAAAAAAAAGAAAGGCAGAGTGATGAAGAGAGTATCAGACACAGAAGGACAGAGTGAGAGAGATCTTCTGTCTGCTGGTTCACTCTCCAAATGCCAACAATAGCCAGGGCTGGGCTAGGCCTAGCAAGAAACCAGAACTGCATCTGAGTTTTCCATGAGGGTAGCAGGAGCCCAAGTACCTAAGCCTCCATTAACTGACTTCCCAGACACATCAGCAGAAAACTGGATCAGTAGTTAGAGAAACTAGGTCACAAACCACCACCCTGACAAGGGATGCAGGCAAACGAAGCTGCAAGTTAATCTGCTTCACCACAATCACCTGCCCCTGGTCTTCATTTCTAAATTCCTCAAAATCCATTTTATAATCATTATTTTTCTTTGCCAGTGTCTTTTTAAATTCAAATTCAAAGACTTTGATCATTGTATTAATCAGCTTTTTATTACCACAACAAATCTTGGAAGCAACTAACCTTATAAAGCAAGAAGCTCTATTTAATTCACAGTAGAGGAGGCTCAAGTCCAAGACTAGGCAGCTCCTTTGGTTTGACATCTGGTGATGGGGATGCTTGATAACAGCGGTGCATGTGCAGAGAAAGGATCACAGAGCAAGCCAGGAGTCAGAGAGAGAGGCTGGGCTCAAAACTTGGCTGCCATAACCAGCTATCTTGCAATAGCTACCTCCCTACCCCTACCAGTGACCTAATGACTCTCTTTGGGCCCACCTCCTAAAGACAATGGTTGAATTTTCACCCTACTAGTACTGTTTATGGCTTTGGGGCTCAAAGTGCTGCTTGACTTCAGTATCCACGTCATACTCTCACCACAGTAACCACTCAAATCCAATAGCAGCATTTTAGTTCTTATCTGCGTTGACTGAGGAAGGAAAAGATAACACACAATGACAAATTTATATTTCATAACTGAATTTATAATAAAACTAGGAAAAGATATGCTATGAAGAACTTGTCAAGAAAAGTCTTAGGCCCTCAAGTTTCTTCAGGAATATTAATTTTCATTCATTTTAAATTAGAAGCATTTTTGGTAATTGCGAATTTTGATATTAATATTGGCTCTAAATTGTTGTGGAAAGTTCAGTGTGTATGGATATTAAAACCATTTCTCATGAAGATTCTGAGGAAAGTGAAAGCTTTATTTGTCTCAGAGCATGTATGACACATGTTTCCCCAACTTATGATGGTTCAACTTAAGATTTGTTTTTACTTTGTAATGGTGCAGACATGTACACTTTTAGGAGAAATCATACCTTGCATTTTGAGTTTTGATCTGACAACATGTAGTGTAATTCTATACTCTAAGTGACACTGGGCAGGCCACAGTGCTCATACAGCCACACAATCATAAGGGGAAATCACCCATATTCTAGATACTTCACTGTACATCATGTTGCCAGCATTTTTTAGATATTTTTCCTATGTTTTCACATCCCAAAGTGTCTGCAAAACATCCATGTCTGTGTGTAAATGAGGTATTCAACATGTCTTGCAGTATTTTGATCTTGTTTTCAACCTAAGGACTCCTTTGTTCTTTCCCTAGAACCTTCAGAGGGGGAACATGGCCATGTTTCCATTCTTTTGAGCCACCAGTTAGTGGTAATCTGCTACAACATGCCCATAAACCAATACAGATGAATGACACAGTGGATCAAACATTGGTTTATTCATTATTTGTAACCTAAGCCTCCTCTGATCCTGAAGTCAAGGTGTATGTGGACTTCACTGATGTTCAAGTTCTAAATGAAGTGAGTTGTGCCTGGAAGGGATAACCTGTTTCACAGAAATAGTAATTGCAGTTTATTCATTTTTCAAAGCTTATTTATTACTGATTTAAAAGGCAAAGTGATACTGAGAGAGAAAGGGAAGGAGAAAGTTCTTCCCATCTGTGAGCTCATACCCAAAATGCCCACAACAGCCTGAGCTTTGCCAGGCCAAACTCAGGGACCCAGTTCCCACCTGGGTCTTCTACATGGATGGCAGGAACCCAGGTATTTAAGACATCACCTCATGTCTTCCAGGCACATCACAGAAAGCCAGATTGGAAGTGGAATAGCCAAGACTTGAGCCACGCACTCTGAAATGGGATGCAGGCGTCCCAGGCAGCAGCTTAACCAGCTGCACCGCAGTGCCTGTCCCCTCCAACTTTTTCTTATGGTCCAGTGCCTGACCTCTCCAAACTTTTCTTACAAGTACATATATTTTGGGGAAATTTGATCATATGTTAATGTTGGATAGAAAATTTCCAATCTTATTAGGATTTTAACAACACATCATAAAAATGTTTTAAATAAATTCACATGATTTACTTTGGAGATCTCAATAATAGAATTTTAGCCAACAAAACAACTGTCTTCATCTATAAGTTACAAATATATTCACTATTTAAATTTAAAAAGCCGTATCAATTAATTACTTACCCTGTACTTTTTATCCTTATGAAAAATTCAGAGGATAAAAACTCAACTGTAATTAGAGCACATTATGTATAATCACTTACCAAATTGTATGTTTTAAGTCAATCATTTTTGTGTTCATATGTTTCAGGTAATTTCAGAAGTAAATAATCATGGAACCCACCAAATGAGATCAAATGGTAAGACAAAAATAGGAAAGTGTGCTTATTGGGAAATCAAGAGAATTAACTAGAATCTGTTTTATGTACTATGCAGCATCTTTAAACAGTTGGAGTTATTAGGTAAATAGCATTTTAAGAACCATTTTTAAAGGACTTATTTAATTTACTTGGAAAGCAGAGTTTCAGAGATACAGGGAGGGAGAGGGAGACAGAAAGAGAAATCTTCCAACTGCTGGTTCACTCACCTAAAAAGCTGCATGGCCAGGCCTGGGCCAGCCTGAAATGAGGGCCTACAACTCTATTAGGGTCTACCATGTGCGTGACAGTAGCCGAAGTATTTGGGCCATCTTCTGTTGTTTCCTCAGGCTCATCAGCAGCAGCTGGATCAGAAGTGGAACAGCAGGGGTATTAACCAGTGCTTATGTGCACTGCAGGTACGTCAAGTGGCAGCCCAATTTGCCATGCCAGAATTCCAGCCTCAAGAACATTATAGGCTGGGGTCCTATAAATATTAACATTCTTCTAAAGAAATTAATTGACATTAGTTGCTTTCTTTCATTGTCGCTCCCCCTCTTCGCGGAGGAACGACACAGGACCCTGCGCTGTTCTTTTGTCTGCTCGGCCCTCCCCGGGTTTGCTGCTGGTTCTTTCCAGGTTGGCTACCGACCCTTCCACCTCCATGGAAGGGCGGTTCCCCCTGCCACTTTCCCCACTTCCGCGGGGGAGTGGCACACCGCCGGCCGGCTCTCTCGGGGGCTGCACAGGTGTTCCTCAGGTGTTCCTGGTGCATGTTGTCTCTCTCCTCCTTTATAGTCCTCTTCCACCAATCCCAACTCTGCTACCCACACGCCGAGTATGCTGCTCTCCTCCAATCAGGAGCAGCTCCTGCAGCTTGTCAAGTTGGTGAGAGGCAGCTGGGTAGAAGCTGTTTACTGCTCTCCCAGCGCCATATTGTGGGAGAGCAGATGCATAGAATAAGTCTTAATTCCAGTAACAGTCTAGCCCGAGTTGCTCCCCACATTTCATAATAAATTTAATATCTTATTTCACTAGATATTTATCCCTAGTTAATTGACTTCAACTCTGGTCCTGACTTCAATATTACCTGCTACAATTATGCTTACTAATATATATTTGTATTCTCAATTTGCATTTTTGATAGTTAATTTAATATTCATTGAAGTTCATAGTATTTTTTAATAATATAACTCTGAAATATTTATTTATGAGTTTATAATACTAAATAGATTATAAACTATAGGTAGGATATTAGCATTTGTGCATATATTTTGTATCTCATTACAACTTACCTTATATGATCTACACATGGGCAGAATTCAATAGACATTTAATTTTAGCATGAATTCAAGGAGAATGATGATAATTTGTCAATCTGAGAATGCAGAATACTTGTAGTTAAAGCCTAATTGTGATATAAAATATAGCAATAAGAATTTGTTCAACAAACAATTATCAAAGTAACAATAATCATTGGGAATTGGAGTACTAGGTTTTACACTGGAACAGGTTTGCCTGTAAAGAAATGCTTTTTTTCCCTCTATATTTGAGACACCCAAAGGTATTACATCCTTATTGGCAGGAAAATCTGCCTTCCTACAAAGGTGCCAATGAAGAAATATGTCTTCATCTGCTTGTGGAAAGCATTAGAATCCTCTGAGAATTTGTAGCCATATAACTGTTGTTAGTGATTTTATGGTTTATCTCCTTGGTAAAAAAAAAAAAAAAATCTAGGTCAAAAACTTAATGTGATTCAAGGTTGGCCTTGCTTCCTGGTGCTAAGAGGAAGAAAATACAAATTTGCTTTGGATTTGGAATCCTAAATCCATTTCCCTCCGGATTACCAAAGATTTAACTTAGGTAAATATGAGCCATCATTCATAAATCATAAAAAATAAAGATATACATAATATATTCTGTAATGACTTTCATAAACTTTAAAAGGTTACTTGAGTAATTTTGCACATATCATTCTTAAAATTTTTTCCTAGTCATTGAAATACTATTATTGATTGATCACAATTTTGACCTTGATTCTTCAGTCTTCCCTGGATGCATAATGCTTGCTTAATCAGAATTCAAGTGAAGTAAATAATTTTCAAATTTTTTTATTTACTGAAATTTGCCTCTTCAAAATGAACATAATAGGAAAGTCCATTTCTTCCCATTTCTGGTCAATATGTGACCAGAAAATACATCTTATCTTAGCAATAAAGTAAGACAAAATTTAAAAAGGCTATAAAAGGCATCCCCCCCCCCCACCTCGTGTTTCCTCCCTTTTTGTTGAGACCCTTGGTGCAGGAACCAGGCTCAACCCCCCTCCAGACTCCTTTCAAAACAACTGGCAAAACAGATAAGCTGCACAGGGCAGCTTGTGAGACAGATAAGGAAAGTTCCCAGAGGCTTCTAAAAGCCCCCTACTCCCTACTTTCCACCAGCTGCCAGCCTCCTGCCTCCCACCAACAGCGGCAGATTCTTTCTCCAGCCAGATAAAAACTCAGCCCCAGGCAGCACACCCTTGGCACAGTCTCTTCTAAAGAACAGACTGTGGCCCCTCTTTGCTTCAATAAAGCAACCTGTCTCTGTTGAGGCAGGCTCCATCTCCTTTTTCCATCTCTCTTTTCTAGGGGTATTAAAGGCCAGAACCCAGAGCTACCAAACCTAACAGGCTAGAATAGAAGTTACAATGTAGCCATTTTTATACAGAAGTAATGTACTCAGATACACAGACACAATAAATTTTAGTTAGCCTCTAATTTGGATACATTAATATATAAAAGACACTTTCATTTATAAGGCAGTACTAATTAAAAGTAACAATTTAAATTTAGATATTAGTTATAATAACATAATAATAACTTACCTGTTACAAAATGAATTAATTTTATAAAAAGCACAATAAAATGCAGCAGCTCAAATCCTAAAATGCATAACAATTATACTTCATATATTAGGGTTTACTTTGGATATTCAAGAGTGCTTCAGTTTTTGAAAATCAACTAATGTAAAAGCAAACCAACAGAAAAAAAAGATAAATTCACACAATCACACTAAATTGATGCCAAAAAAAATTGCCAAAATACAACATCCATTCATGATAAAAAGCTCTGAGCAAACCTGAAATAGAGGAAATAAATTCAACTTAATATTCAGCATCTGCTAATACCTACAGCTCTATGAGTCATTATGAGACTATTGGATGACTTGCCTCTAAGAATGAAAATAGGAAGGATACGTTTTGTCACTACATCCCCTGAGCATCATATGTGTGCCTTAGCTAGCACCATCATGGCAATATAAGTAGATAAATGATGCAAGGACAGAGAAGGAAGAAGTAAAAACATCTCTGAGGATGACATTGTTGTCTATGTGGAAAATACCTACAAATTTATGAGTCTAATAAACACAGATGTATAATTATAAAATGTACCTATATTTAATGTCATTGTCTAAATCAAGCTTATATGATCTTGAGGAACTCACAATTAGGAGAATTAATCTTTTTTTTTCCTTTTTGACAGGCAGAGTGGACAGTGAGAGAGAGAGAGAGACAGAGAGAAAGGTCTTCCTTTGCCGTTGGTTCACCCTCCAATGGCCGCTGCGGCCCGGCACACCGAGCTGATCCAAAGGAAGGAGCATGGACCTCAAAATGTTTCTACATCAAAATACTGTTATACCTCATCCTGGTCTCCCATGGGGTACAGGACCCAAGAACTTGGGCCACCCTCCACTGCACTCCCAGTCCACAGCAGAGAGCTGGCCTGGAAGAGGGGTAACCGGGACAGAATCTGGCACCCCGACTGGGGCTAGAACCCGGTGTGCCAGCACCACAGGCCGAGGATTAGCCTATTGAGCCGTGGCACCGGCGGAAAATTAATCTTTTTCTTTGTTTAAATTTGAAACATGACCTTCCTTTTCTTGAGAATTTGAAATTTCTCCTGGATTTTGAAATTTCTTTTTATTATTTCTATTTTCCAACTTTTCTAATTCCATAAATATGCTTAGAGGATAAATTTTGAATTTTTTTCATTTATTTGAGAGACGGATAAATACAACACACACACATACACACACACACATACACACACACACACACATATATATAGAGAGAGAGAGAGAGAAAGAGAGACAGATGGGGGGGTGCTCCTGTCAGCTGTTTCACTATCCTGCCCCCCCACCCCGAAATCCCACAATGACCAGGACTGGACCAGAGCAAGACCTGAAGCCTGGAGCTCAATCTAGTTCTCTCATGTGGCTGCCAAAAACTCAAGTACTTGAGTGTGCACCTGCTGCCTTCTGGAGGTTTTAATGCATTAGTAGGAAGCTGGAACTGGGAGTGGAGCTGGGGCTTCAACTTGGCATTCCAATATGGAATGTGGGTGTTCCGAGAAGTGGTTAACCTCTGCGTCTAATGCCTGCCTGTAACTGCGTATCAGTACATATTAACAGAAAGCAGAATAGAAACAGACCTGGGACTTCCACTCGGGCCCTCTGACAGGAGATGTGGGAATCCAAGAGTCCTTATCACTAAGGAAATCACAACCCCCAAATCTTTATATTTTTCCAAGCCCAGACTTTAACTCACCAGCAGAAGTTTTATGATTCCTTCACAGGGAAACATTACTATTAGTTCTGATAATCTGCTTTTGTTTTGTTTTGTTTTTAAATCCTTTTATTTGTAAGAATAATACACTCCAAACAACTGTTATATAAATTATCTACAATATGTACACAAATATAAAACCTAGAGGAGAGATGACAAATCTCATTGTACAAATTCTCCCAATTAAACACACACACACAAACATGCATATTAACATGAAATGTTTAAAACATTCACAGAAAATGTGCTTTATGAAAAAACTATGCATAGGTTTCAAAAACTTTTGAACTGAAATAAACTTATCTTTTAATTCTATTTTCCACCAGCTTGTTGAAGTACCCTCCTGTATATACTCTACACATACTATGTGACAAGTATCTATAAAATAAATTTGTTGTTTCATCACTATACAAAGGCCCCAGCCCTGGTAAAGTTTGTACTAGGATATTTTAAAATATTTGTGGAAACATGCAGTTAAAACATAAATTTATTTTGGAATCTAGTCATCGTTTTTCTACAGTATGTATTTTCCATGAAATAATTGACAGCTCTTCATGTGCATGGACCTCAAAATGTTTCTACATCAAAATACTGTTATTTTTAAATGCATTCCTAGGATATTTTGAAAAGTCTCATATTACAGTGAGGGGGGAGAAAGGAAACAGACAATAAACTGCAAATATAACACAAATTTAACTACGCAGTGTGATAGAACATAGCAAATATTATGCGCTAAAAATAGAGTAGGCTAGTAGGCTCTGGGAATGCTAGTAAGAGTGGAGCTGGATGCAGTAAATGCAGGGAACAGAAGAATTAAATTTCAAAACCAGAATAAACATATGTTCAAGTACCAAGACTGTCTTAAAAATAATGCTTCCTTATATACATAGTTATCATTGTAACATTTCACTGACCTCTATCAGCAAATATTTGCTTTCGTCTGTTAAATACATATTTACTAGTTCTAAATGCACGAATCCATAGTGCTTAGAAATCTATGAATTACAATTAATGTAGAAGATACATTTCCAATTTAATACAAGGCTATTTGAAAAAGCTCGTGGAAAGGCAGAATTAAAAGATGAGTTTATTGGGGTCGGTGAAGGGCTCACTTGGTTGATCCTCCACCTGCGTTGCTGGCATCCCGTATAGGCACCTGGTTCTAGTCCCAGTTGCTCCTCTTCCAGTCCCGCTCTCTGCTGTGGCCTGGGAAGGCAGTGGAGGATAGCCCAAGTGCTTAGGCCCCTGCACTCACATGGGAGACCAGGAGGAAGCACCTGGCTCCTGGCTTTGGATCGGCATAGCTCCGTCTGTAGCAGCCATTTGGGGAGTAAACCAACGGAAGGAAGACCTTTCTCTCTGTCTCTCTCTCTCACTGTCTAACTTTATCTGTCAAATAAATTAAAAAAAAAAAAGATGAGTTTATTGTGGTATATTTTAAAAAATTAACGTGTATTTTTTCATAGAAATATATTTCCATAAACTTTGAAATATATACTTCTTATATAAATGATTACTGAGCTTCCCACTTTCTATACTATTTCCAGGGGTGTATATATACGAAAAATACCTATAAACACTTCTTTGTTTTAATATCTGTTAGGTATGATAGTGATGGAATGTAACACAATGACCATCCCTCCTCAGATAAATCACAGGTAGAGTTATTTAGAGCTTACAGCTCTACAAAACAGAAAAGTTCCAGGCAGGCTGTCAGGTGTAGCAGGCAGGAACAGAGTAGCAGCAGGCTGAGCCAGTAGGAGGAGGCAATATTCAGCAAACTGGGTATGCTCATCTGGGTTTGGAGAGTATCTTGTGAGTCACGTATTTTTAATGATTCAACAGCCCAATAAAGAAGAGGCCATTGCTAGATGGGTGACATATATCCCTCTCTGTAGGGAACAATTGTTGTAACTCAGGAGTTTTACAGATCAAAAAAGTAAATGGTTGGGGTGTGAGTTTAGCAAACTGCTTGGGAGAATTGACTGGTTTAGTTAGCAATGATTTGAAAACTGGGTCGAGACCGCAATTGTGAAATATTATATTATAGCACATCTGTGTAGAAAATATTTCTCATAGGGAGGCACACAAAATTCTTCCTGAAATAACGATAGCTTCCCACAATTTGTATTATCATATCTTAACTGCATTATTGACAGATTCATAAATTTCCCTTATATTCTATGACTTGATATCATGGTCAATTGCTAATTAAAAATCAGATAGTCTATATATATATACATATATATATATATATATATAATCTTTTTCATGTGTATAGCCATCTTCCCAGTGTTTATAGGTCAAAAACCTAGCCAATGGATGGGATATAATTTTCTTAGAAGCTTTGATGAAGTACAGATTTCTGTGATTAAGCAGGTCTACAATGAAGCACAGAAATGTGCTTTCTATCATAGAAGAATCCTTTTATACTGACTGAAAGGATATAGATTATTGTTTAGGATTCAGGTAAGGGTAAATGTATACTAGTTTCTGGAGAAATGGGTTTATTTCATGCTATTAAAAATCTTGCAGAATTATTTGAAAACCTATTAAACCTAAAGAAACTTACCAGAAAATTTTCCAAAGTTATACATGAGAAGTTACAATCAGGAAGATGTTTCCTCATTTCAAAGTAGGAAGCCACCTTGTCACTGTAAGTTTATTTTTTTCCTTCTTAAAGATTTAGTCATTTGAAAGGCAGAGTAGGGTCAGCAGTGTGGCATAAAGGGTTAAGCCTCCACATGCAATGCTGGCATCCCATATGGCTGCTGGTTCCGGTTTGAGTCCCTTTGAGACTCAGCTGCCTCACTTCCAATCCTGCTCCCTGCTAATGTGCCTGGGAAAGCAGTTGAAGATGGCCCGAGTCCTTGGGCCCCTGTACTCAAGTGGGAGACCCAGAAGAAGATTATGGTTCCTTGCTTTGGCATGCCTAGTCTGGTCTCTAGCCATTGCGGACATCTTGGGAGTGAACAAGTGGATGAAGATATCTCTCTCACTCCCTCTCTGTATAACTCTGTCTTTCAAATAAATAAAATATATCATAAAGAAAAAGAAAGGCAGAGTCACACACACACACACACACACACACACCTGGAGAGAGAAAAAGAGAGAGAGATCTTCCATCATCTGGTTCATTCCCCCAGGGACTTCATACAGACCTCCTACATGAGTGGCAGGTCCCCATTTATTTGAGCCATCTTCTACTGCCTTTTGAGGAACATTAGCAGGAAACTGGATTGCCAGCTAAATGGCATCTTAACTCACCACAGCGCAACACTAGCCCTGACATGGGTCATGGTGAGTTTTATGCATTCTGTCTCCACAGAGCTGACATTGAACTCATTAGGAAGCCATTACAACCAGAAAGTTACTATGTGAAAGCCGCACCTCTACTGCTGCAGGTGCCAAATCCTGTCTTTTACCTGCTCTGAACATATAAACACACTGTATTTCCTCAAGGCTAGTGAGCAGACAGCCTCAAGGGTCCAAAATGGTCAGATTTCTTGTTATAAATTTCCCCCGTTTCTAGAAAATTAGCCCCACCTCCTCAGAGTCCTGACTGAATTCTACATGGCTCCTTGGCACCAGTGGCTAACTTAAGACTTCTTTTTCAGAGAGAAGTATGGGAACATTTTTTACTAGGCCTACTTTTTACTGCTAAAATTAGCAGGTGAGTGAAGGAAGTATGATTGTCTTCTTGCAACTCTACATATGGAATGCATGAAACCTATTGTATCAATACAAATTTTTAAAAAAATAAATAAATTACTAAATCTTTCCAAGAAGTTTTGTTCAGGTAATAATGTCACCTGTATTTCCTATATTAGTAAGACTGAGAAAAGAAGTATTTCATGAGCCATTACTGTAATATTGCTGTCAAATATGATGAAATCTTAAGAAACCGCCACAAATTTTGTCTCATTCTATCCTGAGTGCATTAATGGCATAAGTATCTAAGTGGTAGTATGAAAATAGGGTGAATCAGACCGATCCCATGAAAATGTCTTCAGAATTCCCAGAGGTATCAGGTTCATTCTGGAAATGACTGAGTTAGGGCAATGGTAGTTAACAGGATTTAAACTCTGCTTGCGCTGTCTCAAGCTCAGATCATGAATTGTTGTATGAATGGAATCCTTAGATGTTAGAGTTTGAGGAGCCACACCCGGCCATTAATGTGGAAGCTACCGATTTAAGATTTTAAAAAGAATATGAACTGTTCACATAATTACATTTCTATCTATTCATATATTACAGGGAGCCACCTCACAAAATCATTTTTGAATTAGAAACACTGAACATTTGAAGTTGGCTCAAACTCAATAGGATATGCACAATATTCTACTTTAATTACATGAAATAGTGAAGATATAATAAAAGCAGATGCTTACATATAATTTCTTTTCACACATAAGTGAGTACACTATGATGGGTTGCATCCAAATCCATTTCAACAATTGGGACAATCCATGTATCACATTTCTTCCTAAAGGAAGGTTTCGGTGTTATCAGCACACTAGTAGTATAAATCCATTTTCATTTGTTTTAAAGTTTGCAAAGCTAACAAATACCTCTAGTGAAATGTGGAAAAAGTTCTGCCAACACTCAGCTTTGGAAAACACAGTGAGTTCTAATACTAGTTTTGCCAGTGACGCGTAGTGTGGCATTGAACATGTCATTTTGCTTTTCTGTCTCAGCTCTGTCATCTGTAAAGCAGAGATAATATTGTTCGGTTGAGCAATTGTTCCAGTCTATATCCTTTGAATGAGTTCACAAAAGAAACCCTGCTTATGAATTTGAATATACGCCAACAAATTTAGAACAGTTATCTACCTCAGAAGTATGCAAGAAAGAGTCCATGCAAATAATTTTGAAAATGTACCATGGGCATTTTAAAATTGAAACAAATATTCTATGCAATCCATCTCTGGGTTTGTAAAAATTTAAGACATAATTGTTTTGTCCTCCATTATGGGGAAACAGATGAAATATTGAAGTTCAATTTTTGCTTTTCCTTTGGAAATATTAAAGCATCAACACAATCATGTTATCTATATTTTTAATCATATTTGCCATTAGCTCATTACTGGGAAAACTATATTCAACCAATGAAAATAGAGAAATATCACATGTTCTATTATAAAATAAACAATTCCTTCAGTCTTAGATGGCTTCAATATTGCTAAAGATAAACAAGTCTTTGAACTCACCAGAGATACCAGTATCAATTTTAATTGGAAGTAATAGTCAAGATAGAGAAAAACAACTGTTAGCATGAAAATACTTCCAGGTTTCTTTTGGTCATCCTTGCACTCACATCTTGGTAATCTTAGTGTCTTCTGCTACTTCAAGGATGAGGAGGTATCATCTAGGCATAGGTCCCTAATTGGAAAAGCATAATAATTATAGTCACAGGATCTGTAATTGAAGAGCTTTGAGTTTGAATTCACTTGTTTTCATTTAGTAGCTATATAGTTCTTTTACTTCAAAAATTTCTTATGATGTTGAATACCTAATTGCACAGAACACTAAACAGTGTACTTAATTATAAATGGATAAATATTTGCTTTAGAACATTAATAGAAATCTCATATGTCCAAATATATCTTTGAGTGGAGTGAACGCTAATTAATGCTTTTTAAACAACTTTTAAAGATCTGTTTGTTTTATTTGAATGGCAAAGTTGAGAGAGAGAGAGAAGGGGGAAAAGGAGAGAGAGAGAGAGTTTTCTTCCATGTACTGACTCACTCCCAAAATAACCGCATCAAGCCAGGACTGGCCAGGCTGAAGGCAGGAGCAGGAACTCCATCCAGGTCTCCCACTTGAGTAGCAGAGGCCCAAGTGCTTGCCATCTCCTGTTGCTTTCTACAAATCTTGGAGTTGCATGATATTACAGGCAGATAAATTGGATTAAAATGTGTTTCAAAGAAGTTTGGAGGTAAGTGCACAAAAATTAGTGATAGTTTTTTCTTTTAATTTCTTAATTAATTTTTAACAGATTCAATGTGCTTTGTAGCTACAAGTCTAAGAACATAATATCCCCTCCCTCCTTCCCTCTCTCTTTCTCCCTCTCACCCTCCAGCCTCCTTCTCCGCCTCCCCTTTTTTAGTATTTGAGATAACATATTCGAAACTTACATTACTCTAGAAAGGCTAAGATCCTAGTTTGGTTGGAATATAGGAAACAACTATAAACAATAATTAATGGAAAAAAGTGACTATTTCTCCCATATACAGTAAAAATTAAAATAATCACAGATCATTAAACTATACTAGTATAATATTCTTAACCATTGGTTTGACAAAAATATAAAACAAATGTTTTCAAAATATACATTGGGAGCAGTAAGTTATAGTTATATGAAGGGATAAATAGTATTTTAAATATTGTTTATTTGTGGGGCCGGCACTGGGCATAGTGGGTAAAGCCGCAACCTGCAGCACAGGCATCCCATATGGGCGCCAGTTCAATTCCAGTCTGCTCCAATTCTGATCCAGCTCTCTGCTATGGCCTGAGAAAGCAGTGGAAGGTAGCCTAAATCCTTGAGCCCCTGAGACTTTGTGAGAGACCCTGGAGAAGCTCCTGGCTCCTGGCTTCGGATAAGCCCAGCTCTGGCCGGCCACTGCAGCCATCTGGGAAGTGAACCAATGGATGGAAGACCTCTCTCTCCCCCTCTCTCTGCCTCTACCACTCTACCTTTCAAATAATTAAATGAATCTTTACAAAAAAAAATAAAAACTTGTTTATTTGTAGATTTATTGTGTTTTCCAAATGTTTGTTAAATATGTCTAACTTCTACAATGTTTTTTGTTTACCGAATTAGCATGTTTTGTTGCCTTCTTGAGTTTTAGTTTACTTATTGAAATAATGTTCACCTATTTTGACTCTTGTAACAAATAAAAAAACAAACGAAATGTATACCAAACTTAGGCAAAATCTTTTGCCACTTTTTCTGATCTATAGGAACAGCTCTATAGGCCAGCATTGTGGCATAGCAAGTAAAGCTGCTGTCTGCAGTGCTGGCATCCTATATGGGTGCCGGATTTAGTTCTGGCTGCTCTACTGCAGGTCCAACTCTTTGCTATGACCTGGGAAGGCAGTGCAGGATGGCCCAAGTGTTTGGGTCCCTGTACCTGTGTGCAAGGCCCAGAAGAGGTCCTGGCTCCCGGCTTCGGATCTGCCCAGCTCCTGCCATTTAGGCCATTTGGAGAGTGAACCAGTGGATGGAAGACCAACATCTCTCTCCCTCTCTGCCTGTGCCTCTCTGTTACTCTGCCTTTCAAATAAATAAATACATCTTTAAAAAAAATAAAAATAGAAAAAAAGTTGTATTTCCAAGCCTTGTATTACTCATCTTATCTCATTTCACATCTTTAGTTACTAACAATGAGAGCAGAATCAAACAACTTGAGGATAAATATAGACACTGCTAGAAATAGTGGTTTAGGCTGACTAAATTACTGGATTAGAACATGGTATAGAGAATCAAATCTTTCAATTCAATCCACAAAGAAGTATTCATTTATTTACCCAAGAATTACTTACCATGAATACTCTGTTTCTGTGGTAAGATATGGCAAATGAAATGAATCACAAAATGTCCCTCTTTTTAGGCATTTTGTGTAGTAGAGCAGACCAACTTTAGTAGTTAAATACATCATTTTATTGTTTTTTTTTTTTTTTTGGTGTGTGTGTTATTGATCTTTTGTTTGTTTATTTTGTAAGGCAAAGTGTCAAAGAGAGGGGAGGTAGAGAGAGAGGGAGAGGGGGTTCTTCTATCTGCTATCCCAAACGGATAAAATCATATTTTGTGAAATATCCCTCGTGAATAACATACAAAATTCAGAATCTTCTCCTTTCAAATACTTTGCTTTTCCTCTTGTTGTTTCTATGTAAAAGTTCTTTATTTTATGTTGAAAATGTGTATGTGTGTCTGTGTCTGCGTGTGTGGAGTAATTAAGAACTATAAAGCAACACTACAGTGCTAGGGATCGGCACAATAATGGAAATGACTACTTGAATGAGCCATAACTGGCATCATTTTTACTTTCCACCAGGAATATCTGTTCTCCACAACATGCCCACTGCTTAATAAAGACAAATCTTACCTGAGGAGCACTAAATTCCTTGAAGGCAGTTAGTATCTTTAATGTGCACCAGTGAACTTTATTCTATTATACATATTCATTTCTGCAAATTTACCAGCAGGAGGGTAGAGAGGAAACCTGAGATGAGAGCGTCTCTCTACAGAGAACAATATGGTTATATTTGGGGGATAGCATGAATGTGAGGAGTGGTAATCTTAGAAGGAGGGGAGGAGAAGGCCTGAAACTGAAGTTGGTTCCATCTTCAAGTTTAGAACTTTGCGGAAACTATTTTACATCTTGAAATCTAAGTTATTTCACATAGAAAATAGGGATAATGATAGCTCAACAGATTGTTATAAAAATTAAATAAGAACAGATTATTAATGGGTACCATAATACACAATGTGAAAAGCTCAGGAAATTGTAGCCATAATCGTACTTCTCTGCTCAGATAATCACAAGTCACCTAAGTAATATGACAGCAGTGAGATTATATTCTCAGCTATTAACTTTTTTTTTCAAAAAGGTATACCTGCATTTTAACTTCTATAATATGGTAGGTTATAATATGAAATACCACAAAACATTTAGCTATGGATTAGCTGTCCAGTAGGTCTAATTAAGAACCTTAATCTCTGGAATTCTGTGTTATTTACACACTGCTATTTAGACTCTAAAGAATAAAATCATAAAGTAAAAGCTTTGTGTATGGCTTTCAATTATATGAATTTCTCCTTTCTTTAGGCATTTATATAAGTTAAACGCCTTCCCATGTCCTTTAATTTAATTAGTTTTATTTAAGATCATGAAATCAAATGAAAAAAACAATCAAGAAAAATAAAGTAAGGTCCCTGAAGCAAAGCTTTACATAATTAAAAATCTTCAGCTACATATAAACATTTTTTGTTCATATTGGGCAGACTGTGGCCTTTTTTGATGAAAGAAATTCAAATCATAATACATTCATATTGAAATGCTGAAAACAACAAAATTGGTACTTGAAAATAATCTGAGAATGTTGTTTTATTTGTTGATCTTGCACCCTTTTTAGTTTTTTTTTTTTTTTTTTTCGACAGGCAGAGTGGACAATGAGAAAGAGAGAGAGACAGAGAGAGAGAGACAGAGGGAAAGGTCTTCCTTTTCCACTGGTTCACCCCCCAATGGCCGATCTGAAGCTAGAAGCCAGGTGCTTTTCCTGGTCTCCCATGTGGGTGCAGGGCCCAAAGACTTGGGCCATCCTCCACTGCCTTCCTGGGCCACAGCAGAGAGCTGGCCTAGAAGAGGGGCAACCAGGACAGAATCCGGCACCCCAACCAGTACTAGAACTCGGGGTGCCAACGTCGCAGGAGGAAGGATTAGCTTAGTGAGTGGCGGCACTGGCCCCTTTTTAAGTTTTTATGAAGAGTACTTTTATCTGTGGTTCGATGACCAAGATTTTATTTATTTTGTTATTATTATTTGTTATTCATTATTTTGTATTCCATTGAAATCTTGAAAGAAATTGTATTGAATCTGATCACTTTGAGCAGACTGAAGATTTTAAAAATATGACACTTTTGAATACATAAATATTAGATATTTTTCATTTATTTGTATTTTTATATTTCTTCCATAATTTATTCATAATTTCCAGAGTACAAATATTTTTTATTTGCTTTGTTAAATTTATTCTTAAAAATTCTACGTTTTATCTTATCCTAAGCATGATTTTTTTTATTTTTGTAGATAGATGATTATTGTCATAAATAAATGCCGTTGACGTTATATGTTGTTTTCATCTTGAAGTTACACTTAGTTCATTTATTCTAACAATTTTCTTGGGTGGAGTCTTTAGGGTTTTTATACATAGGAGATCATGTCATCTTCAATCAAGGATTTTATTTCTTCCATATTTTTGAAAGACTTTTATTACTTTTTCTAATCTAATTGCTAGAAAAACATTTCTAAATTCCTATGGCATTACGAAAGGTCACAAATAACCCAAACAACTCTGAGGAAAAAAGCAAGTTGGAAATATTAGACTCCCTAGTTTCAAAACATACTACAAAAAATAGTAAACTAGTATGATGCTGTCATAAAACAGACATACAAAAATTAAAGAGGCCGGCGCCGCAGCTCACCAGGCTAATCCTCTACCTGTGGTGCCGACACTCTGGGTTCTAGTCCCAGTTGGTGCACCGGATTCTGTCCCGGTTGCTCCTCTTCCGGTCCAGCTCTCTGCTGTGGCCTGGGAGTGCAGTGGAGGATGGCCCAAGTCCTTGGGCCCTACACCCACATGGGAGACCAGGAGGAAGCACCTGGCTCCTGGCTTCAGATCAGCGCAGCGCACTGGCCATAGCAGACACTTGGGGGGTGAACCAACAGAAGGAAGACCTTTTTTCTCTGTCTCTCTCTGTCTAATTCTGCCTGTACAAAAAAATAAATAAACAGATTAAAGAGCACAGAAATAATCAACAAGGTCACCAAAAACACACAATGGAGAAGCTGAATCCTTATCCTACACCTCACACAAAATCAAATCGAAATGACCTAAAGATATAAATGTAGCACATGAAATATAGAAAACCTAGAAGAAAGCATAAGAGAAATGCTACTTGGTATTGGTCTAAGCATTCTTTTTTGGATATTTGGCAATAAATAACTGTATATAAAAATCACAGAACTCAATAGCAAAAAAAAATAATTTGATTAAAAAATGGACAAAGGGCCTGATTTAACAATTTCCCAAAGAAGATATAAAAATGGCCAACAGGAAAACGCAGAGGTGCTCAACATAACTAATCTTCAAGGAAACATAAATCGAAACCTCAAGGAGTGGGCACTTTGGTGCGGCACATTAGCCTCTGCTTGAGCTGCCTGCACCTCAAATCTGAGTGTAGTGTTGAGTTCCAGCTGCTCTGCTTCCAAGGAGATTCCTGCTAACGCATCCGGGGAAGCAGCAGATGATGGATCAAATACTTCGGACCAGGCCATTCCAGTGGGAGACCAAAATGGAGTTCCAGGCTCCTGGTTTCTGCCTAACCTAACTTGGAGTGTTGTGGGCCTTTAGGGACTGAATCTAGAGATATGTTTCTCTCTTTCCCTAATCTCTCCTTTTTGCTCTGCCTTTCAAGTAGATAAAAAATTAACATTAAAATAACATAATGTTTTGTGATTTTCATAAGATCTTTCACATCCATGTTTTTTTTTTTTTTTTAAAGATTTATTTATTTATTTAAAAGAGATAGAGAAAGGTCTTCCATCCGATGGTTCACTCCCCAATTGGCCGCAATGGCCGGAGCTGTGCCCATCCGAAGCCAGGAGCCAGGAGCTTTCTCCAGGTCTCCCATGCAGGTACAGGGGCCTAAGGATTTGGGCCATCTTCTACGGCTTTCCCAGGCCATAGCAGAGGGCTGGATGGGAAGTAGAGCAGCCAGGGCTCCAATCGGCACCCATATGGGATGCTGTCGCTTCAGGCCAGGGCGTTAACCCGCTGTGCCACAGCGCCGGTCCCCACATCCTTGGTTTTATTTATTCCAAGTAATTTTTTAAAAAAATATTTATTTATTTATTTGAAAGCCAGAGTTACAGAGAGGCAGAGGCAGAGAGAGAAACAGAGACAGAGGTCTTCCATCCATTAGTTGACTCCCCAAATGACCTTATTGCCCAGGGCTGGGTAATGCCAAAGCCAGGAGCCAGGAGCTTTATTTGGGTCTGCCACGTGGATGCAAGGGGCCCAAGCACCTGGACATTTTCTGTTACGTACTCAGGCACATTAATAGGAAGCTGGATTGGAAGTGAAGCAGCCAGGATGTGAACTGACACCCAAATGGGAGGCTTAACCCACTGTGCCATAGCATATCCCCTGGATTTTTTTTTTAAGAATAGTTTATTTATTTATTTATTTATTTGAGAGGTAGAGTTACACATGGTGAGAAGGAGAGGCAGAGAGAAAGGTCATCCTTCTGTTGGTTCACTCCTCAATGGCCTCAGCTCTACCGATCTGAAGCCAGGAGCCAGGAGCTTCTTCCAGGTCTCCGAAGCCGGTGCAAGGGCCCAAGCACTTGGGCCATCTTCTACTGCTTTCCCAGGCTATAGCAGAGAGCTGGATCTGAAGAGGAGCAGCCAGCACTAGAACCGGCAGAGTAGTGGGGATTCGAATTGGTGTGGGATAAGGCAGGTAAACAGCTCAGGTAGCTATACTGAGCTGGAGGTGCCTGGGAGCCACAAGCCCCCCACTCCATGTACTTTTATCCTCCTTTCTGTCCATCAAACCACTGCTTCTTAGGGCATATCTCCTTCACCTGGGACCTGGGTGAGAGAAGTGACATGTGAATAGCCACTTAATTTCCAACCTCATAAAAGATGCTGAAATTGAGGAGGGTGGGGCTAGCACAATGGCATAACAGGGAAAGTCACCGCCTGCAGTGCCGGCATCCCACATGGGGGCCAGTACAAGTCATGGCTGCTCTACTTCTGATCCAGCTCTCTGCGGTGGGTTTGGAAATCAATAGAAGATGGCCCAAGTCCTTGGGCCCCTGCACTCCAGTGTGGGCTCCTGGCTTCGGATTGGCCCAGCTCTGGCTGGTGCAGTCATTTGTGCAGGGAACCAGCAGATGGAAGATCTCTCTCTCTCTCTCTCTCTCTCTCTCTCTTTTTGCCTCTAAAGTTACATGTGGATGATATTTAATCTATTCTATTTCTATTGTAGTTTTATTTAAAGACTAATTTTTGATGTATTCTTTTTATAAAAGAAAATGAATCCCCTGAATTCCAACTCTTTTCACACATGTTCCAGAAAACATACTGATTAACAAGTTGAGCAAATAAACCCACATATAACTCATACCAGAAGAACTAATATTATCTTTCTCTTTTGGTCTCTCTCTCTCTCTCTCTCTCTCTCACACACACACACACACACACACTTCAATTTGCATGTAAGCAGAGAAATAAATATCTAAATCAGAAAAGCTAACCTGCAGGAGACAGTTTTGGGTACAAAATGCTGTTGGAACAGAGATCAATTTACCATCCGAAGAGCAAATTCTGCCCTAATATGCAAGTACTGTTGAAAAGAGTTCTGAATGGCAGGTGCTGTGGCGAAGCAGGTTAACGCCCTGGCCTGAAGTGCCAGCATCCCATATGGGCGCTGGTTCTAGTCCTGGCTGCTCTTCTTCTGATCCAGCTCTCTGCTATGGCCTAAAAAGGCAGTGGAAGGTAGCTCAAGTCCTTGGGCCTCTGCACCTGCATGGGAGACCTGGAGAAAGCTCCTGGCTCCTGGCTTTGGATGGGCACAGTTCGGCCATTGCAGCCAATTGGGGAGTGAACCAGCAGATGGAAGACCGCTCTCTCTGTCTCTCTCTCTCTCTGCCTCTCCTCTCTCTGTGTAACTCTAATTTTCAAATAAATATATAAATCTTACAAAAAGAAAGGAAACAGTTCTGAGTGTTGGAGCCAGGCAAAGAATCTTGGACAAGAGTGTAAACATAGATTCATCACTGTAGGGGAGCAGAAGTCTCATTCAGGGGTCCTGGGTGGTCTTAGTGGATCAGTTTCCCTGATGGGGATGTTTAGCCTCTAGTGTACTCTAGTGTACTTCACCTCACACTTCGCAGTCATGGCCTAATGCTCCGGAAATTTGTTCTGGTCTGTGCTGTTCTTATCCACCTCATCAGAACTTTGTCACAACACACTTCTGGAGCATCAGACCATGCCTGAGGTTTGAGGTGAAACACTGAATTCAGGGCAATCATAGGTTTTATTTGCTTTTTTTGCTGTTACGTCTATTCAACAGTTATTTGATATTCTAACTAGCAGAATAAGACATTTAGAAAGGATGCCTATTAGAGAAAAAATTAAAAATTATTTTATGGAGACATTTCAGAGCAATCAACAGGTAAAACAATAAAAATCATAAAGGAATATGGCATGGTTTCTGGTTAAATAGTCAACATAGAAACAGAATCAGAGCCAGAGTTTACTGTAGCAGCTAATTTTTTGTTTTGTTTTGTTTTGTTTTGACAGGCAGAGTGGACAGTGAGAGAGAGACACACACAAAGAGAAACCAAGAGGAAGTTCCTGGCTCCTGGCTTTGGATCAGCTCAGCTCTGGCCATTGTGGTCAATTGGGGAGTGAACCAGTGTATGGAAGACCTCTTTCTTTCTCTGTGGTTCTACCTCTCTCAGTTACTCTGTGTTTCGAGTAACACCCCCCAATGGCCTCTGCGGGCGGCGCGCTGCAGCTGGCGCACCGTGCTGATCCGAAGCCAGGAGCCAGGTGCTTCTCCTGGTTTCCCATGCGGGTGCAAGGCCCAAGGACTTGGGCCATCCTCCACTGCACTCCCAGGCCACAGCAGAGAGCTGGACTGGAAGAGGAGCAACAGGGACAGAATCTGGTGCCCCAACCAGGACTAGAACCCCGTGTGCCTGTGCCGCAGGCAGAGGATTAGCCTATTGAGACAGGGCACCAGCCGCTAATGTTTTTAAAGATTTATTTTTTATTAATTCGAAACAGAGAGTAACTGAGAGAGGTAGAACCACAGAGAGAGAAAGAGGTCTTCCATACACTGGTTCACTCCCCAATTGACCACAATGGCCAGAGCTGAGCTGATCCAAAGCCAGGAGCCAGGAACTTCCTCTCGGTCTCCCACACAGGTGGAGAGGCCCAAGCACTTGGGCCATCTCTATTGCTTTCTCAGATCATAGTTCAGAGATGGATCAGAAGTGGACCAGCTGGGACTCAAAGTGGTGCCCATATGGGATGCTGGCACTGCAGGTGTGGTTTTACCTGCTACACCACTGCGCCAGCCCCAGAAAATTATATTTTTAAACTCACCTTTAAATCTTACTCCAGAGTCAGGATCCGTTCACAAATAGAGCCCAATTCTGAAATTTAGGGATCTTTGTGATCAATAGGCGCTCAAATGATGTGATTATCCAGTGGTATCCTTCTAATTTCTAAGAACTTTGTCTTCTAAGCTTGGCCTTTCTGAGCATTATATTATAATGCTGGCTGTGTTCTAATGTCAAAAATGAAAAACCGCCAAGATGAAGCTAAAGACATATTTCCTCTGTTTTCCTTTTATATGCTCTATCTATTCTTGTGCTGCCTTACATTTATTTCTTTGTGTCAGAAGTACAGAACTATGTAACTGTTTTCTGGATGAAACAGTATTGTTTTATCTTTTCAAAGCTATGCATATTTTCTCCAGTATATATTTCTAGATGCTAGCTCTCCACTTGTTATTGAAATGTGTCATGACTACAAAACCAATTGTGTAAAAAATTGATACCATAGCTAAGCAACAAAATTACAAATAATTCTTCAAGTAAAGTTTTAACACAGTGCACAGACTATAACATTGATAGTTTTTCAAACATAGATGTCAATATAAATTGCCTAATAATTTGATCAAACATAAAAATCAACAGTTCTCATATTATTTTACTGTTGGAAACCAGAAATGTTCATCTAGAAGAACACAAATTTTGGAATTCTCGGGTTATATTTAATTCATTCATTCATCCATTCATTTAACAAATATTTAATGAGTACAAATTAGATATTAGTATTATAACCTCTCAAATACTAAATGGAAATCATAGCAAGACAGTATCAATAACCCATTGCCACAATAATGCCCCAATGCAGACTACAAAATTTTAGTCACATTAACTCATTTGGCTCAGGAGTCATTTGGTTGTGGCTTGGTGTTGCTACTTCAGTGATTCATCCTGGGTGAGTTTTTCTCAAAAGATGAAGCTCAGAAGTTCTCTATGTGGGCTACCTGTGCATTTTCTTTCTGTGGATCTTGCTGAGATGGGTCTTCATGAGGGTATGAGTCACAATGAATTTACCCTAATTGCATGCACAGTTATAGGCAATATGATTCCATGGGCCACGGGAAGTCCCATGGTTGAAAAACAAAGTCAAGAAGTGAGGAAATATACACCACCCATTTAAGTGGATGAACATCAAGGCTGTATGAGAAATGATGTAGACAAAGTGGTGCTTGAAGAACTGGACCCATGTAGGCAATGTGCCATGGGCAGCTTGACCACGGGCATTATATATAATTAAACACTATCCACAGCATAACAGCATGAGTCCAGCCTCTGTAAAGCAAACACATAGCTAAATGTTTATGGAAATAAAGATTTATTAGTCAGTGCATTGGAGCTCTACTTTTAATTTCCAAAGTTAAAATCGAATTTGACTAATTTTTTTCTACCCCATTAGGAATCCCTGCTAAATTGCACTGCTATACTTTTCCCAATTGTGTTTGAAGCTAACTGATGTTTGGTTTGGTGATTCAGATTCAGCCATTTTTCTGTCCTGCTATCTATGTTTAAACACAGCATCTTTTCCTAAAATTGTCATATTTTGCTTCAAAACCCGTTATAGCCATCTAATTCTTTCCACAATTGTGCTAATCAGCCCCTTTTTAGAGGTAACTTATCTTTCTCATTCTACCTATTTCTATCACTGCCTAATAAAGCCAATACATGCAATAAATATTTACTAACATCATAAAATAATAAAAACAACGAAATTGCCATATGGTTTCTGAGGAATGCCAAATGTCTCAGTAATCTTTCCATGGGGTTTTTCAAACAGATTAAATTTCCAATACATCTTGGGTGTCTCTCTCTCTCTTTTTAAATACAGCCCAGTCTAAAAATTGGAGGATATATTAGGTGAGGTGCATGGCTGAAGTGGTTTATGCTAACACAGTGATGGAGGAGACCTGACATCATAAAAAAATCTGGAAGTCAGTTCTAGCATGGCTGCCAACCCAGTAAAGCAGCAGGAAAAACATTAAGAAAAACAGATGACAAATTCCCTGTGGAAATGCACTTGCTTGGCAGCCTCTACAGGTAATGTGGATCAGCAGGCGAAACAGGAATTGGAGACTGCAGGAGCTGAATGCATGCATGTAAGTGTACTCCCTGCTACTGTCCATTGTTAAGTTTCTCTTCGATCACAATCTATACAGACTTGACCATGAGTTATCCCATATCATAAATCACTTACACAAGAATAAGAAACTCTTGTGACTCAGATAAAGCTTACTCTGAAATAAAATAATTGTTTATTTTTACTCAGTCTGCAACACGTTCAAGTAGCATGTCTGCTTCCTCTTTTCCCTAGGCTATGTTACTTCCATCTTCACAGCGTTCTGCAAATGTTGATTACTGACAATTAAGAAATTGTTTTCTTAAGCTGAAAACAAGCCTTATCATTAGTATTTAAAGAGGTTGCTAAAATAGACAAAGCCTCTACAAACAAGTTAAATACTTCTGAACCTAATTCTTTAAAGCATGATAATTTTATTAGCTATTAGTGTTAAAGAGTTAGTTATATTCCTCTTAGTATTTTTTGTTTGTTCTACTTAATACTTTAGGTTGAATACTGTAATCAATACAGTTATTCTTAAGTGTTGAAACTTAACTGAAAAGTGATTGCTGGTAAATATAAGAGTGGGAATAAGAGAGGGAATAGATGTGCAATTTGGGACATGCTCAAGCTGACTTGCCCCAAACGGTAGAGTTAGAAACATACCAGGGGATTCCAAATCAATCCCATCAAGATGGCATGTACCAATGCCATCTCACTAGTCCCAGTGATCAATTTCTGTTCACAATTGATCATAATGATAGGACTAAGAGCCAAAGGGATCACATAAACAAGACTAGTGTCTGCAAATATTAACTGATAGAATAAAAAAGGGAGAGAATGATCCAACATGGGAAGCTAGATACACAGCAGACTCATAGAATGGCAGATGTCCTAAACAGCACTCTGGCCTCAGAACCAGCCCTTAAGGCATGCAGTTCCGGCTGAAAAGCCCATGAGAGTATTTCAGGCATGAAAAGCCAAGACACTCTGGCAAAGAAAAAAAAAAAAAAAACCTAGATGAAAGATCTCCGCGAAGAGATCCCAGTGGAAAGAACAGGTCATCAAAGAAGGAGGTACCTTTCTCTGAAGGGAGGAGAGAACTTCCATTCTGACTACAACCTTGCCTAAATATGATCAGAGTCAGTGAACTCAAAAGACTTCCATAGCCTTGGCAACTCATGACAAGAGCCTAGGGTGATTACTGATGCCATAAACAAGCGTGTCAATTTGTTAAGTCAACAACAGGAGTCACTGTGCACTTACTCCTCATGTAGGATCTCTGTCCTTAATGTGTTGTTCAATGTGAATTAATGCTATAACTAGTACTCAAACAGCATTTTTCACTTTATGTTTCTGTGTGGGTGCAAACTGTTGAAATCTTTACTTAATATATGCTAAACTGATCGTCTGTATATAAAGAGAATCCAAAATGAATCTTGATGTCAATGGAAGGGGTGAGGTAGTGGGAAAGGGGAGGGTTGTGGGTGGGAGGGAAGGTATGGGGGGGAAACCATTGTACTCCATAAGCTGTACTTTGGAAATTTATATTCATTAAATAAAAGTTAAAAAAAACAAATAAGATGATTAATGGAATATAAAATTTATAGTAAAATGCTTACTTTGAACTGTTAAAAAAAGAGTTAGTTATATTAATGTTTTCTCAGGAAAATACTAAACAGACCCACAAAATGATGTATAACAATTAAATTTTCATCAATGTAGTAGGGACATTCAGATGTGAAGTATATTTGACTTTGGCCAGCTACTCTGGTAGTTGCTTCTTTTATAAAAGTTGCTAGTAGTGACTACCTCAGATGACTGTGCCCATGAGTAAATCCTATGATATGTGAATAGTACTGCCATGAGTTGTGAGTATGTGCTCAGTACTTTAAAGATACCATTGTTGTAATTCATATCGTTCACATTGTTAAATGCTGAAAGAAATATAATTTCTTACTTACAGATTTGGAAAGGAAATGCTGAATAAAGCCCAGTCTCTTTTCAAAAAGAAAACAACGGCAAAAACAAACAGCATGGAGGGGGAGGGAGGGAAGTGGTAGAAAGGAAGGGAAGAAGGTAGCTATTAGCATCAAAGTCATATAAGCAGTACTTGAACCAAGACTTTCTGCTTCCAGGAGCCATACTGCTATCAGTCTTTTCTGTAGGGCTTGTCCAGAGTAGGCAAGTATACATTTATATTAGAAAAGTCTTATTATAAATTTATTATTAGTGTCCATATTATATTAATTTAATATCAATTATTTATGGGCCAAATTTCAGAATGCCTGATGGAATAAGGGTTACTTCATGTCAGCATCATCTTACCAAAACTAACTGAACAAGGCAACCATAAAGAATTTTTGTAGTCAGACCTTCAGCATATTGTTTTATGTATCACACATTTTTGTTTCCTATTGCTGCTCTGCCTATCTTGGATGCTGTCAGGTCAACTGTGGCATTTAAGCAATTCCAAAGTGTAGTAAACCATAACGTGAATTTCCATAAATATTCTAGATGGAGGAGAGGTAAAAATAAATATGTCTACAAGAGTGAATCTCTACAGATATCTGGGATATATGTACTGAAATGATTTAACATACTTGGATTCACCGTGAAGAAAAATAACTTTCTATGAAAGAAATCATATCAATATGGGCTTATTCTCACTCTGGGCTTGGAAGAGTTATTTCAAGATGTCAAACATATGCTTCACAAATCATTTTACATTTGGAAAAAATATGCTGCACTTACATTTGTAGGTAACGGTGAGAAGGAGCCATCAATTTTAAAGTTAGAAATTGTTTTTCTAAGCATCCAGTGTATAATGAAATATACTTGAATGATGCCTCATCTAATACATAAGCTTTTGTGTAATCATTAGAGAAGATGTAAAATGATTTTCTGTTTCCCCCAAAGCTTGCACTTATTCATATAGTTCTATCACACCATCTTGTTGGTTTGAGGAAGTGAATTAAAGTGTGTATGAACACCATTAATGAAAATGAGGGTGTGATAAATGAAGATCTTTGTGACATGGATCATTGTGCTAATGATCAATATCCCTAAGTTCTTAGCAGTTACAGCTCTTACAAAAGAAAATTAGCTGATGTCGATTACAATTTATCAAGGTGCCATTTGCTAGCTGGTGTTCCATAAATGCATGCATAATAGGCTACAAACAGGTTTGAATGCAAAGGTCCAAACACGGGTGCTAAACTGCAATTTAAGGCAGTATGCAAATAGCTAAGACATGTGGAATAATTTGAGATGCATGTGTACATTACAATGTATTTGTGTGGTATTGATGGCATGAGGATGAAGAGAAATGTTATTGCAATTCAAATTCAATAAAATATGCCTATGAAGGACAGTGGGTGGACAGCCATGCTTCTGGTGAGTGGTATACCTGCTTATGGAAGAAAGAGTGCTAATGGTAGGACTTACATAAATTATTTGTCAGAGGTTTGGTGCATTTGTCAGGATTGGGGGAATACAATATTAGAAGAAACCAAGAGAGAGGGACTTCAGCATCATTAAAAAATGTTACCTGTTTGCTCTTTGCAGAAAGCCAGGGCTAATGGTAAGAGGTACCATGATATAAGTAAGCTCATGGAATGCAATGAGAACCTTAGAACCCTGTAGCTTGAGAGTGCAAGTTTCGGTGCCTAACTGCATAAAGCAACCTCATTTTTTATCATAGAGGTGGAAAGAATCCAAGGCCCAAAGAGCTATGAAGATTATTGATAGAATACAGCAGTCCAAGGGAATGAAAGAGATAGATTGACAACAAGGGAACAACAGAATTGTATCATCAGGAGAAATCAAAGATGGAATACAAGCAGACTGAGAGGAGCTATCTCAATGCAATGCCACCATTCTTTTCTTGGTTTCCTTGCCTAAAACACAGGGAATACACAGAAAGAAGAGGGATCCTCATCTCAAAGGAGAAAAAAAAATGTGTCTGTGCAAATGATAATTATCTATGGTCATTTACCTGGGTTAAGAACAACTGGACACAGAGTTCAAGTAGACACTGGTACTCTGAGAACCAAAATGTCACCATGAACATCTGTTAGAATGAAAGCCTATGAGGTCCTGCCAGTAGATAGAGTCCTGCTGCCCATTAGGTCCATGCACAACAGAGCATTTATTTAGTCCCAGTATGTGCAATCAGGATTCCACCTAGTACCTGACACAATCCCCTAGCTTGTTGTAGAATATGAGGTGTCCATGCTGGGAAGAACTAGTGGGAAACCTCTGGAACTAACCCATTTTGCAGACAAGATAATAAATACAAATGATACCGTGTAGTGAGGCATAGTGGAGACTAATGCCATCTTTAAGGGTCTAAAAGATGCACAGATGTCATCTCCAGCTGTGTTTCCATTCAGCACCTCATCCTGGTGTCTGTAGAAATCAAAGAATCTATTACTACTACACATACTCTATCAAGTCATACCTTCAATTGCAGTTTCTACACAAGGTGCAATGTATTGTTAGAGTATATTGGCACAGTTGCTAAAAAATGATATGCAGCTATGAATTTGGGAATGCATTTTTAACTTCATTCATCAGAAAAGTGAATCAGGAGAAGTTCATATTCAGGACAACAATTTAGATTTCCTGTTTTGCACTAAAGCCAGGCTGACTTTCCTGACCTCTATCACAGTATATTCCAAAGAAATCTAGAGTATAAGTCAGAAGACACTGGTCTGTTCCTTCTTTTGTAAGGTATGTATACTAAAAAATAGTTTTTGTATTTTTAGGTGTATAATATATTATTTTAAGAAGTGATAATCTTTTTTATTTTAGATTAATTTTATTTATTTGGAAGGTGGAGTTACAGAGAGGTGAAGGGAGAAGCAGAGAGAAAGAAATCTTCCATCTACTGGTTCACTCCTCAAATGGCCACAAAGGCCAGGGCTGGCCAGGCCAAAGCCAGGAGCCAAGAGCTCCAACTGAGTCTCCCAAATAGGTTCAGGGGCCGAAGCATTTGGGCCATCTTCTGCTATTTTCCCAGATGCATTAGCAGGAAGATGGATTTGAAGTGCAGGAACTTGAACCGGTGGCTCTGCGGAACGCTGGAGTTGCAGGCCAGGGCTTAACCTGCTACACTACAGAGCAGCCCCCCCCATGATCAGCTTTTGGGTGAGAACAGTTGTTCAGGTTTGCTTCTTTGGCTGCAAAATCTAAAATATTTACTATTTTACCTTTACTGGAAAAGTTTGCCAACTCCAGATCTCGACTGTCTTGCTGATTTGTATAGGAGCATACAAATCAACCACACCACTGATGTGCTGAATTAGATGATTAAAAGGTATTATACCCACTACTTGCTGAATTCTTCATTCGGTGAAGGGTAAATCTTGTGTTTATACAGTAAAATGAAAGTATCTCATTGTAAAAGTTAAAAGAAAAATAACAAAAAAAGGAAGGAGGGTGGGAGCAAGGGAGGGTAGCAAGTATTATGCTCTTAAAACTGTATATATGAGATACATGAAATTTGTTCCCTTAATATAAATAAAATATTTAAAAATATATAACTTTAACATATATTGAGGAAATAATGACACTGAAATTCAGGGTGTGACAAAGTTAACTACAGATAATGTTCTTTTCATTTCAGTTTGAAATTTTTATTTAGAGAAATTGATTCTGACCCTTATTTAAATTCCAGTTCCAGTGCTTAAAAAAGATTATAAAAACGTGTTACTTTGGAATTTCTAAAAGTAATTGTCACTAAACATATTTTGGAAAATGACACATTGTCCTACTTAGAAGAATTTATAATTTTTTTTCTTTTTTTATCCTATTTTTAAGATTTTTTTTTAACTTTTATTTAATGAATATAAATTTCCAAAGTACGATTTATGGATTACAATGGCTTCCCCCACATACCGTCCCTCCCACCCACTACCCTCCCATTTCCCACTCCCTCTCCCCTTCCATTCACATCAAGATTCATTTTCGATTATCTTAATATACATAAGATCAGCTTAGTATACATTAAGTAAGGATTTCAACAGTTTGCTCTCACACAGAAACATAAAGTGAAAAATAATAGATGATTTTTTTTAAATGATGATGAAATCAGATCAGACCTATTGTCATGTTTAATCCCAGTGAGAGTCAAGTTGGGAGTTGATAATTTTTTTTTTTTTTTTTTTTTACAGAGGATCAGTTTAGTATACATTAAGTAAAGATTTCAACAGTTTGCACCCCCATAAAAACACAAAGTGAAATATATTGTTTGAGTACTCGTTATAGCATTAAATCTCAATACACAGCACATTATGGACAGAGATCCTACATGAGGAGTAAGTGCACAGTGACTCCTGTTGTTGACATTACCAATTGACACTCCTGTCTATGGCATCAGTAATCTCCCTATGCTCCGGTCATGAGTTTCCAAGGCTATGGAAGCCCTCTGAGTTCTCCGATTCTTATCTTGTTTAGACAAGCTCATAGTCAAAGTGGAGGTTCTCTCCTCCCTTCAGAGAAAGGTACCTCCTTCTTTGAAGACCTGTTCTTTCCACTGGGATCTCACTCGCAGAGATCTTTTGCCAGAGTGTCTTGGCTTTCCATGCCTGAAATACTCTCATGGGCTTTTCAGCCAGATCCGAATGCCTTTAGGGCTTATTCTGAGGCCAGAGTGCTATTTAGGACATCTGCCATTCTATGAGTCTGCTGAGTATCTCACTTCCCATGTTGGATCACTCTCCCCTTTATTTATTCCATCGGTTAGTGTTAGCAGGTACTAGACTTGTTTATGTGCTCCCTTTGACTCTTCGTCCTTTCATTATGATCAATTGTGAACTGAAATTGATCACTTGGAATAGTGAGATGGCATTGGTACATACCACCTTGATGGGATTGAATTGGAATCCCCTGGTATGTTTTTAACTCTACCATTTGGGGCAAGTCAGCTTGAGCATGTCCCAAATTATACATCTCTTCCCTCTCTTATTCCCACTCTTATGTTTAACAGGGATCACATTTCAGTTAATTTTTAACACTTAAGAATAACTGTGTATTAATTAATTTTTAAGATTTTAACTCACTTTTGCCTTCTAAATTTTCCCTTAAACATTCACATTTTAGTTTTATTTTTCCTGTGAGTACTTAACTTTTCCAATTGTATTATTTTAGTGACTTTTAGGGCATTGCAATTTATGCAACCAACATTTTTATCTTTAATTTTGGCCTAAGAATTTCCAGACCTAATTTTCTAAAGTACTTTTCATTATTTTGTTATTTCTTCTGAAAATTTTATTGCAGGTTTTAATATAAAGATGGTTGGAAACATTGTCAGTGTTTTTGAAATTTTTCTTTGGAAATTCTTCTTTTGCAAGTTTTCTTAGAAAAGCCTTGCAAGTACATATATATATATATATATATATATACACACACATACATACATAAATACATACACATACATGCATGCAAGTCACACAGATGACTTGTAAAGTACTACAGGTTTGGTGGAGAGCAGAAACGTCTGTGACATTCTTTCTTGGTACCGCTTCTATCGTTCCCAATCAATTCTGGCATCAGAAATGATTACCAGGATGAACCTGGCCATGGAAATCAACAACCCTACTGCTGGGATAGGGGGACCCTGTTTGTAAAACTAAATGGAAAATTACACTGATGAAATTATTGTCAGTAAAGCTCAAATGTAGAAAATGGATGAGGAAGCCAGCGCCGCGGCTCACTAGGCTAATCCTCTGCCTTGCGGCGCCAGCACACCGGGTTCTAGTCCCGGTTAGGGTGCTGGATTCTGTCCCGGTTGCCCTTCTTCCAGGCCAGGGAGTACAGTGGAGGATGGCCCAAGTGCTTGGGCCCTGCACCCCATGGGAGACCAGGATAAGTACCTGGCCCCTGCCATCGGATCAGCGCAGTGCGCCGCCCACAGAATGCCAGCCACAGCGGCCTTTGGAGGGTGAACCAACAGCTAAGGAAGACCTTTCTCTCTGTCTCTCTCTCTCACTGTCCACTCTGCCTGTCAAAAAAAAAAAAAAAAAAAAAATGGATGAGGAAACTCACGGCTCTGCTAGCCTGAAGTTGGGACAAGTCAGATCAGCTTGAAGTTTACTGAGCAGAATCAAGAAAATAGAGCCCCTAGCTATGTTTTCTAAATCTGCCAGTCTGATTGATTAGAAAACTCCAGAGCCGGCGCCGTGGCTCAATAGGCTAATCCTCCACCTTGCGGCGCCGGCACACCGGGTTCGAGTCCCGGTTGGGGCGCCGGATTCTGTCCCGGTTGCCCCTCTTCCAGGCCAGCTCTCTGCTATGGCCAGGGAGTGCAGTGGAGGATGGCCCAGGTGCTTGGGCCCTGCACCCCATGGGAGACCAGGAAAAGCACCTGGCTCCTGGCTCCTGCCAGGATCAGCGCGGTGCGCCGGCTGCAGCGGCGGCCATTGGAGGGTGAACCAACGGCAAAAGGAAGACCTTTCTCTCTCTGTCTCTCTCTCTCACTGTCCACTCTGCCTGTCAAAAAAAAAAAAAAAAAAAAAAAAAAGAAAACTCCACACATGTGCAGAGAGAACTGAGAGTTCAGTTATGATTTCTCCAACAAACACTGGAGTTGAGGATTTTGAACATAATTTCTGCCCAAATAATCATTATTTGGCTACTACTAAATAAAATAAAATAAATAATGTAAAATAAATAAGCAATGCTAAAGGGAGAAAAAAAAAAAAACTATGGAAATTGACATTTGTGAGCCAGGTCCTGAACTGAACAAAGATATCAAAGTAATTGTTATAAATATACTCAACATTGAATGTAACCACTTGAAAACTTAAAGAAAAATATATTTGTAATACATTAATAGATAAAGAATATCATGGGAGGCATATACATTTTTTAAACTTTATTTAATAAATATAAATTTCCAAAGTACAAGTTTTGAATAATAGCAGCTTTCCCCCCCCATAACCACCCTCCCACCTGCAACCATCCCATCTCCCACTCTCTCTCCCATCCCATTCTTCATCAAGATTCATTTTCAATTATCTTTATATACAGAAGATCAACTTAGTATATACTAAGTAAAGATTTCAACAGAGTGTACCCACAAAGACACATATAGTATAGAGTACTGTTTGGGTAGTAGTTTTACCATTAATTCACATAGTACAACACATAGTACAACACATTAAGAACAGAGGTCCTACATGGGGAGCAGGTGCACAGTGACTCCTGTTGTTGAGATGAAAATTTGGGGGGCTAGAGCTTTGGCTTAGCATGTAAGGCCACCACCTGCAGTGCCAGCATTACATATGGGTGTCAGTTTGAGTCCTGGCTGGTCCACTTTGGATCCAGCTCTCTGCAGTGGCCTAGGAAAGCAATAGAAGATGGTCCAAGTCTGTGGGCCCCTGCACCCACAAGGGAGACCTGGATGAAGCTCCTGGCTCCTGGCTCCAGATCAGCTCAGCTCTGAGTGTTGCGGCCATCTGGAGAGTGAACCATCGGATGGAAGACACCTCTCTCTTCTCTCTCTCTCTCTCTCTCTCTCTCTCTGCCTCTCATTCTCTGTGTAACTCTGACTTTCAAATAAATAAATAAATCTTTAAAAAAATAAGGAAAATTTTAGTTGGAATGTGTAATTCTATAGTTGAAAGGAAAAGCTGTTAAATGAATTCAACAGTAAATTTGAGATAGTAAGAAAAACAGTGAATGAACATGATGATCAGTAGAAATTATTTTATCTGAAGATGAAAAAACAAAATAATTAAAGAAAATATAAGTGGGTACAAATGTAAGGCTAGAAGGACCCCTAGGTGAGGACAGATAGGACAGATCCCCAGAGGTGAGAAAGATGGGCAAACTTCTCCATTCCCCTTCCTCACTTCAAGGACCTAATCTATTCTCATGCACACCCAAATAAAGCCAATTATAGCTCCTTCCATGCTTGTGAAGCACCCATGGACATAGGTCCTCCAGACTTAACTCCCTTCCATACCCGTGTTAGGTGTCCCAGACCAATCCTCATAAGCCCCACATCCCTTGCTCATAACACCACCCCTAGGTGATGAGTCTAAAAGGAAAGTACAAAATAAAGAAAAGGAACCAGAGACCTCACTTCCTCAAATGGACACGCAGTTCTGGGGCCCCTCCCTGTGCTATTGGTCTCTGGTGGCTCAGAGAGCTATTGTTCTGCCTTTAGCTCTCACAACAAACTTACTTTCACTTTGCAACTTGGACTTATTCATTATTTCTCTATTGAAGGAAGTCAAGAGCCAGGTGATTCTTTCCCGTCCTCTTCTATGTAACAGAATCACTGCTATTCCATATTAGAATAACTCAAGACCTATTTATGCATTCTTCCAGAGTTCCCAAGAGGGACTGAGGACCTGATGAGACATCTACTGGTTGCTTTTCCTTCCCTAAGCCACATTTCCATTTGCCTACTGTTCTTCCTAGGATTATCCCTTGGATAAAATATTGTCCTCAAATATGTGCCCTTGGAAGTGTTACAGCATCTCAGGCCTACAAAAGAGTATAAAATCTCTATAATCTTATGGGAGTTATTTGCCAACATACTTACTTTTTTCACCACACTATTACAGAGTATAATGTGCATAAGGGAAGAGAGTTTGTTTCTACAAATCCCTGGTGTTTAGCATAGTAGTTAGAACAATCTTTGGCATCAAAGTAAAGACTTTACTAAATATTTGTTGAATGAGTGAATATACAGTAAATAACTATTTGTATTTTTAGCCTATTTCTTCTTGTCTTTCCTTTTTGTCTCGTAGAGCGAGGGAAGAAAAATTCATGCCAAGTTGATAGATGGCCTATGTTTGAAGCATGTGTAGTTCAGGGACAGTTAGTGTCATGAGCTTCTAAAAGTTCCTTACAGCTCCCAGAGATCCTCTGTTCAAGAGGTAGAAGACTCTTTTATCTTAAAAAAATACTCATTTGCAAAGGGTTTTCAACCCTAGCCTAAAAATCACAGCTTGATGGATCTACAAAGGAGAATTTTTCCTCTAAAGGCACTTCAGCACTTGTGAAAAATGTTTTATCTTATTAAAGACTGTTCATCTCTACATGATGAAAGGTGTGCAATTAAAATTCATGATATCTTCTGTAAAAGGCAAAACTATAGGGTTGGAAAACCAGGCTAGACTGAGAATGCTGTGTGAGTTCACAACAAAGAAACAACACAAAGGAATTTTTTGATATCTTCATTGTAGTGATGGATAATAGAACTTTACATACTTCTCAAAATTCGTACATCAAAATAAGTGAAATTTTTCACCTTATATTAAAAATAATTGGCTATAATTTTGACACCATCAGTTGGCTGAGTCTCCTAATCATTTGAAAAAAATAAAAGATGTGGAAATTATTAGTAGGATAACCTCAGTGGAATTCATCAGGTTTGGAAAGCAGCCAGAAGTATTATTGCCTGTGAAAACTATTTTGAATATATTTTTCTGCATTTGGTTCCATTATCAACATGATATATTCAACTATAGTGAATGTATTCTCTCTAAATATATTTTGATCCTCTGCCTCTCACCATGACTGAAATGTTACTGAGGTATGTAGGAGCAGAATAACTAAAAGGGAACAGATAATTTTCCCATTTTTTTTCATTTTTTAACAAATATAGAGTAGTTGACTTAATTTTACTTTGATAATGATTATTTCTTCTTAGTTTTATTTGAAAAACTTAGAAATATCCTAAAGTCCAGCTTTTGAGATTATGCCATCTCTCTCTCTCCTCTCTCTCTCATGTCTGTATCCCTTTACCTTTCTTCAATTTATAAAGACCAAAACAATTTTAAAAACTTGTTATAGCTTGAAAATTTCAATGAAAGTCTCTCTCTCTTTCTCTCTCTCCCTCTCTCTCTCTCTCTCTCACACACACACACACACAATGAAACCACTGTTAAAATAAGACCTGCCTGTAAGAACCTTATGGTTTTTCAGAGGCTGTAAGGATTGCAGTCTGTGTGATGTAACATATGGGATGATTTCTGAAAAGTTAAATCATAAAAACAGAGATGTTTTGATATGAAGTGTTTTTTTTTTTTTTTAACCGTACTCCTATAATAAGCATTTTTAAATTTTGTGGTTATACGATTTATGTAGGAGGCTGGTGCATAGCAGGTAAAGCCACCACCTGCAGTGCTGGCATCCCATATGGGCTCAGGTTTGAGACCTGGCTGCTCTACTTTCTATCCAGCTCTCTGCTGTGGTCTGGGAAAGTGGTGGAGGATGGCCTAACTGCTTGGGCCCCTGCAACCATGTGAGTTCCTGGCTTCAGATCGGCCCAGCTCCAGCTGCTGCGTCCATGCAGGGAATGAACCAACTAATAGAAGACCTCTCTCTCTTTGCCTCTGCCTCTGTAACTCTGTCTTTCAAATAATAAATAAATCTTCAAAAAAAAAATGATTGACATGGGTTAGTTTTCATTAACTGCAGATGTCAAATATCTGGGGCAACTTGGTTCAAAAATGTTCCAGACAAAGATATCATGTATTCAGCTTTACTTACAATCTTTCTTGAGAAATGATTCTTAATTATTCATAGATTATTCATCATTAGTGATTCAGTTACCTATTGCTGCATAAAACCTACCTTAAATTTAGCAGTGTCCAACAAGCATTATCGTTTCTTGCAATTTCATAGCCTGACTGGACAGATTTTTGCTGCTTTCACTTGTGTGTGCTCCTGTGGCTGAATTCCGTTGAAGGATGGCTGGGCTGAAAGACTCCCCATAGTTCTGGCAGTTCGTACTGAATGTCCATGGGGACACCCTCGCTTGTCCATGTAACTGCTCATCTTCTAGTTGATCAGATTGGTGTCCTTAAATGACAGGCTCAGGTCAGCCTTTCAAAAGGGTTAAGGCAGAAACCTGTTGAATTTAAAGCTTTGGAACTTGCCCGGGATTATTTATGTCATAATCTGTTGTTTAAAGCAAGTGTTAAGAACATAACTTAAAGCAGATATTTGACCTAGCAGTTAGCACTCCACTTGGAACACCTGTATCCCATTTCAGAATGTCTGGGATCAAGTCCCAGCCAGCTCCCAATTCTAGCTTTTGCTAATGCGCAACTTGGGAGGCAGCAGGTTTAGCTCATGTAATGGGGTCCCCACTACCAATGTGGGAGACCCAGATTGATGACTAACCCAGAGATGGCTCAGTCCCATCTCCCATAGGCAACTAGAAGTGAACCAGTGGATGAAAAATCTCTCCTCTGCCTCTCAAACAATAATAAAAAACATAATTCAATAAGTTGGCCAATGTATAGCCCCTTCTTGGTGAAAGTTGCTGGAAAATATTATATGACTCAATCCAGTGATCCCTCAACATATTTCTTCAATGTGGACTCAGACTCTCATAATTCAACCAATAGAATTTTATGGAGGATGGCCTTTTCATTTCATCCTTATCCTTATTGGCAGCTTACTTATATATTTTCCCACATTTTAAAAAATCAAAATAACAGACTGATACTGTGCTCTAGAAGTTTTTTTTTAAAGATTTATTTATTTTACTTGAAAGTCACAGTTACACAGAGAGAGGAGAAACAGAGAGAGAGAGAGAGACAGAGAGAGAGAGAGGGAGAATGTCTTCCATTGGCTGTTTCACTCCCTAGATGGCCGCAACAGCCAGAGCTGCGCTAATCTGAAGCCAGTTGACAGGAGCTTCCTCAAGGTCTCCCATGTGGGTGCAGGGGCCCAAGGACTTGGGCCATCTTGTACTGCTTTTCCGGGCCATAGCAGAGAGCTGGAATGGAAGTGGAGCAGCTGGGTCTCGAACCAGTGCCCATATGTAATGCCAGCACCGCAGGCGGAGGTTTTACCAGCTATGCCACTGCGCTGGCCCTGGTGTAGAAGTTTAAGTCTGCCTGCAGTGCTGGCATACCATACTAGCACCAGTTTGAGTCTCAGCTGCTCCAATTTAATATAGCTCGCTGCTAATGTGCCTAGGAAAGCAGCGTAAGATGGCCCAGTACTTGGGTACCTGCACCCATGTGGGAGATCCAGAAGGAGCTTCTGGCTCCTGGCTGAGGCCTGGCCCAGCCCCGGCCTTTGCAACCCATTGAGGAGTGAACCAGCAGATGGAAGATTCCCTCCCCCTGCCCTCTCATTCCTCCCTCTGTATTTCTGCCTTTCAAATACCTAAATAAATATTGAAAAAAAATCAAAACAGCTTGGCTTAGTCTCTTACTTTAATCTTTTTGATTTTCTCAATAAACATTGTTTAGGCATTATAACTTTAAAATGTGTTATTGTAATACTATTTACACTGGAAGTACAAAATATGTGTAAGATGTTTGCTACAGATGGCCCTGAGAGAGAGGGTAATCATTATCCCTGTAACATGGTTGAAGAGACTGAGGGTCCAAGGTGTTGAGGAGCACAGCCGTATTGCCATCTGTGAATGCAGTAGAAGTTTTTCTGTCTTCCAAGTCCATGCCATACAAAATAACACAATAACTATTGTCACATGTAAGTAATGTTGCTTTCATAAACTAAGCTATCCTCCATCTCCAATCTCAGATCAAGATCACTCTAAATACAAACCTTATCTTCTGGTTGATGCCCTCCTACATTTTCCTTATGCCTACTACTTGTTACTAGACAGAAAAATAAGCATCTCTCATAGATATGTGGAAACGCCAGAAAGGCTAATTGAATGTATCCAGCGGAGTGGCAAGGAGAAGCACTTCTTGTGGTGGGTTTCCTATGAACCAGGCAAAGCTATGACAGAGGCAGAGTCAAAAGGCTCCTATTTAGAAGACGCAAAGTTAGTAGGAGAGGGAGTATAACTAAGATCCAAGAAAACAGCAAAGGGTCAGGTGTACAGTGCAGCTGGTTAACCTTCAGCTTGCAACAATTGCATCCCATTTTGGAGAGTTGGTTCAAGTGCCAGCTCCCCTGCTGCTGATCCAGCTTCCAACTATTGGATCCTGGTCCCACTGCTTGGCCTCCTGCCACACATGTGAGAGAACCACATGGAAATCTGGGTTTCTGGCTTCAGACTGCCCCAATCCTGACATTGCTGGTATTCAGGGAGTGAACCAGCAGGTGAAAGATGTCTCTCTCTGTGTCTTTTTCTTTGATGTTATGCTGCTCAAATAGAAGAAAATATATATTTTTAAAAATATGACTTGAACAAATGGAGTAAAATATTTTGAAGGAAGGCTAGACACTAAGATAATTTGTGAACCTCTTGAAATTTCAGAAATTTCTTCAAAGCAAGGCTTTTAATCTGGCAGTTAAGGCACAGGTTCAGACATCCTCATCCCATGTTGGAGTGCCTGTGTTCAACCCGTGCTCAAACTCCTGATTTCAGCAATGACCAGGCAGATCCTGCGAGGCAGCAGGTGGTGACTCAAGAAGTTGGGTCCCTACTATACAATGGAGGACCTGGATTGAATTCCTGGCTCCCAAGTTTGGCCTGGCCCAGACGTAGCTGTAGCAGGCATCTGAGTGAATGATTGGATGCTCTCTCTCTCGCTCTCTCTCTCTCTCTCTCCTCATTCTCTGCCTCTCAAATAAATATATGCATACCTTTAATAAAGAAATTTAAGCCAGAGTTGAACTATAACATGAAATAAGGCAGGATAATAGCTCCTAAGGGATATTGACACACTCTCCTCTACTGCCAGTCACAAATAGAAGAGGGGCATTATGTGTTCTGCAGCTAAAGGCTTAATTGCCTACTTTCTTTTATTAATAGATTTTGTTGTAAGAATTATCCATCACCTGAAAAATGGGTCCTGGTGGAGAAAAATGAAAGACTTCTACAGGGACTGACACATTGTGTGGTTGGAAGACCCCTAAGTGACTCTTTTTTCTTTTTTTGACAGGCAGAGTTAGATAGTGAGAGAGAGAGACAGAGAGAAAGGTCTTCCTTTTTTCCGTTGGTTCACCCCCTAAACGGCCACCACAGCCGGCACGCTACGCTGATCTGAAGCCAGGAGCCAGGTGCTTCCTCCTTGTCTCCCATGCGGGGGCAGGGCCCAAGGACTTGAGCCATCCTCCACTGCACTCCTGGGCAACAGCAGAGAGCTGGACTGGAAGAGAAGCAACTGCGACAGAATCCGGCGCCCCAACCTGGACTAGAACCTGGGGTGCTGGTGCCGCAGGCAGAGGATTCGCCAAGTGAGCCATGGCGCCGGCCCCCTTAAATGACTAATATATGCTTGCTTAGTCTTAAGTCCTAAGATCAGTTTTTGAAAAGGTCACCAATGGTTCTTCATTTCAAGATTTTCAAAGCAGATTTGGGCAATAAACACTTCCTGAGAATCTAATATATTAAGAAATTCCTTAAAAAAGAAGGAATGTTAGGTTATAATTCTCAAAATAAAAGGTCATAACTTTCAAGAAATGGAAAAAAATGTTTGTACAATGGAAGTTGCATGTTTTTGAAGATTTGTTTATTTCTTTGAGACAGATTAGCAAGAATTGGGATTGGAAGCATAGCAGCCAAGCTTTGGACTGCACTCCGATATGGAATGCCAGCATCACAAGTGGTGGCTTAACCTGCTGAGCCACAACATCCACAGAAATTGCATATTGATAAAAAAAAAAAAAGGCAAGTCGAAGCCCCTGAAACAAGGCAAGAAGCAGAACGAGGAAGTGGACAAGGAAGGCAAGGCTTTCAAACAGAAATCAATCAAGGAGCAAGAAGACATGTTAGGTGCTAAAAGAAAACAAACAAACAAAAAAGAACAAAAACACAGGAAAGGCCCCCCTGGCCACAGATATAATTAAAAATTCAGTGAATGGTGCCTGACACAACAAGGACCCTTTCCATTCCTATTTAAACATCTGCATTGCCAGTCAAAGGATCTGTGGCCACTCACAATTATGCTGAAATGTTGTCTTGGAACCTGTTGTATAGTTAAGAACAAACTTTTGTAAAATGAATTAGAAAATAAATGGTGAAAAATGAAATCTACACATATGAGCAATTTATTCATGAAACCAACAAGTGTTCTTTGTCTTTATTATTCCTGTGGGAGACTGTTGAACTCATGCTGCTGAATCAAGGTTGTAGGACTAAAACTTGAACCAGTTCTACATCTCTAAACACATCCTTTCCTCTGAATACAGAATTTTTCCACAAGTGACAAACATCAGACCATCATTTTTTGTGTTCATCATCCTCTGTGAAATAATTCTTTAGTTTCATTCAATTTTATGGTGAGGGGAAGTTTTTCAATATTTCACTTTTTGCCATTTCTGCCTTTCCATCTTCCTCATTGTGTCAGTGTACTGCCCACATTGCTTATCCAATGTTTTCACCCTCAAGTCCTCTCAGTGGGATGGGAAGATTGATTTTCCACTTTCGTTTTAAAGAGCATTATGCCTCCATTTTCAGGGAATACTAATGGCATTTACCTTACAGAATTAAATTACGATTGAAAAAGACAACCTCTATAATGTGCTTAGAAGAATGTCTGAAGCATTGTTAGGTACAAAAATTGTAAGTTATCAACATGGCCATCATTATCTTGAAGTCTATTCACAAAAATATAGTTTCTGAACAATTTGGGAAGAGCTGTTTCCCCACTTTAAAATACTGACAGGCGCGTTTTTAATTCTGTAAGGGCTTTGCTAACTTTTTCCTATCCATCTATCTTGCATTTATCAACACCCTAAGTCAGAAATTCAGGGAAAGAACCATTAGTTATACTCCCAACAGTGCTGTTTGATGCCTCTCATTTCTGTAGGACATCCAAGTGGATCTAAAGGCAGCACTATCCTTAACAGAATCTAAGCTGAGAAAATTGTCCATATAGCCAACCTTAGGAAGGACATAAAGAAACACAAACCATTTTCTTCAACCAAAGCAAGCCAATACAAGTCCTTGGCCATTTTAGAATTACATACAAAGTTTTAAACGCTAAAAAATCATGTAATGTCAGAACCATGGAGGAGGGGGGCAGAACTCTGTCGTGGTTGACCTGAGCACAATGACTCTGACAACAAGTTCTGTGTCTTGGAGGAGACTGCCCATCTCACCATGCCTCTGCCACACTTCCATTGATGCTTAACTTATGGCATAATGAGGAGCGACTGATTTTCTAACTGTGTTCTGTTCCTAAGCACTGTTAAGTCCCTGGGGACAAATACACTCATAAGGTTTCCATTTTTCTTTAATCCTTTTTTTTTCTTCAAAAAAAAAAAAAAATGCCTGCAGCTGAGCTGTATTTCATAGCTAGCATATTGATTTTATGTGAAGTTCCTAAGGATATCTGCACTATAAATGGTTATTGTGTTCTTTTATAGCATAGAGCCACTGCTTACAGACATCTCTCTCTTCCTACCTCTCTCATTCTTCCTCAATGTACTTTGTATGTGTGTGTTTGTATGTGTATTTTCAACTGCTAAATTATGTTAGCTTAGTCAATGGGAAAATGGTTGCGTGTCAGGCATGCAAAGATACAATAACACAGAGCAAATTACCTGCACATGGGCTGAGGAGAAAAATACATCAGATATTGAGGGTGTTGTCATCATATATATTAAGAATTTTTAACTTTATGTTCACTGAATTTGTTAACTGTTATGTAGAAACAAATTGCAGATATCAGATCTTTCATAGATCACAACTTGTTATATATATATATGAGTTATAATCTAATTTAATTTTCTTATTTTAGAAGTCCAATTACTATTACTATTATGAATATCTTTTTATTATTAAAACAGAGGTATAATACGTGTTCACAAATCTCATAGATAGTAAACAGAGAAGCAATGAAGCAAATACAAGAGGACTTCTAAAATTCTTAGAAAATGGATTGGAAGATAAGTTTATTTTGATGCAAATATTTTGAAATTCATGCATACTTTTTTCACAATATGTATTTTTCATGGAGACTTTGGAAGATTATTCATATAATATTAAATGTATGTCTGTGTAATTTGTGGTAGATCTTATAAATATTAGACACAAAATTTCCATGAATAATGCTATAAACTGAAAATAAACTCAGCATACATAATATGTATACACACATCTAAAAGTCAGTAGAAAAATAGAATTAAAGCATAAGTACATTTTGGTGCAAAAATTGTGAAATATATGTATAGTTTTTTCATAATATATATTTGCTGTAAACGGAATGAAAACTTCTTGGATGAATTTCAAAACTTTCGGCAAAAAAATTAAAAATCTTTTAATACATATCGAACAAATATTTTACATAAATATGTATATCCTTGGAGTATATAGATGAAACCATTAATTTTCTATGAACATTAATTATGTCTCCAATGAATTTTTCTTTTCAGCAAAATTTTTTTCCTGTTGTTTTGGAACTTTTCCTTTGTCTTTACATTAAAGGCTAAGGCAAAAAACGTAATTCGAAGAAAACTTCAGATCACTGCACATGAATTCCTCCTGTCAGGCTTCTAAGAGATGGAAGAATCAGTAGTAACACAATCCATAATTGTCCATTCCAGTGTTCTCTGTTACCTTATATAAACACAAGACTTGGAGAGGGTGAGAAGAAATGCACAGGCGTCTATGGGGAGAGTTACAATCCTCTGGTGAGAGATCATGCCTTTCTAATTTCTGTTATAAAAGAGAGGACACATATTCTCTCTTCCCCTTGGTCCAGTGTACAGAGTAAAAAAAAAAATTAAAGATTTATTTATTTATTTGAAAGTCAGAGTTACACAGAGAGAAGAGAGACAGAGAGAGAGGTCTTCCATCCGATGGTTCACTCCTCAGATGGCTGCAACAGCTGGAGCTGCACTAATCCGAAGCCAGGAGCTTCCTCCGGGTCTTTCACGGACTGGAGGACTTGGCCATCCTCCACTGCTTTTCCAGGCCATAGCAGAGAGCTGGATTGGAAGTGGAGCAAGCGGGACTCTAACTGGCGCCCATATGGGATGCTACTCCTCAAGCCAGGGCCTTAACCCGCTGTGCCACAGTGCTGGCCCCAAAATTTCTTTTTAAATGTACACATTTCCTCACAAAAGGTTTCATGGAGACTAAGGGAAGGGTTAATGGATTGGAACTCTTCTGTTTTTCCTGCCCTAGAGGGCTGAGTGAGCAGATCACAGCACTCAAAGTGGCAGCTTGCACTGCCAAGGTAGTGAGCAACAGGTAGAAAATGCAAACATCTAGTTTTCATGGCCAGCACTGTGGTGCAGCAGTTAAGCCACAGTCTGCAGTGCTGGCATCCCACATGTGCACAGGTTCAAGTCCTGGCTGGTCCACTTCTGATCCAGCTCCCTGATAACATGCCTGGGAGGGCAGTAGAGAAGGACACAAATGCTTGGGCCCCGCTGAAAGGAAAGGCCACCACAAAACACACCAAACATCCAAGTAAGGGAAAAAGTATACTGTCGAGTGGGGGAAACCTGACAGGCTGCCTCCCCATGCATAAGAGAACAGCAGCCTGACTAGGAGAATGGATCTTATGTAGCTTTGTACAGGTAAGAAAGAGGGAGCAGCAAATCCCATCAGGGTGGGGTTGGAGCTGACACTTGTGATCAGGCCATTTGTTCACCTGACTTCTAGAAAGCAAGGCTGGGTCTCTAAAATGGCACCTGAGGCCTAGGAAGCCTCAGTTAAGACGGCTTGGGTTTCACCCTCCACCCACATGGGAGACCCAGATGAAGCTCCTGGCTCCTGGCTTGAGCTTGCCCCAGTATTGGCCATTGGGGCCATTTGGGGAGTGAACCAATGGAAGGAAGATCTCTCTTCTCTCTGTCTGTCTCTCCCTCTCTCACTGTAACTCTGACTTTCAAATAAATAAGGAAGTATTTTAAAAAGAAAAAAGAGCTGATTTCCCCCATTAGCCTTGCATGCCCACCACAAGGGGATTTTGTAGATGCTTGAAAAAAGGACCTCCTCTGAGCATGGGGCACTCACCTTACTGAGCAGAGCACGGGCTGGATATTAAATTCCTTTCACCCTCCTGTCTAGATGTATCTCATGTGGGTCACAAACCTGCAAAGCTGCACATAGCCTCCTGGTGAGTGAACTAAAAATGTTGGCATCAGTTGCCAAGAATTACAGGTCATAACCTGGAGTCACCAACATAGAAAGATCAACATTCATTATCGTTCAAGTAGTAGCATGGTCCTGTTCTTGTCCCTGCACATCACAATGGAGAAGGTGTTCCTGGAAACGTGGAGGACAGGGTGTCCTAAAGTAGCCCATGTTCAGTGTTCCTAACAACAGGGCTCCTGGTATCTGGAAAGTGAGAAGAAACAGGAAGTAAAAGGAAGTCAATGTTGTGAAGCGTGATCTCTGATGCTGAGAGAAAAGAGATTTTAGGAAAATCATACAGGTTTATATATTTTCCTTTGGAAAATGTCGTTAACCTCCTTTTAACTGCTACGTCATCACCACTGTCATCCCCATCATTATAATCTTCATTCTTTGTCCACAACTCTTTAAATTAGATATTATTATCCCCACTAGCACATGAGGAGACAAAACTCCAGAGAGTTGCATATTCAGATGGAATGGCCAAAAGGTATGACTCCAAGCTCATTTTAAAAAATAATCCTTCCAATAGTAATCCCATCCTGTACCAGTGTTCGGAAGTAGAGACCAAGCTTTGTCAGAATGTCTTGACAAGTCCCATATATACTTTACTGCTCCTTAGGTATTAACCTGAAGGTTTTATGGAAATATGTACTTAAGATTCCTGTTTAATTTTTGCTCTTGGCTAAGCATACTGAAGTTCTTACATTGTAATGAACCTCTGTCTGCCACACTAGTAAGATTTAGACCCTTACGATTTTAAGTAATGTAGTCATAAGTTATGGAGTGCCGCCTCATAATTAAAGAGTGTCAACCGGGCTGCAACCCATGGGCATTAATTAATCCTTATGTATTGCACCAGAAAACCTTTGAACAAATAGAAGTAATTGTCAGTGCACAGGGGAAATATATTATAGTCTTTGCTTCTAGAAAATCATTGCTAATATCTGTGCTAATTTTCTTTATTCATTTATGACACCAACTTGTAAAACTCTTTTTCTGTAGTAGAAGAATTCTCCTGCCTTCTATAGCAGGCTCCCTCTCACTGCAGAAACTGGAATCTCCACATTCTGTCTTAACAGTTTTCCAGAAACTGTAGCTGGAACATTTAATATCTGTTCCACTACTCAAATGAACTTGCTCTGTATGATTAATCTGGATATAATGGTACAAGATAAGCTGGATCATCCAGTTTGAGATGTGTCAAAACAGTGCTGCCCGCTTCCATAGCCAGTGAAAGCATCTCTTAACAGAGTGCAGTTCCCAATGTGAAAGGTATGAATGACACAAGTTAAAGTTGTTTTATAGGCCAAGATTCTGGTATTTCAGCAGGTTAGCTTTTTGCATGCTGCACATTGGGCTTTTACTCAATGGTTGATTTTCTCACTCTTGTGAATAGCTCAATAGCTAATAACGTCCTTCAAGAAAATTATTAAAACACTAAATAAATTGTGCAATGGATGTGAAGCTATAGATTATTTTATGAATCATGCAAATTAGTTATGGATCCTATTTTCTTTATTTGTATAAGGTTAGGATTAGGAAAACAACATAAAATTGATCACTGATGTGTATCTTGTATTTTGAAACATTTTGTGTTATATGTAAAGATATATTATGCTTAGAGCAAAGTGATACATTTACAATGTAATATTAAATACTTCAAAATAATCTAGAATATTCTGATGTAGGCACTTAAATATGCAACCAAATGTTTAAGTATTTGTCACTTGAAGACTTGAAGTTTTGTGCACAAGAACTATTTTAGGTATTTCATCTTAAAGTCTAATAATTTATTTTCAGGTTGAATTCTTAATTTTCATTTTTAGAGAATTTTTATATTAGAACACTTTTTGAATGATAGTAAGCCATTTAAGAAAACACAAGGTTATTCATGGTCCATTAGCTGTAATCACTGAATAGGAGTATAAGAAACCTTAATTCCATTGCAACGTGTGGGTGAGAGCTAGAGGGTGAGAATGTACTTTCATTTTCCACTGGCACACAAAAATTATGCATATTTCATGGCACCATGTACTATTTCCTTGCATGTATACATTGTGTGATGTTCAAATAAGGGGAAACATATCTATCTCTTCAAATGTTTATCATTTATTTATGCTAAAAACACTCAAAATCCTGTAGATTTCATTTCTCTTCTATGCTCCACAAGCACTCTAATCCTTTCTAGATATTGTGGTAGCTGCGGTATCTGTAAATTCCCCAGTTGGGGGCAGACATTTGAAGATGCCACTTGCAAGACCATGTCCCATTAATTTAAAAAAAAATCAAGATACCTATATAAATTAAATTTATAACATTGGTGAAATTATTCTTGCTCTTCAGGTGGTAAGCCTGTTAGTGTGAAATAGTTCATTATAAGTGTATATTGTACACAAGATTGATTAATGTACAGACCATGCTAAGTTGATCTAGACAAATTCTTTTTTTTAGTTTTTTTTTTCTTTTCACTTTTATTTAATAAATATAAATTTCCAAAGTAAGATTATGGATTACAATGGCTTCCCCCTCATAACTTCCGTCCCACTCACAACCCTCCCATTTCCCGCTCCCTCTCCCATCCCATTCACATCAAGATTCATTTTCAATTATCTTTATATACAGGAGATCAATTTAGTATATATTAAGTAGAGATTTCAACAGTTTGCACCCACACAGAAACATAAAGTGTAAAGTACTGTTTGAGTACTAGTTATAGCATTAATTCACATTGAACAACACATTAAGGACAGAGATCCTACATGAGGAGTAAGTGCACAGTGACTCTTGTTGTTGACTTAACAAACTGACACTCTTGTTTAGGGCGTCAGTAATCTCCCTAGGCTCTTGTCATGAGTTTCCAAGGCTATGGAAGCCTTGTGAGTTCGCGGACACCGATCTTATTTAGACAAGGTCATAGTCTAAGTGGAAGTTCTCTCCTCCCTTCAGAGAAAGGTACCTCCTTCTTTGAAACCTGTTCTTTCCACTGGGATCTCACTCGTGGAGATCTTTCATTTAGGTCTTTTTTTTTCTTTGCCAGAGTGTCTTGGCTTTCCATGCCTGTAATACTCTCATAGGTTCTTCAGCCAGATCCGAATGTCTTAAGGGCTGATTCTGAGGCCAGAGTGCTGTTTAGGACATCTGCCCTTCTATGAGTCCAGAGATTGCTGAGAAACCTGAGTATAACCCTACCATACAACCCAGTCATCCCAATCCTTGGGATTTACCCAAAGGAATTTAAATTGGCAAATAAAAGAGCTGTCTGCACCTTAATGTTTATTGCAGCTCAATTCACAATAGCTAAGACCTGGAATCAACCTAAATGCCCATCAACAGTAGACTGGATAAAGAAGTTATGGGACATGTACTCTATAGAATACTATACTGAAGTAAAAAAAAAATGAAATCTGGTCATTTGCAACAAGATGGAGGAATCTGGAAAGCATCATGCTGAGTGAAAAAAGCCAGTCCCAAGGGACAAATATCATATGTTCTCCCTGATCGGTGACAACTAACTGAGCACTTAAAAGGAAACCTGTTGAAGTGAAATGGACACTGTGAGAAACAATGACTTGATCAGCCCTTGCCCTGACTGTTGATGAACAACTTAATACTTTATCCCATTAGGTTTTTTTTTTGTTCTACTTAATACTATTGGTTGAACTCTGTAATTAACACACAATTATTTTTAGGTGTTTAAATTAACTGAAAAATGATCTCTGTTAAATATAAGAGTGGGAATAAGAGAGGGCGAAGATGTGCAATTTGGGACTAGCTCAAGCTGACTTGCCCCAAATGGTAGAGTTAGAAATGTGCTAGGGGATTCCAATTCAATCCCATCAAGTTGGTATGTACCAATGCTATCTCACCAGTCCAAGTGATCAGTTTAAGTTCACAACTGATCATAATGATATGTCTAAGGGTAAAAGGGATCACATAAAGAAGACTAGTGTCTGCTAATACTAACTGATAGAATTAAAAAGGGAGAGAATGATCCAACATGGGAAGGGGGATCTAGACAAATTCTAACCAATGCCAGACAGTAGATAGTAGAAACACGTGAGCATACACACATGTATTTGTACATGGAGCTAGCTGCTGTAGCACTAAACATTCTTGAAAAAGGCAAATTGGAACAAGTGAAAAACAAAACCAAAATGAAAATGAAAAAGTCTTTAGGATCAAAATCTGGCTGCTATCCAACTCCCATTCTTATGTGCACTGTTACATAAGTTAAGGTTAATATTAAGGGATAGCAAACTGAGACCATGAGTGTGCACCTTGATCGCCCATTTGTTCATAGCATGCGCAATTACTCCACCACTGCCCATCAGAACAAGGCTAAGATTTTACTGGCTCCTCTCCATTGAAACAAATTCACCATAGGGATGTCCTTATTATTTATTAATGTAATATTTTACTTTATTTTTGCTACAGATTATTATTTTTAATATAATAATAATTTACTGTAGCAAAATAGAAAATAAGATTTGTCAATAAAAGTTATTGGAAAGTCTTTGTCTGGTTGGTCTAATATATTTGATCAATTATATTTTTACAGAAATATGTTTATTTTGTAATCTTTGTGAATTATTCTTTTGTTCTCAAGTTACATGTGTGGGGGCAGTAGGAAAAGTGTGCCTTGTCAAATGTCCAAATACATAATCAAATTATATCTTGTCTTCTATAAAATGTGAACATAAATAGAAAGACTCTTCAAATAGTTTAGGAAGCCTGTGCAATTTGAAGACACTATGAATGGGTCCCATGAAAAATTATGAATGGATTCCCAATGCTTTTTGTTCCAAAACAAACATGTTTTGATTAAATTTTCTACAAACTTTTTTTTTTTTTTTTGACAGGCAGAGTGGATAGTGAGAGAGAGAGACAGAGAGAAAGGTCTTCCTTTTGCCGTTGGTTCACCCTCCAATGGCCGCCATCGCTGGCGCGCTGTGGCCGGCGCACCGCGCTGATCTGATGGCAGGAGCCAGGTGCTTCTCCTGGTTTCCCATGGGGTGCAGGGCCCAAGCACTTGGGCCATCCTCCACTGCCTTCCTGGGCCACAGCAGAGAGCTGGCCTGGAAGAGGGGCAACCGGGACAGAATCCGGCGCCCCGACCGGGACTAGAACCCTGTGTGCTGGTGCCACTAGGTGGAGGATTAGCCTATTGAGCCGCGGCGCTGGCCAAATTTTCTACAAACTTTTTTAAAGTACTTTTGTATTATACAATCACAAATTTTTCAAAATGTCCTTAATAGTTCTACTTTCTTCTACCAGTAACATAATAGCTCAAATTTTTTAAAAAAGTAAACAAATTTCTTTTTAAAAGATTTATTTATTTTATTTGAAAATCAGAATTACACAGAAATGGAAGGAGAGCCAGATAGAAAGAGGTCTTCCATATGCTAGTTTATCCCCCAATTGGCCGCAATGGTTGGGGCTGTGCTATCTAAAGCTAGGAGCCAGGAGCTTCCTCTAGATCTTCCCAAGAGTGTGCAGAGGCTCAAGGACCTGGGCCATCTTGTCCTGCTTTCCCAGGCCATAGCAGAGAGCCAGATTGGAAGTGGAGCAGCCAGGACTTGAACAGGTGCCCTTACAAGATGTCAGCACTGCAGGTGGTGGCTTTACCCACTAAGCCATAGTGCCAGCCCCCAAAATAAACAATTTTAAATCAGACAATGTTCTCACTATGTCAAATTATATTTTATATAACTGAGGAATAAGATAGTATTGATATTTGGCTGTATTTAAGATCCTAAACTTTTAACCTATAAGGTTATATTTATAAGTATCTAAATTAAATGCTTATTCTTTAAAAAATACTAAGCTAGATGTAATAAGACATTTGTATTGGAAATATATTTGTATTAGAAATTGAATAAGGATCAAGAGTTACAGAATTGATAGGTACTGATATCAGTTAATATTATCTTAAATTTTAGAAAAGTTACTGATTTTGTTTCTTCAGTCATTATAAATAATCACTCTCTAGCACCATGATTTTTTCTTATTTTTTTAAAAAAAATTATTTATTTATCTGCAAGGCAGAGTTACAGAGAGAGGGATAAACAGAGAAAAGGGTCTTCCAACTGCTGGTTCACCCCTCAAACGGCCACCGGGGCTGGAGCTGGGCCAATCTGAAGCCAGGAGCCAATGGCTTCCTCCAGGTGTTCCACACGGATGCAGAGGCCCAAGCTCATGGGCATCCTCCACTGCTTTCCCTGGCCATAGCAGAGAGCTGGATCAAAAGATGAGCAGCCAGGACTCGAACCAACGCCCAAATGGATGTCAGTGCCGCAGGCAGAGGCTTAGCCCTAGCTTCATAATATTAACAACAATAATTCATGCCCGTGGTGATTAATCCAGTAAATACTGTTTCAGACTAAATTAAACATATCTTCATGAAAACCTTTGATTTTTGATATCCCAATCTCCCTTGATGGCTCAGTTTTATTGAAGCATAATTCTCCCAATTTGAAACCAACCATTTAATCTCCACAATAACCAAGATGTGGAATTGCTCCACAATTCCAAAAAGTTATATTCTAACTTTGCAGGATTAAGAGTAACCCAACCCCTCCTCTTTCCATCTCAGCTTTGGGTTGTAAAAAATTTAACGTGCTTTTTTTTATTTTCATTTTATCTCTTTCTACAACGTCATATAGATGAAATCATTCTATGTTTTGTTTTTCTTCTTTCATTTGGTAATATCACTTCATTTTTTACTCATGTTGTTGCATACACGCTTAGTTTGTCAATTTTAATTGCTGAGTAGTGTTCCATAATGTTTCACCACTCAATGTGTTCTGAACATCTGCGTGGTTTCTAGTTTAGGTGTACAAAGCAACTATGAACATTTCTATCCAAATACTTGTTTAGAAGTGTGATTTTTATTTCTCTCTGGCAGCTTCCTTTGAAATACTTTATAGTACTCTAGTTCTCTTTTTGCCTTCCATGACATCATTCTCTTTCTCTCTCTCTCTCTCTCTCCTCCTCTCTCCCCCTCCCCCTCCCTCCATCCCTCTCCTTTTTCTTTCTGATTTCTTCACTCTCTTCTCAGACATACTGTGCTAGACCATCACATTCCAATCTTAGATCTCCTTGTCTTTTCATACTTAAGCAATTTTATCTGTGTCTTGGGTTTAATTATCTTTTATAAACAGTTAACTTGGAATTGTATCTCCAGCCTAGTACTTCTAAGCACATATATAGCTCACTCACTGACAATTTGAAGTCACCTCTTGGTTTTCTCTGAGACATTTTCAAATAAATCATTCCAGAAATTTTACGAATCTTTGCCCCATTAAACCTGATCTTTCCCAACCTTTCTCCAATTGTGCAATTTAGATTATGGTAAGTGATCACTAATAGCATCTTTGCCTGATTATATCAGATAGATCATCTTTTTTTCTTATTAGTGTCTGAAATAATCTCCCTCATCCTCTACTGCTCCCTTCCAATATTTTCTTCACACTGTTGGAATGATCTCTTTTTAAAACCCAAATGCAAGCCCATCAATTTCTCATTTTCCATCTTCTGCTAATAGTAGGTATTTGGATTCAGATACCTTCTAAGCTAAGAATCACTCTTTAGAATGTTTTATAGGGTTTAATACAGAAAAGTTTCCCTAACCGTATCCAGCCTCACTTTATGACTGTTCCCATTTTTGTTTTTCACACTGCCACTAAAATGCGTTCTATGAACATCTCAAACCTGGTACTCACCTTTGACCCCTGGGCGTTTGCATATTTATACCCTCTGCCTAAAACATTCCAAACCTCAAAGTATTTTCACAAGATCTAATATATTTTTAAATTTTAATTAAAGCATAATAAATATATGTGTTTATGGGGTTCAGTGTGATGTTTTGATACCTGTATATGCTATATAGACTGTACACAATCAAGTCAACTTCCTTCCAATCTCAATATTATGCACCGCTTCCTAATGAAATTTTGTCATATGTTTTAGGGGCATTCAGGATCTCTCTTTCATATTACTCTGCAATTATTGAAGTGTAAGATTATTTGACTAATGTCTGGTCTTCAAACTTATGTATAGGGTGTATGATCTCAGATTATGATCGCAGATTATTATGCAGATTTAGTTTCTTCTACCATGTCAACACATGTCAGTGTCTGGAATGTAGTGATATACATTGACTGATGGAGTAAATACAATGGATTTAGTAGGATTTGATGAATCTGTGAACAGGACAAAGTGATCTTGAGAATTGCTGCAAATTTTATGGTTTGGGACTGAATAAAGGAGTCACCAATGAAAACAAGTTAAAAAGGGGAGATAGTAAGTTTATAGAATCAAAAAATGAGGGATGTTATCTTATATCTTAGGATATACATAGCAGTTTTAATATAATATGCAAGTGAGCCTTTACTAAGGAAATTCTCTTATACATCAAAGGTATAGGATATGTTTTCCAGAAACAGCCGAATACTATTCTTGTATTATTTGTCCCTGACTTACTACTATCTCTGCTACTCACTCTCCACAATTCTAAAAAGGAAGAGAAAATACATCAAGCTCATGGGACTCATCAGAATAAGGTCACCATTAAAGAAAGAAATAATTAGCACATGGGATAAATGATGACAAGTGTGGCACCAGAGATAACTGAGACGTCAAAGATAAGACAGTATTTAAAGGCCCAGTGAGAACTCAGTAAACAGCATCAATCATATTGCTGTCAACCCGGGTGAAAAATAAGGAGTTGATCAGCAGAGACCAATTTTGCAGCAATATAGGAGACCCGATGTTGAAAAGTGTAAGTGTCCTATGTATGCTTGGAAACATTTAAGGCAGTAGTGCCCTGTGGAGGTTTTCCCCAGCTCAGGTGTAATATTCTTTGAAGAGTCGGTGCTGCTTGTTGAAGCATCACAAATGGCATGCTTTGACAGCCGGGGTACCTGTTGAATAATCTCTCTGTCAAACATTCAAAACAAAATGGCACAGATGTTAAAGTGCATGCATATGCTGTAAAAATATCCTAGTGAAGGGCAACAAAAAGCTTTTCACATAAAATAGAACATTCTATTCTGAAAGGCGCCAAATATTAAACTCAACAGTCAAATAAATGTCCATAATAATTTTAAGCTTTGTGTAGTAAATGCCCATTAAAGTTGAAAGTCCAAATGATATTCTAATTTCCAGTGATAAAACAAAAAGTAGAATCTTTGCTTTAATTCTTTTTCTACCTAATATTCAACAAGTATCTATTAAATATATATAATATTTCCTTAACAAATGAGAATGATGATCAGACACAATATGTTCCCTTAGATCAGCTTTCAATTCAGGGTTATTGTTATAGGGAATTGGAAGTTTTACAAGGGGAACACTGAAAACAAACCTTTGGAATAAAGCAGAGAGAATAATATGAATATTAAGTAACATAAGACATTGAAAGTTCTTTCAATAGTGAAGCATGTTTGATTTGAGAGAGTAAAGGCAGGGCCTGGGTTTGAGTGCTGGTTCTGCTTGGAGTTGCAGATTCTTGCTAATATGCACCCTGAGAGGCAGCAAGTGATTGCTCGAGTTAAATTGTTGCTGGTTAAGGCTCAAAGCAGGATTGTTGTAGGCATTTGGAGAGTAAACCAGTGGATGGGAAATCATAGATCTTCAATAGACATAGATCTTCAATCTTTCTGCTAATTCACTGTGTAGATGTCCAAATCTTCGTTTTGGCCAGGGCTGAGCCAAACTGAAGCCAGGAGCCAAGGGTTTCATGCAGGGCTCCCACATAGGTGAAGGAGCCCAAACACGTGGGCCATCTTTCACTGCTTTCCCAGGCACGTGAGCAGGGAGATGGATTGGAACTGGAGCAGTTGGGACAAACTGGTGACCATATGGAATTCTGGCATCACAGGTGGCAGCTTTTTCCACTACATCACAATGCTGCATCCCAATTACTTTTATTTAAAGATTTATTTATTTGAAATGCAGAGCAATAGAGAGAGGTCAAGAGGCAGAGTGATAAAAAGAGCTTTTATCTACTGATTCACTCCCCAAATGGTCACAATAGCTAGTGCTGGGCCAGGCTCAAGCCTTAAGTGTGGAACTGTATCTGGGTCTCCCATGTTGGTAGCAGGGTCTCAAGAACTTCGGTCATCTTTTGCTGCTTTCCCAGGTGCATTAGCAGGAAGTTGGATCAGAAGTGGTACATGAATCAAATCGTTGCTCACGTGGAATACCGATTTCAACGGTGACAGCTTAGCTCACTGTGCCACAGCATCAGCCCTAGAAATGTGAAGATCTTGATGGAGTGTGATTATTTAAGTGTGTGGAATGAGTGACTAGGAAAGAGGATGTTAGGATAATCCCTTCGAATATTTGAGTTAGGGAATGTCTGGAAGAGTTAGTTTGGATTCAATTTACATGAGATTTTATCTGTAATATCTTGGAACCCTTTGTAAATATTTAGCAAATAGTTAGAAAAATTAATGAAGAGATGTATAGCAGTGGGTGAGAGTGATATCATGAGTACAGGCATCATGTTGAAGAAATTTCAGGACTATTGGGAAGAGTGATGTAGAAAATATCTGAAAGGAAACAAAAGGTTGGCATAACTTCTTTATGAGATATGGATAAAGGGTGATGATTAAAGATCTATTGAAATCACCAGCAGAAAGGAAGGCACGGAAAGTAGGTCAGGTAATCAAGAGGGTCGGTCTTGAGAAAATGGTAAGTGTGGATTTCACAGCGTAACAGCTGGATTTTTTTTTAACCTCCATTTAATGAATATAAATTTCCAAAGCACGGCTTATGGATCACAATGGCTTCCCCCCTATAACGTCCCTCCCACCCGCAACCCTCCCCTCTCCCACTCCCTCTCCCCTTCCATTCACATCAAGATCCACTCTCAATTTTCCCTACATACAGAAGATCAGCCCAGCATACATTAAGCAAAGATTTCAACAGCTTGCTCCCACACAGAAACATAAAGTGAAAAATAATAGATGATTTTTTAAATGATGATGAAATCAGATCAGACCTATTGTCATGTTTAATTCCAGTGAGAGTCAAGTTGGGAATTGATAATTTCTTCTTCTTTTTTTTTTTTTTTTTTTTTTTTTTCAGAAGATCAGTTTAGTATACATTAAGTAAAGCTTTCAACAGTTTGCACCCCCATAGAAACACAAAGTGAAATATACTGTTTGAGTACTCATCACAGCATCAAGTCTCAATGTACAGCACACTAAGGACAGAGATCCTACCTGAGGAGTAAGTGCACAGTGACTCCTGTTGTTGACTTTACAAATTGACACTCTTGTTTATGGCCTCAGTAATCTCCCCATGCTCCAGTCATGAGTTTCCAGGGCTATGGAAGCCCCTTGAGTTCTCCGACTCTTATCTTGTTTAGACAAGGTCATAGTCAAAGTGGAGGTTCTCTCCTCCCTTCAGAGAAAGGTACCTCCTTCTTTGAAGACCTGTTCTTTCCACTGGGATCTCACTCGTGGAGATCTTTCATTTAGGTTTTTTTTTTTTTTTTTTTTTTTGCCAGAGTGTCTTGGCTTTCCATGCCTGAAATACTCTCATGGGCTTTTCAGCCAGATCCACATGCCTTTAGGGCTGATTCTGAGGCCAGAGTGCTGTTTAGGACTTCCGCCATTCTATGAGTCTGCTGAGTACCTCGCTTCCCATGTTGGATCACTCTCCCCTTTATTTATTCTATTCGTTTAGTATTAGTTATTTATTTGGTTAGTATTAGCAGCTACCAGACTTGTTTATGAGCTCCCTTTGACTCTTAGACCTCTCATTACGATCAATTGTGAACTGAAATTGATCACTTGGACTAGTGAGATGGCATTGGTACATGCTACCTCAATGGGATTGAATTGGAGTCCCCTGGCATGTTTCTAACTCTACTATTTGGGGCAACAGCTGGATTGTAGCAGGAAGAGCGCTCCCATTTTAATGAGAAAAGGGTCTAGGGAGTCAACAAAAAGATTGTGTTTGTAGCTGGGAAGACAGAGGGCACAGAGTTTGTTATTGTTTCCTTTTATTTTCCAGCAAAGAAATGATATATAGTTAATTTCTGACAATGCCACATAAATCAGGGAGAGTTTTAAAATAACAGATGTTCTGTTTGGTTGCTGTTTTGTTTGAATGGTGTAAAACTGAATTCTTTTTTTAAAAGATTTATTTATTTATTTGAAAGGTGGAGTTACAGAGGCAGAGACAGAGAAATAGAGAGAGATCTTCCATCTGTTGATTCACTCCCCAAATGGCCTCAATGGCTGGATCTGGGCTGATCTGAATCCAGGAGCCTGGAGCTTCTTCCAGGTCTTCTACATGGGTGCAGGGGCCCAAAGACTTGGGCCATCTTCTACTGTTCTCCCAGGCCATACCAAAGAGCTGTATTGGAAGTGGAGTAGCCAGAACTTGAACAGGTGCCCATATGGGATGCTGATACTGCAGGTGGCAGCTTTATCTACTACACCACAGTGCCAACCCCTAAAATTGAATTCTTAACACTGATAGGAGAAAGGTAGAGATGTCTGCACTTAACTATCTTTTTTTTTTTTTTTTAAAAAAAAGATGTATTTATTTACTTGAAAGTAAGAGTTACACAGAGAGAGGAGAGGCAGAGAGAGAGAGCTCTTCCATCTGCTGCTTCACTCCCCAGGTGGCCACAACTGCCGGAGCTGTGCCCCTTGGGCCATCTTCCACTGCTTTCCCAGGTCACAGCAGAGAGCTAGATTGGAAGAGGAACAGCCGAGACTAGAGTATCCTTTTAATTTTAGCAGCATATAATTAAAAAAATTTAAATAAAAATAAATAAAAATGAGTGAAAGCACTTGGCATTAAAAATCAGCTAGGAATAAATTTTACAAAACTCCTGTAAAACCACTGTACGGAAACTATAAAACATTTCCTCAGAAAATATTAAGATTTATAGCAGAGAGTTTTATCATGTTCATGGATAGGGAGACTCGGCATTTCTATGTCTGTGTCTTCCAGTTTACTATGGATCCAATGCCTTTCAAATCATTACCACAGAGAGTTTCTTTTTGGTAGAAATTTACAAATTGATTCTCAAGCAAAGATGTAATGTAAATCAATGGGCTTTGTATACACCGACAATGCATGGCTGGGAAAGAACTTGTAAGATTAGTTCCACTCACAATAGCTACAAAACAATTGAACACCTTGGAATAAATTTCACCAAGGAAGTGAAAGATCTCTGCAATGAAAATTACAAAACATTAAAGAATGAAGTAGAAGAAGGCATAAAACATGAAAAAAATCTTCCAAGTTCCTGGACTGGAAGTTAATATCCAAATGTCCATACTGTCCAAAACAATTTGCAGATTCAATACAATCCAAAACAAAATACAAATGACATCCTTCTCAGATCTACAAACAACAATGCTAAAATACATATGCGTAAACTACAAACACAAGAGATCCTAAATAGCCAAAACAAACTTGACAAACAAAAACAAAGCTGGAGGCATCACAAACCCAGATTTCATGATATATTACACAGCAGTTATAATCAAAACAGCCTGATACTGGCACAAAAATTGACATGTAGATAAATGAAACATAATAGAAACTCCAAAAATTAATGCACACATCTACAACAACTAATCTTTGACAAATGAGCTAAAATCGATCCGTAGAGAAAGGATAGTCTCTTCAACAAATGGTGCTGGAAAATTGGATATCCCCCTGCAGAAGAACCAAACAAAACCCCTACCCTATACCTTAACCAAAAATAAAATCAAAATGGATGACGGATCTAAAATCTAATATCTGATACCATCAAATTACTAGATGAGATCATTGGGGGAACTCTGTAAGACATTGGCACATGGAAAGACTTTGTGGAAAAGCCCCCAGAAGCACATGCAATCAAACTCAAAGTAGATAAATGGAATTACACAAAGCTAAGAAGTTTCTGCTCTGCAAAGAAAGCACTCAGCAAAGTGAAGAGGTCACTGACAGAATGAGAGAAAATATTTGCAAATTTTGCAAATAATAAAGAATTAGTATGCAAAATCTATAGAGTTCAAAAAATTCAACAATAATAAAACAAACAACCCAGTTAAGAAATGTGCAAAAGATTTGAACAGGTATTTTTCAAAAAAGGAAATTCAAATGGTCAAAATACAGATGAAAAAATGCTTAGAATTATGTCATCAGGGAAATGAAAAATCATGTTCTGTCCTGACCTAGCCCTGATTGTTAGCATTTGTGGAATGAAAAAGCAAGTAAGATTTTTCTGTTTGTCTCTCTGGCTCTCTGCATTTCAGGTAAAATGAAAACAATTTTTTTAAAAAAGCGAAATATAAGCAAAGAAAGGTTTTTCAGCACAGAACAATACCAAAAATTAAAAATTGGCCTTGGCCAATCTGAACATTCTCACTCAGCAAAAGACACTGTATTTGTCAGGGAATTATGAGGAGAAGAAGCTGCACTCTAAGCTGCCCTGCAAGAGGAAATGGCCTAACCGCAGACTGGTTGTTACAACTATGTAACTCTTCTACTGGGACTACGGCCTAGGAGGGCTGTGTTGCTATGACTACAAGACCCTGGGAGGGTGGCACAGGGCAGGGTTGCCCTTCAAAAACTATATAAGTGGACCCTCAGACGCTGTAAAGCAGAGGTTGCTCAGCCTTTCTCCCTGGTCTGTAGTGCCTTGTGCCAGTGGGGATTCTCCTGGTCCATAGTGCCTTGTGCCCACAGGAGTTTGGCTGAGCAGTCTCTCCTTCTAGATACCATAATAAAGGTGTGTACCTGAGTCTTCTCAGTCTCCTTTGTTGAACCCATCTTTGGCTTCCTGGCCAGTTGCTGATGATCTGGAAGCCGACAGTATTGGTCAAGTCTTTCCATAAAACAGAAGGTTGGACACAAACATAGTTACATGTACTTTTTTGCATGCCTATGTATAAGCATATACACATATATACTTATAAGGGACTTATTACAATAAATTGGCTTACTGATGTTTGGGGCTGGAAAATTGAAAATCTGTAGAGTTGATGTCCCAGATTGAGTACACAGTCCCTCAGGCAGAATTTTCTCTTCCTTTGGGGAGAGTCTGCCATTTTGTTGTATTTAGACTTTCAGCTGAATGGATGACATCTTCTCACATTATAGACAGGTGTCTGCTTTACTCTGTTTACTGATCTAAATTTTATTATGATAAATCACTTCCACAGAAACACCCAAAATAATTTTGGTGCATTGTGTGGAACTGGCACACAGTTACAGCAATACATCTCACAGATGTCTGCTAAGTGGAGAAAGCTAGATTTTATTAGAAAATTAATTAGAATAACACAATGTAACCTTAACAAATAAATAAAAAATATTTAGAACATGGTTAACTCAGTAAAAAGTGAATTGAATTAGAGGGATCATGAGGCAAATTTTGGTATGAAATAAATATTTTGTATGTTAATATAAGCGGAAATAAAATGTGTATCCAGTTATCAAAATTGAATTATTAATTCAATTTTGTCAAATATCTATATCATTCTTTGCATAGAAATTTCACTAAAAGAAATGAGAACTGGGTTGTAAAATTTAAATGCAACAAAATTGGTAGGTGGTTAATATTTATTAAAGGGGAATAACAGGTGCACTGGGCTTCATTACGGTCTGACTTTCAAATAAATAAATAAATAAACTCTGAATTTCAAATAAATAAATACATTTTTAAAATAATATTTAAAAAAATAATATTTAGGAGATCATTTAGGAACATGGGAATGTGAAATCCCAAAATACACTGGGAGGAATCCTAGAGACACAGAGAGGCTGATTGTCCTAATCACACAGTATTCCTGATCTGTCTACAGAGAAGTTTGGTGAAATGTCACTGTGGAGTTCATCCAAGGCCTATTTCTGTCCACTGATGTATGGGTCATGGCGTATGAGCCAGAGAAAGAAAAAATTAGCCTGCAAGAGACTCATCGACAGAGCAAGACTACTGGAATATTTGGTCTGTGGTTGCAAATCATCCATTGATGGAGTGAAGATGAGTGAGAAAGCTGGAAATAAAATGATATTGCTCTAAGAAAGTAAGGTAACAGATTTTATTATCTTGGATAAACAGGTAAACAAGGAATTGAAAAACTAAGGCTTATATTTAACCGTAAATACAAAACTGTGTTCCAAATAAAAATACACATGATTTTTAAAAATGCCCTATTTTTCAACCATTCCACCATTTGACCACAAATATGAATATGGAGTCATTTAATATGTTTTAAACAAAATCTAAGGTGAAATTCCCATCAGATAGCTGCTATCAAAATATATAGCAGTGAATAAACATTTTTATGGATGATATTATATTGGCAGATCATAAATCATCTACAAATGTTGCTGTCAGTCTGTGGAAAGTTTAACTTATTTTGCTTTTCAGAGCATAGATGCAATGCATACAGGATGACAGAATTTGGCCCCCAGTACTATTTAGCCTGTTTCTGTGTGGTCAGTAATTCAGAGTGTCACAATTGAAGTGGTCCTGGCAGAGGCAGGAAATCGCATCGTTATGAAAATCAAATGAAACACAAAAATCCCATTTTCCTTGCATTTTAAGGTACTACAGAAGATGAAATAGAGAATGTTTAACCAGCACTAATTAACTCCAATATGCAGAAGAAAGATTACTAATCCTTATGAAGTGTGTCTGTGTGTGTAGAAATACCACATGTATTTTTTCATTTAACCCTTAAAATAACCCTATTAGGTTGTCTTTATCATCCTTACTTTGATGACATATATTCAAAGATTCAGAAATCTTAAATGATTTTATAAAGAACAAACTATTAGTAAGTGATAGAACTGGGATATAAATCTAGGTTTTTCAGATTCCAAAATCCATGCAGGTTGCTTCAGGTGTGATCAGAATGGAAATCCTAAATATTACTGGTGAGAGCAAATTTAAGTACACTGTTTAGGATGAGAAGAGTTCTTGTGGGAATTTAAAAGTTCATTTGATTTCATAACTTTTACCTTTGCTCCCCTAGACATACTTGTAATTCTAGTCCCATGTATCTCTTATTTCATCTGAAGATTTTCTATAGTCCTTGTGTCTTCAAGTGACTTTTACAGGCCTCTTTTGGTATGAGGAAATGGGAAATCAAAAGTAGATTTACCTTTATCTGATTTGCTTGATGGTATGTCTGAAAAATGGAAGACCATGACCTAGAAAGACTGTTGATTACAGTTTGTTTAGGAAACAACACATACAAATTACAGAGCAAAGGGCTGGGCATTATGCGCAGGGGTTAAAATTCCATTTGGGATGCCCTACATCCTACGTTAGAATGCGTAGATTCGAGTCCTGCCTGTACTTTCCATTCTACCTCTCAGCTTATATGCACCTTAATAGGCATCAGTTGATGACTCAAGTATTTGAATCCTTACCACCAATGTGGGAGACCTGGATTGAGTTCCTGGCTCCTGGCCTCAGCCTGGCTCAGCTCTGGCTATTTCAAGCATTAGGGAGCAAACCAGCAGATGGGAAATTCTCTCTCTCCTCTTCTTGCTCTCTCTCTCTCTCTTCCTTTCAAATGATAAATAAATGCACACAACAGTTTATACAAAGTGTAATAGCACATAGATAAGAACTAGAAAAAATTTCTGCTGCTTCAGAACCTGTTCTGTCAGTATCTTATGAACACGTGTACTTGACTCAGATGAGCTGTCCTGCCTAAGAGGGTGCTCACTCTACTCTTCTTTCAATACAATATGTGGGTTTTCATAAAAGTGGTCTTGCAAAGTAGAGGGGAATTTTGAGTAGTAATGTTACTTTTCACAGGTGTGACTTGGTACGTCTACTGCAAACCTGTAGGTTTCTCTGAAAATCTGAGGTCATATAAATCTTTCCACCTCTGGTGGACAGAAACAATTGAATCCCATTTCTTAATTTCCGTGCACCAGAGAGCCACGGGAGCAATTCACTGGACAATTATACATGTCTCCAAAATGAAAGTAATTTTGCTCTCTCATTATGTATAATGATGTATACATGTATTTCATTATGTATAATGATGTATACATCTATTATGTATAATGGATGCTGGTTGTTGAGAAGAATATCTATGAAGATAAGTCATGAAATGTGTGCCAAAATTGGAGAGTACTTCAATTCATCTGTAAATTTCAAGAACAGTGCTTGGGTGCCAAGGTCCACCCACACTGTGTGGGTGGCACCTGAATTGTGTTTCAGGTTCCCATCTCCAGCCCCAGACCAGTCTCTGTTATTGAAGACATTTGGGGAGTGAACACACAGATGAGAGTTCTTTTTTTCCCTCTTTCTATAAAAAAAATTAAAAAAGAGAAACATCAAAATCCCCCATCTGTAATCCTCTCATTAAATAGACTCCTATTGCTTTAACAGGAGATACAACATTAAAATATGGTCATAAGCTTACTAAATACACTTAAAGTTAAATATGTTAGTGCTTCTATATTCATATATACAAAATCATAAACATAAACATGATGCAACTTTTAGCATTTAATAACTAGTTTAATTGTTTATCTTACCTAATAATTTTCTCAACATTATTTCTATATTTTAATTAAATAGACATTCTTGTTCATTTACCTAAGTCTTCACTTGTAATTGTTATATAGTTTTTCATTTTTTATAATTTGTCATTCCATTTGTCTTTTAATTCAAAAGTACATCCTTCTTTGGTTGCCGCTTCTTTCCACTGGGGTCTCACCCACAGGGATTCTTTATGTAGAAAATTTTTTGCCAAGTGTCTTGACTTTCCATGCCTGAAATGCTCCCCTGGGCTTTTCAGTGGGAACAGATGCATTAAGGGCTAATTCTGAGGTTAGAGTGCTACCTAAAATGATTGTTATTCTTTGAGTCAGCTGTATTCACTGCTTCCCATGTTGGAGCATTCACTCCTTTTTAATTCTATTATTATTCCAAACACTTAGCCCTATTTATATGATCACTTTAACACTTCATACTATTTATATGGTCATTTTACCATTTAATCCTATCCTTATGATCTCTATAATACATAAGCTCCTGTTTTTACCAGTCAGCATAAGGGAATTTGGGATCCCATAGCAAGGTTATAAACTGTACCCTTAAAAGTAAGTCTGTAGGAATGTATGCAAAACTATACTGTTTTGCAGTTACAAACTTCATACATTTCTCACTTACAACTTTAGGATCTCGGTAATTCTTCCCACCATGCCTGTCACTCCACCCATACTCCCTCAACCTCTTCTTTTAGAATATCAATTTTATACCTATTGTCCTAGAATCTTGGAAGAAGAAAAAGCTCCCTCGAGAATTTGTAATGCAGGATTTGGTTTTCTTCTGTGAATTGCTTGCCTATTAAGTTATATATATTTTTCAAATAGATTTGCATGCCTCCTTATTTCTTCCAGAAACAAGTAATTTTTCTATCATATTTATTTCAATAAATTCACTCAGTTTTCTGAAAAGATATATTTTCTTTTTTAAAACTTTTATTTAATTAATATAAATTTCCAAAGTAAAACTTTTGGATTATAGTGGCTTTTTCCCCCCATAACCTCCCTCCCACCCACAACTATCCCATCTCCCACTCCCACTCCCTTCTTCATGAAGATGCATTTTCAATTATCTTTATATACAGAAGATCAATTTAGTATATGCTAAGTAAAGATTTCAACAGTTTGCACCCACATAGAAACACAAAGTGTAAGTACTGTTTAGTAGTAGTTTTACCATTAATTCACATAGTAAAACACATTAATGACAGAGATCCTACATGGGGAGTAAGTGCAGAGTGACTCCTGTTGTTGATTTAACAATTGACACTCTTATTTATGATGTCAGTAATCACCCGAGGCTCTTGTCATGAGCTGCCAAGGCTATGGAAGCCTGTTGAGTTCACCAATTCTGATATTATTTAGACAAGGCCATGGTCAAAGTGGAAGTTCTCTCCTCCCTTCAGAGTAAAGTACCTCCTTCTTTGCTGGCCTGTTCTTTGCTGGGTTCTCACTCACAGAGATCTTTCCTTTAGGTCATTTTTTTTTGCCACAGTATCTTGGCTTTCCATGCCTGAAATACTCTCATGGCTGATTCTGAGGCCAGAGTGTTGTTTAAGACATCTGCCATTCTATGAGTCTGGTGTGTATCCTGCTTCCCGTGTCGGATTGTTCTCTCCTTTTTAATTCTACCAGTTAGCATTAGCAGACACTAGTCTTGTTTATGTGAACCCTGTGACACTTAATTGTGTATTAATTAAAGAGTTCAAACAATAGTATTAAGTAGAACAAAAAATACTAAAAGGAATAAAATAGTAAGTTGTTCTTCAGCAGTCAGGACCAGGGCTGATCAAGTCACTGTTTCTCATGGTGTCCATTTCACTTCAACAGGTTTCCTTTTAAGTGCTCAGTTAGTTGTCACTGATCAGGGAGAACATATGATATTTATCCCTTTGGGACTGGCTTTTTTCACTCAGCATGATGTTTTCCAGATTCTTCCATTTTGTTAAAAATGACCAGTTTTCATTTTTTTTTTTACTTCTGTATAGTATTCTATAGAGTACATATCCCATAATTTCTTTATCTGGTCTTCTGTTGGTGGGCATTTAGGTAGATTCCAAGTCTTAGCTATTGTGAATTGAGCTGCAATAAGCATTAAGGTGCAGACAGCTCTTTTATTTGCCAATTTAATTTCATTGGGTAAATTCCAAGGAGTAGGATGGCTGGATTGTATGGTAGGGTTATATTCAGGTTTCTGAGGAATCTCCAGACTGACTTCCATAGTGGCTTGACCAGTTTGCATTCCCACCAACAGTGGGTTAGTGTCCCTTTTTCCCCACATCCTGGCATCTGTTGTTGGTAGATTTCTGTATGTAAGCCATTCTAACTGGGGTAAAGTGAAACCTCATTGTGGCTTTGATATGCATTTCCCTGATGGCTAGTGATCCTGAACATTTTTTCATGTCTCTGTTGGACATTTGGATTTCCTCCTTTGAAAATGTCCATTGAGGTCCTTGGCCCATCTCTTAAGTGGGTTGTTTGTTTTGTTGTTGTGGAGTTTCTTGATCTCTTTGTAGATTCTGGTTATTAATCCTTTATCAGTTGCATAGTTTGCAAATATTTTTCCATTCTGTCGGTTGCGTCTTCATTTTCCTGAGTGATTCTTTTGCAGTACAGAAACTTCTCAATTTGATGTTATTCCAATTGTTAATTTTGGCTTTGACTGCCTGTGCCTCTATGGTCTTTTCCAAGAAGTCTTTGCTGTGCCTATATCTTGCAGGGTTTCTCTGATGTTCTCTAATGATTTTATGGTGTCAGGTCATAGATTTAGATCTTTAATCTATGTTGAGTGGATTTTTGTGTAAGGTGTAAGGTAGGGGTCTTGCTTCATGATTCTGCATGTCGAAATCCAGTTTTCCCAGCACCATTTGTTGAATAGACTGTCCTTGCTCCAGGAATTAGCTTTAGATCCTTGATCAAATATAAGTTGGCTGTAGATGTTTGCATTGATTTCTGGTGTTTCTATTCTGTTCCATTGGTCTATCCATCTGTTTCTGTACCAATACCATGCTGTTTGATTATAACTACCCTGTAATATGTCCTGAAGTCTGATATGGTGCTGTCTCCAGCTTTGTTTTGTTGTACAAGATTGCTTTAGCTATTTGAGATCTCCTGTGCCTCCATATGAATTTCAGCATCATTTTTTCTAGATTTGAGAATAATGTCTTTGGTATCTTGATTGGCATCACAGTGAATCTATAAATTGCCTTTGGGAGAATGGACATTTTGATGATATTGATTCTTCCAATCCATGAGCATGGACGATTTTTCCATTTTTTGGTATCCTCTTCTATTTCTTTCTTTAAGATTTTGTGATTCTCATTGTATAGACTTTGATGTTCTTGGGTAAGTTTACTCCAAGGTATTTGATTGTTTTTGTAGCTATTGAACAATCACATTGTGAATGTGATTGATCTTAGAAGTTCTTTCTCAGCTGAGGAATTGCCTGTGTATACAAAGTCTGTTGATTTTTTGTGCATTGATTTTATATCGTGCTACTTTGCCAAACTCTCCTATGAGTTCCAATAGTTTCTTAGTAGAGTTCTTTGGATCCTCTAAGTACAGAATCACATCATCTGCAAAGAAGGATAGTTTGACTTCTTTCTTCACAATTTGTATCCCTTTAATTTCTTTTTCTTGCCTAATGGCTCTGGCTAAAACTCCCAGAACTATATTGAATAGCAGTGGTGAGAGTGGGCATCCCTCTCTGGTACCAGATCTCAGTGGAAATGTTTCCAAGTTTTCCCCATTCAATAGGATGCTTCCCATGGGTTTTACATAAATTGCTTTGATTGTTTTGAGGAATGTTCCTTCTATACCAAATTTGCTTAGAGTTATCAAATCCTCACTCTGCATCTATTAAGATAGTCATATGGTTTTTCTTCTGCAGTTTGTTAATGTGATGTGTCACATTGATTAATTTGTGAACATTGAACCATCCCTGCATACCCGGGATAAATCCCATTTGGTCTGGGTGGATGATCTTTCTGATGTGTTGTTGCATTCTATTGGCCAGAATTTTATTGAGGATTTTTTCATCTATGTTCATCAGGGAAATTGGTCTGTATTCTCTTTTTCTGCTGCATCTTTTTCAGGCTTAGGGATTAAGGTGATGCTGGCTTCATAGAAAGAATTTGGGAGGATTCTCTCTTTTTTAATTGTTCTGAATAGTTTGAGAAGAATTGGAGTTATTTTTTTCTCTCCTCTAGTTAGGCTAGTGTACTTTCCTCCATGGGGTTTAAAGCCTCATTCCCTCTAGGCTCTTCCTGCTGCTTTTCTGCCATTGTCTCAGGCTACTGCGGTTTCGCCTCACTTTTCTTTCCAGCGCTGGTGTGGAGGAGAAGATTCTCAGCAGCTGGGCTCCCAAGCCGTGTGTGCCTATGTCCTCCATGTAGATCCACCGTGTCCCTCTAATTCCAGAAGAGTTCCCTCTGCAGTTTTTTCCCTAACCTTTCCCTGAGACTTCATTATCTCCACTTTTATTAAACTATCTTTTCCTGGACTATCAGTGAGCGCCCTCCCTATTCCACCATCTTGGAGCTCCTGAGAAGATATATTTTCTAAAGTGAACATATAATTATCAGATTTTTCATTTATGAATTTTCTGAAGATACCTTATAATTTTTTGTTACTTGAAAGAAATACTTATTTTGAAAGAACACATTTTGTTTAATTACTTTGAGTGTTGCTACAAGATCACTCTGAAGAAATATTTTTCTGTATTAGAGTGCTATCTAAATTTCCAGCAAAGATGTTTAAAACACATAAAATTTATAAAGAACAAACTAATTAATTTGAAATTAAGGATGGATTAAAGAAGGGGGTGGGTTGCACTAAAATATTTTGCAACTGGAGACTATATTAGTCAACATTAGTAAATTAGTGCCAGTTTCACATCCCAGCTGCTTCACTTCCAATATTCCAATCCAGTTCCCTGCTAATATCATAGGAAAAGCAGAAGAATGCCTAAATGTTTCTCTCATGCCACCCACATGAGAGACTTGGATGAAGCTCCTGGCTCCTATTTAAGTCTGGCTAGCACTGGCTGTTGGGGCTATGTGGGGAGTGAACTAGCAGATGAAGATCTCTATCTCTGTCTCTCTCTCTCTCTCTCTCTCGTTTCTCTGTAACTCTTTGAAGTACAACAGTTTAAGGAAAAGTTCAATTACTATTTGAGTATTTTCACTAAAGGAGGGATGAATATTGAATAATCCCCACATAATTATATGTTTTTAATATATCTTACTTTTTAATTATAAATTAACAAATTTTAGTTGTATTTCTTTATGGATATAAAGAGATGTTATTATATATGATCAGGATATGGTATAAACATATCAAGCTAATTAGCATATCCATTACTTCAAATATTTATCCCTTTTTGTCAGGAGAACATTAAAATTTATTATCTTACTAATTTTAAATGTAAAATACATTAATATTTACTATATTTTTGGTGCAATGTATCTCAAAGGAATGGAAAACATACTTCTCCTGTCTAACTGAAACTTTGTGGACATTGACCATCATAGTGCTACTCATCCCACCCCTTACCCTCCTGTAACAACCACTTTACTTTTTATTTCACTGAGTATGCATGTTTTGGAAGTCACATATTTGAGTCTTTGTAATTTTTTATATTTCTGTTTATGGTTTATTTCAATTAACATACTTTTCAATTTCACCATGTATTCACAAATAACAAAATTCATTGTTTATTAAATGCTGAATAAAATTACACTGCATATACACCACATTGTCTTTATCTATTCATCTCTATGGGCACTTAGATTGATTCCATGATTTAGATATTATGAACAGTACTTTAATTAACATGCAGAGAGCAGGTATCACTCATGTATCTTTTCAGTAAAACACTAGAAGTTAAATTGATAGATAATATGGTAATTTGATTTTTAGTTTTTTGTGAAGTCTCCACACACTTTTCCATAATGGATACTTCCCTTTAAAAATGTGTATTTATTTATTTGAATGTCAGAGATACAGAAAGAGAGGGAGAGACAGAGGTCTTCCATCTGCTGGTTCACTCCCCAGATGGACACTATGGTCAGCGCTGGGCCGAAGCCAGGAGCCAGGAGTTTCATCCCAGTCCTCTATGTGAGTAGCAGAAGCCCAAACCATTGGGTCATCTTCCGTTGCTTTTCCCAAGTAATTAACGAGGGCTTGGATTGGAAGTGGAGCAGCTGAGATACAAAAAGCTGCCCATATGGGATATTGCTGTCACAAGTGACAGATTTACCCAGTATACCACAATGCTAGCCTCCTGGATATTTCTTGAAAAACTAGAAATACAACTGTCATTTGATCCCTCTATCTCACTATTGAAAATATAAATCTCTAAGAGATTTATATATTTATATAACCTCCAAAGGATATAATGTCATTGTAACAGAGATACTTTCCCCATGTTTATTGAAACACTGTGCACAATAGCCAAGATATGGAATCAGCCAAAGTGTCCATCATCAGATGACTGGATAAAGAAAATGTGGTATAATACATAATGGAATACTATTGAATGATTTAAAAAGAATGAAATCCTGTCACATACAGCAAATGGATGCAACTGGATGATTTCATGAAATCTATACTAACTTACATTCTTACTGTCACTATGCAAGCCTCCTTTTTACAGTTTTTTTCTCATAACATTCTTGTCAACATGTGGTGTCTCTTGTTTTTTGGTATTGATCATTCTCACAGATGTGAAGTGATATCTCATTGTGATTTTAATTTTTGTTTCCCTAATGATTAATGGCATTGAACATTTTTTATATATTTTTTGGCCATTGGTATATCATTTTTAAGAAATATCTTTTAGGCTTATTGTCCACTATTCAAATTGGATTGTATGCTTTGTTTCTAAAATTGATTTCGATATAAATTTTGGGTATTAATACCCTATCAAATTATGAGATGCTAATAATTTTCTTTAAGCTTTTAGATTGTCTCTACATTCTATTAATAGCTTAGTTCATTGGATGGAAGCTTTTATTTTAATGTGATCCTATTTGCATATTTTTGCTTTTCTAGCTTGTGCTTCTAAGGCAGATCTAAAGAATCATTGCCCAGACCAAACTCTTGTATATTTCCTCCTATGTTTTCTTCCTGCAGTTTTATAATTTCAGATGTTATTTTCAAGTCCATAAAATATTTTTGGTAGAGTTTTGTAAGTAGTGAGAACTAAGGTCCAATTTAATTTTTCTCCATGTGAAAATACATTTTTTCCAATAGCATTTATTTAAGAGACTGTCCTTTTCCTAATGTGCATACTTGGTTGCTTTTTTTTTTTTTTTTTTTTTTTTGTTGTTCGTTTTTTGAAAATCACTCCACCATAAATTCTTGAGTCTATTTCTGGACTCCCTATTGTGTTTGATTTGTGTTTGTTGAACTTCCCTTGCATCCTAGGGATAAATCCCATTTGATCATGGTGAATAATCCTTTTAATGTGTTATTGAATTTAATGTGTTGTCGAATTTGCTAGTATTTTCTTCCTTCAGCACTTTGAATATATCATCTCTCCTGACCTGTGAGGCTTTCATTGAGAAATACAATAATAATTATATTAGAATCATTTTGCATATAATATGTTTATCTCTGGCTGCTCTCAGAATTTTATCTTTGTCCCTGATTTTTGACAGTTGGTTATTATGTGTTCTCTGAATTCGTGTTTGGGTTAAATTTTTCTGGAGAATTCGGTGCTTCCTTTAACTGAAAGTCAGCATACCATTAAAGAAAGTTTTCACCTGTTTTTTCTTTATGTAGTATTTTTAAATTATTGATTGATTGATTTGGGAGGAAAAGAGAGGGGAAGAGAGAGAGAGAGAGAAAGAGAGAAAAAGAGATTAAAAGATATTGAGAGTTGACAGACAGAGCTCCCACGCATAACACACTCACTAAGCACCCTCTATGTGCAGTACTGAACCAAACTGAAGCTGACAGCTAGGAACTCAATCCAGAGCTCCCACATGAGTGGAAGAAAACAAACCATGTGAGATGTCACTGCTGCATCCCAAGGAAGCTACAAGCAGGAGCTAGTGACAGATATACCACCCAAGTACTCTGATATGGGGTGCCTGAAATCCACAACATTAATTGCCAAGGCAAACACTTGCTTCTAAATATTTTTGTATTGCTTTGTTGAATTGACATCTTTCTGTGCATACGATAGGTCTCTTAGTATCCTAAAACTCCTAGACACTTTCTGTATTCCCTTTCATTCTTTTATTTCTTTTCTCTCCTCTGATCAAGTAATTTCGTTCTTTGTGCCTATTGATTCTATCTTAATCCTAATCAATCTTGCTGTTAAAGTTCATCATATTTTTCAGTTCAGTCTATATATTCTTCATTTTTAAGAATTTAATCTGATTTTTAAAATCATTTCTATTTTCTTCAAACTTTTTGCTTTGTGTACATTTTTAAAAATGCTACTTAACTGTTTTATCTACGTATTCTTAAAGATAATATTTCCAAATTCATTGTCTGTCATTTCATAAATCTTCCTTTCTTTATGTTAGAGATTTCTTAGTTTCTTTTGGAGGCATCATGGAGTCTGCTTAACCTTTTTATCTTTACACTCTTTTCTGACCATTTCAGGAGATTGATCTTTTCTGGCTTTTACAAGTGTTGTTTGCCAGAAGACTTTAACTATGTAATCTAGTCTGTGATCCTGGGTGTACCAGCTGGTAGTCACTAAAAGCAGGTATGTCTTGCTTTCAGGTTCTGTAGATGGGTTGAGTGCTGCCTTTGCTCTAAGTTCAAATAGGAAAACTGGATAGGTTCTGCTATACTGAAAGATCATGGACTTCATCAGGATGAGATAATGGATGGGCAGTGCAACCCCTTCTGATTGGATTGTGCCACATAGTGTAGTGCCTGGCTAGATGGTACCACCAGTTGGGTCAACATTTGGATAGGGTTATGGGAGAGCCCTGAGATTAGATGGAGTTACTGATCTGGATGGAGAGATCCTGAAGGTATAATCAGTAAAAATATAGGAGTGTGGTTTTTCTCCTTTCCTAGGTGGAGTTTTTGGTGGGCAAAAAGGTTAGGTGTGACATAAGTATGTCCTATTTGCTGAGATTCACTGCCATATTTGCTCATTATCCTCCCTGGGTGAGTTTTGGAGTTGGGTTTTGAGGTCACATGGAGAGCTATTAAATTAGAAATGCCAGAGCGAGGCCCCATTTCTTGCCAAAATTAACTGCACTAGTCATCTCTATATCTGGGCAGGGCCACAAAGGAGCATCCAAATTTAGTCCTGGAGACTGGCAACCTATGGATTCAATATAGAAAGAATGCCCTTTTGTTGGTTACCAGCTCTGACCTGCAGATGGGCTATGCTGTTAACTAGTACCTCTGCCCTGGCACCAACACTGGCAGGTACCGAGTTACCATCAAGGTGTTCTTGATGGTTGCTTTGTGTTCTGCCCCCTACTTTGTCACTACATGACCCTGGGTAGTCTAGCCAGGTCGTGTCCTCTTGCACTGTCTTTCAGGTGAGACTGAAGTGGCACTCCTGAGGAAAATCCAGGAATACTGAGGAAGCTGGATGCTACCACTGGTTTCTTTTTCTCTGTGTAGAAATTGTCCCTAGGAATCCTCTCTCTTTGTCACTATGCCAGCTTAGAGGAGGGAGCAGACAATGTGATCAAAATAAGCCCATTACGCAGTGAACCACACAGGTGCCTCAGGCTTTCTTTCTTTTTTTTTTTTTAACTTTTATTTAATGCATACAAATTTCCAAAGTATGACTTATGGATTACAATGGCTTCCCCCCCATACCGTCCCTCCCACCCACAACCCTCCCCTTTCCCACTCCCTCTCCCCTTCCATTCACATCAAGATTCATTTTTGATTATCTTAATATACAGAAGATCACCTTAGTATACATCAAGTATGGATTTCAACAGTTTGCTCCCACACAGAAACATAATGTGAAAAATAATAGATGATTTTTTTTAAATGACGATGAAATCAGAGCAGACCTATTGTCATGTTTAATCCCAGTGAGAGTCAAGTTGGGAATTGATAATTTTTTTTTTTTTACAGAGGATCAGTTTAGTATGCATTAAGTAAGGATTTCAACAGATTGCACCCCCATAGAAACACAAAGTGAAATATATTGTTTGAGTACTCGTTATAGCATTAAATCTCAATACACAGCACATTAAGGACAGAGATCCTACATGAGGAGTAAGTGCACAGTGACTCCTGTTGTTGACTTTACCAATTGACACTCCTGTCTATGGCATCAGTAATCTCCCTATGCTCCAATCATGAGTTTCCAAGGCTATGGAAGCCCTCTGAGTTCTCCGACTCTTATCTTGTTTAGACAAGGTCATAGTCAAAGTGGAGGTTCTCTCCTCCCTTCAGAGAAAGGTACCTCCTTCTTTGATGACCTGTTCTTTCCACTGGGATCTCACTCGCAGAGATCTTTTGCCAGAGTGGCTTTCTTTTTAATTTGGGGAATTTTCACCCAAGCGTTTCCTGTGTATGTTTACTAGTTGAATTTCCTGCGGTAAGTAATATAAAGAGAACAGATTTCATGTATTTCATAGGTACAATTCTTTGTTTTTTAAAGATTTATTTACTTATTTATTTGAAAGGCAGAGTTACAGAGACAGAGACAGATTTTCCATTTGCCAGTTCACTATACAAATAGCTCCAATGGCTGGAGCTGAGCCAGTCTGTGACTAGAAGCCAGGAACTTCATCTGGGTCTCCCACATGGATGCAGGGTCCTAAGCAATTGTGCCAGCCTCACCTGTGTTTCCAGGCACATTCGCAGTCAGCTGTATTGGAAGTGGAGCAGCTGGGGTGCTGGCATTGCAGGTAGCAGCTTTACTCTCTATGCCATAGTGCCACCCCCCCCGATAGGTACAATTCTAAGAAGATAATCATACTTCCCTCATTTCTTCCTCTCTCCCTCAATCCACCTCCCTCCTTCCTTTCTTTTATTTCTTTAACTTTTGTAAAAGCATAATTTCAGTCTACTTTATAATCACAGGCTTAATGCACCACTAACCATGATACTCAATATAAACAAGGGGATAAAAACAATTAAATCACAAAATGTCTGATTCATTCCTATGTTTTTTGTATTCTGTATTAACTATTACATATAAGAGAAAAACATGGCATTTGTCTTTTGGGAACTGGCTTATTTCACTAAGCATAATGATTCCCAGTTGCATCCATTTTGTTGCAAAAGACAGTGGTTCATTCTTTTTTATGGCTGAGTAGTATTCCATTGTATGCTTATATATGTACATATATACATATATATATGCCACATTTTCTTTCTTTTTTTTTATCTTTTATTTAATGAATATAAATTTCCAAAGTACGACTCATGTGTTACAATGGCTTCCCCCCCATACCGTCCCTCCCACCCACAACCCTCCCCTTTCCCACTCCCTCTCCCCTTCCATTCACATCAAGATTCATTTTCGATTATCTTAATATACAGAAGATCAGCTTAGTATACCTTAAGTAAGTATTTCAACAGTTTGCTCCCACACAGAAACATAAAGTGAAAAATAATAGATGATTTTTTTTTAAATGATGATGAAATCAGATCAGACCTATTGTCATGTTTAATCCCAGTGAGAGTCAAGTTGGGAATTGATAATTTCTTTCTTTCTTTTTTTTTTTTTTTACAGAAGATCAGTTTAGTGTACATTAAGTAAAGATTTCAGTCGTTTGCACCCCCATAGAAACACAAAGTGAAATATACTGTTTGAGTACTCGTTATAGCATTAAGCCTCAGTGTACAGCACGTTAAGGACAGAGATCCTACATGAGGAGTAAGTGCACAGTGACTCCTGTTGTTGACTTTACAAATTGACACTCCTGTTTATGGCATCAGTAATCTCCCTATGCACCAGTTATGAGTTTCCAAGGCTATGGAAGCCCCTTGAGTTCTCCGACTCTTATCTTGTTTAGACAAGGTCATAGTCAAAGTGGAGGTTCTCTCCTCCCTTCAGAGAAAGGCACCTCCCTCTTTGAAGACCTGTTCTTTCCACTGGGATCTCACTCACAGAAATCTTTTTGCCAGAGTGTCTTGGCTTTCCATGCCTGAAATACTCTCATGGGCTTTTCAGCCAGATCCGAGTGCCTTTAGGGCTGATTCTGAGGCCAGAGTGCTATTTAGGACATCCGCCATTCTATGAGTCTGCTGAGTATCTCACTTCCCATGTTGGATCACTCTCCCCTTTATTTATTCTATCGGTTGGTGTTAGCAGATACTAGACTTGTTTATGTGCTCCCTTTGACTCTTAGTCCTTTCATTATGATCAATTGTGAACTGAAATTGATCACTTGGAGTAGTGAGATGGCATTGGCACATGCCACCTTGATGGGATTGAATTGGAATCCCCTGGTATGTTTCCAACTCTACCAATTGGGGCAAGTCAGCCCGAGCATGCCCCAAATTATACATCTCTTCCCTCTCTTATTCCCACTCTTATGTTTAACAGGGATCACATTTCAGTTAATTTTCAACACTTAAGAATAACTGTGTGATAATTACAGAATTAAACCAGTCATATTAAGTAGAACAGACAAAAAAAAATACTATGAGGGATAATGTATTAAGTTGTCCATTAGCAGTCAGGGCTATGCTGATCAAGTCACCATTTCTCATAGTGTCCATTTCACTTCAGGAGGTTTCCTTTTTGGTGTTGAGTCAGTTGTCACCGATCAGGGAGAACATATGGTATTTGTCCCTTTGGGACTGGCTTACTTCACTCAGCATGATGTGTTCCAGATTCCTCCATTTTGTTATATATGTACATATATACATATATATGCCACATTTTCTTTGTCCAGTCATCCTATTCTAGCACCTTACATATAAAAATCCTCTTTCTTATATATATATATGACAGGCAGAGTGGACAGTGAGAGAGAGAGCGAGAGAGGGAGACAGAGAGAAAGGTCTTCCTTTGCCGTTGGTTCACCCTCCAATGGCTGCCGTGGCTGGCGTGCTGCAGCCGGCACAATGCGCTGATCCGAAGCCAAGAGTCAGGTGCTTCTCCTGGTCTCCCTTGGGGTGCAGGGCCCAAGGACTTGGGCCATCCTCCACTGCACTCCCGGGCCACAGCAGAGAGCTGGCCTGGAAGAGGGGAAACTGGGACAGAATCTGGCACCCTGACCGGGACTAGAACCCGGTGTGCCAGCGCCACAGGTGGAGGATTAGCCTAGTGAGCCGTGGTGCCAGTCCTCTTTCTAATACATTGTGATTATTATTATTATTAGTATCAATGTGAAAATAGGAAAATAATATCTTAGAGATTTCCAGAAGTTATTAATAAGTTTTCTAAGTGATTAATAGGTTTCCATTTAAGTTTTTATGTCCATTTTCATTTAATTCAGCACTCTCCTATCAATTCTTCAATTTGTCTATGTCTATATTTTAAATTAGCATCCCAAAATGAAGCTTTGCTTCAGTGGTCGGACAATTTCATTTGATTTCCTAAGACTTTTGTATCATTCATAGTTGTCAGTATTTTGGGTATTATCTCAGCTGAACTGGTAACAAACTGAAAAGTTTATTCAAAGCTTCCAATTCTGCTCAGTTGCTTGGACTTTTTATTTGCTGATTATAAGAAAATTTTAAAACATTGCTTGCAGGATGGAATTGGTATGACATGTTTTTTAATGTCCATTTGAAGCAAGAGAGCCAGTTTTCAAAATTAGAATGTATTTCTTGAAAATAATGACAAACTTTGGCACCATTATCAAGTATTAGAACAATTAGTTCTCATGGCTTCTATTATTTTTTCTTGTCAACACTACTGTGGTTTTATGTATTCCAAATGGTACTAAAAACAGGAAATCATTATCACTCCTAATTTCTCAGTGGTATAGCTAGATGCTTAGGACCATGTGATCTCCTTGTTGAAACAAAATTTCTGATGTTAGCAGGTAAAATACTAGCAACCCATATCAGATACGGATGAGGCATTAACTGTAAAATGATCTGTGCCAATGTGGGCATTGTGATTCATTGCCTTGGGCTTCCTCTTGCAGTGCCAACATCCCATATTAGTGTACCAGTTGGAGTGCAGGTTACTACACTGCTGATCAAGCTCCTTGCTAATGTACCTGAGAAGCAGCTGATGGTGATTCAAGTAATTGATTTCCTGCCAAGTACATGTAAGACATGGAGTTCCCAGCTCCTGGCTTTGGCCAGGCCCAGACCTGGCTGTTGTGGCCATTTGGGGAGTCAAGCAGGAGGTGGATGATCTCTCTCTCTCTCAATCTCTCTCTCTCCCTCTCGCGCTCTCTCTCTCTCTCTTGATCTCTTGCTCTCTTGATCTCTTGCTCTCTCTCTCTCTCTCTGCATCTCTACCCCCTCTGCTTACAAATTTAAAGAATAATGATCTATTAATGGCACTGCAAGGAATGAGAATAAAAATGTAGAAATTGAACATTATTTTTAAGTTGGGAATTTTGTGTACTGAGGACTGATATAAGCAAGCACAAATGTAGTAATAAATTAGATCCACTGATTGCCAAAAAAGGGCTTAATCTGAGTAACAAAAATCAAACATTGTAAAAGTAAAGTGATTTTCTAAGCTTATTTGAAAATCAAGGTAAATTTTAAAAATAGCAGCTAAGATGGATGAATTCTGTTAAAACAAAAAGAAAGACAAAAAAAAAAAAAGAAAGACAACACTGAAACAGAGTCACAGAGGAAGCACTTCTGATATCTGTTCTATTTTTAATGTCAAAGAGGTGCCCCCATCTCCAAGCCACTATTAATTATAATATTAGAATCAACTTTTTTCATGAAATTGTATCATAGACTCTATGTAACTGTTAAGCTGTATTTACTACCTGCACTTGAGTACAGAGAATAAGTATGTGATAATAGACTCTTCAAATCCTTTTTCTGCATATGAATTTTGGTAAAAGAATCAGAGAAAATCAGAGTAGAATGTTAGATAATTAAGATCAAAATTGTATACAAGAGGGACAGGTTGTCAGATATGCTGAAAGAGACAACCACAAAAGGATCACAAGAAACATTCAGCTTTTTGATTTATTTGTCTAAGAAAAATGTCTATTCCAAAGTAGTGTGACATTAATACTGAAAGATCATTCTCCTTCTCTCTTCTCCTCTCCCCCTCACTTCTCTTTCCTTCTTCTCCTCCTCTTTCTTCCCCTCCTTCTGTTCCTTCTCTTCCTCCTCCTCCTCCTTCTTCTTCTTCCTCTTCCTCTTCTTCTTCATTATCTATCTATCTATCTTCTATCAATCATCTATCTACCTATCTCTCCCTAAAATATACCATTCAATTGAAAATTGACTAAAATTCTTTTTTTTTTAAGATTTTTAAAATCTAATTCATAGAATGTTTACTGCTTATCAGATAGTGCTTTAAGTACATTATATGGAAAATCTTTTACACTGCAACAACATAAAAAAGAGTTGTGAGAGTCACTAAATATTGTAAATTGCAATCATTATGTATTTGATCTCAAAAGACTAACAAAAAAAAACCCAGTTGTTTTTCCCAGTTTAGGCAATAAAATTTAACAACAAAATTTAGTTGAATCTACAAGTTATCAACAATATCAATTGTGATCTCTTACTCTGATAATTACATCATGAATACAACCTAATATGCAAATTTTAAAATATTTAGAATTCCTATTTGGAGGAAGAAGAAAAATTAATTGAATTTATGTAATCATAAATTTGGATATTAGAAATATTATTGATTCAATTTAAAACATTGCTTCCTAAATGTCTTTTAGTTATAGATTTAGGCTTTCACACCGTCAAAAAGTGTGCAAGAAAATATGCATCTGAAGAAATCTTTTTTTTTTTTTTTAAGATTTGCAGAGGCTCTTTATGGAAAATCTGGGCTTCCAAATATTGTATAGACAATAGATTTTTACACAATATGGTGTAAATTCACAATCATGCCATTTTTATTACCAGTTTATGATGGTGGGGTCAGTAACCTCCAGATTCCTCTGGTGAATGACAGCTGCCCCATTTACTTCTTTTTTTTTTTTTTTTACTTTTTTTTTTTTAACTTTTATTTAATGAATATACGTTTCCAAAGTATGAATAATGGATTACTATGGCTTCCCCCCCATACCGTCCCTCCCACCCACAACCCTCCCCTTTCCCACTCCCTCTCCCCTTCCATTCACATCAAGATTCATTTTCGATTATCTTAATATACAGAAGATCAGCTTAGTATACATTAAGTAAGGATTTCAACAGTTTGCTCCCACACAGAAACATAAAGTGAAAAATAATAGATGATTTTTTTTAATGATGATGAAATCAGATCAGACCTATTGTCATGTTTAATCCCAGTGAGAGTCAAGTTGGGAGTTGATAGTTTCTTTTCTTTTCTTTTCTTTTTTTTTTTTTTTTTTTTTTTTTTTTACAGAGGATCAGTTTAGTATGCATTAAGTAAAGATTTCAACAGTTTGCACCCCCATAGAAACACAAAGTGAAATATATTATTTGAGTACTCGTTATTGCATTAAATCTCAATGCACAGCACATTAAGGACAGAGATCCTACATGAGGAGTAAGTGCACAGTGACTCCTGTTGTTGACTTTACCAATTGACACTCCTGTCTATGGCATCAGTAATCTCCCTATGCTCCAGTCATGAGTTTCCAAGGCTATGGAAGCCCCTTGAGTTCTCCGACTCTTATCTTGTTTAGACAAGGTCATAGTCAAAGTGGAGGTTCTCTCCTCCCTTCAGAGAAAGGTACCTCCTTCTTTGAAGACCTGTTCTTTCCACTGAGATCTCACTCACAGAGATCTTTTGCCAGAGTGTCTTGGCTTTCCATGCCTGAAATACTCTCATGGGCTTTTCAGCCAGATCTGAATGCCTTTAGGGCTGATTCTGAGGCCAGAGTGCTATTTAGGGCATCTGCCATTCTATGAGTCTGCTGAGTATCTCACTTCCCATGTTGGATCACTCTCCCCTTTATTTATTCTATCGGTTGGTGTTAGCAGGTACTAGACTTGCTTATGTGCTCCCTTTGACTCTTAGTCCTTTCATTATGATCAATTGCGAACTGAAATTGATCACTTGCACTAGTGAGATGGCATTGGTACATGCCACCTTGATGGGATTAAATTGGAGTCCCCTGGTATGTTTCTAACTCTACCATTTGGGGCAAGTCAGCTTGAGCATGTCCCAAATTATGTATCTCTTCCCTCTCTTATTCCTACTCTTATGTTTAACAGGGATCACATTTCAGTTAAATTTCAACACTTAAGAATAACTGTGTATTAATTACAGAATTAAATCAGTCATATTAAGTAGAACAGACAAAAAAACTACTAAGAGGGATAATGTATTAAGTTGTTCATTAACAGTCAGGGCTATGCTGATCAAGTCACCGTTTCCCATAGTGTCCCTTTCACTTCAACAAGTTTCCTTTTTGGTGTTCAGTCAGTTGTCACCGATCAGGGAGAACATATGGTATTTGTCCCTTTGGGACTGGCTTATTTCACTCAGCATGATGTGTTCCAGATTCCTCCATTTTGTTGCAAATGACTGGATTTCGTTGTTTCTTACTGCAGTATAGTATTCTAAAGAGTACATATCCCATAATTTCTTTATCCAGTCTACCGTTGATGGGCATTTAGGTTGGTTCCAGGTCTTAGCTATTGTGAATTGTGCTGCAATAAACATTAGGCTGCAGACCGCTTTTTTGTTTGCCAATTTAAATTCCTTTGGGTAAATTCCAAGGAGTGGGATGGCTGGGTCGAACGGTAGGGTTATCTTCAGGTTTCTGAGGAATCTCCAGACTGATTTCCATAGTGGCTTGACCAGTTTGCATTCCCACCAACAGTGGGTTAGTGTCCCTTTTTCCCCACATCCTCTCCAGCATCTGTTGTTGGTAGATTTCTGAATGTGAGCCATTCTAACCGGGGTGAGGTGGAACCTCATTGTGGTTTTGATTTGCATTTCTCTGATTGCTAATGACCTTGAACATTTTTTCATGTGCCTGTTGGCCATTTGGATTTCCTCTTTTGAAAAATGTCTATTGAGGTCCTTGGCCCATCTCTTAATTGGGTTGTTGGTTTTGTTTTTGTGGAGTTTCTTGATCTCTTTGTAGATTCTGGTTATTAACCCTTTATCTGTTGCATAGTTTGCAAATATTTTTTCCCATTCTGACGGTTGTCTCTTCACTCTCCTGACTGTTTCTTTTGCAGTACAGAAACTTCTCAATTTGATGCAATCCCAATAGTTAATTTTGGCTTTGACTGCCTGTGCCTCCCTGGTCTTTTCCAGAAACTCTTTGCCTGTGCCAATATCTTGAAGGGTTTCTCCAATGTTCTCTAGTAACTTGATGGTGTCAGGTCGTAGATTTAGGTCTTTAATCCATGTTGAGTGGATTTTTGTGTAAGGTGTAAGGTAGGGGTCTTGCTTCATGATTCTGCACGTGGAAATCCAATTTTCCCAGCACCATTTATTGAATAGACTGTCCTTGCTCAAGGAATTAGTTTTAGATCCTTGATCAAATATAAGTTGGCTGTAGATGTTTGGGTTGATTTCTGGTATTTCAATTCTGTTCCATTGGTCTATCCTTCTGTTTCTGTACCAGTACCATGCTGTTTTGATTACAACTGCCCTGTAGTATGTCCTGAAGTCTGGTATTGTGATGCCTCCGGCTTTGTTTTTGTTGTACAAGATTGCTTTAGCTATTCGAGGTCTCTTGTGCCTCCATATAAATTTCAGCACCAATTTTTTCCAGATCTGAGAAGAAGGTCTTCGGTATCTTGATTGGTATTGCATTGAATCTATAAATTGCTTTTGGGAGAATGGACATTTTGATGATATTGATTCTTCCAATCCATGAGCATGGAAGATTTTTCCATTTCTTGGTATCCTCTTCTATTTCTTTCTTTAAGGTTTTGTAATTTTCATCGTAGAGATCTTTAACGTCCTTGGTTAAGTTTATTCCAAGGTATTTGATTGTTTTTGTAGCTATTGTGAATGGGATTGATCTTAGAATTTCTTCCTCAGCCATGGCATTGTCTGTGTATACAAAGGCTGTTGATTTTTGTGCATTGATTTTATACCCTGCTACTTTGCCAAACTCTTCTATGAGTTCCAATAGTCTCTTGGTAGAGTTCTTTGGGTCCCCTAAATAAAGAATCATGTCATCTGCAAAGAGGGATAGTTTGAGTTCTTCCTTCCCAATTTGTATCCCTTTAATTTCTTTTTCTTGCCTAATAGCTCTGGCTAGAACCTCCAGAACTATATTGAATAGCAGTGGTGAGAGTGGACATCCCTGTCTGGTCCCAGATCTCAGTGGAAATGCTTCCAACTTTTCCCCATTCAATAGGATGTTGGCTGTGGGTTTTTCATAGATTGCTTTGATTGTATTGAGGAATGTTCCTTCCAAACCCAGTTTGCTTAGAGTTTTCATCATGAACGGGTGTTGTATTTTATCAAATGCTTTCTCGGCATCTATTGAGAGAATCATATGGTTTTTCTTCTGCAGTCTGTTAATGTGGTGTATCACATTGATTGTCTTGCGCACATTAAACCATCCCTGCATACCAGGGATAAATCCCACTTGGTCTGGGTGGATGATCTTTCTGATGTGTTGTTGCATTCTATTGGCGAGAATTTTATTGAGGATTTTTGCATCTATGTTCATCAGGGATATTGGTCTGTAATTCTCTTTCAGTGCTGCATCTTTTCCCGGCTTAGGAATTAAGGTGATGCTGGCTTCATAGAAAGAATTTGGGAGGATTCCCTCTTCTTCAATTGTTCTGAATAGTTTGAGAAGAATTGGAGTTAGTTCTTCTTTAAATGTCTGGTAGAATTCAGCAGTGAATCCATCTGGTCCTGGGCTTTTCTTTGTTGGGAGGGCCTTTATTACTGTTTCAATTTCTGTCTCAGTTATGGGTCTGTTTAGGTTTTCGATGTCTTCCTGGTTCAATTTAGGTAGGTTGCATGTGTCCAGGAATCTATCCATTTCTGATAGGTTTCCCTGTTTGCTGGCATACAAGTCCTTGTAGTAATTTCTGATGATTCTTTTTATTTCTGTGGTGTCTGTTGTTACATTTCCTTTTTCATCTCTGATTTTATTGATTTGGGTCTTTTCTCTTCTTTTTTTAGTTAGTTGGGCCAATGGGGTGTCAATTTTGTTTATTTTTTCAAAAAACCAGCTCCTCGTTTGGCTGATTTTTTGTAATGTTTTTCTTGATTCAATCCTGTTGATTTCTTCTCTGATTTTAATTATTTCTCTTCTCCTACTAGATTTGGGTCTGGTTTGCTGTAGGTTTTCTAGATCCTTGAGGTGAATAGAAAGCTCATCTATTTGGTGCCTTTCCAATTTCTTGATGTAGGCACCTATTGATATAAACTTTCCTCTTAACACTGCTTTTGCTGCGTCCCATAAGTTTTGGTATGTTGTGCTGTTATCCAGAAAGTTTTTGATTTCTCTTTTGATTTCTTCTATGACCCATTGTTCATTCAGGAGCATGTTGTTCAATCTCCATGTGTTTGCGTATGCTCTAGGGATTCCTGAGTTGTTCATTTCCAACTTCATTCCTTTATGGTCTGAGAAGCTGCATGGTATGATTCTAATTCTTTTGAATTTGCTGAGACTTGCTTTATGGCCTAGTATGTGGTCAATCCTAGAGAAGGTTCCATGTACTGCTGAGAAGAATGTATAATCTTTAGCTGTAGGATTGAAAGTTCTGTATATATCTGTTAGATCCATTTGGGCTATAGTGTCGTTTAAATCTACTGTATCCTTGTTGATCTTCTGTCCTATTGATCTGTCTATTTCTGAGAGTGGAGTATTGAAGTCCCCCAGTACTATTGTATTGGGGTCTAAGTCTCCCTTTAAGTCCGTTAACAAATCTTTTAGATAAACCGGTGCCCTGTAGTTAGGTGCATATACATTGATAATTGTTATATCTTCCTGTTGAATTGATCCTTTAATCATTATGTAGTGTCCCTCTTTGTCTCTCTTAATGGTTTTTGTGGTAAAGTTTATGGTGTCTGATATTAAGATGGCTACGCCTGCTCTTTTTTCATTTCTGTTGGCATGGTATATCTTTTTCCAGCCTTTCACTTTCAGTCTGTATGGATCTTTGTTGGAAAGATGTGTTTCTTGTAAGCAGCAAATAGATGGGTTTTGTTTTTTAACCCAATCAGCCAAACGGTGTCTTTTAACTGGACAGTTCAGGCCATTCACGTTCAATGTGACTAATGATAAGTGGTAACTTTGCCCTGCCATTTGCCAAAGATAAGTTCTAATATATGCTTTGAATTCCCTGTGATCTTTAGCTGTGAGCTTTCCTTCCTTGGTTTCCTTCCTTTACCTTCTTTCATATTGATGACCGTGTTTCTTTGTTTCTGTGTGTAACACATCTTTAAGCATCTTTTGCAGGGCTGGACGAGTGGCAACAAATTCTTTCAATTTCTGTTTGTTATGAAAAGTCTTTATTTCACCTTCATTCACAAATGATAGCTTTGCAGGATATAATATTCTGGGCTGGCAGTTGTTCTCTCTTAGTACCTGGGCTATATCTTGCCATTCCCTCCTAGCTTGTAGAGTTTCTGATGAGAAGTCAGCTGTGAGTCTGATTGGAGATCCTCTGAGAGTAATCTGACGTTTCTCTCTTGCACATTTTAGGATCTTTTCTTTATGTTTCACTGTGGAGAGTTTAATTACAACGTGCCGTGGTGAGGGTCTCTTTTGGTCGTGTTTATTAGGGGTTCTGTGAGCTTCCTGTACTAGGATTTCTCTGTCCTTCTCCAAACCTGGGAAATTTTCTGCTAATATCTCACTAAAAAGGCCTTCTAATCCTTTCTCCCTCTCCATGCCTTCAGGAACTCCTAGAACCCGAATGTTGGGTTTTTTAATAGTGTCCTGAAGATTCCCGACAATATGTTTTAGATTCCTAATTTCCTCTTCTTTTCTTTGGTCTGACTGTATCCTTTCCTGTTCTCTGTCTTCTAAGTCCGATATTCTCTCTTCTGCTTCTCCCATTCTGTTTGTAAGGCTCTCTATTGTGTTTTTCATTTGATCTATTGAATTCTTCACTTCAGTCACTATCCCAGTTTCCTGTTGTACTAGTTGTTTCGTTTCATTTTGATTCCTCCTTAATATTTCATTTTCACGAGAGAGATTTTCTATCTTGTCCATTAAGGATTTCTGTAGTTCAAGAATTTGTTTTTGAGAACTTCTTAAGGTTCTATCAATTTTTTGAGATCTGCTTCTTGCATTTCTTCTATGTCATCATCCTCATAATCTTGAATTGGGGTGTCTTTTTCATTTGAGGGCTTCATGGTGACTTCCTTGTTTTTATTACCTTGGTTTTTGCGTTTGTTATTTGTCATATTGGAGATATTTGGTTTCTTCACTGTGGTGCTTTTTCTTGTTATACTATGACTCTAGATTAAGTGGACTATCTGTTTTTGAGGGAGCCTTAGGGCTTGAGATGGGTGTGGCCTGAGAGCTCTGTTTGGTGTGCCAAAGGTGACACTCCCAGGTTAGGCGTGGTAAACCTCTCTCTCTCTCTCTCTCTCTCTCTCTCTCTTTTTTTTTGATTCAACAGGGAAGTTATTCTGCACAGCTGAACAAAGTTGGAGGTAGTTAGCAGGCAAATGATATACCCACAGGAGCCAGAGATCAGAAGCTCTTTCCCAAGGACCACACAGGGAATCTGTTCGGCCCTTAGAGTGGGCTCAAATTCTCCTTCAGTCTCCCACTGGGTTGCCAAAGTTACGGAATTGTAGCGTCTCTGGAGAGTGCTCACGTGAATTCCGTGAGTTCTCTCCCCCACCGTCTCTTTTTTCACAGTCTCAGTTCAGTAGCACCATAAATTTACTAAGTCCTAATCTCCTGTTAATTCGCCCCACCCAGAGTCAGGTTTTACTGCTAGGCTCAGGGCCGGTGCAGACCTGAGGTCGCTCTGCTTATGACGTATGTCCAAGATGGCGCCTGCTCTTTGTCTTGCTCGCCCTTGAGAGGTGAGCGGAGAGAGAGAAACCCGTGTCCATACCAGTCACCTTTTTTTTTTTTCCCTCTCTCTCTCTTCCAGTTAGCTTGGTGAAGTCCCCCCCGCCCCGGGGGTCATTCCCTCTAGTCTCCTCTCTCCGCTTGCCTGCCGGTGTCTCGGGTTATTGAGGTTCGGCTCACCTTGCGTTCCAGCGCTGGTGTGTTGAGTCTGCCGCTGATGTCCCGAACTGTGGGCTCCCACGCTCTCCACGCAGGTCTGCTCCCCTTCCAGCGCCGATGTGTGGACTCGGAGCCCTGGACTTCCCAAGTCTCCCCGCTGTTGCACTCCCCTTCGAGCACTTGCGCGCAGACCCTGCAGCTTGCGCAGCTCAGTCCCGCGGCTCGGCTTCCGCGGCTCAGTCCTGCGGCTCGGTCCTGCGGTTCAGCTTTCGCGCGCGGTGGGCGACCTTGTTCTCCCAGTAGGTCCTCCGATTCACGCCCACTGGATCCAGAAGAGTTTTGTCTGCAATATTTTCCTGGTTCTTTTTTCTGAGGCTACCGTAACTCCCCTTTTATTAAACTAAATTTTCCCGGACTATCGGTGCGCGCCCTCACTATTCCGCCATCTTGGCTCCGCCCCCCCTGAAAATTGACTAAAATTCTAATTAGAGTGCCCAGCTGAGAAGATTCTGAGAAGCACAGCAAGATGAGAGAGGATGAGATTCAGTCTTGTTCGTTTTTTTCTCTAGTGCAAAATAATGAACAGTCTACTGATATCACAGTGACATGATGCTATCAGATTGTTTCTTTGGAATAATGGGGATGTAAGGCAGTAGTGACATCTATAGCATCAAATAAATGTCCATGTTATCAACAGTGTTTTTAAAGGGTATTTATTTGAAAGACAGAGTTACAGAGAGGCAGAGAGAGAGAGAGAGAAAGAGAGAGAGAGAGAGAGAGAGAGACTCTTCCATCTGCTGGTTCACTCCTCAAATAGTCACAACAGCCAGGGCTGGGCCGATCCGAAGCCAGGAACCTGGAGCTTCTTCCAGGTCTCACACGTTGGGGCATGGGCCCAAGGACTTGGGTCATCCTCTACAGCTTTCCCAGGCACTTTAGCAGGGAGCTATATTATTGGAAGTGGAGCAGGTGGGACACGAACCAGCACTTGTTTCTGTCTTTTCTTTTCTTTTCTTTTCTTTTTTTTAACAAACCAGCACTTGTATGGGATGCTGGCACTGCAGGTAGCAGTTCTACCAGTTACACCACAGTACTGGTCTCCATAAATAGTATTTTGTTAGGATATATTATTTATTTGGTGAACTAGCCACAGACAGCTGCTTGGTTAATTTCTCCTATTTTTCCTTGTCATCAGAAATAACACAAAGTACTTACATATGATTTCCTTCTTTTGCATTCAAGTGTGTGCGTTGTAGTCATAATATATCTATGAAATATTCCTAGACTATAAACTCAGCTAGCTGACTGTTCTGAGTTATAATTGCCAGAATCCTGCTCATGTTAATTAAAGCACTACAACTAATGTATCATATATCAAAATCAGATTAGACTCCATGGTGTAAAATTATGTCAAGATATAAACATAAGGTGTTTTTAAAAGATTTGAGGTTATATTTGGCAGCAATTGTACTGGAGGGAAAAGCAATATCTGTATGGTAAATTGTAGGATAATTTATTAACTGAATGTTGAAATCTGGATCACAGGGAAATGTCTTAAATCTCCAGAAAGTTTAGGATTACAACCATCAGAACAACATGTGAAAAAATATTTGATTCAAGGTGCATATAATCACTAATTAGCTTTCATGTGCAAATGCAGCACTTCAAATTCACAAAACTAATTAGCCACCCCATGATTCAATAATATTTTGTGTTTATTAAGCCCTTAGGATTCCATTGATTATAAATGAATAGTTATTACTGATTGATGACCATTTTACAGAACAGATTCATACAAGCTCATTTATATTAAACTTGTTAAATCTCAAGCTAAAATTATCATTGCTAAAATATTTTTATAGAAAACCAAATAGTTCTTATAGTTTTTATGAATTTGGAGGCATTGCAACTCAATAGCAATACTTAAATATCTAATTTGCAGAATCAATGTGTTGTAGCTGGTGCTGTGATGTAGTGGCCTAAGCCTCCTCCTGTGGCACCCACATCCCATATTGGAACCTGCTTGTGTCCTGGATGCTCCTCTTCCAGTCCAGCTCTCTGCTGTGGCCTGGGAAGGTAGTAGAGGACAGCTCAAGTGTCTGGGCCTCTGCACCCATGCTGGAGACCCTGAAGAAGCTCTAGGCTCCTGGCTTTGGATCAGCTCTGGCCATTGCAGCCATTTGAGGATTGAACCAGTGAATAGAATACCTTTCTCTCTGTATTATCCTCTCTGCTTGTGACTCTACCTTTCAAATAAATAAGTAAAATTAAAAAAAATCATTGTGTTGTGGCCAATACTGAGGCACAGTGGGTTAAGCCAAGACCTGCAGTGCCAGCGTCCCATTTGGGCACTAGTTCGAATCCCAGCTACTCCACTACTGATCCAGCTCCCTCCTAATGCACCAGGAAAGCAGTAGAAGGTGGCGCAAATTCTTGGGCCCCTACACCTGTGTGGGAGATCCAGAAGAAGCTCCTGGCTCCTGGCTTTGGCCTGGCCCAACCCTGGCCATTGAGGTCATTTGGGGAGTGAACCAGTGGGTGGAAGAACTCTCTCTCTGTCTCTCCTTCTGTTTGTGTGTATAACTCATTTATTTATTTCAAATAAATAAGTAAAATTTTTTAGGGTTCATATGTGGAATCAGCAGTGCACTACTTAAAAGCATGTCCATCATGATCTTCCTTTGGTCAAAGCAAGAGAACTGAGTGAAGAATGGAGGAGTAGCTATGAATGCATGTACACACGTGATTATCGAATGTGGCATGTGTGAGGATGGAGAAAATGAAAGAGGAGGGAAGAAGGAAACATAAAATAAAAGGAGGGGAGCATAGTGTGAAGACGAGCAGAGGAGAGGAGAGGGGAGGGCAGAGGAGAAGAAGGGAGGGGAGAGGAGGGCAGGGGAAGAGAGCGGAGGATGATTAAGAAGACAAAGTGGTTTGGAACAAATTAGTTAATGGTTTGTTTTTCTTGAGTTGGATGGGTAAATTAATTTCTAAAGTCTGAATCAATTGGGATGCTTTCAACTACAACTAAAAGAAAAAAAAAACTTAACTACAATAGTTAATTGGCTTATTTTTCCTTCGCAACTAGACTCACAGAGAAAGTATGAATCCATGACTACTTAATCTGATGACTCAATCATGTCCTCAAGGATCCTAGTTCTTCAGTATTTAATTTCTTTTCCTTAGCATGAGCTCATCTTGATTCAGTATAAATGCCACATTCCCAGGTCTCCTTTCCTAATGTAGTCACCTTCACCGAGAAATGAAGTACTCATTATGTTTCTACTTGAAAAGCAAAGACACTCTTTCAGAAAGCTACAATTACACCACACACATACTCAGACTAATGACAGATAAGGAGAACTGGATTTCCATACAGCTTTCACTAGCCAATACCCCACCATTTGGCAAATGAACAAATGATTGACCAAATGGTCAGAAAGAGGTTGTGTAAAATCTTAAAGCATCAAGAAGGGAGAGTGGCTGGATTAACACTCCAATCTGGTGTCAATCATTTCAAACTTTTAGATTTTTATAAAATATATAGAATAATGAAAAATGACATTTTTAGGAAAGCCTTAATTTGCTCAGAAAGTTATTGACTATTCATAGCTTGCTAATGTTTCTTCTGTACTTTCTTTTTTTCTAAAACAAATTATTTATTTACTTGAAAGGTAGAGTTAGAGAGAGGGGTGGTGGGGAAGAGATCCTCCATCTGATGGTTCATTCCCTAGATGGCTGCAATGGCTGGGACTGGGCCAGGTCAAAGCCGGGATCCAGAGCTTCATCTGGGGCGCCTATGAGAGTGATAGGGGCCCAAGTACTTGAGCTGGATTGGAAGTAGAGCTGCTGGTACATGAACCAGTGCTCATATGGGATGGTAACACTGCAGGCAGCAGCTTAACCCACTATGCCACAATGCCAGCCTCCAGAACTTTCTTAATTATACTACACCAAGTGATGCAGGAAACCAGCTTGGTGTGTGAACTTTGAATATACAATTTCTATGCATCCATCTGTGAGAGTAATCTTTGCAAAAGATCTGCTGCCAATGCTCTGGCAAAACTTTAACAATTATTCAGGATAGAGGAAAAAGTCACGCTTTGACAATTTGAGTGTGTAGTGATTGAATATACCGATAGGGTACATGGACAAAAGATGAAATGCCGCCTGCAATGCTGGCATCCCATATGGGTGCTGGTTCAAGTTCCAGCTGCTCCACTTCTGATCCAACTCTCTGCTACGGTCTGGGAAAACAGTGGAAGATAGCCCAAGTCCTTGGGTCTCTACACCCATGTGGGAGACCTGGAGGAGGCTCCTGGCTTCAGATGGATCCAGCTCTGGCTGTTGCGGCCATTTGGAGAATGAACAAGTGGATGGAAGACCCTCTCTCTCTCTCTCTCTCTCTGCTTCTGCCTCTCAGTAACTCTGCCTTTCAAATAAATAAATATTTAAAAAAAATGCTCCATGTATAGTTAAATGATGGTTTGAAAACACACACACACGTGCACACACACACAGCCTTTAGCATCCTGCTCAATAAGTGGTATGCCTGACTTGTGCCTTTATATATGGGATGACTTTAGTGACTCATATCTGGGATGACTTTAGTGACTTTTTAGTGACTTTATATCTGGGATGACTTTACTGACTCATCAAAAGAATTCAGAATAATTTACGTCTCATGACTTCTAAATCTAGGGTATAAAAGGCATTATGACTTTGGTTTCTGCTAGGATTGTATATAGTTGGAGCTTGGAACCACCATATAAGAAGTCCAATTATTGAGGCTGCCATGTTGTGAGAAAATCAGGTGTTCTAGTAAAGAGCCCCAGCTGAATTGCCAGCCAGGAGCCAGAATCAACTGACAGCTGTGTGAATAAGCCAAAGAGGCTATTATCTGGGAATCAATATCAGACTTCCAATCTGAACAGCTATGTGGGCTGTCCATGTGCCCAGTCTCCTCATAGCATAGTAGCCTCAAGATAGTTCACCATATTACCTAGAGCCTCAGCACTTTAATGCAAATTTTTGCAATCGTGGTAGAACATTCAAATGGTTACAATCCCAACTGCAATCTGACTGCAGCCATAGTAAACTCCCTTACACAGCGATTCTTATCTGAATCATTTTGAAATGAATGTCTAATCCACAAAATTTGTGGTAGTTTGCTATTCATCAATTGCAACTGGACTAATGACATTCTCAAATGCATCGCCTTGTTTCATTCTAAAAATGAATTTAACAGATACTTAACAAATATTTTAATTGCATTTATATATCATGTGTTGAGAATCACAGAGTTCAAGAAGTTTTCCATCAGTCACACTCCAAGGATGTGAAAATGCACTAGAAACCAGATTCTGTGATATATGTACATATTCATATTACATTGTATCATATTGTTTCTCTGTAAGACAGACTGAAAATGTTTCAAAGCAGTACTCTCCTTTTCAGCAAATATGCCGAGCACTGTGATAGGTGCTGGCAATATAAAAATGAAATGAATCGATTTTTCTTCCTCCAGGCACTTATAGTCTAATGGGAAGACAGCACTTTAATCTAACATGTACAGCACAACTTAGTAGTTCTTATGATATTTTGCATAAGACACAAAATGATTATAAGAATAGTATAAAGGTTGGACTAAAAGTAAAATGTGTGTATCATGCAATCAGAAGAGGTGTTTACTAGTGGTACAAAGAATACTAAAAATAATATCCATCGGAACCTAATTAAAATATCTGAATTAAGACATTGGAAGTAGACGTGATGAGAAGTTGAGATATGATAGCTTAAGGCTGATGTGATGGTTAACTGAGCGTGATGCATGTTGTAGATTCCACACAAGGAAAAAACAAGAACAATTCGATTAAGTGAAAATCACCTAATGGCACAAATATAAAAATCTGTGAAAAAAGAAAAATGAATGGAATGTACCTTTATGAAGCACCAAACACAGCATATACACTAGCCTATGTACCTTGGAAAGCTATCATTCAATTTGCACAGTAACCCTGAACATTTATTCTAGTGTTCCTTTACTTGAAGATGATTAAGCTAAAACTGAAAAGAACAAAAACAAACAAACAAACAAAAAAAAAACAACTTGAGTTTTCATTTCTAATACTTGAAAGTAGAGTTGAAATAGAGGGAAATTTTATGTGGGATATTAAGTTAAAGAAAATACAGGAGAAGATGGCTGGGATTTTATGCTACACTTGTTAGAAATAGCCAGGGAGGGGAGGCTTGACCTTGAGTATGAGCACTCAGATTTTACTGGGTAAAAGCAGGGATCCACTATAAAATTCTGGGTCAAGGTATGTGTGAGGGCTGGTGCTGTGGTGCAGCGGGATAATACCCTGGCCTGAAGCGTCGGCATCCCATATGGGCTCCGGTTCTAGTCCTGGCTGCTCCTCTTCCAATCCAGCTCTCTGATACAGCCTGGGAAAGCAGTAGAAGATGTCCCAAGTCTTTGGGCCCCTGCACTGACGTGGAAGACGGGAGAAGCTCCTGACTCCTGGCTTCTGATTGGCGCAGCTCTGGCCATTGCGGTCATCTGGGGTGTGAACCATCGGATGGAAGACCTCTCTCTCTCTCTCTGCCTCTCCTCCCTCTGTGTAACTCTGACTTTCAAATAAATAAATAAATCTTTAAAAAAAAAAAAAGATATGTTCAAAAGAACATTTCAGAGATAGTGATGTGGGTGGGATAAAGTGAGGCTAGGATAAGACATAAATCACTAAGTAAAAACAAGGAGACAAACAAGAAAAAAAACAAGAGGCTATAAAATATGTATAGTCTCAGATAACCTGTTATCTAGCTTCTTTTCAAACATCCCTGCCTTCCTTGGGGCAGATAGATAGATAGATAAATAAATAACAAGGGAAAGGAAAATCCTGAGATATTCCACAGGCTCTCATATAATGGTTAGCAAATAATTTTTGTCAGTTGTCTTCCTATATATGAGTCAACTAAACAGCAAAGGAAATTGAGAAAAACATTTTAACTCCAAATCTATCAGCATAGACTGACATCAAATTCTCTTTGTTAATTTCAGAAGGTAAAAATCTCATAAATTCAAATGCTAAAAAATATAGAACTCCTTCATTGTCTTTAAATCAATTTAATTTAGATGACAAACTGCCAGCATGATAGGCTGATGAAAAGTACAGTAGGAATGCAGACTCGCTTAGTGCTTAGAAAAAAATCAGTAATGATATTTAACCTTCAAGCCACCGAAATTGCAGCATTTCCGTGAAATCCTGCTGCCAAGTCCCAAATGCTGCCAGAAAGTTCTGCATAAACCGAGAACAACACTCATATCTGTCCAACAGCACCCTTCCCTCCCTACGGTGGACTTCATCTCTTGCCTACTGTGTTTCCTACCATCTATCAGATGGGTTCATTTTGCTTCCTTTCTGTCTAGTCTCATAATATAACTTCCTCTCACCCAACCCCACCATCCTTCTCGCCCTTGCAGTCAGTCTCTCAGCCCTTTCTATAATGTCTAGCACAATAGATGACTGGTTCCAGCTTTACTGAGAAAGCATCCGGAGACTTGCTTAAGATCCTTTCTTGGGATCCATAACAGAATCTACTCTGAACGCAAGGAGTGTAGCAGGTTTCTTCTTCTTCTTCTTCTTTTTTTTTTTTTTTTTTTTGCCAGATTTCTTAACTCAAAGAGGAAAAATTAGCTTAAAAACATTAGAAAATTCACATCTCAATTAAGAAAGAAGACTATAGGCATTTATTTTCATATTATGGAATACTCTTTAAATGCCATGAAGAATCCCTAATCAGGGTCAGTGACTTGTGAGCCAGTTACTTCTTGGAATCAAGTGTATCCACTGGAAATAACAATATTTCAGAGGCGCATGTGCATATAATATGTTATGTTTATACTGACGCCATCATACTATCAGGAGCCTTCTCATTTTCACAGGTGTTCATCTTCTAGAAGGTGACCTGAGTGTCAGATCTACGGTGCCTCTCCGTGGGCCCAGGTTAGACTCTCTATTTCACTGACATAGTTTTTTGCACTGGGAAAAAGCTGAGCTGCAACATATCAGATTTCTGTATAGAATATTTAAGACCCATTTTGTGGTTCTGTTATTGCTCTTTTCCTCCTACTGCAGTCCAATAAAACACTGGCAATGCAAACGCCTCACTCATAAAAATAACATTATTTTAATATTAAACAAATGTATCATTCTCAAAGAGGGTGGAATAGTTTCTCTATTGGTGTTTAGGACATGCTAAAAAAAAGCTTGAATATCTCTTTTTCGTTTCTACTCTCATGAAGGCGGATGGATTATTGGGGCCCAATGGATTAGAAGGATGGTGATTATCCTGTTTACAAGACATTCAAAGTTATTGTGGTGAAGTCATTCTATTAGAAATAAGTCAGGCAGCTAGAGAACTGAGTAGCGATTTTTTTTTAAGGTTTACTTATTTATTTGAAAGGCAGAGTTATAGAGAAGCAGAGGCAGAAGCAGAGAAAGGTTTTCCATCTGCTGGTTCGCTCTCAAATGACTGAAACGGCAGGAGCTGGGCTGATCCGAAGCCAGGAACTTCTCTGGGGTTTCCCATATGGGTGCAGGGGCTCAAGTAATTGGGCCATATGATGCTGCTTTCCCAGGCCATAGCAGAGAGCTGGATAGGAAGAGGAGCAGCCAAGACTCGAACCTGCACCCGATGGGATGCTGGCACTGCAGGCGGCAGCTTTACCCGCTATGCCAGAGTGCTGGCCCTGGGGATTTATTTTTGAGTGGTGTGTTTACACCAAGCTTGCCGGAGAGACAGCTCCTCACTGGGGTGAGTTGGTTGGGAACAGAGCCTGGAATGGAAAGGAGATTAAGTGTCAAGGGGAAGCTGGAGTAGCCAGGATCTGTGACCAAGTTCTGCTTCCTCTCATTCCTGATTAAGAAACATCCGTCAGGACGCCAGAAAGATAACTGCAAGATAAAAATCAATAGGAACATTTCCCCAAACGGTCTGCTTGAACACTTACACTTCCACCCTCATTTTTAAATGTTTTTCTTTTGCTTTTAGGATTGGCTTATTTGAGAAAGGCGCTAAGATATGTTGAGAACTGTGCTTGTAACAGTATAGGACTGAAGTTAAGGTAATGAGCCATGGAAGTTCGCTGTGTAAGTTTAAATCCACATCATTACACAACTTGGAGGTGTTTGGTAACAACTGTACAGTACGGTATCTTTACCTGTCAAATGAGATACTGCCCTTCCAAAGGATTATTCTAAACACTCATATTAAATGAGCCAATGTAATTGAACTGCTTAGGATAGCTCCTGGTATACTGTAAGCATTTAGTGCTATCATTAATTTTTAATTAAAATATAACATGGCCATGATTTGGGTGGTGTATAATTTTACAGCTGAGGAACTGAAAAACAGAACAGTTAACCAATTTCCTTAGGGTCATTCAATTAATAAAATGTAAATTGCGGGATATAAATGTACTTTTCTTACAACACTTAAATGCACATTGAGTGAGGGGGCAATGGGCAGCTCTTAAATGAAAAGGGAGTAAAGCATTGCTAGGTGGTGAGATTTATTGTGCTGAAATGAATTATAGGAGTAAATATTTAAGATGATGATTCAAATAATAACAACAAAAATAGTGAGGGAGAAGATCAACAATTTCAGGAAACTGAAACTTTCTCCCATTCAACATCTAATGGTTTTTATTTGTACAAATTTATGGGAAAAACATGATTTTTTTTTTTTTGACAGTCAGAATTAGACAGTGAGAGAGAGAGAGAGAGAGACAGAGAGAAAGGCCTTCCTTCTGTTGGTTCACTCCCCAAATGGCCGCTATGGCCAGTGGGCTGTGTTGATCCGAAGGCTGGAGCCAGGTGCTTCCTCCTGGTCTCCCATGCAGGTGCAGGGCTCAAGCACTTGGGCCATCCTCCACTGCCTTCCCGGACCACAGCAGAGAGCTGGACTGGAAGAGGAGCAACCGGGACAGAATCCGGCACCCCAACCGGGACTAGAATCCGGGGTGCTGGCGCCACAGGCAGAGGATTAGCCAAGTGAGCTGCGGTGCCGGCCTGATATTTCAATAAATGTAAACAATGTGTACTACTCAGATCACAATGATAAGTCAGACACAGAGAAATACCACATATTCTAGCTCATATGTGGAAGTTAAAGAAAGTTAATCTGAATATAGAATAGTGATTACTAGAGTTTAGGAATGTTTGGGGAGAGGGTATAGAGAAAGATTGTATAACATATACCCAAATCCAGTTAGATATTACAGTTTCTTAAAAAAAAAATCATGCTGGTTTATCTAAAAACGTACCCAGTTGTGCTCCCAGAAGGGACCTTCCCACTGGCATTTTTGAACTATGACTCTCAAGAAGCCCCCAGTTTTCAAGTCAAGTTTAGCCATTTGTTCCCTGCGTTTTGGTTTGGTGTATGTGATTGAGAACTCTGTTTAATTTTTATTTTTTTCATTCATTGCAAGAGAATATACATGGTATAATGACTATTAATGTCTGAGCTTCCACAAGTGACCAGACATCTCCAGACATAACCTTTCCCAAACTATGACTGTTATCGAATGTGTGTGTGTAGGCAATAGAAAAATACCAAAATAACTAAAATTTGAAAATAAAATAACTATTATCACAAACAATGTTGTGATAATTGATTAAGGTATCCTGCTGAGATGAATAAAAATATTAAAGAGCCATGTTTTATTTTAACTATTGTCTGAGACCTCTGGGAAAGCAACATTTTAGAGGGTTTAATTTTAACGATCATACAGCCAGGGTTTCAAACTTGTGAAAGGGCCAGTTATCAATGTGCTTACAGAGATTATAAAAGGCCTGGAGGAGGAATTCTTTCTCTTCATTGTTCACATTCATTCTCTTACATGCTGGATTTTTTTACTAAATCTCTGATGCTGTCACCAGAATTCGTTCTAGCACAGTCTTCTCCACCATTAAACACCCAGTAGGTAAAATGTCATTAATGAAAATAACTTCAAGGAAAGATCCTACTTGATGCATCCCAATGGCCTCTCTTTGGAACTGCACCCAGCAGTTTCCCTGACAGCTCTCTTACAATTTGCACACTTGGGTTCTTGACAATGCCACAGATTTATTCATGCACATACTGAGGGATGGCTCACATCCCAGCATTTTTTAATTATTTTACTTTACCCCCTGCTTCCTTGGGTCATTTGTGTTGTATTCTCTCAATGCGCTCAGGACCCCGAATGCTGCAAATGTAGCGTACTTCTCATCATTGACTCTTGGAATCTAAGTAGTTGAATGATAACTTGCCAATAGCTAAGGCCCAAGAAGAGGCTAGACAAGTAACGACAGTTTGGAGGGCAGAGGCAGGATTTTCTTTTCCTCTGGTCTGTGGAATGACCAGGGTCATCCAGCCACATCACATTATGTTGCAGGTTGTCCTCTAGAAAGAAGGTTAGGGGCCAGCACCGTGGCTCACTTGGTTAATCCTCCGCCTGCGGTGCTGGCATCCCTTGTGGGCGCCGGTTCTAGTCCTGGCTGCTCCTCTTCCAGTCCAGCTCTTTGCTGTGGCCTGGGAGAGCAGTGGAGGATGGCCCATGTGCTTGGGCCCCTTCACCCGCATAGGAGACCAGGAAGAGGCACCTGGCTTCTGGCTTCGGATCAGTGCAGCTCCGGCCGTTGCGGCCATCTGGGGAGTGAACCAACAGAAGGAAGACCTTTCTCTCTCTCTCTCTCTCTCTCTTTGTAACTCTGTCAAATAAATAAATAAAAATTAAAAAAAATAAAGAAGGTTAATAAATATGCACTCTCTCTCCCGGACAAAAAAAAAAAAAAAAAGAGGCAGTGATTAAATGAGTTAATGATTGTGAGCTCTTTGAGCTGCCTGGAAAAATTCTGGATACAAGTTAAAGATGTACCAGAAGTTTTTGCTTCTACAACTTCCAAAAGAAAGCAGAAGCATCATTAAGACACATTTCCAGTACTTTGTTACACATTTACTCTTTTATGGTGTGTATCTAAAGATAATTATTGTATAATAGTGGATGAAATAGTTCTTATTATAATATCAAATATTTATGAGTATTTGAGTAAAGATTTTTGTCTCAAGGCATTAAATGCATTCTAAACACAATATAAAATTAAGTGATTTGAGGCGGATGTTTTGCTCAGCAGTTAAGGTACCCGCATCCTATATTGGAATGCCGCTTGCTCTGCTTCTGATCTAGCTTCCTGAGAATTCACACTCTGGGAGGCAGCAGGTGAAGGGCCAAGCACTGGGGTCTCAGCTACCCATGTGAGAGACCTGAACTGAGTTCCAGACTCCTGGTTTCTGCTTGGTTACGGTATGACTGGGTGGGCATTTGGGGAGTGAAATCCGTGGATGGAAGATTTTTGTCTGTCTGTCACTCTGCCTTTGAAATAAATAAAAATAACTTAAACTATATTTCAGTGAACAAATAAGGAGACTTTTTTAAAAGATTCATTTATTTATTTGAAAGAGTTATACAGAGAGGAGAAGCAGAGAGAAAGAGGGGGGTGGGGGTCTTCCATCTTCTGGTTCACTCCCCAATTGGCCGCAAATGCGGGAGTTGTGCTGATCCGAAGCCAGGAGCCAGGAGCTTCTTCCAAGTCTCCCATGTGGGTGCAGGGGCCCAAGGACTTGGGCCATCTGCTGCTGCTTTCCCAGGCCATAGCAGAGAGCTGAATCGGAAGTGGAGCAGCCGGGACTCAAACTAGCGCCCATAAGGGATGCCAGAACCTCACAGTGGCTCTACCCGCTACGCCATAGTGAAGGTCCCAGAAAACATTTTTAAAACTGAGTGATTAAAAGTGAAATGCATTAAATAAAAGCAAGATTTCTATTGTAGCTCATTGGTTCAAACCACTGTTTGCAACACTAACATCCCATATCCAAGGGCAAATTTGAATACTGACTGCTCCACTTCTTTTCTAACTTCCTGCTAATATCCCTGGGAAGGCAACAGATGATGGCGCTGCCTGCTTGGGCCCCTGCCAATCAAATGGGAGACCTGAGTGGGGTTTCTAACTCCTGGCTTCAGCCTGGCCACAAACTGGCTGTTGGGGATTGAACCAGAGGGTAAATATTGCTCTCTATCTCTTACACTCGCTCTACCTTTCAAATAAGTACCTAGCTAAGTAAATAAATGAACACATAAATATTTTCTAAAATGTAAATGGAAAGTTTGTAGTAGATAAAATAGAAAATAATTAAGTGCTAATATCTTTTATTTATATTTTAAAAAGTTATAGAAAATCAGGTTAAAATGTAAATGTATGTAAAAAATTTTTAAAACTAGGTACTAAATATACATTCAGATATACTAGTAATCTAGTAATTGAAGAAATGCAAAGAAAATAATAACATCATGTAATTTTTGCAATCTTTCTAACTCATAAAATGTATTTGAAAAGTTTATTTATTTGTATTACTTGAAAGGCAGAGAGAGAGACAGAGAGATAGTTCACTTCCTAGATGACTTCAACACCCAGGGGCTGGTGAGGCAGAAGCCAGGAGCAAGAACTCCATCTGGGTTTCCCACGTGGATGGCAGGGACTCCCGTACTTGAGTCATGCTCTGATAAATGTGCAGTAGCAGGAAGCTCAATCAGAAGCAAAAATGGGGCTCTAACACAGGCACTCAGGAGGTGCAAGTATTCCAAGCTGCAGTTAAACCTGTGGCACAACAATACCTATCCCTGTAAAATTTCAAATGGCTAGGGTCTGGCACTGTGGCATAGTGGGTTAAGCCACAGCCTGCAGTGCTGGCATCCCATATGGGTGCTGGTTTAAGACCTGGCTGCTTCACTTCCTGTCTAGCTTTCTGCTGTGGCCTGGGAAAGCAGTAGAAGCTGGCCCAAGTGCTAGGGCCCCTGTACCCACATAGGAGACCTGGAGGAAGCTCCTGGCTCCTGGCTTTGGATCCACGCAGCTCCGGCTACTGTGGCCAATTGGGGGAGTGAACCAGCAGATGGAAGACCTCTTTCTCTCTCTGCCTCTCTTTCTCTCTGTGTAACTCTGACTTTCAAATAAAAAAATGGCTAATAGCAAGTATTTTTGTGACTTTAGACAATATGTTGAAAACTCCTTTTGAGTCATTATCAAAACCAAAATAAAAAAAAGAAAACTAAAAAAAAAAAAGAGAGGAAAGAAAAAATCTGTTCAGGAATACTATTTTTGTAATTTTTTTCAAAATAAATACTAAATAAATTCACAAAATGCAGAAACAGAACATATATTATTTTTAACATATGTCTTTTGTTAAGGAATACTTAAAAATTAAGGTGTACATCTACAAAAATATAGCAGCAACAACTAAATGAAGATAGATGAACAGATAAGTTGATAGCTATAGAAATCTTGAATATTCATGTTGAACTATGTATACACACATACACATACGTACACACATGCAGATGCACACGCTAATTTGTCTCCAAATAAAGCACACTTCATGTTAAACCAAAAGAGAAAAAAATACCATAGCAGTCAATAAATAAACTTGTAAACATCAACATTAAAATAATAAGAAATACAAGGTACATGTTAACCATTAGGATTTTAATTGTTTTTTTTTTTTTTTGATTTATTTGACAGGTAGAGTTATAGACAATGAGAGAGAGAGACAGAGAGAAAGGTCCTCCTTCCACTGGTTCACTCCCCAAATGGCCGCCACGGCCAGAGCTGTGCGGATCCGAAGCCAGGAGCCAGGTGCTTCCTCCTGGTCTCCCATGCAGGTGCAGGGGCCCAAGCAATTGAGCCATCCTCTACTGCCCTCCCAGGCCACAGCAGAGAGCTGGACTGGAAGAGGAGCAACCGGGACTAGAAGCGGCGCCCATATGGGATGAAGGCGCCACAGGCAGAGGATTAACCAAGTGAACCACAGCACCGGCCCCAGGATTTTAATTGTTGGAACAAAGATTGAGAAAATCTACCCTTCTTACCCTCCTTCAAATCAAAATTATCATTAAAATAACTTCTAAAAAGAACCTTTCAAAGTCTGTGAGAAGGTAGGCTATAACATAGTTGATAGATGATCTTATGAAATGAATGAAGTTCACCAGATAACACTGGTCCATAGTACACTGCAAAGTAGAAAAGCCCACCTTGCCAGCTACAAATCTCTATTCTCATTTCAGTTATATTTTCTTAATTTTGAAAAACTCATGAGAAAATCTGTAAGGTCCATTATCAGGAAAATATAAACTGTAATCCAACCCAAGAATGCTTGTAAGTCATCTTAACAAACATTTGCAGCTACATTTTCAGATTTAGGGAGCCTGGTGAGAGGTATTCAAAAATCTCTGCCAACACACAGTGGGTTAGCAGCCCTCCATGCTGTTGCCCCGTGTGAAGTGAGTTGTGGGGAAGCTGCCACAGTGTTTGCAGGCCATGAGCCATGGCTCAGTTCCAAATGATTCCATCCATCCGGGGACAACAGGGATGCAGCCAGCTTACCCTGCCACTCTGGAGTGACTGAGGGCTGTTGTGATGTTGGAGGTTTGCTATGGTTTGTATCCTGCTAATGCTATTCTCGATAGGAGTCTTTTCTCTGACAGATTCTTACATGTTAACATTAACAGGGTATGATGTCCATAACTAGGGTTGGAGCCCCCACACCACTTCTGTGTCAGCTCAGACAGACAGGATGAGTCCACGGACTATAGCTTAGGGACCTTTTAGGGACTTTTTAATTAATTAATTAATTTAGCTGCTCAACCACACACCTGGCAGCATTTCCTGGAATAGGTTGCTTTTGTAGAAAGAGCCACTACATACTTGAGATGGTTATCTCTTTATGCTCAGGTGCCCCATGGAATAACCTGTCATCGTAATTTCCTGATTTGGGGCTATAAAAACAAGAGAGAGCCAAGAATTGCGGCTTGACGCTTAGCACAGGGGTCCTGTCAAGTCTGCATGTGTAATAAAATGTGTGCCTTACTCCCTAAAGTCTTGAATGCCTCTTGGTTTCTTCGATCTCAGGCCCATAACAGTGGGAAAAGGTTATTTTGTAAAGCTATTTTAACCTACTTTTCCTGTTCTACTTTCAAATCTGCTGGAGTGTTTAGAGGTTTTAGTTGTAGATAAAATGCCCTGTAGTCCATCCACTTTGTTGAAGTTTTAGCTTGACATCTATGAAGCTAACATCTATGACGATCTATGAAGATCTATGTTCCCTCTACTCTTCAAATGATTCACATGTGCTAATGCATTAAACTTCACAACAGCCCTATGAGGCTGAGGTCACCACTTTCACCCCCATTTTAATTAAGAGAGGAAAATGTTCTGGAGGCTTTGTAGTTTCAAGAGGATCAATCCAAGTGGTCTCACCCCACAGCTGGCACTCAGTCCTTTGCGACCACTGTCAGATTCATTGACATCGAGGATACCCACAGCCTGGCTTCCCAAGCCTTCCCTACTTTTCATGAGTATTTCTGTTGCCAAATTTATTTAATTTTAATTTTAATTAGTGTTTAACAGATTCAATGTGAATTGCAGATACAGTTCTAAGAACGTAATAATATTTCCTTCCCCCTACTTCCTTCCCTCTTCCCCTACCCCTCACCTTCCTTCCCCTCCCACACACCTTCCTTCTCCCTCTCACTTTTTTAGTTCTTGGGATAACATATTTTAAACTTATATTATAGGAAAAAAGTCTTAGTACTTCACCAAATGAGAAGTTTCACAAGTAAAATTAAAAAAAAACACCCTACTTTAATGGGAATATAGACAATAACTAGAAATAATCATTGAATGGAAAAATGAGCATTTCACCCAAGTACAATAAAGTGTAAAATAATCAGAGGTGATTAAAACAATAGTACTATGACATTCTTAACCACTGGTTTCACAAATGTAGGAAACAAAGTTTTACGAAACTGTATTTGTAGCAATACTGATACAGATAAATATTTCTTTCTTTTTTCTTTCTTTTCTGTTTTTTTTTGTTTGTTTATTTTTTGAATTTTAGCTCCCATGTTTAAGGATTGAACTCATCTTTATTGGAAAACCTAGATTCAAATAAAATTATAAAATAATCAGATTGCATAAGGAAACATTAAAACTTCTCACACACCCCCATCCCACTCCTGTGATGTAAACATTAATGAACATTAGCTATGCTATGCTTGCATGTGGTTTCAAGTTCACATGGCTTCATTCATTTAGGAATCATCCAAATTACATAACTGTGCTTTGTTTTAAAAAAACAAAAATTAAATCTTGTTTTAATGACAAACATGATTATAAATCTCACTATATATTACACTATTATTTGTATTTTTCACTGATAATACCCACACAGTGGATATCTCTGTTATCAGAAAATAAGCCCTACCTGTTCCATATTTATTATGCAAGCAATATAAGCTAATCATTTTCTCTTTCTTTGATTTATCTTCATATTTGCTCTTTCTAATTATGTTTTCTTTAATTGTTTTTAAGATAATTTTATTTATTTGAAAGCCAGAGTTACAGAGAGAGGGAGAGCGGGAGAGAGAGCGAGAATGAATCTTCCATTCGCTGGTTCACTGTTCACTCCCCAAATGGCTTCAAAGACCAGGTCTAGGCCAGGCTGAAGCCAGGAGCCAGGAATTTCTTCTGGTTCTCCCAAGTGTAGTCAGGGGCTCAAGCCCTTGGCCTATTTTCTGCTGTTTTCCTGGGTGCATTAGCAGGGAGCTGGATTCGAAGCGGAGCAGGTGGAACTCAAAATCAGCTCCAGTAGGGGAGGCTACATGGCAGGCAGCAGCTTTACTTGCTAAGTCATAATGCCAGCCCTTGTTTTCTTTAATCATTTTAATTCTTAATCTCCAACTCATTGTGTGTGATTGGGTCTCCATTAACAAGTGCTTACTAAGCCTGTTCCATATACATTTTGAAAGTATAGGAAGATGTGCACGTGTGAACCTGTTGTCTGGGAAGTGACATCCGGTATTGTCAGACAAAGCTCCCGCTTGACCTTTCAGGACATTATCTAGATGTTAGCAGTGATATTCTGGTTTTGTTTTAACTTGCCGCAATGTGTTCATTTGAAAGTCATGTTTTTTTTTTTTTTAATCAGAACATCTTTGTGCAGTGTAATTTTATGTCACTGGGAGTATTTATTAATTTTTCATAAAAGTTTTTATTTTCTCCCTGCAGGTTATAATTCAGTAGGAGTCGCTGATTTTTCATATTTTCAGCTGCCTCTTCCTCCCACGGGTTAATGACCTCCTTCAATGACTGGATTCAGCATAGCTTTTCTTTAATTGCACCGTAACTTGCCTTCTTTTATCGGCTTTCTAAAGCAAGCTTACAGGATCACTTGGGTAAAGGCAAACCGGAGATGAGCTGACACGGGGCAGCACCTGCCGGTGATAAGACCTGTTTCTGAAGTGCTTCTCAGTAGCTGCATTTCCAGCCTACTCATCTTCCTGGAGTGTTCAGGGCACAGAGTGTGGCCTTCTCTTCTGATAGTATTTCCCCAGTTCTTGCCAAATGCCACAGGTCAAAGTCTTTCACTCACACTCTCCTCTGGAGATCTTGGTTGAAGTCATGGCACCTCGTGTGTGCTTCAGTTATTCTTTGAACCCTGATGAACAGGATGCAAAGAGAGTATTTTAGGCATTTATGAGTTCTGTAACTCCCATATTCCATTGTAAGTCACAGTAATCTCCAATGTGTGATTTGATTGATATGAATAATTTTCATATAATACACCCACTGATTATGGTTTAGTGCTTTCCTGAATTATATATAATTCAAAGATTTTACTTTAACACTTATAAAAAACATCACTGAACCAGGCTTCCTGGCTCACGCATAGGAGTCAAATCTTTAATAACACAATTTTCAAAAATGTACCTCAGAACACTTGTGAAGGCAACCTCGCATGTGTACAGCTTAGGGGGAGATGCCAACTGATACTACAAGCACATGTCATTTTAATACAATAACACAGAAATATATTGACTTTTTGAATTTATTTTTGAGGACCTCGTACCAGTTAGATAATAAAATGTGCAGAACCCAGTTGGGTTATAGAAACTGAGAGCAAAATGTCATCTCATGATGAATGAGAAAAAATCAGCTGAAACTTCCTTTAGGGTTTTGTTCTGGCAGGAGCAGGTACAACTAAATTTTGTGTGTTCCTAAAAGGGGCATTTTCTTCTATGGTAGACAGCATCATTCGTCTTGTGTGTCTGTATTTTCAATGACCATTGTATTCCACACTACCTAAAAGTTACAACAAAATACGCTGAAAGTTGATCTAAATATCACAGACCAAAATTTTTGTTTTTTAGCTTTTTTAATGTTGGAATTTGTAGGCTATTTATTCAGAGAAACAAACTCCTATCATCCAGGGAATCAGAGGTTTACAATTTTATAATTAAATTTATGTCATCAATTTTGAATAAACCTGTTAAGTTAATACATGAATATGAAACACACGCTAAATTTTAATTTGTGTTTTTTTCTTGTCTTAAAAACCACAGTGAGATATCATGGCATCACTGTCAGATGACTAAAATCCAAAACACAGGGAGTAACAAATGCTGGCAAGGATGCAGAGAAAGGGAAAATCTTATGTGTTGCTGGTGGGAATATAAATTAGTGTGCCATGTGGAAAAGTATGGAGATGTCTCAAAAAAAAAAAAAAAACAGAAATAGACTTGCCATATAATCCAGCAATCTCACTACTGGGTATATACCCAGAACACTTGAACACAGGTGTCAAAGAGATACCTGCAAAACCATGTTTATAGCCACGTTGTTCATAATAGCCAAAATCTGAAATAAACCAAGATGTCCATCATCAGATGGGTGGATAAAGAATATGTGGTATATATACACGATGGAATATTATTCAGCTATAAAAAAATGGAATTCTTCCATTTGCAGCAAAATGGGCTCAATGGAAGAACATCATGTTGAGGGAAATAAGCTGAAGCCAAAAAGACAAATGCCACATGTTCTTCCTAATATGTAGAAACTAAAATTTAAAAAAGCAAAGAAAAGAGAAATATTTGTGTGTATCATATTACTGCAGATACAATTTTTCAAAATTTTGTTTTATATCTTTGTCATATTCCTTGTTAAGAATGTTACATAGCTGTATCTTTCTATTTAGTTATTGTTTATTGCTAATGTCTATATTCCCACCAAACTGGAGTCTTTTTTCTTTTTTACTTGTTAAACTTCTCATTCAGTGAAGTATCAAGCCTTTTACTGTAATGTAAATTTAAAATATGTTATCTCAAAAACAGAAAAAAAAAGGGTGAAGAAAAGAGAATAGAAGGTAGAAAAGGGGAGGGAGGGAATAGCATTATGATCTTTGAGTTGTATTTACCCATCACACTGACTCTCAAAACACAAATTAAAAATTAAAATCAAAAATCAAAAATTATGATTCTAAAGATTGAAAGAAACAATAAACTTTAAAGAGTAGGTATGCAAAGTAGGTAATGTAATATAGATGATGACAACATGTCAAATACAGCTAGTATTTTGCTTTTGTTTCTACCTGAGTGCATTTGCAAATCAAAAGAGGAAGTCTTGGAGAAATGTATCATGTGTTTGAATCATTTACTTTGGGCAGTCACTTGGAGAAATTTGTTTTTTATGTATATATGGATAAATGCGTGGATTTATTTAACTTGAAAGGCAGAGAGCCAGAGAGAGAGACAGAGAAGTTGAGATAGAGACCTCCCATGTCAGAGTATAGTCACTGTGTACCCCCTCCAGCAGGCTGAGCTGAACTCAGGAGTCAGAATATCAGCACAGATGTTCCACATGGGTGACAGGGACTCATCCACGTCTCCCGAATGGGAGACCACTTCAGCCATCACCTGTTGCCTCCCAGGGTACACGGTAACAGGAAGCTAGACTAGGGAGCAGAGATGGAAACAACCCAGGCTCTTGCATAGAGGATGCAGGTGTCCTCCATGTAATTTTCACCACTGTACGAAAAGCCCACCCCTGGAAGGACTTCTTTTACATATGGAAGCTTACACAACATTTCCAGTTGTTGGTGATTACAGTCTTGGTATGAAGCTTTGTATAACATCCATTCTTCTATTGCAATAGTCTCTTTATTATAAAATACTACAAGCAATCCATTCTAGTTTTGGGTTTTTAGCTTGATATGAAATAATATTAGGACATTATCATGAATAGTGATTATTTTTATTAAGGTATGATTGACATAAAAATTATATGTTTAATATCAACAAATTCATGTGTATGAAGGTAAGTATACATTTGTGAAACCATGACTACAATTTATGCAATGAATAAATCCATCACCTCCAGAATTCTACATTTGTTTTATATTGTTTAATACACGTATATTTATATTTTGTTCTTGAATATTCAAATAAGCATGAATATGAGCCATTTCACCCCAACAGAATTTAAGGAATTACACGTTCACATGCAAGCACACATCACAGCAAAACAAAGCCAAAGCTGTTAAAAGAAATTTGAAATCTAAATCTCACTTTGCTCCATGTTATTTTTCTTCACACTCTTAACTGATGTTTCTGGTTCATCTACCAAATGGAAAATTATTTACTTCCTACACATGCTATAAAAAATACAAACTATTACACACACCATAAAATATATTTGCAACAAATGCTTTGCATACCCTCCTGAGAGGCTACCTGTCTTTTAACATAGTAATTGAATCACCCTCAACTGAAATGATTATATTTGGACAGTTGAGAATGATTAGCTTGGCCTGAAGCTACCGGTTAACCACAAATCTTTCCTAGCATTTCGCCTTTTGATTTAAAAATTGTGCTCTATCAGTTCTATCAATATTCCTTCACTTTAGAAACCACATAATCATCTGAGTTTATGGCTGTAACTGTTCCCAGCTGTGTTGTAGGAATATGTTAAATGAGAATGTGAAATATAAAAACAAATCTGATCATGTTCAGTGCCGTCAAATAAACTAGTACTAAAGTAAAGCTGTATCAGATGTGGACAACAAAGATATGCATGTGGAGAGTGAATGCAAATCATGGCTACCATAATTTCTATTATTTCACTTTAATTGTGATAGGCTGCAGATGAAGACACATTAGCTACTTTGGTTAAGGAACTCAAAGTTTTGCCTTGCAAATAGCAAATAGGCATGTTCAGTGAGAGATTTATTCTTCAAAAAGTTTGTGGAACAGAAGGAATTAAAAGAAATTTAATTTGACCCCAAAATTTTGAAACCTATGCAGTGTTTTCATGAAGTGCATTTTCCACAAACTTTTTGAAGTTCCCTCATATGCATGGGTTTCAAAAACTTTTGCACTAAAAATCTTTTCATTCATTTTTTCATTAACTGCTTGAAGTACTCTCATATCTCTGTGTGTGTCTGTCTGGGGAGTAACAAGATTTAACATAATAACATGATATGCTATAGTTTATTACAGAAATGACTACATTTCAGTGGATAAAAAAATTAAGTAAGATTTTTTGAATTAATAGAGAAAACCTTGAACTGTTGCTAGTCAGCTGTCTGTAATAAGCAACTTTCCACAATAATCCAAATGCACAGTGGTTTTTCTACTTCCTACTGGTTGAATTCTTTATTTCATGGAGGTTAAGCATGTAATTATAAAATAAACTGAAAGTATGTATTGTAAAAATTAACAGAAAAAATAAGGAAAGAAGGAAAAGGGAGGGTTGGAGTGTGGGCAGAAGAGTGTAGGTGGGAAGTATCATTGTGCTCTTAAATCTGTATACATGAAATGAGGGGCTGGCACTGAGGCGCAGGGGGTTAACGCCCTGGCCTGAAGCACTGGCATCCCATATGGACACTGGTTCTGGTCCGGGCTGCTCCTCTTCTGATCCAGCTCTCTGCTGCGGCCTGGGAAAGCGCTGGAAGATGCCCCAAGTCCTTGGGCCCCTGCTCCCGCATGGGAGACCTGGAAGAAGCTCCCGGCTTTGGATTGGCACAGCTCCGGCCATTGCGGCCATCTGGGGAGTGAATGAGCGGATGGAGGACCTCTTTCTGTCTCTACCTCTCTCTCTCTCTGAGTCTGTCTTTAAAAAAATGAAATTTTTTGATTTATATAAATAATTTTTTAAATCAAAGTGCAAAATATACAAAATGCTCATGGAAAATACACATTTTGAGAAATCTGCCCATGGAATTCAAAAATTTTTGCACCGATGTAAATTTATCTTATAACTACATTTTCCGCTAACATTTGGAAGTGTCATCCTATACCTTAAAACTATTACTTCTTGAAGGTCCAACATAATCCTAATAATGATTGAAAGCATTAGGAAAACTTATTTTGAAATCTACATAAATAAGTAAAACATCAATTTGTCATAATACTGGAATATGAAATTATATAGAGAAAAAATCTACATTTGGATATGAGCATTTTTTAAAGATTTATTTATTTATTTGAAAGTCAGTTACACAGAGAGAGGAGAGGCAGAGAGAGAGAGAGAGAGAGAGAGAGAGAGAGGTCTTCCATCCTCTGGTTCACTCCCCAGTTGGCCGCAACAGCGAAAGCTGTGCTGATCAGAAGCCAGGAGCCTCTTCCAGATCTCCCACTTGGGTGCAGGGGCCCAAGCACTCGGGCCATCTTCTACTGATTTCCCAGGCCATGGCAGAGCTGGATTGGAAATGGAGCAGCTGGGCCTCCAACTGGCGCCCATATGGGATGCTGGCACTGCAGGCAGTGGCTTTACCTGCTATGCCACAGCACCAGCCCCTGGAGATGGGCATTTGGCCTAGCAGTTCAGATGCCAAATAGGATTTCCACGTCTCACAGAGCTCACAGTTCCTGGGTTCAAGTTCCTGCTGTGCTCCTGGTTCCAGAATGCACATACTGTGAGGCAGCAGGCAATGGCTCAGGTGCCTGACTTTCTGCCACCCAGGTGAGAGGCCTGGATTGAGTTCCTGGCTCCCAGTGTAAGCCTGGCTCAGCTCTGGCTGTTGGGAAGTAAACTGACAGATGGGAGATATGTCTGTTTCTCTGAATCTCTGTTTATCTCTCTGTGTGTGTCTCTCTGCCTTTTTTTTTTTTTTTTTGACAGGCAGAGTGGACAGTGAGAGAGAGAGACAGAGAGAAAGGTCTTCCTTTGCCGTTGGTTCACCCTCCAATGGCCTCCGCGGCTGGCGAGCTGCAGCCAGTGCATCGCGGCCAGCTTACCACGCTGATCTGATGGCAGGGGCCAGGTGCTTATCCTGGTCTCCCAAGGGGTGCAGGGCCCAAGCACTTGGGCCATCCTCCACTGCACTCCCTGGCCACAGCAGAGAGCTGTCCTGGAAGAGGGGCAACCGGGACAGAATCCGGCACCCCGACCAGGACTAGAACCTGGGGTGCCGGCGCTGCAAGGTGGAGGATTAGCCTAGTGAGCCGCGGCGCCGGCCTCTCTCTGCCTTTTAAATACACAAAAAAGCATTTAATAAAATCTACATCAGGACCACTATTTCTATGCTCAGCTTATTTTGACACACCTAAACATAATATATCTTTTTGTTCTTTAGATTTTTATTTATTTATTTGAAAATCAGAGTTACAGAGCGAGCGGGAGGGACAGAGAATCTTTCATCATTCCCTAAATGGCCACAATGGCCAGGGCTGGGCCAGGCTGAAGCCAGATGCCAGGAACTTCATCCTGGTTTCCCACAAGCGCTTGGGCCTTCTTCTACCGTTTTCCTAGGCCATAAAAGAGAGCTGGATCGGAAGTAGAGCAGCCAGGACTCGAACTGGCACCGATATGAGATGCCAGCACTGCAGGCACTGGCGTTACCCACTACGCCACCCCCATTATTATTTTTAAATAACTTCTAACTAAAAGGCCCAGTAATAACTCATTATTGGTTGTTTGCTTGCTTTGCAGAATGCACATGAGCAGACAGTTAGCAGAGCGTAACTTCTCATCAGTAAGCCAGGATGGACTGTCAGTGAAGTGACAAACACACAGGTCTCTTCTATTTGGATTCTCAAAGTCAGTGCATTTTATGTGCAGATAGATCACCCCCTTCCATTTGAAGAAAACAGCAGCAGGGAGGCAAACCACTCTGAGAACAGTCTAGAGTTAGCATGGCATATGGGGTGGAAAAACCGGCAAAGTCAAATCCCCCTGTTCTGATATACTGAAGAAATTCCCTAAATTCAATCTCTTGTGTTGGCCTCAGAGGGCAGCAGGGTCTTCTCACTGCCCTCATAAACTGGTCCCACTCCTTGAGTCACCATCACCAGCGAAGTGCCATACGATCCTGCACAGAAGCGGCCCTCTCTTGTAATCTCCTTTGGGTCTTTTCAGGGAGTAAGCAGACCTTAATGTGTCTCCTACAAATGCCTTTCCAATCTGGCCCTTAGCTGTCATTTGAAGGAATTGAGAAAAGTTAAAATCTTGAGCTAATTTTACTAAACTTTTATTATTCTACAAAACGAAGTCTAAGAAACATTTTACATAATACATTCTTATTTTATGGACTAAGCCTACCAAAAGTTATTTTATATTACACCATTGCAAATTCAGAAAGGACTGTGCACATGCATACGTACATGCATACATACAGAAATAAACGTGTTTTTCTTACAATTAGGATACACTGTCAAATACTCAAGACTTCAATCAAGACCTTCTAGACCAGGAATTACTATATTTATTTAGATATTTTTTAGCTTTCAAAGTCAAATAGATAATTACCATGGCCTTATGGAACATTGAGTGGAGTTAAGAACCCCATTTAGGGCCAGAATTGGGGCACAGCAGGATAATCTACCTCCTGCAACACCAGCATCCCATATGAGTGCCACTTTGAGTCCCGGCTGATTTGCTTCCAATTCAGCTCCCTGCCAATGTCTCTGGGAAAGCAGCAGAACATGTCCCAAGTACTTTGATGCTTACCACCTGGAGAGCCCAGGCTGGAATGCCTGGTATGTGGCATCTTCTTCACCCAGCCCCTACCCACTGGGGAGGGAAGCAGCAGCTGGAACACCACTTTCTCTTTCATTCTCCCACCCTCTCCACCTCCAGCTCTGTAACACCTTTAAAATGAGCAAATAAATAAATAGATCTTCCAAAAACATTAAAAAAAAAGATATCCCATTCAATTTTCTGCTTGCTGACTATGATTTTTCTCCACCCAAAGTTTCCCAAAATCCCAGAACCCAGAGTTCTTTCTCCATCATCAGGAGCGATGCTTCATGTATCAGCTGCAGCTTCATTTCATGTCTATGCTTAAAGTCTTTAGAAATATAAAAATTATTTCTGGGGCTGCAGCTGTGGCGTAGCAGGTAAAGCTGCCTCCTGCAGTGCCAGCATCTCCCTTTGAGTCCCAGCTGCTCCACTTCTGATCCAGCTCTCTCTCTACTATGGCCTGGGAAAGCAATAGAAGATAGCCAAGTGCTCGGGCCCCCGCACCTGCACGGAAAACCTGGAAGCAACTCCTGGCTCGTGGCTTCAAATAGACCCACCTCTGGCTTTTGCAGCTATTTGGAGAGTGAACAGTGTATGGAAGAGCTTCCTCTCTTTCTCTCTCTCTCTCTCTGTAACTCTACCTTACAAATAAATAAATCTTTAAAAAAAGAAATAAAAATATTACTGACATATCTAGAACATTATTTGTGCTGCTCCTGATTCAACTAGAGTCAAAATCCAGGATCAAGTTGAATATAATATAAAAATTGATTTGAGGAGGGAATGGAATTCAAATAAATGTATATAGATAACTTAGAAAAAACAGAACTATAGAAAGAAATATACAGAGAGACAAAATTTCTAATTAGAAACACTGTTAGAGTTACCAATGAAAAAGTTGTTTCTGAAAGAGAGATTACTTCATAAAAAGGAAAGATGTGTTAAACTCATTAAGAGAAAATGAGGGGCGGAACCAAGATGGTGGAATAGTGAGGGCGCGCACCAATAGTCTGGGAAAATTTAGTTTAATAAAAGGGGAGTTATGGTAGCCTCAGAAAAAGAACCAGGAAAATATTGCAGAGGAAACTCTTCTGGATCGAGTGGCTGTGAATTGGAGGACCTACTTGGAGAACAAGGTCGCCCACCACGCGGAAGCCGAGCCGCGGGAGACACGGGAGCCACAGGGTCTGCGCGCCAGTGCAGGAAGGGGAGTGCATGTCACACAGACACCAGCAGGGAGAGTTGGGACGTCCAGGGCTCCGAGTCCACACATCGGCGCTGGAAGGGGAGGTGAGCTCAATAACCCGAGACATTGGTGGGGAAACGGGGGTCAGAATCTAGAGGGGAGCCGGAAAGTGCAGCAGACTCACTACCGGAAAGAAGGAAAAAAAAGATTGGGGGTTTCTCTCTCTGCCAACCTTGCAAAGGTTGCAAGGCTACAAGGCTTGAAGAGTTTGCAAGAGATAAAGAGCAGGCCCCCTCTCTGGATTTACATAACAACAGGGGAAAGCTAAGGAACTGAGTCACTACAATTCAGTAGCCTAGGCAACCCAGTGGGAGTCCAGAGGAGAAACAGAGCCTACACAGACTCTTTGGGTAGAAGCCAGAGACTGGAAGCTAAATACCATCAATTATGCAGTATTACTTACCCCCTGAATAAAATAAATAAATAAATAAATAAATAAATAAATAAATAAATAAATAGAGAGAGATTTACCACGCATAACCTGAGGGTGTCACCTTTGCACACCCGTAACCAGGAAGAACCAAGCAGAGCTCTCAGGCCACACCCATCTCAAGCCTCCAAGGCTCCTCCAACAGCAGGCAGTCCACTTAACACGGACATAGTATAAAATAAAAAAAAATTAAAAAAAAAAAAAACGCACAGTGATGAAAGAATTAACTATGCCAAGCAACAAACACAGAAATCGAGGGAACAAGATCAACGATGACACTATGATGCCTCCAAATAAACAAAACACCCCAAGCCAAGATTATGAAGATGATGAGATAGAAGAAATGCAAGATACGGATTTCAAAAAATTTATGATAAGATCATTTAGAAGTTTTCAAAAGCAAATCCTTGAACTACAGAAATCCTTATTGGACAGGATTGAAAATCTCTCTCATGAAAATGAAATATTAAGGAGGAATCAAAATTAAACACAGAAACTAGTAGAACAGGAAAGTGTGATAGTGAAGAGAAATCAAAATGAAATGAAGAGCTCAATAGATCAAATGACAAACACATTAGAAAGCCTTAAAAACAGAATGGGTGAAGCAGAAGAGAGAATATCAGACTTAGAAGATAGAGCACAGGAAAACATACAGTCAAACCAAAGAAAAGAAGAGGAAATTAGAAATCTAAAAAATATTGTTGGGAATCTACAGGATACTATTAAAAAAAACAACATTCGAGTTCTAGGAGTTCCTGAAGGCATGGAGAGAGAAAAAGGATTAGAAGGCCTTTTTAGTGAGATACTAGCAGAGAACTTTCCAGGTTTGGAGAAGAACAGAGACATCCTAGTACAGGAAGCTCATAGAACCCCCAATAAACATGACCAAAAGAGATCCTCACCACGACACGTGGTAATTAAACTTACCACAGTGAAACATAAAGAAAAGATCCTAAAATGTGCAAGAGAGAAACGTCAGATTACTCTCAGAGGATCTCCAATCAGACTTACAGCAGGCTTCTCATCAGAAACACTACAGGCTAGGAGGGAATGGCGAGACATAGCACAGGTGCTAAGAGAGAAAAATTGCCAGCCCAGAATATTATATCCTGCCAAGCTCTCATTTGTGAATGAAGGTGAAATAAAGACCTTTCATAGCAAACAGAAATTGAAAGACTTTGTGGCCACTCGTCCGGCCCTGCAAATGATACTTAAAGATGTGCTACACTCAGAAACACAGAAACACGGCCATCAATAGGAAAGAAGGGAAAGGAAGAACACCTACCAGTAAAAGAGCATGGGAAGCTCAAAGCATATACTAGAAAATATCTCCGGGAAAATGGCAGGGCAAAGTCACTATGTATCAATAGTCACATTAAACATTAATGGTCTGAATTCTTCAGTTAAAAGACACCGATTGGCTGATTGGCTCAAAGAACACAACCCAACTATTTGTCGCCTACAAGAAACACATCTCTCTAACAAAGATGCATGCAGACTGAAAGTGAAAGGTTGGAAAAAGATATTCCATGCCAACAGAAACCAAAAAAAAGCAGGTGTAGCCATATTAATATCAGACAAAATAAACTTTAATACAAAAACTGTTAAGAGAGACAAAGTGGGACACTATATAATGATTAAGGGTTCAATTCAACAGGAAGATGTAACTATTATAAATGTATATGCACCTAATTACAGGGCACCGGTCTATTTAAAAGATATGTTAAGGGACTTAAAGGGAGATTTAGATTCCAGTACAATAGTAATGGGGGACTTCAATACTCCACTCTCAGAAATAGACAGATCATCCGGACAGAAGATCAACAAGAAAACAGCATATTTAATTGACACTATTGCCCAAATGGATCTAACAGATATCTACAGAACTTTCAATCCTACATCTAAAGACTTCACATTCTTCTCAGCAATGCATGGAACCTTCTCTAGGATTGATCACATACTAGGCCATAAAGCAAGTCTCAGCAAATTTAAAAGAATTAGAATCATACCATGCAGCTTCCAGACCACAGCGGAATGAAGCTGGAAATTAGCAACTCAGGAAACCCCAGAAAGTATGCAAATACATGGAGACTGAACAACATGCTCCTGAATGAACACTGGGTCATTCAAGAAATCAAAATAGAAATCAAAAACTCTCTAGAAGTAAATGAAGATAACAACACAACATATCAAAACTTATGGGATACAGCAAAAGCAGTATTGAGAGGCAAATTTATAGCAATAGGTGCCTATATCAAGTAATTGGAAAGGTACCAAATAAATGAGCTTTCAGCACATCTCAAGGACCTAGAAAAACTGCAGCCAACCAAACCCAAATCTAGTAGGAGAAGAGAAATAATTAAAACCAGAGAAGAAGTTAACAGGATTGAATCCAAAAAAAAACACTACAAAAAATCAGCCAAGCGAGAAGCTGGTTTTTTGAAAAAATAAACAAAATTGACACCCCATTGACCCAACTAACTAAAAAAAAAGAAGAGAAAAGACCCAAATCAATAAAATCAGAGATGAAAAAGGAAACATAACAACAGACATCACAGAAATAAAAAGAATCATCAGAAATTACTACAAGGACCTGTATGCCAGCAAACAGGAAAATCTATCAGAAATGGATAGATTCCTAGACACATGCAATCTACCAAAATTGAACCATGAAGACATAGAAAACCTAAAAACTGGATAAAGAAATTATGGGATATGTATTCTTTAGAATACTATACCGCAGTAAGAAACAACGAAATCCAGTCATTTGCAACAATATGGAGGAATCTGGAACACATCATGCTGAGTGAAGTAAGCCAGTCCCAAAGGGACAAATACCATATGTTCTCCCTGATCAGTAACAACTGATTGAACACCAAAAAGGAAACCTGTTGAAGTGAAATGGACACTATGAGAAACAGTGACTTGATCAGCATAGCCCTGACTGTTAATGAACAACTTAATACTTTATCCCTCTTAGTATTTTTTTTGTCTGTTCTACTTAATATGACTGGTTTAATTCTGTAATTATCACACAGTTATTCTTAAGTGTTGAAAATTAACTGAAATGTGATCCCTGTTAAACATAAGAGTGGGAATAAGAGAGGGAAGAGATGTATAATTTGGGACATGCTCAAGCCGACTTGCCCCAAATGGTAGAGTTAGAAACATACCAGGGGATTCCAATTCAATCCCATCAAGGTGGCATGTACCAATGCCATCTCACCAGTCCAAGTGATCAATTTCAGTTCACAATTGATCATAATGAAAGGACTAAGAGTCAAAGGGAGCACATAAACAAGTCTAGTACCTGCTAACACTAACCGATAGAATAAATAAAGGGGAGAGTGATCCAACATGGGAAGCGAGATACTCAGCAGACTCATAGAATGGCGGATGTCCTAAACAACACTCTGGCCTCAGAATCAGCCCTAAAGGCATTCCGATCTTGCTGAAAAGCCCATGAGAGTATTTCAGGCATGGAAAGCCAAGACACTCTGGCAAAAAGATCTCTGTGAGTGAGATCCCAGTGGAAAGAACAGGTCTTCAAAGAAGCAGGTACCTTTCTCTGAAGAGAGGAGAGAACCTCCACTTTGATTATGACCTTGTCTAAACAAGATAAGAGTCAGAGAACTCAGAAGGGCTTCCATAGCCTTGGAAACTCATGACTGGAGCATAGGGAGATTACTGATGCCATAAACAGGAGTGTCAATTTGTAAAGTCAACAACAGGAGTCACTGTGCACTTACTCCTCATGTAGGATCTCTGTCCTTAATGTGCTGTACATTGAGATTTAATGCTATAACGAGTACTCAAACAATATATTTCACTTTGTGTTTCTATGGGGGTGCAAACTCTTGAAATCTTTACTTAATGCATACTAAACTGATCTTCTGTAAAAAAAAAATTATCAATTCCCAACTTGACTCTCACTGGGATTAAACATGACAATAGGTCTGATCTGATTTCATCATCATTTAAAAAATCATCTATTACTTTTCACTTTATGTTTCTGTGTGGGAGCAAACTGTTGAAATCTTTACTAAATGTATACTAAGCTGATCTTCTGTATATTAAGATAATCGAAAATGAATCTTGATGTGAATGGAAGGGGAGAGGGAGTGGGAAAGGGGAGGGTTGTGGGTGGGAGGGACAGTATGGGGGGGAAGCCATTGTAATCCATAAGTTGTACTTTGGAAATTTATATTCATTAAATAAAAGTTAAAAAAAAGAGAAAATGAGAGATTATCATATTTTAAAATAGTCCCAAACATATGAGATTAAAATGAATTTGAAAAGTGGCGAAAAATTATAATGATTTTTAAATTTTCAAACCAAAGAATAGCTTAATGAGAAACGAGATCTTTTTTTTTGTTTGTTTGTTTTTTGACAGGCAGAGTGGACAGTGAGAGAGAGAGACAGAGAGAAAGGTCTTCCTTTGCCATTGGTTCACCCTCCAATGGCCACCGTGGCTGGCACTGCGACCGGCACCCCACGCCGATCCGATGGCAGGAGCCAGGTACTTATCCTGGTCTCCCATGGGGTGCAGGGCCCAAGCACTTGGGCCATCCTCCACTGCACTCCCTGGCCACAGCAGAGAGCTGGCCTGGAAGAGGGGCAACTGGGACAGAATCCGGTGCCCCAACCGGGACTAGAACCCGGTGTGCCGGCACCACAAGGCGGAGGATTAGTTAGTGAGCCACTGCGCCAGCCAGGAGATCTTACAAATTTGTTTTTATTCAAAGACTAAATCAACTAGCAGATTATTTTCAAAAGTTATGAGAACTGAAAATATTGTTAATCATGTCCTCAACATTGTTGTTATATTAAAGAAGTACAGTGGGGGCCAGTGCTGTGGAATAGTGGGTAAGGGTGCTGCTTGCAGTGTCGGCATCCCATATGGGTGCCGGTTAGTGTCCCAGCTGCTCCACTTCTGAGCCAGGTCTCTGCTGTGGCCTGGAAAAGCAGTGGAAAATGGCCCAAATCCTTGGGCTCCTGTGTGGGAGACCTGGAAGAAGCTCCTGGCTCCTCAATTCAGATAGGCACAGCTCTGGCAGTTGCATCCAATTGGGGAGTGAATCAGCAGATGGAAGACTTCTCTCTCTCTCTCTCTGCCTGTCCTTCTCTCTCTGTGTAATTCTGACTTTCAAATAAATAAATAAATCTTTTTTTAAAAAGAAGAAGAAATACAATTCATTAGATGCTTTTTAAATTGTTTATACTTTGGTGTTTACAGAGAGGATAACATTTTACTGTTTATTTTTATTTGAATTGAGAGAGAGAGAGAGAGAGAGAGATTGATTCCAGCCACAAGTTCACTCCCCAAATGCATGCAACCACCAATGCTCAGCCATGCAGAAGCCAGGAGTCTGGAAATCCTTCAGGGCCTCCTACATGAATGCATGAACCCAAGTATTTGACCATCATCTGTATCATCTCTGTGCTGTGCTTTAGCTGAAAGCTGGGTCAGAAGCAGAGAGGAGTTTCAATCCCAAGCACTCTGATCCTATCCCAAGAAATAATGTAATTTGCTGAGTCATGGCATGCACCCCAGAGAATATAATATTTTATTTGACTGAATATTATGGAAATAGTATGTTTAGTTTTAATTTAATGACAACTTGCAAATAAATAAGCATGCATAAATTTTCAAAAAGGGAACACACACACAAATGGCAGTTTTGAGGGACACAGAGCTGCTGTGGTTCTGCTTAACCACCCTGAAATGGTAAAAGCCCTCACATTTCCCTGGAGTTGTCCATGCTCCTTCCTATCTGGCCTACTCTGTTTCTCCTTGGCTAATGCACTCCTGATTGCCCTTCTGTAATTTGGCTCCTCTTTTCTTTCACATCCACTGAATCTTTTCTCCAGATGTAGAGTTATCCTCTCCAGCTCACATCTTACTGACAACTACAATTTTTATGTACTTTAAATTCAATCTAGATTCAAAAAAAAAAAAAAAACAAATTTTCCAGAGAATATTAACTTGGTCCACATAGGAAAGGGAAGATATTCAGATTATCATGATCTCTTGGGCAATCTTTATAGCATGAAATCTCAGTATAAAGCAGAGCAATCTACTTTAGGTGAATCCTCTGATTCTGGATGTTGTTGGAACATTACAATGTGACTCACATTCTAGCTTGGAGTTCAAATGTAGGTGCTAAATTTTCAAAAACAATCCCAAGGCACTTTCACAATCAGCAATATTAAGTTGATGTTTATGAAAAGGCAGGAGGTTGCTCCAGAGTAAATGAGAGTTTTTTTGAAGAGAATTATCAGACTGATTTATGGATCCCCGGTACCCTTGTGGGAAAGCTAGGTGATGTGTTTCAAGAGAGTGAATGTCCTCAAGTGTGAGAGCCATCTACCAGGAGTGCAGAACATATCAATCCAAGAAAAAAGGATTGCTGATCTGTTAAAAAAAAAAAAAGGAAGCAAGATACCATTTTGAAAAGTGATATAACACTATTTAAATTTCTTTCTAATTTTAGCAGACTTCAATTATATATATTTATGGAGCACTAGGTGATGTTTGTTATATGCACACATTCTATAATGTTTAATAAGGCTAAACATGGTTATACTTTCAATCATTTAACATTCCTTTATGGTGAAATATCCAAATTATTATCTTCTATTTTTTTAAATAGAGAAATATGCAGTAAATCAGCATTTATCTATAGTGACCAATTTGTGCAACATAATCCCTAAACTTCTTTCTCCTATCTAGTTATAACCCAATACCTGTCAATCAACCTTTCCTCAAATCTCACCTCTCAAGTCCCTACCCAGCCTCTGAGAACCACCGTTATATTTTTTTTCTTCTGTGAAGTTACCTATTTTTTAGACTCCACATAACAGTGAGACAATTTAATATTTGTAATATTTGTATTTTTTTACTTGAAGCTTTTTGGTTAAAAAGCTCTCAACATTACACTACGTCTCCAGAATTTAGAAGGCACCAAGTTCCCATTTCTGAATCTTATCTGGGAAAACCAATGAGAATTTGGCTAAATCTCTTTGTGATAGCCAAGAAATATCACAGATGTAATGGAGGCACCCTGGATAAGCAGTAGTAGTGCATAGACATGAGTGAGGGCAAGGAAGTTAGGGCCACTTTGGGACACCTGTTCTCCCTGTAGTGGAGAGGCTGCGTCAGTGGAAGCCATCACAGTGGAACCACATGAGCTGGGAGACTCAGCTGAATAAAAGTTCACTAAGACTTCTTTCCTGTGGAGGAATCCATGATCTCATAGTGAACACAGGGAGAAAAAAGCACAAATGAAGATGAAAATGAAATGAACAGAGTCTCCCCAGTTTCTCAATTGCAGTCTCCTCGGACAAGTCTGAGCTAAGTGATGAAGAAGTGGAAACTTTCTGTCCGTGGAAACTTGCAGGATAGGTTTAGATCACTGAGCTGAATACAGGACAAAAGAAGTATTCTAATCCAACTCTTCCTGGACTGTTGGATGAAATTACCTATTAAACATTGGGGACTGTGTCATACCACAGCCCCCTCGAAACAGAACATCCATGTGCTAAACCCAGAAACTTCACGTGTTGTTTTTACAGTGCTTCTCTACCAAAATTTGAGAATCATTATATGAAAGGATGAGGGAAAAAAGGAACATAGAAAAAATGTCAATTTGAGATTCAAAAAAGAGGAAATACTGTTCTAAATTATCTTTAACCAGCCCCTTATATCTTTTCCATATATTTCCTTTTATTTCTGTGCTCCACGGACAATAGTGTCTTAGTAATAATTTTCATACTGAAAAGGAACAGAAAGGTTAATGTCAGGATATTTGGAATTGTTCACTTTCTTTTGTCTACTACTAAATTAAGGCTTTTGTTTTATCTAATCACTAAAAGAGCAGTAATTTGCTTAATTTGCTACCCTTAATTGCATTGAATATTAATAATTTAATTATCAACTAAATTACTTGCAATTTAGGTTGGCAATTTGAAAGACAACTAGTTGTGGCAATGCCACAGTTCAGCAATTTTGGCTCTGCATAATTGAAGTATGTGTCCTATCTTATTTGAAATCACATACTCTAAAATCTTTTACTTTCCCGTGTGGTATGAGCTTAATTATGTTCCCTTAAAAGATATGTGAAAATCCTAACTCCTAGGACTTCCACATTCCAACAAGATGTGATTTTATTTGACAAAAAAAAAAAAAAAGTTTGCTGTAGATGAGACCATAATGTAGTAGGGTGGTCCAAATTGACTAACACCACGGCAAAAGGGGCAAAGAGACACAAAGACACAAGGAGAAAACGTGTCCGTATGACAACAGGGGGATATGTGAGAGGGATGCATTGACAGATCACAGAATGCATGGACTTGATGGCAAAAGCCAGAAGCTGGAAGTGGAAAGATTCCCTCCCACAACCTTGAGAGAGAAGGTGACCCTGTTGTCACATAACTAGGAATTTCCAACCCCCAACACTATGACACAACACATCTCTTTTGTTTTCAACTACTCAGTTTGTAGTACTGTATCATGGCAAGGAAAGGAATGTACCTTATGTTATACAAATAATAATAAATGACATAACAGGGATATTTCAATAAAAAAGGAAGTTGAAAACCTTAAATATAAAACTGTATTTTCATAAAAGTAAATTTTTAATTTTAATTCGCATAAATATTTATCATAGATATTAGCACAGCAAGTAGCAGACAGCTATATATTCTGGAAATTATGGTAAGCTTATCAAATATAAATTTTAATTTTTTAAGCTCAGGATAGCTATAGTAGGGAAAAACTATAAAACATTTTGTAAACAATGAAGAAAAAATTTCCAACATTGTAATTTAAGTTAATTGAGAGAAAATACATTAGAGATTTTTTTTAAGATTTGTGTATTTTGAAAGAGTTACATAGAGAGACAGAGAAAGAAATCTTCCATCCGCTAGCTCACTTGCCAGATGGCTAGAATTTCAGGACTGGGCCAGGTAAAAGCCAGGAGCCAGGACTGCCATCTGGATTTCTCATATGGGTGACAGGGGTCCAAGCACTTGGGCTATCTTCCATTTCCTTTCCCAGGCCATTAGCAAGGAGCTGGATTGGAAGTGGAGCACCCAGGATAAGAACTGGCACCACCTTACAGATTTAAATGATTTATCCAAACAGAAATATAACTGATACATGAATTTGTGTTCTCTAAGTTACTCAGGTTTTGGTGTTGTATTTCATCTGTGCACATCTTAAAATATCTTCTTTAAGAATGACTTACATCTTTATTACAACGCCATAAAAATAGCTCTACACAAAAGGAAGTGTATCCACGAGTCCTTAGAAAATGAACATTTAATGTCTGTCCATCAGGAGGCCATAAAAGTAATGAAATGACTAAACCGATAATAGAGAAATGTGGAAGAAAGTGAAGAAAAATAAATTTTTCAAATTTAAACTGCAGCTCACAAAATTAAGGTAAAATTAATGGACTAAAGCAAAAGGGAGTATGAGATCTACAAGAGAAAACAATTTACATTTTACTTTTGTGTAATATAAAAAATAAGATTTTCAGTTCTGTGACAAAAAGTTTAAAATTTTAATCCTATAATACTGTAAAGGTGTTAGTCATGAGTTAGGATCATTAACAGCAATTTTAGGTATGGGAGATGTTAAATAAACTCCTAATCATGCATTCTGATATAAATATTCCCTATACTTCTGAATTTATTTTAGCAAAAATAAAGAAACAAACAAAATACAAGAAAGAGAAAAAAAAACCTAAATTCAATAAAGAGTAGAACTAATCTGTGATTGAAGTAATAAGAAGACAATGGGTGAAAGTCTCATGTGATCTATAAAGCAATCTCTCAGAACTAGAATAGCAATCAGTGAGCAGCTAAAGCAAATTAAAATACAGAGAATTATGGTCAGCCAATACTGCATTAAGGACTTGGAAGACTTGTATGAAAATATTTTTAAACTAAAAATGCTTTCTATAAATCCTAAGAAAATTTTTAATCAGAACTAAAAAGTCACAGTAAAAATTAACAGAATTTGGAATATTTTATAGTTTGTTAGGAAAAAAATCAACCTGGTGTTACTGTCTGAAAAATTCTCTCTAAAACATCACACCTTCAGGGCCATTATGATTTATATAATGCAACCACATTATTTTGTATTTTGCAGTGAATACAAATTACACAATTCAACTTAAAAGGGTCCAAAACAATTAGGATATTTTGGCTTAAGAGCCTTTAGAAAGAATGATTTCTGCAGTGGGCCCATTTTCAATTGTTTCCCTATTTACCGATAGATAGGGAATTCATACCACATAACTAAAAAGCTGAGAAGAAAACTGCAGAGAGGACTTAAAAATACTTCATTAATCTCCGAGGGATAGAGGAAATACAATGTGGAGTTCAGGGATGGCAAGGTAAGTAGGACTTGAGGAATCCGGATTTCTAAAATAAATGAAGCACAGAGAGATAAACCTCTTACATTGCATGCCTTCTCTGCTTGAGTCATTTACCCAGACATGAATGCTGCTGGATAGAAAGAGACAAAATTGTGCAGAAAGTTTCTGATGAACAGAGAATGGACTTCCAAGGGTGACGAGACTTTGTCAGCATCACAAGCACTTTACTTTGATCTAGGCATGGGTAGAGCCTGGAATTAGGAGCAAATCAGAAATAGGCCTCTTAACACTGCCCTGAATCAGCCCAATTTCTGATTATAATCAGCATCAACATTTTATTTGAAGCCATAAACTGAAATAAATTATTTTCATGTATAGATAAGATTATCTAAAAACTTCTGAAAATGTCAAGCTATCTGCTATTCAATGAAAAGTTTCCATGTTTAAAAGAAACAGGGGCAGAAATAAAAAGTGGAAAAAGCATATCCAAATACAAAGTTTAAAACAAAATTGTAACTATTAAAACTGTAATATTTTTACACAAAACTCTAATTGATATAATACACAGTGTTAATTGTGGCAATAAAAATACAGTAGTTTTTACTTTTTCTTTCTTTCTTTTTTTTTTTTTTTTTTTTTTTTTTTTTTTTTTTTTTTTGACAGGCAGAGTGGACAGTGAGAGAGAGAGACAGAGAGAGAAAGGTCTTCCTTTGCCGTTGGTTCACCCTCCAATGGCCGCCGCTGCAGCCGGCGCACCGCGCTGATCCGATGGCAGGAGCCAGGAGCCAGGTGCTTTTCCTGGTCTCCCATGGGGTGCAGGGCCCAAGCACCTGGGCCATCCTCCACTGCACTCCCTGGCCATAGCAGAGAGCTGGCCTGGAAGAGGGGCAACCGGGACAGAATCCGGCGCCCTGACCGGGACTAGAACCCGGTGTGCCAGCGCTGCAAGGTGGAGGATTAGCCTATTGAGCCACGGCGCTGGCCAAAATACAGTAGTTTTAAGAGCTCAATAGATGAGCTTAATATCCGAGAGGACAAAGCAAACAGCAAACTTAAAGATGAACCTGTAGGAAGTACCCACTGTATGGAAGAGAGTTATACAAATGAAAAATACAGAAAGCAGGCCAGCGCCTTGGCTCAATAGGCTAATCCTCTACCTTGCGGCGCTGGCACACCGGGTTCTAGTCCCGGTCGGGGCGCCGGATTCTGTCCCAGTTGCCCCTCTTCCAGGCCAGCTCTCAGCTGTGGCCAGGGAGTGCAGTGGAGGATGGCCCAAGTCCTTGGGCTCTGCACCCGATGGGAGACCAGGAGAAGCACCTGGCTCCTGCCATCAGATTAGCGCGGTGCGCTGGCCGCAGCGTGCCGGCCGTGGTGGCCATTGGAGAGTGAACCAACGGCAAAGGAAGAATTTTCTCTCTGTCTCTCTCTCTCTCACTGTCCACTCTGCCTGTCAAAAAAAAAAAAAAAAAAAAACCAGAAAGCAGAACAATAGATGGGTGCCATTTAAAATTCTATTATAACTATGATTGGTTTTCTAAGAACCCTAGAAAGAACGGGACAGAAGCAATATCTGAAGAGATATTGCAGTAAAATTTACAAAATGTGTTGAAAATACATTCAGGAAGATTAGATCCATGAAAAACTAAAAACTCCCATAGCTAAAAATCAACGAGAACTTGCATTAGGACTTGCAGTTAAGTATATATTATGATTTCATTAAAGAATATCATGTTGTGTTTATTTTTTGTTGTTTTTATGTTGTCATATACGATAACATCCAGGTTTTCTCTTTAAAGTTTCCAAGTTGAGAAACAAATTTCCAGTTAATTGTGTAACTGTCAACCTAATAAAAGCATTGTCTTGACATCTAAAAGAAAGAGAGCCCAAATAAAATGTAATTGCATTTTCAAAGGTCTGAAATAAAATGACTGCTAACCTTGACATTTAAACCTATTAACCATGTTCTTCAAAAATGAGGAAAAGTTAAGATATTTTCAAATAGGTGAAAACTGAAGATGTATACAACCAAAGTGGCTTTTGTACAGATCAAGAGAAAAGAATAGAAAATTCAGATAGAGAATTTCATGTATGTGGGCTTGGTTTACAACCAATGTGTCACTGTAGTCCAGAGAAGAAAAAAAGTGATACTGAATTAATTATCTATCTTTTAAAAAATAATTTTGATCTATAATGCTTAAAAATAAAATTTCTAAATTCCAGATGCTTTAAAGATATAAATAATAAAGAAATAAAAACTTACAGACGTCAATGTAGAATAAATTCCTTTGTGATAGATGTCTTAAAGAAGTTACCAAAGTCATCCACCATTGAGAAAATGTATGAGAAATTGCACTACATTAAATAGTTCTCTGTTAATTAAAAGGCAATCCTAAAAAGCATATTGGCAAATGAAATATGGATGAAGTGTGTGTCGCACATGGGTAATAAACAGTATATTTTATATACTGATAAACCTTAGAGATGAATAATAAAATAAGATGAGATGATAAGAATATGTCAAAGCTATTGAATAAGGGCGCTATACAAAGGGAAGGATAAATGATCAAAACGATGCTCAGTCTCATACTAAATGGAAAATTGAAATAAAGCTCTAATATGCTACTATGCACAAAATGGAATGGACAAAATGAAGAAAATGTACATGACTAGAATAAAGACTGGTAATAGCTAACGTTGTTATGGATGTGAAGCAAGTGCAGTTCTCAGATAGATATAGATATATAGATATAGATATAGATATAGATATAGATATAGATATAGATATAGATACAGATATAGATATAGATACAGATATAGATATAGATATATGGCTATACTGCTGCCAGGCTGGTGTATTAGTCAGCCTTTTGGAACAAAATATCTCAAGCAACCTACATTGATGATGGGAAAATTGTTATTTTGACCCATGCTATTGGAGACTCATAGTCCAAGAGACTGTAGTCTACATTGGCTCAGCCTTTGATGTACTTTCTGACTAGGAGCAGAGCACCATAGGCAAGAGACAAGCAGTGCACCTCTGTGAATGTCTATGTGGTATTTTATAAAGCCTCCTGGGTGTAATCCTGGCGTTCCACCCTAATGACCCAACTCAATCCAATCACCTCCCCAAAGGTCCCACTTCCCAACACCACAGCTGGATGACTTCCTCAGTACTTGGTATCATCAACATGAGACTTTGGGAACCAAAGCCTTGGGTTAATGTGGACACATACTGAAACCACAGCAGTCATAATTTGTCCTTTTGGAAGCTAAAAGTCTAGGTACTCATTAAAATATTGAAATTTAAGTTTAAAAGATTAAAATATTGATAGTTTTGGTTTCTTCTGAGGCCTCTCTTTGGCTTGAAGACACATCTGCTCCTTGCATCCTAACATGGTCCATGGTTTGTGTCTTAATCTTCTCTATTTGTGAAAGTGCCAGTCATATTAAAATAAGGCCTGTCCTGATGACCACAGTTTAAATCAGTTATCTCTTTAAAGATCCTATCTCCAAATACAATTACATTTTAAGGCGCTGGAGGTTAAAACTCAATATATAAATTGGAAGGGGACATAATTCAGCTCATAATACCGTTAATGAAAATTATACTAACACCACAAGAAGCTATTATTCATCATAAAAATAAGAAATATGGGAAAAACAAAAATAGAGGAGCCAGCACTGTGGTGTAGCAGGTAAAGCCACTGTCTGTGGTGACGGTATCCCATATGGGAGGCAGTTTGAGTGCCAGCTGCTCCAATCCAGCTCTCTGCTATGGCCTGGGAAAGCAGTAGAAGAGGGCCCTAGTCCTGGGGCCCCTGCACCCATGTGGGAGACCTGGAAGAGGCTTCTGGCTCCTGGCTTCAGATGGGTGCAGCTCCAGCCCTTGCAGTGAATTGGGGAGTGAACCAGAGAATGGAAGACCTCTCTCTCTGCCTCTCCTCTTTCTGTGTGGCTCTTTCAAATAAAAAAAATACATCTTAAAAAAAAAAAAAGAAAAACAAAAATAGGAAACATGCCTTTTACAAGATAAAACCATACAATGACCAATACATAAAATAATAATTTTCTTCATTGCTACTTTTTAATATTCACTTATTTGAAAAGCAGAGTTACAGAGAGAGCAGGAAAGATAGAGGGAAGTGATCTATCTGCTGGTTCACTCCCCAAATTGCCATCTGGGTCTTTCACATGTGTGGCAGTTGACCAGGCACTGGGGTCATCGTCCAGCGCTTTCCCAAGCACACTAGCATGGGGATGTACTTGAAGCTAGGGAGGCAAGCAGCACTCATATGGGATGTTGGCATTGCAGGTGGCTTCTTAATTTGCTATGCTACAACGCTGGCCCCTAAGCCTTATTTTAAAACACAGCATAATTAGGGGGTCATTATCCTCCTCTTTTTCATTCAAATGAGAGAGAGAGGTAGGAATTGGACGTTGAGAAGCAGAAAGAGTAAAAAAAAAACTGCTAAGGAGAAGAAAATGAATAAGGCCATTTAAAATAGTTATTTGAGCATGCAGAATGATACGTTCACTATGGAGCACAAATTTCCAACACTTGTGTGTTTGTGTGTACATCTTCACACACACGTACTGTCTGGATGATTATATACGTAAATTTGAAATGCAAATGTGTAGATGTGATATTTGCACAGATATGCGTATTATGTATCTGAATTTAGAATGTATATAATAAATGTATGATGTGTTTGAGTACAGGATAACACATAGAATTATGTAAACACTTAAGATACATCAATGTTTATTGTAGTATAATTTGAAACTTTTTAAAAATTGATATTTTGATTCTTTATTTCCATTTTCATACTTTTCAACCCAGAAGGATATCTTATAATAAGAAACAAAAACTGGCAAAAATATTTACAATACTGTCCTCTCATTCCTTTAGAGATTACTGAAATATAACAAATGATTCTCAATCATGATGGGGATTTAGCAAAGGAATTCACATGCTGATTGAAATGAAATACCACGGATTTCTAGAGAGGAAAACTCTATGAGACCTTGAAAATTTCCTTGTGCGTATTGCTGGGTGTGATAACCATAGGTCTTCCACATTTCTAATAGAAGCTCCAGCACACAGCTGTGGAGCAAATGAGAAGCAGGCCTCCTGGGAAGTTGAGAAAGAAAGCCCCGAGGAATAAAACTCTCAGATGTTCGAGTTGGGCCTTTGGGGCAGAAAAGGAATGATAAATCAGCCTAACCAAAAATCATAGAAAATGTGAAAAGTAATATATCCATAATCACTTTTTGTAGAAAGCAATGAGTAGAATTAAAAGAAAAGCATTTGCAAGGAAAAGGACACAAATAAAAGACAAGTAGATAATACATATCAGGGTCTTATGAACCACTAGTTTTATAGTTACTTTTTCATGAATGATACAGAACCATGTAGTATAAAAATATGTGTTGCACCAAGACACTCAAATTAACACATGCTGATAAATTAATGAATATACCTCTAAAATTTATCTTAATGTAAAAATAGAAAACAAAGGTTATTTATATTAACAAGTATTTTGGCACCTTTTAAGTGCCAGGCATTGCACCAAATATTTTACATATAGTATCTCTTGTGATCTTTCAAATTACCCTATGTAATTAATACTATTATTCTCCCAGCTTTTTTTTTTTTTTTTTTGACAGGCAGAGTTAGTGAGAGAGAGAGAGAGAGACAGATCTTCCTGCTGTTGGTTCACCCCCCAAATGGCCGCTACGGCCAGCTCTCTGCACCAATCCAAAGCCAGGAGCCAGGTGCTTCCTCCTGGTCTCACTTGGGCCATCCTCCACTGCCTTCCCGGGCCACAGCAGAGAGCTGGACTGGAAGAGGAGCAACCAGGACAGAATCCGGCGCCCCAACCAAGACTAGAACCTGGGGTACCAGCGCCATAGGCAGAGGATTAACCAAGTGAGCCACAGCACTGGCTATTCTCCCAGTTTTATAGATGAATAAACTAAACTGCAGAAAAGTTAGAGAAATTCACTGTATCACACAGTCACAAAGTGATAGAAAAATATTTGTATCTGAGCATCAGGTACCAAATGGTTCTTCCTTAGCTATTAGGGCAGGTAGTTAATTAATTAATTAATTAAACATTAAAAATTGTTATGTGCCAGACACATTTCGACCCTAGGAATACTGCAATGAATAAAACAGGCAAAGTTCTCTATGTTCATGTAATCCATGGATTAGTGAAAAAATAGAAATCATGTTTGCCATATATTGGGAAATCTAAAAAAAAAAGGAATTAAACACTAAAAGGTGAAAGAGACTATTTCATTCGTACATACATAAAAATGAAATACCCATACAAAATATCACTAAGAAAGTGAAATTGAATAAAGACTTTTTTATGAATTTTTGAAGGGAGGCAGAGTTTTAAATTGAAATGAGCTCTGCAGCCAGAGGACATTCCAATGGGAAATTTTCTGAGTCTGCTTCTAGCATGTTTCCAGGGTAGCAAGATAATCAGTGTGGTTTTGACAGTAAGAATAATAGCAAACAGGCGCAGGCATTTAGCATAGCAACTAAGCTATATTTTGGGGTGCACACTTCACATATCAGAGAGCCTAGTGAGTCCTGGCTCCACTTCTGACCCAGCTCTCAGCTAATGCTCACCCTGGGAGGAGCAGGTGATGCCTCAAGTGCCTGGGTCTTTCCAGCCTTGTGGGAGATCTGTATAAAGTTACAGGCACCTGGCTAACCTCCGGCCCAGACCTAGCTCTTGTGGACATTTGAGACATGACCAATAGATGGAATATCTCTGTCTCTGTCTCTCCTTCTCCCCTTGCTCTCTCATTTTGTCAGCCTGCCTTTAAAGTAATTAAAAATAATATACTACTGTAATTTCGATGATATGTTATTATTTTTAAAATTTACTATATGTGAATGAAACTGACATTTTAATTTGATAGTTTTTATAGTCCTTGCTAATATTCCTACTGAACTATTGTGTTTTTACTTTACTTGTTAAACTCTTTATTCAATGGAGCATTAAGCCTTTGATTATAATGTGAGTTGGAAATATGTTATTTCAAAGAATAAAAAATGAGAAAAAGAGAAAGAGAATTTTCATTTTATTCTCAGAATTGGATCTGTGAAGTATATTAAATCTGTTCTCTTGATATTCAAATAAAATACATGAACAAAGAAAAATTAATAAATAATTTTTAAAAAAAGAAAGAATGAGGGAAGATAGTATAGTATGATGTAAGAATAGATAATGTTTGGTCCTGAGAACACAGCATTAATTTGGTCTTTACTATGATTAGGATAGGAAGTGATGCTGGAAGATTTTGATTGGAGAAGTGGCACGTTCTAAAATCCATTTTTAATAAGAACATTCCGGTTAACTAATTTTACCACATTTTTGAAGTCTTGATAGTTATCAATATATTGAGACATTCGCAAATTAATTGAGTGTATATGCTTTTCTTGAAAACCATTCTGGCCGGTGCCGCGGCTCACTAGGCTAATCCTCAGCCTTGCGGTGCTGGCACACCGGGTTCTAGTCCCCGTCGGGGCGCCGGATTCTGTCCCGGTTGCCCCTCTTCCAGGCCAGCTCTCTGCTATGGCCCAGGAGTGCAGTGGAGGATGGCCCAAGTGCTTGGGCCCTGCACCCTATGGGAGACCAGGAGAAGTACCTGGCTCCTGCCATTGGATCAGCGCGGTGCACCGTCTGTGGCAGCCATTGGAGGGTGAACCAATGGCAAAGGAAGACCTTTCTCTCTGTCTCTCACTCTCACTGTCCACTCTGCCTGTCAAAAAAAAAAAAAAAGAAAGAAAGAAAAGAAAACCATTCTAAGATAAGAAGAACATGAATTCTCATTTTCTAGCATATTTAATTGTTCTATTATCATTGAACATATTGTCTGGTTGTTTATTCAAGATGGGATATGATACAGTCAAATATATTCCAGTGACTGTCTTCATTGTATTGTATATTTAATAAAAACAGCTGAATATCTCAAAATTGCAATATTAATTTCTTCTATGAGTTAAACCATGAAAAGACTATAATTCTGTCATTTATTTCTCTTTAAGAAAAATCAAAATTGTAAAACAGCAAAATAACTTCCATTATTTAGTAGTATATATTCTTGAAGTTTGAACAACATAATGGGCAAGTAAAAAAGTTTAACAATAAAATGTTCAATCGTTTTATTTAACATCATGTCTGGAAGCAGGATATACAGTGCTGATAGATGTTTAAAGCTCTAGGTCAAATTTTGTATTTTGTGACTCTTGTGATTAAAGGAAAAAGGCACAAAAGCTCCTGGAATGCATCATGTATTTGAGTGTAACATAGCATACATATCTGAATGGAAAGGTCCTATCTTTATCCTGGGGGAAGTAATTTGTACAGAGGTCTCTTGAAAGGATCCCTGAATGACTTGGACCAAAATCCTCATGAACACACCTCTAGAACAAATACCGGAATAGGCGAATGGAAGGAAATGAATAGGCTAGACCAGATTTCTCTCTTGGTCAGGAAATCTTAAACTTTCTAAAGAAACCTGCAACCGTTTTCTGAAGTGTGCACCAGGTGAGAGTGAAGCAGGACTGTAGGGAGAGGACTGGCCTTTTGATCAGAACTGACACAAACCCACATTCAGCACAGTTGATGAAATTTGACTGGATTTACTCACAATGTGACCATGTACATTGTGTGTATCTGCTTATTTCTTAGGTTTTGACTACATAGTTGGGGCATATATATACTCAGCAACTTGACAGAAAGCTAATTCAGCACCATTACCTGGAAAACGGCTATGAAAATGAGGTGAAGTGCAATCCTTATATTACCTCTTCCTACCAAAACAGTATGATAAGCATCTTCACATAGCAATTCATGTTATGTGTTTGAAGAAAAGCTTTCAAGTGAGCTCCAACATTGTTTTGAGAAGGAAAGCGGGGAATATTTCTTAGTGTTTAGTGAACTATACCGCTTTATATGTTTGTAGGCATACATGGAGTTATAGTCTAAAATTAATTAAAAATATAACAAAGATAATTGAGATCAAACTAAAACAGTATTCAGAACGATATGTATAGGATTACATGCTTACAATATAAAAGGAAAGGTCACAAATAAATAACATAAGTTTGCATCTTACAAAATACAGAAAATTTTAAAAATCTGAATAAACATAAGGAAAGAAGTATTAGAGGTAAACCCACAGCATAATGAAATTGAATACAGAGACAATGGAAAAAATAAAACCAAAAACTTCTTGCTTGAAATGAAAAATACAATTAATAAATCTTTAGCAAAACTACTGAGACAGGAGAGAGGAAACACAAAATAACAAGTATCAGAAATAAAAAAAGACAAAATTGTTATTTATAGACATTTAAATAATAAAATGTAAAACTCTAGTTCCAGAAATTTGGTAATATAGATAAAATTAACCAATTCCTTGAAAGACAAATTTTACCAAAGGTCACAAAATAAAACATATTTATGAGGTGAATTAGCCAACAAATATTAAAGGAATTGAATTCATAAATATCCCTACAAAAGGATTGTGAAACCCATATTGTTTTACTGGTGAATTTTCCCAAACACTTAAAGAAGAAATGATACCAATTGTCTACATCTTTCAGAAAATGAAACAAAATGAAACACTTTCTAAATCCTTTTGTCAAGCCAAATAACCATGATACCAAATTTGATAAAGACAATATGAGAGAGGAAATTTATAAAACAATATCTTTTATGGACATAGATATAAAAATCTTAAATATAAGCAATGCAAGAATACTGTACATCATGATCAGTAGGATTAATTATATTTATGTGAGGAGGTTGGTTCCGCATGTGAAAATTAGTTAAGGGCACAGACTTTTGTTGTAGTGGGTAAAGCTACCTGTCTAAGATACCAGCATCCCATATGGGTACTGGTTCATGTCCCATCTGCTCCCCTTCTGATCCAGCGCTCTGCTAATGGCCTGGGAAAAGCAGTGGAGGATGACCCAAGTGCTTGGGCCGTGGCTATCCCTGTGGGAGACCTGGAAGAAGCTCCTGGCTCCTGGCTTTAGATTAGCCCAAACCTGGCTGTTTTAGAGATGGAAGATCTCTGTGTATCCCTTCCTCTCTCTCTGTAACTCTGACTTTTAAATAAATAAATAACAAATCTTAAAAAAGATAATTAGATAATATAATTCATAGTATCAATGAAATAAATAATGATGAAACTAACACACCTTCATGATCCAAATCTCTGAGCCACAAAGAACAGAGAAATTTTCAAATTGGTAAAAAGATTATGTGAAAACTTGCAGCAAATCCATGGTTCAGTGTTACAAGACTGAATGGCAAGATAGGAAGAACAAGATGGTTGCTGAGAGAGATGCTCCATTGATCATCTCCCCACAGATATGCGATTTAGACAGCTAGTCATTCATCAAATCACCCTCACAGAGATAAGGAAGCCAGGTGAGAGACCGAGTGCCTGGTTTTCACGTAATAAGTAAAGAAACACTGAAGAGAACAGAAAGAGTTGACCTTCTCATCCATTCCTCCACCTCTAAGCAAAATAACTTGGAGAACTTCTTGCACTCCACACAGAGGAGGGAGAGGGAATCAAATCTAGATCTCAAACTTGAAACCTAGTTCCCAATTCTCCAAAGTAAAATCCAAGCCCAAGTACTGCTTCCACCTCCCCTCCCCTAATCTTAGACAAACAAAGGAGTCATCTATTGTAATACAGGAAAATAACCATGGGACTTTGCCATGGAGGTCAAAGCCATGGTTGCTGCCATGAGACCAGAAGCACATAAAGTGTGGCAACCTTAAGCCTCTAGACCCACCCCGACACCAGGAGGAAACTCATTCCTAGTGGTCTGGACTCACACTTCAGCCCGCATCACCATCAGCTGCATGTGGGACTGGAGGAAACCCCAAGACTGCAAAGAGCATTGTGGCTATAAGACCCATGAATAACTGAGCTTACTGTCAGCCTGGATGGCCAGAGGACTGGGTCCACCTGGAAGACAGGATGGAGCAACACTCCAGAAGCTAGGTGGTAGGGCAGGAAAGTGAGCGCAGGATTGTGTCTTGGAACTCAGTGACAACTTATATTTGATTAAGGATCTAGAAACAATTCCTGCAGCAAGGACAGTCTATTCAACAAATGGTGCTGGGAAAACCAAATTTCCATGTTTACAAGCATGAAGCAAGACCCCTATCTTATACCTTACACAAAAAATCCACTCAACATAGATTGAAGGTCTAAATCTACAACCCAACACCATCAAATTATTAGAGAACATTGTAGAAACCCTACAAGATGTAGGCACAGGAAAAGACTTCTTGGAAAAGACCCATAAGGCACAGGCACTCAGGAAAGTGAAGAGGCAACTGACAGAATGGGAAATAATATTTGCAATTATGCAAGTGATAAAGGAATAATAACCAGAATCTACAAAGAGATCAAGAAACTCCACAAAAACAGAACAAACAACCCACTTAGGAGATGGGTTAAGGACCTCAATGGACATTTTTCAAAAGAGGAAATCCAAATGGCCAACAGGCACATAAAAAAATGTTCAGGATAACTAGTCATCAGGGAAATGCAGAACAAAACCACAATGAGGTTTCATCTCACCCCGGTTAGAATAGCTCACATACAGAAATCTACGAACAACAGCTGCTGGCGAGTATGTGGAAAAAAAAAAAAGGGACACTAACGCAAACTGGTAAAGCTACTATGGAAGTCAGTCTGGAGATTGCTCAGAAAACTGAATATAACCCTACCATACAACTCAGCCATCCCACTCCTTGGAATTTCCCAAAGGAAATTAAATTGGCAAATAAAAGAGCTGTCTGCACCTTAATGTTTATTGCAGCTCAATTTACAATAGCTAAGGCTTGGATTCAACCTAAATGCCCATCAACAGAAGACTAGATAAAGAAATTATGGGACATGTACTCTATAGAATACTATACAGCAGTAAAAACAATGAAATCCAGTCATTTGCAACAAAATGGAAGAATCTGGAAAACATCATGCTGAGTGAAAAAAGCCAGTCCCAAAGGGACAAATATCCTATGTTCTCCTTGATCAGTGACCACTAACTGAGCACCTAAAAGGAAACCTGTTGAAGTGAAATGAACGCTATGAGAAACAATGACTTGATCAGCCCTTGTCCTGACTGTTGAAGAACAACTTACTATTTTATTCATTTTAGTATTTTTTTGTTCCACTTAATACCATTAGTTGAACTCTTTAATTAACACACAATTACACTTAGGAGTTTAAATTTGAATTAAAAGTGATGCCTGTTAAATATAAGAGTGGGAATAAGAGAGAAAGGAGATATACATTTTGGCACATGCTCATTCGGTCTTACCCCTAACGGTAGAGTTAGAAAAATGCCAGGGGATTCCAATTCAATCTCATCAAGGTAGCATGTACCAATGCATCTCACTAGTCAAATTAATCAGTTTCAGTTCATAATTAATCAAAAAGATAGAATTAGATGTCAAAGGGATCACATAAACAAGACTAGTGTCTGCTAATACTAACTGATAGAATTAAAAAGGAGAGAATAATCTGACATGGGAAGCAGGATACACAGCAGACTCTTAGAATGGCAGATGTCCTAAACAGCACTCTGGCCTCAGAATCAGCCCTTAAGGCATTCAGATCTGGCTAAAAAGCCCATGAGATTTTGTTGGGCATGGAAAGCCAAGACACTGTGGCAAAAAAAAATGATCTAAACAAAAGATCTCTGTGAGTTATAATCCCAGTGGAAAGAACAGGTCATCAAGGAAGGAGGTACCTTTCTCTGAAGGGAGGAGAGAACTTCCACTTTGACTATGGCCTTGTCTAAATAAGATCAGAATTGGTGAACTCAAGAGGCTTCCATAGCCTTGGCAGCTCATGACAGGAGCCTCCAGTGATTATTGCCATCATAATTAAGAGTGTCAATTGTTAAATCAACAACAGAATTCACTGTGCACTTACTCCCCATGTAGGATCTCTGTCATTAATGTGTTGTACTATGTGAATTAATGGTAAAACTACTACTGAAACAGTACTCTATACTTTGTGTGTCTGTATGGGTGCAAACTGTTGAAATCTTTACTTAGCATACACTAAATTGATCTTCTGTATATAAAGATAATTGAAAATGCATCTTGATGAAGAATGGGATGGGAGAAGGAGCAGGAGATGGGATGGTTGTGGGTGGCAGGGAGGTTATGGGGGAGAAAAGTGCTATAATACACAAGATGTACTTTGGGAATTCATGTTTATTAAATAAAAGTTAAAAATAAATAAATAAATAAATAAATAAGTAAATAAAAATGAAGAAAATGTGGTACATACACACAATGGAATACTATTCAGCCACATAAAGTATGAAACCCTAACAATTAAAATGACACAGATAGAACTAACTGTAAAACAAAGCATAAAAAACACATACTGCATGATTTTCTTTATATGTGGAATCTAAAAGCAGTTGGTTTAATAAAATTTGTGCTAATATTGGTATTTATTACCAGAGGCTGGGTAGAGAGTGGAGGAGAGACAGGAATTGGAAAATTTTTGATGAACAGGTATTATTAAATTCTTCTTTGATACAAGAAAGAAATTCTGGGCATCTATTGCATGCTAGGGTGACTACTGATAATAATAATTTACTATACATTCATTTTTGAAAAGCTAGAAATGGGATTTTGAATGTCTTCACTATAAAGAAATGGTGAATATTTGAGGAGAGGTGTATTCACCCTAATTTGAATATTACATAATATGTACTTGTATCAACATATCACAATGTATCTCATACACATGTACAATTTTATGAATCAATTAAAATATTTTAAAACATAAAAACTCTGAATGCTTTAGATGTGGTATTGGGAACAAGTCAAGAATATCTGTTATCAGTCCTCATATCCAGCATAGGACTAAATATTCTGCCCAGTACTACAAGACAAGAAGAAAACCAAAAAATACTAAAAGGCACATATACAGATTTGAAAGAAAGAAACGAAACTGCTTGTATTTGCAGAAGACAGGGTGGTTTACACAAAAAATCCTAAATAAACAGATAGTATGAATAATATGAATTCTTGAAACAAATGAGTGACTTATGCAAAGTCTGAAGATATAAGACAACACATAGAAAATCAAATTTATCTCTGTATACTGTCAATGAACACTAAGGACATCTTAGTTAAGAGCAGGGTACAACTGTTCCAAAACAATTAAATAATCATGTATAAACTTACAAAACATGCAATTAGTATATGTTGAAGACTACTACATTCTGATGAAAGAAATTGAAGAATGACCTATGTGGAGTGAGGTAATTTCATGGACTAGACGATTCAATACAGTAAACTGTCATTTCTGTCCAAATTGATCTATAGATTTAATGCAATTCCTTCAAAATATCAGCGTAGTCTTTTGTAGACATTCAAGCTTACTCTAAAATTTATATAAGACCAAAAACTGGGACACCCACAACCAGTATCAGAGTGCCTGGCTTCCTGTCCCGCCTTTGCTTGCTTTCTGTCTTCTTCCTGGTGCACACCTGGGAGACAATAGGCGATGGAATGGGTATTTCAGTCCAAGCCACTATCTCTTTCTGTTACTCTGCCTTTCAACTAGATGTAAGTAAATGAATAAATATTAAATAATGTTAAACAAGAAAAAGAATGTCTGTATATATATGTATATATGTGTGTATTTGGGGGAAATGTTTTGTGTTTTACTTTTGGGGGAAGTGTTTTGTGTTTTCATACTTTATCTTTAGGTCCATCACTGATTTTGAGTTAATTTTTGCATTTTTTGTTGTTTCATTATTATTATTATTTATTATTTCGCTTTTTTATTAGTAGAGGATTAAGCCTGTGATTAGAAAGTAAATTAAAAATATGTTATCAGAAAAATTAAAAGAAAAAGAAAGGAACAAGGAGAGAAGGAATGAGAAGGGAGAGGGTGGGGAGAGTTATTATTTTCTTAGAAGTGTGTGAACTACATGAAATCTGTTCTCTTCATAGTAATGAAAAATTTACAAAGACATACTAAAACGTCTATATAAATTGCCCTTAGAAATATTGGATATAGACATGGGAGAAAGAAAGGATTTAGCAAATAAATGTCAGTAGATCTGTGTTTAGCAACTGAGTTTATTATGAAATCATCAAGCAAAACCAAAATGAAAATGTGTAGATTTGGACAAAATTAAATTCAGTATGGAACACACTTAGCTCAAGGTACCTAGGTTGCATCCAATTCTAAGTGCCTAATGATAGCTAACATTTATAGAGCACCTGTGTGCTCACCACTGTGCTATGCTCTTCATGGTGGCCTGTATTTCTTGCAGCTTTACTGTGTTCCTCCTGGGCACAGAATACTGTGACATGCTCTTGTGCATGGCTTGGATCGCTGAAAAAGTCAGCACTATCAGTTTCCCTATGGTACAGATGAGCAAATTGAGTCTCAGAAAACTTATTTAATTAGAAAGTGTCAGAGACGAAATTCAAACCCAAAGGTGCAAAGCTTTAAATTTCATGCTGTCAACCACTTTCCCTTATTCACGCCTTGAATCAGCACCAAGCAAATTGACAGAAGTCAGGTATGAGAATGTCAGGTGTGAGTGAACCACCCTCACTCTGGCCCTGAAAGTGTAAGCTACAGAAGGAAGTCCAGGACTGAACCACTGCCAACCCCAGAATACGCTCTGTGGGAAGCAAACAGACTTATTAAGGAAGCTAAGAAAGAGCTTGAAGGCAGGTAGTGTGAGGTCAAGGTCGCTGGGTGGCACCCTATCAGACTCCTGGTGACCCTGGAGTGATGTCTGTAGTGGCCAGATGGCATGGTGAAGGGGAAACTGAGGACGTGCACTGCTCTTCTAAGAAACTACATTGTGCAGGTGTTCCATATGGGTACCAGGTTCTGTCTTGGTTGCTCCTCTTCCAGTCCAGCTCTCTGCTGTGGCCTGGGAAGGCAGTGGAGGATGGCCCAAGTGCTTGGGCCCTGCACCCGCATGGGAGACCAGGAGGAAGCACCTGGCTCCTGGCTTCGGATTGGTTCAGCTCTGGCTGTGGCGGCCATTTGGGTGGAAGGAAGACCTTTCTCTCTGTCTCTCTCTCACTAACTCTGTCAAAAAAAAAAAAAAAAAAAAAGAAAAGAAAAGAAAGAAAGAAAAGAAAAGAAAAGAAAAAGAAAGAAAGAAAAAGAAAAGAAATAAAAAAAAACTATAGTGTGAGGGAGGGACAGCTAGAGTCAAACAAGAAATTCTTACTCAAACTCTTGGTGGCTTTGGCATATTTAAGAGAAAGATGTTGAAATTACAAGAGGGGGCAAAATTTTTGGAGCATGTCTTCAGAGAAGAGAAGAATGTTATTCTACTGAGTTTATTTTTTAATAAATGTTTCTCAGTTCTTTTCAGATTTTTGGGCTAGTATATACTATGAGCTATTTAAGAATAGGACATGTGATTACCTTACATTGTCATACAACTCCCACAGCTCCCGTGCAGAGTTCCACATATGCTCACTGAGGACACAGCACAATATGTTCTAATTACTATTCATATGATTCTAATTCTGAAAAACTTAGGGAAAAAACCTAAAAAGCAAAAAGATGTTTAAAATAAAATTTATATAGAAAAGTATAAAATATAATATGTATTATGAATGAAGACATTTGAATAACAGAAATAAAGTATGAAATAAGAATTTCACAAATGAGTAATCACTGTGTCCATGTTAAGTTTGCTATCCTTGTATAGTTATAGGAACCAAGACATTAGTGCCAGAAGAGAGAAAGATGGATAACCAGAATAAAACAGAAAACCCAGAAATTGATGCATCCAAATATGCTGTACTGATTTTTGACAAAAAAGCAAAACCAATTCAGTTAAGGAATGATTACAAGGAATTTTGTCCTAGTGATTACAATTCCACTTCGATCACCACATACCATAGCCGAATACTTTCATTCAATACCGAACTCTGGTTCTAAACCTCGGCTTCCTGCTGGGAAAAATCAGTGATAGATCAAGAAACTGGACTCCTGCTAACCGCCATGGGAGACCCGGAACGAGTTTCCAGCTCCTTGTTTCGGTCCAGCCCAAGTCTCACTCTTATGGGCATTTGGGAAGTGAACCCAATGGTTGGAAGAATCTGGGCTGGTCCAGGCCAAATCTAGGAGCCAGGAATTCATCAGGGTTTCCACACAGGTGGCAGGGACCCAGGTACATGGCTCATCTGCTGATGTTTTCCCGGGAAGCTGGACTGGAAGCACAGCTGCCAGGACTTCAACGCACACTTCAGTGTGGAATTCTGGCTCTGGAGGTGGTAGCTCAACCTAGGCTACCCCAACGCTGCTTCTTCAAGAAACTTCTGTATTTCAAGATGTGTACTGCTAGGTATTTGATACATCATCAATGTGCAAAACTAAGGTCCTAAATTATCAAATGCCATATTAGATGCTTTGGGAGCTTCTTAGAGGAAACACTGGAACTTTAGCTGACTATAAATCAAACAAAAATATTTTCAGGCACAATAATATTAACAACATGATAATTGATGAGAAATTCTTGAGAGTACTACACGGTGAATAATCCAAAAATATACACAATAAATGAAATAATGTGAATGTGTTAAATGTGTTCTTCACAAAGTAGGACAGAAATATTAAAGGTTCATAATAAAGAAAGATTAAATCCAATTTATTTAAAACTAGTCTTTTTTCAATACTTATAACTGTGTCTTTATGTCAAAAATATACAAGGGATTCTCAAAAACACATGGAAACATGGAATAGAGGGATTATGAAAAAAATTCATAGCTTTAAAAGGGTTTTTGTATAACAAATTATTTTAATTCTAACATTCCATGGACATTTTGAAATATTCTTTTTTTTTGGACAGGCAGAGTGGACAGTGAGAGAGAGACAGAGAGAAAGGTCTTCCTTTTGCCATTGGTTCACACTCCAATGGCCGCCGTGGCCAGCGCGCTGCAGCTGGCGCACTGCGCTGATCCGAAGGCAGGAGCCAGGTACTTCTCCTGGTCTCCCATGGGGTGCAGGGCCCAAGCACCTGGGCCATCCTCCACTGCACTCCCTGGCCACAGCAGAGAGCTGGCCTGGAAGAGGGGCAACCGGGACAGAATCCGGCGCCCCGACTGGGGCTAGAACCTGGTGTGCCAGCGCCGCAGGTGGAGGATTAGCCTAGCGAGCCGCGGTGCCGGCCCGAAATATTCTTATACACCATGGATATATCCATGCAAATAACTTTTGACAATCATGTATATATTGTAAATTTGTCACTCTGTATTTTAACTTGTTTCCTTCTGAATTTTCCTCCTTACTTTGTTGAGAAGGTCAGACCCTCAGGCCAACGTTATGCCCCTGACAGCCATCAGGGGTTGTAGTGTCAAGTTGTGAAAGCAGTTTTTCCAGCTGCCTTTCCTATTGGCAGACTCCCTGGGAACTTGTGGTGCAGATTTTAAGTGGCCCTCGGGCCTGTCATGCACTTTATTATTCAGAAATCTGCATTAAGGGCTGTTCTTTTTTCATTTCTTTCACTCACTTTCTTTTTACTCATTATTTTGTAAAAAGAAAAAATAATAAAATGAAATTTCTATCAATAGAGGAACATGCAAATCACTTTCATTGAGAAGGCCTTCCTCACTATGAATATACTTAAATGCCCAAATGCCATCTACTAACCGAAATGATCTCAACTTACCTTCCTCAAATAAATCATCATCCTTTGAACTGCATTTATAGTGACACAATAATATTTCTTGTAATGTAGTTAGTTTTTACTACGTTCTTGAAATATTTCAGTGTATTCCTCAATTTGTGCTATTTTTCTTCCTAACTGTGTGTTCAATCACTATGTTGCTTCAAAGAGGGAGAACATAGAGAAGGCATTTAGCCTAGCAGTTAAGACTCACATTACACACCACAGTGCCTGGGTTTGATACCTAAATCCGGCTCTTAGCTCCAGCTTCCTGCCAGTGTCAACACTGGGAGGCTAACTGATGGCCACTCCCATGGCCACTCACACGAGAGACCTGGATTGTGTTCCAGTCCCCTTGCCCCAGCTCCAGACCTGTTGCCACCGGTGTCTAGGAAGTGAACCATTGGATGTGAGCTCTCTCTATGCTTGTCAGTCAGTCAGTCTTCCTCTTACTCTCTCTCTCTCTGCCCCTCAGGTTAAAACAAACAAACCAATGAAACTAAAAAAGAATAAATACACTTGAAGTATTTTTAATATTTATTTGAAAGTCGGGTTTACAGAGAGAGAGGGGAGAGAGAGAGAGAAAGAGGGAATTTTCTGTACACTGGTTCATTCCCAAGGTGGCCCCAGTGGTCAGGGAAGAGCCAGGACAAAGCCAGGAGCTTCATCTGGATCTCCCACATAAACAGCAGGAGCCCAAGTCCTTGGGCCATCTTCCAGTGGTTTCCCAGGCTATCAGCAGGTGGCTAGATCGAAACTGGAGCAGCGCGGACATGAACCTGTGCACATATGGACTGCTGGTGTCACAGTGGCAGCTTTATCCACTACACCACAATGCAAGCCCTACATTTGAGCTTTTGGATAATCTTTTCATGAGCAATATTATCTAGGGTTAGGTGTAACAGATTAACTATACAAATTATAATAAATACATATCATTTGCTGAAAATTAACTTGCATGAAAGTGGCATAATATGCACTGAAATGGGAATATGTGAAATTTAATATAAGTTTAATTGATGATTCTGAGTGTAAAAGTTTTATTGAATTAGTTTCCATATGCTCAGATACTTATTAAATTATAGAAATTTATTTCACAAGGAGAATATGAAAATGGAAGTACTTCATGGAAATTTAAATAGTTGAGGTAATTTTATTTTAATTTCTTGAATGTGCTTCAACTTTTAATGTTGTCCTGTGTTAGAGATATTTTTCCTTTTTTTCTTCATGCCGACAAACACATATGCTAGAGAAATCCACATAGGTAAATAGAAGTGCTGAATATGCATCACACCGCATTAAAATAATAAAATAATGAGGATGGGAGGAAGAAAGAGAGAGAGAGGGAGAGCAAGAGAGAGAAAGAGAGAGAGAAAATGTTTCATCTGCTAGTCTACTCTCCAAATGACTACAATAGCTAGGGCTGGGCCCGGCTGAAGCTTGGGGTCTGGAACTCCATTCAGATCTCCTGTGTGGGTGTCAAGGATCCATCTACTTGGATCATCACCAGCTGCCTCCAGGGTACACTGAGTACAGTGCTGGAAACCGGAGCTGAGCTGAGACTCGAATCCTGGCACTCTAATGTAAGATGTGGGCATTCCGAGTACTGTTTTAACCACAGAACCAAACACCCCTATTTCATTAATGCGCAAATAATAATTATGTCTACTTATAGGGTACAATATGATGTTTAGGTACATATAAAATGGTCAAGTCAGACTAGCTAACATACCAATCAACTCAAATCCTTGGCATTTATTTGTAGTGGGAACATCAAAAATCCACTTTGACTTTTTGAAAAAAATAATATATATAAGTTTAAATATATAATAAGAGTATATATATTGCTGGTAAAAGCCACCCCCTGACACTGACATTCCATATGGGCATTAGTTCTTGTACTGGCTGCTCCCTTCCCAATGCTGCTCCCTTCCCAATACAGCTCCCTGCTAATGACCTGGAAAAAGCACCAGAAGATAGCCCAGGTGTTTGGACCCTTGCCACACATGTGGGAGTCTTAGAGGAAGTGCCTAGCTCCTGGCCTTTGCAGTTATGTGGGAAGTGAGCCAGTAAATGGAAGGTCTTTCCTCTCTCTCTAAATAAATAAATAAATACACTCATACATATCATACATATATTTTTATTGATAACTATTGATCTCAGCTGGTCCAGGAAATCTGGATCTCTCACTCAAAAGTCACTAATTTTCAGTGCTAAAACTGGAACAATAGCAAGCATATGTACACGTACATAACTTTATTCCAATATATGTTTACATTTATATTGGATAAGTATCTAGAAATGAAGTGGAAAGGAATTGTGGACAGTATGTGTTCAATAATTTAGGAGATTTCAAACTATTTTCCCAAAGTAGTTGTTTGATTGAAAAATAATATTTTTATTCAAGAGGCTCAAAGGAAGTGTCAGAGAGTGCTCCTGATGCTTATTCACTACCCTACTCTCTGCTTCAGCCAGGCTAGGCTGGCCCAAAGTAGGGAATCCAAACATTCAACCAAGGTTTCCTGTGGCAGGGAGTCAGTTGCTCGAACTGTCACACCTTCCCTCCAGAATCTGCACTGGTAGGAAGCTGGAATCTGGAGCCAAAGGCAGGAATCAAAGGTAGGCACTCAGCATGCAACATGAATGATGAAGTACTAGGCCAAACGCCCACTGCCATTGCATCATTAAATTCCTACCATCCACGTATTAGAGTTCTAATGGCATCACATCTGTTAAACTTGAAACTGATACATCTTATAGTTATAGCCTTTGTATTAAATATGTAATTGTCATCTGGGACACTCACATCCCAGGATTCCTTGGTTTGGTTTCTGGCTGCACCTCTGCCTCCAGCTTCCTGCTCATTAGTGGACTCTGGGAAGTCCTAGGTGATGGCTAAACTACTTGTCCCTGCCAACCACAAGTGAGCAGCTCTGAATTCACTTCAAGGCTCCTGGCTATAGCCTGGCCCAGCCCTACCTATTACAGATATCTGGGGAGCAAAGCAATTGTTGGGAGATCTCTTACTTTTTCTCTGTCTTTCAAATAAATATAAAAAATATGTTTAAAGTACCAAGTGGAATGGAATTGTGATTTTGATTTGCATTATTTTGTGGCAGATCATGTTAAGCAACATTTCCTGTGTTTATTTTCTATACTTGCTATTGTGTATCCAAATATTTATGCTTTTAATAGGCTTTATCCTCTTCATATCTGATTTGCAAGACTTCTTTTTTAAAATTATATTGATATAAAGAGAACAGATTTCATGTATTTCACAGGAAGAATTTTTTTATATATTCTGGTACAATTACTTTTGTCCCATAGATGTATTGAAATTCTAGTCTCCTATTTGAAGGTTTGCATTTTTGTTTCCTTTAAAGGTGTATTTTGAGCATAACTTGCTTCTGTTTTGATATACTCCAATTTATCATTTTGTCTAATATGATTTATATTTTTTCTGTCTTATCTAATAAATATTTGCCTAATCAAGATAAAAAGATGTTCTTTTATGTTTTCTTCTGGAAGTTTTATAGCTTTAGCTGTTAAGTTTGGGCTTATGATCCATTTCAAATTACTTTTGGTGTATATATTAATTTTTCTCCCAAATGTAAAACCAAACACAGCATAATTTTTTTGCAAAATTTAGCCATTAAATCGCCTTGTCATCTTTGCTGAAAATTATTTGAAGTATATGGATTATTCTGTCTCTAGATCCTATTCTATCCCGCTAATCTATCCATCTGTTCTTTCATGAGTCGCATACTGCTTTGATGAGTATATCCATCATACTCTTACATTTTATACTATACCTTAAAATTGGACAGTGTAAGCAATCAACTGTGTGCTTTTTTTTTTACAAAACCTTTGTGACTCTTTTCAGACATCCTTATTTCCATAAAATTTTAGGATAAGTTTATTTATTTAAAAAAAAAAACAGCTGGAGTAATTCTAATAGTTGTTGTTTTGAATCTGTCAATTAGCCTGCAAGAATGTTGAATATTAAGATGATTTATTTTTTCTCAAACAGTAAATTGGATATGCTCAGTTTTAGCTTTAAATTTAGTTAAGAATGTTCTTTAGTCTTCAGTGAAGTGATTTGCAAGGCTTTTGTTAATTTATTTTTAAGTATTTTATATCTTTTACTGTGAATGTAATTTTAATATTGTATTATTCAGCTTTCTAAGAAATCTATAGTAACATTTTAAAATATGCATATATATATAAATGTAAATTATTTATATTATTTATTTCAAAGACAGAATAATAGAGATAGATCTTCCATCTGCTCGTTAACACCCTAAATGTCTACAGTAGCCAGTGCTGGGCCAGGCTGAGTCAGGAACTCCATTCAGATCTTCCACCTGTGTGGCAAGAATGAAAGTACTTGGGTCCTAATCCACTGATTTTCCAGGAGCATCATCAGGGAGTCAGGATATGAGTTGAGCAGCTAGGACTTGAACTAGCACTCCAATCTGGGATGCAGGCACCCCAGCAGTGGCTTAACCTGCTACTCCACAGTTTCAACCCTTTGACATACTTTTCTATTAATTATATAATCTGTGTCTTTTCAGAGTTAGTTTTGATTTTTATTTTATTAAAATCATAAGTCATATCACTTTTGAAAATTTTTTTAAAGATTGTTTAAAATTTATTTTAGAGGCAGAGTTATAGACAGAGAGAGGGAGAGACAGAGAGAAACATCTTCCTTATGCTGGTTCACTCCCCAAATGGCCACAACTGCCAGAGCTTGGCCAATCCAAAGCTAGGAGCCAGGAGCTTCTTCCAGGTCTCCCACATGGGTACAGGGGCCCAAACACTTGGACCTTCTTCCACTATTTTCCCAGGCCATAAACACAGAGCTGGATTGGAAGAGCAGCAGCCAGGACTTGAACTGGCATCCATACGGGTCGCTGGCATCAAAGGTGGAGGCTTAGTCTACTATGCCACAGAGCCTGAATACCACTTAGTTTTTCAAGATTTATTTACACAACAGACTCATAGAATGGCAGATGTCCTAAACAGCACTCTGGCCTCAGAATCAGCCCTTAAAGCATTCAGATCTGGCTGAAGAGCCCATGAGAATATTTTAGGCATGGAAAACCAAGACACTCTGGAAAAAACAAAAAAACAAAAACAAAACAAAACAAAACAAAAAAAACCACCAAACTAAATGAAAGATCTCTGTGAGTGAGATCCCAGTAGAAAGAAGGAGGTACCTTGGTACCTTTCTCTGAAGGGAGGAGAGAACTTCCACTTTGACTATGACCTTGTCTAAATAAGATTGAAGTAAGCGAACTCAAGAGTTTTCCACAGCCTTGGAAACTGGAGCCTAGGGAGATTTCTGACACCATAAACAAGAGTGTCAAATTGTTAAGTCAACAACAGGAGTCACTGTGCACTTACTCCTCATGTAGGATCTCTGTCCATAATGTGTTGTCCAATGTGAATTAATGCTATAATTAGTACTCAAACAGTATTTTACTTTATGTTCTGTGTGGGTGCAAACTGATGAAATCTTTACTTAATATATACTAAATCGGTCTTCTGTATATAAAGATAATTGAAAATGAAATTGATGTGAATGGAATGGGTGAGGGAGCGGGATATGGGAGGGGTGCGGGTGGGAGGGAAGTTATGGGGGAAAAATACATTGTAATCCATAAACTGTAACTTGGAAAATTATATTTACTAAATAAAAGTTTAAAAAATTAAAAAAAGAAAAGTAAAAATGCTGAGGAAGCCCAAGTTTGAGTTGGGAAAACTCGCGCAGCTTTAGTGTGACAGCAGTAGTTCTGGAGAAGCCACTGGGAATGAGAAAGGTGCTGAAGATGAATGAATTAATAGGCATGAACCACTAGTCCAAAAATCTGTTTAAAATTTGGATTTTAATAGTGACACATAAAAAGTCCTATTTGTGGAAAAATATTGCACTGTATCCCATAAAAAAGTACAAGTGGTACGTGTTAATAAAAATATTAAAGGTTTAAAAATTCAAAAAATGATTTATTTCTTTGAAAAGCAGAATTATAGAGACAGGAAGAAACATAGAGAGGTCTCCCAACCTATGGTTTTTCCCAAAATGGCCTTGATAACCAAGTGTGGGCAAAATGGAAGCCAGGAGACAGGAACTTCATCTGGGTCTCCTTCATGGGTAGCAGTGTCTCAAGCACTTCAGTAATCATATGCTGCCTTCCCTGAAGCATTAGCAAATAACTGGGTCAGAAGCAGAGTACCTAGGACTCAAACCTGTGCTCCAACATGGGATGCCAGCATCATAAGCTGAGGCTTAAACTTTGGGGCCATGTTCTGTCCCTGACTTGCTGTTTGCATGCTTGTCACTTTTAAAATATAGTAGTTAAAGTGAATTTTCCTTATGAGTACTTGGCATTTCTATATGCTATAAAAATTCTCAAGTTTATTTTTCATGTTTTGCTTTAAGATTTTAGATGGAAGGCCGGCGCTGCGGCTCACTAGGCTAATCCTCCACATTGCGGCGCCGGAACAGCGGGTTCTAGTCCCGGGGTCCGGGCGCCGGATTCTGTCCCGGTTGCCCCTCTTCCAGGCCAGCTCTCTGCTGTGGCCCGGGAAGGCAGTGGAGGATGGCCCAGGTGCTTGGGCCCTGCACCCCATGGGAGACCAGGAAAAGCACCTGGATCCTGGCTCCTGCCATCGGATCAGCACGGTGCACCGGCTGCAGCGGCGGCCATTGGAGGGTGAACCAATGGCAAAGGAAGACCTTTCTCTCTCTGTCTCTCTCACTGTCCACTCTGCCTGTCAAAAAAAAAAAAAAAAAGATTTTAGATGGAGCAGGGCATTATTTTGTCTACATCTTGTTTGCCCATAGTTCTGAGATAAAACAAAGCCTTCTGAATACTCCAGTCAATATCCCATGAAATAAGATACTCTCCACTTTGGCTATGGGAAAAAGACACTATTCTTGGTAATCAATGAATTGATTTTTTTTTCCCAGTTAATCCATTCAGGTCATTTTTTATTAACCCATTATCTGAAATTATATTTCCATCATAAAGTCTTCTAATAGTTTGGTTGGATGAAACATGGATAAAAAGGTGGAAATATCTGAACTCCCTTGAGATTTAAAAGCTTAGAAAGATTGGAAGGCTAGAGTGGACTTGTCACTTAAGTCCTATTCACCCACACTAAGAAAGTCCAGAATAAATACCTTTTATGAACACATTGCAAAATAAACTTTTAAGGAGAGTTCCAACATTCTAGAAGAGCTCCGTGATGGTTATTTTCTGTATGTGAGATCTCACAGTGGGTCAGCCACTCAAATGTATTGAGAATAATTAGATCCCTGGATGGCAGGTACAAGTGGTTGCACTCAAGCACCAAAGGCAAAGTGGACTGGTAGTGGACAAAAAAGTTTAAGCAGCCATCAGAACAATTTCACCTGAGCAGATTACTCATGATGGCTAAACAATAAAGATGTTCAAAAGAGTGAAAAAGATAGGGAGCCTACTAGATTCTTACAGTAGCTGCATAAGCAGAAAGTTCCTAGGTCAAATGAACAGATGCCTGAATGGAAATATAAAGACAAGGAACACAGTCTAGAAATCAATGGGTAAAAATGGGAATGGCACCAGTCACAATTGCCTCTAATGTTCTTCTAGAAGCATGTTTGATTGCTTTTCCAGTGCTCTGGTAGCCTAGAAGTCTTATATTCACAGAGAGAAGGCTTCCACTAGAAGATACACCGATGAATCCCTTGGTAAGGAAATTAAGACTACCACCAGGCACTTTGGGCTACTAATGCATCTGAATCAACAGATAAAGAAGGTCTGGCTTTGGTTAGTGATCTGTAATTCCAAGGGGAAATTCCCTCACAGTGAAAGTAAGGTAGACTGTGTCTAGAATATAAGAAATCCTTTAAGGTACCACTTACTATTTCCATAACCTGTATTTAGAATGCTCCAACATGGGAAACAGTCCACACAGCAGACTCACAGAATGCCAATCACTTTAAGTAGCATTCTGACCTCAGAACCAGCCTTCAAGGCATCCTGGTCTAGCTGAAAAGCCCATGGGAGCATTTCAGGCATGAAAAACCAAGATACTGTGGCAAAAAATGTTCCATGTGAAGGATCTCTGTGGGTGACACACCAGCAGAAACAAGTGGCCCTCAAAGAAGGATGTACTTTTCTCTGAAGGGAGGAGAGAACTTCTACTTTGCTTAAGGTCTAGTCTAAATACTGACAGAGTTTGTGGATTCAAAAGGTTTCCATAGCCTAGGCAGCTCATGTCAACAGCCTTGGGTGGTCACTGATGTCATATATGAGTGTTAATTGTTAAATTAGCAACAAGGGTCACTGTACACTAATTTCACATGTGGGACCTCTATCCTCAAGGGGTTGTATTATGAGAGTTAACTGTAAAACTTGTTCTCTGTGTGTGTATGTGTGTGTGTGTATGTATATAAAAATTGCTAAAATCTTTACTTAGTGTAGAGTTGATCTTCTGTGTATCAAGTTAATTGAAAATGAATCTTAATGGAGAACGGGACTGGGAATGGGAGAGGGTGGAGGAGGAGGGGTGGGAGTGTAGGTGGGAGGGCGGGTATGGTGGAAAGAATAACTATATTCTTAAAGTTGTACTTAGGGAATTTGTATTCCTTAAACAAAAGGTTTCTTTGGGAAAAAAAATAAGATTAATGGAAAAACACAATTCTGTGCATTCCTTACTCCAGATACCTAGAAAGACATGATTTCTGGAATTGCCAGTGAAGGTGCTTCCAGATAGGTTAGCATTTGAATCAGTAGACTGAGTAAATGAGTTTCCCTGCACCAATGTGGAAGTGGATCACTAAATCCACTATGAGCCCAGATAGAACAGAAAGGTAGACAAAGGGAAAATTCACTCTCTGTTCTTGAGCTAGATCTGTCTTCTCCTACTCTTGGATATTGGCAGTCCTATTTCTTGGGCATTTGGATCTGGTGTAGTCTAATGAACATTGTTGCCCAAATCAGATTGTATTATACCAATGGCTTTCCTGATTGTCCAGATTACAGAGAGCAGATGAGAGGTTTCCTTGGCCTCCAAAACTTCATGAACCAATTCCTAAAACTACAGAGAGACACATAGGTATATATACATACATGCTATTCTCTGGGAAATCCTTACTAATCCAGATCAACTAGCAAAATCACAGTACAATATTATATTCAGCTCTTTACTACAAGAATACTGTCAAGCTGTCAAGATGTAGAACATTTCTATCTTCAGAAGGATCTCTCAGAACTCCCATTTATAGCTACTTCATTTGCCTCCTATTCTCTTCCCTTGCCTTAAATTTTTGCTTGTTTTTGCCTTCATTCTTAACTCCTGACATCCGCTCATTTGTTTATATATATATATATATATATATATATATATATATATATATATATCTTTAATCTCAACAATGATATACAAATGTTCCTTAACTTATGGTGGGGGTCCTGTTCTTAGAAACTGAAAATATTGTAAGTTGAAAATGCATTTAAAAAAGTAATCTACCCAAAGTCACAGACTACCAACACAATATACTAAAGAGTATCAGTTGTTCAGCTCCAATCATCAAATGGTTGACTGGGAGCTGCAGATAGCTGTGCACATGGGGGTTCCTGAAGTTGATACACAAGATGACGTGGAAGATTCATTCTCCTTCTTCTATACCTGACTCTATTTTACATCTTTCTGTTCATCTGTATCCTTTGAAATATCCTTTATTATTAATTGGTAAATGTAAGTAAAGTGTTTCCCTGAATTCTATGAGTTGCACTGGCAAAGAGATCGAGCATGAGGAGAGGTTTGTGAGAATCCAGGTTTATATTGGGATGCTCAGAAGAACAGGTCACGACCTAGGACTTGTGACTGGCATCTGAACTGGTGGATTGCCTTGTGTAACTGAGCTCTCAACCTTTGAGACTTGGTATAAGCAGGGAGACAGTTTCAGAATTTAAATGAAGTAACATAATACGCTTTTTTCCCTCAAGCACTTAAAAAATAAGACAGATATATAACACGTTTTTATGATGAAAGCATTCAATAAAATAGGAATGTAAAGAACTTCCTCAATCTAACAAAGTGTATCTTTGAAAACCCCACAGTTAACATCAGACATGGTGCAGAAGGATAATGCATTCATCCTCAGATCAGGAGGAAGAACCAGATGTCCATTCTTGCCTCTTATAGTAAACATTGTGCTGGAGGTTCTAAGCAGGACAACTAGGCAAGATTAAAAAACAATAAAGAATAGAGAGTAGATTGAAAAGGAAGAAGTGAAACTATCCCCATTCACAGATGATATAATTTTTATATAAAAATCCTGAGATCACAAAAAAATCACAGAACTTTCTTCTGAAAATTACAAAAATTTTAAAATTGAAAATATTTAAATTAGTGGGAAGACATTTGATGACTCAATATTGTAAAGATGACAGTTCTCCCCAATTTGGTTGGCAGATTCAACACAATACCTGCTAAATGACATTTTTTTTTCAATACTTGCAATCTGGTGTTAAAGTTCTTGTTCAAGGGCCATAAAATTACCAAAACAATTTGAGGAGCACAAATAAACTAGATATTGACTGCTAATGGGGATGGGGCTCATTTGAGAGGTAATAAAAATGTTATGGAATTAGATGGTGATGATGGTTACACAAAGCTGCAAACATAACCATGCATTTCCTTAAAGGAATCATCAAAGAATTCTGCTGATGGGAAAAAAAAAGCTAATTCCACAAATACACAATGATACTTCCAATTATATTTTGTTTTCTTTAATAAAATCTTTAGTGATATATAATTAATTGAGTATATTTGCCTATTTTAATAGTTCATTCCTTGCCATTGCTGAGCAAATCTTCATGGTATTGAAGTACCTGATTTTTAAATAAATCATCCCTTGAAAAGGGGCATGGGATTAATTTCTACTTTGGGGCTATTACAAATAAAACTGCTAAGGAAACTTTGTTCAAGTTTTGGAAACACAATTTTGCATTTCTCTGGTATAAAATCCTAGAGTTAGAATTACTGGATTACATAGAAATTTCACATTGAATTGTTTAAAAAACTCCCTTCTTCCAAGAAAGGATATGCTATTCTTTTAAAAAATTTACAACAACAATATATAAGATATCCATTTTATCCACAATATTTGCCATTCTTTTTCCATGGATGGCCAGAAATTGGCTTGCCACTATTTTCTGCTTCATCCATTCTGATAAGTGAGTAGTGATTTACTAATGTGAGTTTAACTGGCATTTTCCTGTTGAGTAAATTGAACTTCTTTCCAATTATATAATATATGGTGTACACTATTTGAGAAATGTCTGTTTTTGTTTTTGAACATTTTCTAATTGGATTTTCACTGTTGAATTTTCAGAGTTATTTATATAGTTATACATATATGGCATATATATATATAGTAGTCCTTTGTTAGACATTTTGTTAATAAATATCTTCTACCAATTAATAGCTTATAAGGTATTTTTTCATAGAGGAAAGAGAATGCATTTGGGAAAAGTTCAACTTTAAATATTTTCTTTCAGGAATTAGGTTTTTATGTTAACTCTAAGAACTCTGCCTAGCTCTATAATTCAAATATTATTTTATAGGATTTTTAAAAATGTGTCATACTTTCATATTTTACATTTAGTTTTGAAAATTTGAGGTTGAGCTTGAAGGTTTGTTTGCTTCTTTGGTTTGATTTATTTTTTAATATCATTAAGTCACTTTTTAAAATTTTGTTTTGTTAAAAATTAGTTAAGTATATCTATGTGGATCTATTTTTAAGTTTTTTTTTTCCTTCTACCAACACCTACACCATTTAACTCTTGATTACTGTGGCTATATAATAAATCATAAAATTAAGTAGAGTGATATTTACAACATAGTTCTTTGTCACATTTATCTCATTCTACCTTTATTGACTTTTCATTTAAATTCATAAACAACTTATATATGCAAAAAATCAACCTGTGATTTGGGTTGTAATCATTTTAAACTTGTACCTCAATTTTATGAGAATTCATATCATTAATATATTGAGTTATTTGAATCTCTAAACATATACTTCTCCATTTATTTAGATTTCTTCTGTTTGATTTAAGAACTTTTATTTTTGGAATAAAAGTCTTCTAAAATTGTGTTAGGTCAGCATATAAATATTTTAATTTTTGACATTTTAGTATTAATATTATAATATTAATTTTGGTGCTCACTTGTGCATTGTTAGTGTATAGAGCCACAATTAATTTTTGTGCATCATTCCTGTATCCTATCCCCTTGGTAAACTCACTTAGTAGACTTAGGTGGTTGTTTTTTCTAAACAACATGGAATGTTCTATGTGGATGATCATGTCCTCTGCAAATAGGAATAATTCTACTTATTTTTAAGATCTGTGTGTTATGGTTTCTTTTTCTTCTTTGCTTCACTAGATAATGGGGCTTGCAGTGCTATGCAATTAATTAAGCATTAAGTTTTCTAGTATATCTATAGATTTATATATATATTTATATAGATATATCAATATATCTATATGTATATTTATATATCTATAGATATATATATCTATACATATCTATATCTATATATAGATATATTGATATATCTAGATAAATATATATAAATATATAGATATCTATATCTATAGGTATAGATATATTTATATCTATAGATTTTGTGTAGGTGGTATTTTTCAACTTGGCGAAGTCCTCCTTTTTATAATCTGTGAGTTTTTATCGTAAGTGTGTGTTTACTTTTGTCAAATGTTACCTTGCTGTTATGTTCTATGGTCACTCAACAAGAACATATATTCTATTACTGGGAGAGCCATTGTATAAATATTGTATAAATCTTATTTGATAATGTTTTTGAGTTCCTCTTTATCTCAGTGAGTTTTCTATTTTTTTATAAATTGTCAAAAATGATAGACATTGAAATCACTGAATTTTCACTTAAGTTCTATCAGTTTTTGTTTCAGGTATTTGTCAGTTCTGATGTTTTGTGCATAAACATTAGGGACTGCTATGTCTCCATGGCAGGCTGAAGTTTTTATCATTATGTAAGTTCCTTCTTTGACTCTGGTAACATTCTTTGCTGTGAAGCCTAATATCACTGGATATAAAATGTTGGGTCAAAAGTTACTTTCTTTAAGCACTGGAAACAGGTCACTTCCTTCTGACCTATGGTTTTGATGACAAATATGTTACCAAGCAAATGATTCTTCTCTTACAGGGAAGGTATTTTTGTCTCTCTCACTGTTCTTCATCTTTAATTTGTATAAGCTAGCCCATAATGGGTCTTCTTGCATATTTCATTAGGCTAGAGTGAGATTCACTTAGCTCCTTGCATCAACAGGTTTATAACATTTGCCAGATTTGGATTTTACAAGCCATTATATTTGTTTGTTAGTTGTTTTAAAATTCATTTACTTTTAATTGCCATATGGCAAGTGTACATAGCCATCACCTCAGGCAGTTATCATATTTTTGTGTTGGGAGTATTTCATTATCTCTTTTTTTAAAGTTGCATTTATTATTTTGAAAGACAGAATGACAGAGAGACAAAGAGAGGCAGAGAAGAAAAGAGAAATCTTCCATTCATTCATGCGCTCTCTAAAGGCTGCAATAGCTGGGACTGGGCCAGGCTTAAATTTGGCACCAGGATCACCAGCTGGGTCTGTCAGATGGAACAGTACTTGAGATTCAAGTGCTTCGATCAGCATCTACCACCTCCTAGCTGCATTATAAGGAAACTGGATCAAAATCGGAGGTGGGACTTGATCCCAGGCATCATTCAGGCATCCCAATGATGACTTAACTCCTGCACCAAAACACATGCCCCTGCCATTTCTTTTCATCTTTCATTTTTTCCTTCTGATATTCTGATAAATATAATTCAATCTTTAATCAATCATTCCACAGATCCTAAGGTTCTATTCAATTTGTTTTCAGTCCATTTTATAGTATTGAGATTACATGATTTCTAATAGTCTATCTTCAATTTCCTGTATTAATTCTGCCCGCTCCAAATATTCTGAAAGGTCTACACATTGAATTTTCATTCCAGTTTTTGTACTTTTGAGTTCTGAAATATCTACTTGATTCTTTATTGCTTCTGTATTTTGATGGTATATCCTTTTCTGAGACTTTTTGTTTTACTTGTTTCAAATGTATTTATATATCAATCAGGAAGAACTTTTAGAATGACTTTTCTAAAGTTTGTGCTTAATACAATAGCAGAAGGATATAGAAATATCTCTTTCCTGTTCCACATGACCCTCACTGACACCATGGGGGTGGTGGCCTCATAATTACTTGGAAGGTGGTGAAAATCCTAACTCATATCTCGGTTTCTTTTGATCTCATTCCATCAGAGTGGGGGGCAGGGAACCATATTAGTGCTGCCAAAACAGAGTCCCACTGATTGGGTGGCTTAATAGAAATCTGTTTTCTCACATTTCTGGCAGTTGAAGGCCCCAAATTAGGTGCCAGCAGGATTGGTTTTTTGGAGACCTGTCTGCTTGGCTTACAGACTGCTGCTTTCGCATGACGTCCCCAAATGTCCTGTCCTCTGTGTGTCCCTGTGTCTCTTCCTTGTTCTCTTTCTCCTCCTCTTCCTCCTCTTCTTCTTCTCCTTCTTCTCCTCCTCCTTTAAATAAATAATGAAACCAGTCTAACTTTTATTGGATAAGGAAACGACATTTGTGACCTTTTTACTTATACTCAGATAAGGACACTGCCTCTCTGAACTCTGATAGCTCTTAATTCGTACTCGTATTGGAAAAAGGCACCTGTTTGTGATCTTAATTACTTCTTTACAGGTCTTTTCTCCAAATGCAGTCACAAAACAAGCATTAAGCTTTGAAACTCTGAACTTGGGAGGGACAGAATTCAGTCTGTAGTCTTCTTTGTGTCAGTGGAGGTGGAAACCAGGATCCCTATGTGATCTCCAGTGACACCATGGAGTGATGAGTTGGTTGATGATGATGTCTTACTGTTTCCCAAAGGCAGATGAAAGTCCCGGCTCTTTATTCAATTTTTTTCATTGTTACCCCAGCAGATTTTTTTTTTTTTTTTGTATCTCATTATTTCCTGGTACAAAGTCTAGAATCCTCTTGTCATCTCTCCTAGAATGGGAGATGGTAGAGTCACTGTTTCTCTGTGATATTTGGCCAAAGTAGAGCAGCTATTGTCTAAAAGTTTTCCATTTGGCAGGCTTGTCATTTCCTGGCCCTTTAGCTACTCAGAGCAGGTTTTTGTTTGCTTGTTCTTGCCTGGCACATAAGACATATTTCTAGGATGCCTGTGTCTTTAATTCTGGGATATATATGAGGCACAAAGAAAACCCAGTGAAGTCACGACTATAACATTTCCTGAATTCTGATGTCCTTAGCTAGTTTGTCTTTTCTCCACTTTTCAAATTCTTTTTGCTATATATAATCCACAAGTTTTAATTGTTAAAGATACATAAAATATTAAATAAGCAGTAGCTTAAAGTATATTTCTTCATTTTTCCTGAAAATATAAGCTTCGTTACTTCTAAATATGCTAAAGCTACCCATTGATTTTGTTAGATCTGATTTTTAATATTGTTATTGTCGAAAGACTTTATATCATATGATTAATGGGATTTCTAAAGACTTTTTTTCTGGCTTTAAGCATATTCTTTTTTTATGTTTGTTTCGGAAAAGATTCATTTGTGTTTGAGCCACTTGATTGACCATAGGTGGTGACGTTTATTTAGGGATCTTCCAACTATGCATTAGATAAACTTTTAACTGATTTGTTGAAAATATCCATATTTTTATAATATTTAAATTTTTTTTTCTTTCTAATTATTGCAGAGCTGTATTACAATATCATTGTCAGATCAAGGCAAATTTATTTCTCCTGAAAATGTGTTCTTTAATTTATCTTTATAGATTTTAAACTGTTGTTTTCAGGTTAATGCAACATTTAGTTTTTACCTTTACTTAAAAAATGATCCTTTTCTTATTTAATAGTATATCATAGCATTAATTTCATTAATATTTTTGTCTGAATTTCTAGTTTTTCTGGTAGTAATTCAATTTTTATAAATGTTTTGGATAATATTTGTTATATGTTTACTCAGTTTTTATTCTTGGTTTTCATTCAATTTTAGTGTATCACTCATATTTGTTCATGCTATTTGATTCCATATTTTTTAAAATCAAGTAAATCCATGTAGAGAAGATTTCATAAACTCATTCATACCATATTTAAAGTGTTTTCTATTTGCTATAGAGTTTATAAAATTAATTGCATTAACTTTATAGTTTTCTAATTTCTAAACTTCTACTCACTTCATAATGTATTTTATTGTGACACATTTCCTTTTTTTATGTTTGACAGAAAACTTTTTAATTTTTTAAAATGTATTATTTTATTTATTTGAGAGGTGGGGGGTGGTGGAGGAGAGAGAGAGACAGAGAGATGCTGCAATTCATTGATTCACTCCTCAAATGCCTGCAATGGCTGGGACAGGGACAGGCTAAAGCTGCAAGCCAGTACTCTCCATACTTCCAGTGTGAGTGGCAGGTACTCAACTACTTGAGCCATCACTACTGTTTCCCAAGAGTGTGCTAGCAGGAAGCTGGAATTGGTGGTAGAGCTTCGACTCTAACCCAGGCTCTCTGATATGGGATGGGAGCATTCCAACTGGTGTTTTAACTATTAAACCAAACACCCACTCCTTCTTTTGTTTTAAATTGTTAACTCCAAATTCCACTACTAAATAGTATTAATAAATTAACCTAAGTTATGGATATGTATCTTACTTAGAAACTAGACAAGAGCCTGGGTACATGGAAATAATATCTCCCATATTCCATGTTACAGGTTTTTTTTTTTTTTTTTTTTTTTTTTTTTTTAGTTAAGCAAAAAAAAAAAAAGCATTTTATAGTCTTCATTTTTACAAGGCATAGTAATTTACTTACATAAACATGCTTTACTAATTTATTTTTCCGACTGCTTTTATGTCAGCTACTAATGCACTATTTTAATATGCAACCCGGCTCAGATACTTTGTCGCCCAGGAATCCAGATAGGGCTGGTTCCAGAGGGTACTGACTATCAGCCCTCTGCTGAATTTACAACTAGAATGAAAATATCTCAAAGCACTATGAAACAGGGGTTAGCATGGTGGCACAGTGGGTTTAGCTGCTACCTCTGACCCCGGCATCTAATATCAGAGCTCTGGTTAGAATCCTGGCTGCTCTGCTTCCAATATAGCTCTTTGCTAATGTGCCTGGGAAAGCAGTCTACATGGGAGACCTGGATGAAGTTCCAGGCTCCTGGTTTTGGCCCAGCTGTTCTGGCCTTTTGATGAGTGAACCAGTGAATGGAAGATCTCTTTCTCCGTCTCCTCCTTTCTCTCTGCTACTCTGCTTTTCAAATAAATAAAACCTTTTTAAAAAATGATGTGGAAAAACCAATCTTACATCTCAAGCTGCATCTCTAAACGCATGTGCTCTAATCTAGTCTCTGTTTTGATATCCTCATTCGTGTATCTTGTTTTTGAGTTTGGCTTTGTGTTCTAACCATGTCTGTAATATTTTTTTTCTGTCATTGATCTGTGATTGATGGGCTTTTCTTTTGAAATCACAATACCAGCAAGAGAAATTTGATAATTTTATTATTACTAAGGCACTGTTTTCCTTTAACCAATGTTTCTTCAATTACATGGTGATATTGTTAAAATTCAGTAGATCTGAGTGGAGTTAGGATTCTGTAATTCTAACAAGCTCCCAGGTGATACCCTGCAGCTGGTCCATGGTCTACACTTTGAATAACAATGCTTTAAATATCCACACTGTTTTCTCAGAGTGATGAGATCAGCAATTACAAAATTGTGCTTGCTTTGTCCAAATTTGATCAAAAGCTCATTAAAAACTCCTCATTTCCCTGCTTTGAAATCAGTGTCCATAGGAAAAACTGGGCTTCTGTTCATTTAAGAACTGATTTTCAGACAATCTGGTATACATGAGGAAGGTAGCTAGCAAGGAGGAGCTGAGGTTGCCAGCCCCATCCAATAATTAGGCTTGTGCTACAGCCGCCCCTGCTGCACCCAGACCCCTCCCATACCTACAGTGCAGCAGAAAGACTGCAGCCTCTGTGAAATCAATGATTAGCACAGGAACTAGATAAAATTATCAACCTTAGCTGGTGGTGCAACCCTCATGATTTCCTTTACCTCTTATAATGTCAGCATAATAAAATTACCATGGTTGACACTTCCACTTCCATCACGACCCTGATGTCACTATACTTACAAGATCTCCAAAATGGGCAAGGATATGGGTCATTCTCAATCAAGGCCCAAAAGTCTATTTCTTCGTAATATTACATGAAGTCTCACCCCACTGTCACCTATGAGCCCAGATCATAGGATGCACCTGCACCTCATTGAGTGTAGCTGTCTTTGGATTGTGCCCATACTCTATTTTTTAAAATTTTATTTATTTATTTGAAAGGCAGAGTTACAGAGACATGGAGAGAGAGAGATCTTTTATCTGCTAGTTCACTCCCCAAATGGCCCTATGGCCAGGGACAGGGTCAGGCCAGAGCCAGGAGCCTAGAATCATCTTCCACAGCTTTCCCAGGTGTACTAGCAGGGCGCTATATCAGAAGTAGAGTATCCATTACTCAAAATAGTTCTTACAAGGGAAGTCAGTGTGGCAGGCAGTGATTGACCCAATGTCCCACAATGCTGCACACATACCCATCTACACCCACCCTGCACCCCTTCTTGAGTATGTGTTTTCACTTTGCTTTCAAATAAAGCTTGCTTCTCTGATGATCTTTACATACATCCCATACTGTAATTCCTTCTTGTAGCTGAGACAAGAACCTGGACTGAGCTATCCCCTACAAACCGATGGCAGATACATTTCCATCTCTGTTCTTCACAATTTAAACCAAATCAACTCCACTAAGTAGGGAGATGTGTCATTTTATTATTTAAAGCCTATCTATATACATTCTTTGATAATTAATTGGAAATTGAGATTTGGATAAAAACTGGGTAAGGGGGTTTGTTGTGGCATAGTCAATAAGCCACAATCTAAGACACTGGCATCTTATACGGGTGGGTTCATGTCTCAGCTGCTCCACATCCCATCCAGCCAGCTAATGGCCTGGGAAAGACAGCAGAAAATGGCCCAAGTGTTTGGGCTCCTACCACTGACATGGGAGACATCCCTTGTCAATGCATCCAACCGCGGAGTGAACCAGCAGATGGAAAATCTCTTCCTCTGCGTCTCTCCCTCTCTCTCTCTTTAACTCTTACTTTTAAGTAAATAAATGAATCTTTAAAAATAATTGGGTAAAATATTGTCCATATGACCAGCACATGCCCCCTAATAAGGCATTTTTTTTATTTTCCAGTGGTCTACTTCACAAAATATCTTAAATACAGTTTATTTATTTATACTTGCAACAGAAATTTGTATACAAAGTAACTAATTGCAAGATTTTTTGGATTTTTCTAACCATGCAATACTGAGATGAATATCTTCCATTCATACAAAAGCACTAAAATTGTTCATATTTTGGATTGGGTATTCGGCCTAGTGGTTAAGACATCACATGAGATGCCTGCATTTTATATCAGAGAACCCAAATCCAAGTTCTACTTTCCTTCCAGTTGCAGCTTCTTGCTAATGTAGACGTTGGAGCAGCAGTTGATGGCTCAGGTAGTTGGATTGCTTGCACCATAAAGGAGACCCGGATTGAACGCCTCATTCATGTCAGTGACCTAACTTTGTCCTGATTTGGAATTGTATTTGGGGAGTGAATCAGTGGAAAGGAGATTTCTGTGACTCTCAAGAAAAAAAGTTTTTAAAATTATATTTTAAAGCAAAAGCCACCTGATCTCTTATAAATGCCAAAGAATATGCTTTTCAGTCACAAACATTTGCTGATATTTTACCCATCCCTGAAATAAACCACAGCTGTGTTATTTTTGCATTTGTCTTATTTATGTAGTAAGGTCATAAACATGATGTTCTTATTAAATAACTGTATTTTAATTCTTAAAATGAGCAAACAGAAGGAAAACAGGAAAGATGTGACTGCTTCCATTTCTTGCATACTACTTCCTAGAAAAAAAAAGGTTGCTGATATGCTAGTAGATAGTAAGCTTACATTTTTAGTTTATAGTAGAAAATAAAATATATTTAGTTCCTAAGACAACAATTTTTAGTACACTCTATTTCCTTTAAAAAAAAGACTGATTTTGCCTAAGGAGTAATATCTTACATAACAAAATGTCCTTGAAGGATTCCACCAATGTCGTTTATAGACAAACAAGTCTTCCTTCAGCATTAGTCATACTGTGACATTGAAAACACTTTGTCTTATATAAACATATTCATTGTATTCATTAAAGTAAAATTCCATTTCCTCTTATTCTCAGCTCCATATGTCCCTACTCCACTACCAAGCCAATGATGCAGCACAAGATTCTTGCCCCAAACACACATTTGCTTTTTTTGGATCCTTTCTTGTGCTATGTCATAGAACAGCTGGTCAAGAACAGTTACCTTCTGTGGCTGTAATTTATCTCTTGGAGCTATTGCTTCCTATTTTTATACAAAAGAATATTATTTTACTTCCAACTTCTAAAATAATGATATAAATATGATAAAATATTTAGGGATACTGTAAGAATTAAATAATACTGCTGGAAGAGACAATTGGACAACATTGAAAATGAGCTTGCCTTCTACTCAGAATCTGTGTTTGTAAGCAATTTTTCCTTAAGATATGAGGTTGAAAATTCCACTTACCACTTTTTTCAAGTAGTTAGAGGTATTTAATTGTAAATATTACACACCTAATTCACTCACAGTGCATTTGAATTTACCTGTTTATGCGTAAGAAGAAATGCATTGGTGAGAAGTAAAAGGGATAAAGGCAAAGTTGTTATTTGTGAACTAATGAAATTTTTAATTTAAATTACTTAAATTTCTAATAAAGTGTATTTTAGAATTATTCTAGTGTGTTTCTTGGTATATCTGTTAGCAATATATAATGGGTAATGGAATATTTTTGTTAAAAGTAATTTGATGTGCATGAATCAAAATATGTATTTTTCTATTGCCACATTGGAAGTAAATTTCTTTGAAATTCACAGATCTATTGTACTAATAAAGTGTACTTATACTACATTTGTGAATTTCCAAAACCTAGATCTAAATGAAAATTTTATTAGGGAGAATGCTGAATGAAATCAGACAATATGAATCCCAAATTAAAAGCATTTATGTTTTATGTCCAACAAAATCTATATTTATTTTTCAAAGCTTGATATTTAAAAATTTGTGCTATTTTATTATTCCATTTACTGTTTATGGGACTACAACAACAGTTCATCACTACAGTTCATATTAAGTGGGCCAACTGAAGGATGTTAACCAGCCTTTTAAACTATAGGGCACTTAAGAATGCCTGGAGCTTTGTCTTTTCATAATTCTTTATCTAAGCGTTCTATTTTAAAGAGAGATACAAAATCCATTGTTACACTTGGCATAGCTTGCTAAACCTAGTTTAATGAAAAGAGAAGAGAAAGAGGTAAAGATAGTGAAAGATCACATATAAGCAAAATTCTGTAAACCCTGGAATAAACTGATTGTGGGAAATCTTTGTTCAAACACCCTTAGGAATAAGCCTTTGTTGATTTATCACCATACAGCACACAATCAAAACAACTGACACAAGCAAATAAGACTAGGAGTTGCTGTACACCACTATTTCTTAGGAAGAAGCATGATTAGAGCACTAAAAGCAATTTAGCATGTTACGCCATAAAACATTAAATTTGGATCAGAATGTATCAGAGTCAGTAGCACTACAAACTCATTCCTCTTGTTGGATGGTAAGGAATTGGGCAACTTCTGTGGAAATTCTTGTACAAGAGAATCCTAAAAGTATATCTGGACAACATCCACAAACTTTCTAATATTTTCCAAGAATAAGTATAGGCCAGCGCTGTGGCTCAATAGGCTAATCGATTACTCCACCTGTGGCGCCAGCACACCGGGTTCTAGTCCCAGTTGGGGTGCCGGATTCTGGCTTGATTGCTCTTCTTCCAGTCCAGCTCTCTGCTGTGGCCCGGGAGTACAGTGGAGGATGGCCCAAGTCCTTGGGCCCTGCACCCACATGGAGACCAGGAAAAGCACCTGGCTCCTGGCTTAGGATCAGCGTGGTGTGCTGGCAGCAGCGCACAGGCCACAGCAGCCATTGTGGGGTGAACCAATGGAAAAAGGAAGACCTTCCTCTCTGTCTCTCTCTCTCATTGTCCACTCTGCCTGTCAAAAAAAAAAAAAGAATAAGTATATGCAAGAATAAGCAAGACTTCATGAAAAACAATTTTTCCAGACATTAGATATGGAACTCAGAAATACAATAATCAAATTACCAAATTCCAGGCTTCCTTCCTAGCTAGTTGCTTAGGAGAAAAGTAATATGGAAAATATTGGTAAAGGGAGAAAAAGAAAAAGAGACAAGAAAGGCATGAAGGCTAGCAATTTTTCTCCACAATAATGGAAAAGTAAGATTATTAAAGCCATAGGTAGAGGGATGCAATTCTACACTCAAGCCATCAACTTCAGCAAAAGGAGTGTTAAAATATAGTTCTGAAGATATATATCAACTTCCATAAGTAGCTTATAGACTTATCTTCTTCATAAATGCATATTTTAGTGATATTTCTAGCTTAGAAATTTTTAATATCTTTCATTCTAGAGTACAGTTTCCAACATGGTAGCTACTAGCAATATGTGACTTTTCAACACTTTAAATGTAGCTAGTTTGAATTGAAGTGCATTGTAAGTGTAAAATATATTCTTCATTTAAAAGATTTAGTATAAAAAGAAAAACTATCTTAAAATTTTATGTTAATCAAAAGGTAAAATTATGATTAATATACTGGTTTAAATAAGAAACGTTATTAAAATTAATGTTACTATTTCTTTTAAATTTTAGAATGTTTAATAGTATGTTTAAAATTATACATGTGGCTAACATTTCCAGGGAAGGTTATATTTGTATTGGACAATGCTATAGTTGTGACTAAGAGTCCTGGTGAGATCAGCACACACAAAAAGTTGGAATACATACTCAAAGTCTTTCCTGATAAAATTTAATTCCTGTTTGTAGACCTTATCATGTATTCATAGACATAGATTTGCATTCATTTCTCAGGCCAGGGACAATTCCGTTTTCCCAGGTCACTTTGATTTCTAAAAGATGACTATTTAGTACTTCCTTATGTAAGTAACAAGTTATTAAGCACTGAGATACTACAGTACAAAATAAAATTGTGTGGCCAGCAATGTGGCTTAATGAATTAAGCTGCCACCTGTGACACCAGAATCACATATTGGCACTGGTTCATGTCTCAGCTGCTCCACTTCTGATCCAGTGTCCTGCTAATATGCCTGGGAAGCAAATATAAGAAGGTCCAGTACTTGAGCCCCCTCACCCACATCAAAGCTGTAGTTGAAGCTCCTGGCTCCTAACTGACCTGGCTCAGCTTTGACCAATGGGGCCATCTCTCTCTCTCTTCCTCTCTCTCTCTCTTCCCAATGCTACCTTTCAAATAAATAAATAAATCTTAAAAAAGAAAATAAATATACAAATGTCTTCCACTCAATGAGTGTGTATTTGGAGGTGGAAACTAAGCAACGTTAATTACATAACTCAACTGAATTTGGTGTTAGAAAGAAACACAGGGTCTTAGCTCTTGATGTGGGGCGTACTTAACTTAGCCAATTTTTTTTTCTGCTATCAAGTCCAGGATACTATATATATATATATATATATATATATACACATATATATATTTGACAGATAGAGCTAGACTGTGTGTGAGAGAGAGAGAGAAAGGTCTTCCCTCCCTTGGTTCACCCCCCAAATGACTGCTACAGCCAGAACTGCTCCGATCCGAAGCCAGGAGTCAGGTGCTTCCTCATGGTCTCCCATGCGGATGCAGGGGACCAAGCACTTGGGCCATCCTCCACTGCCCTCCTGGGCCACAGCAGAGAGCTGGAGTGGGAGAGGAGTGTAAAGACAAATTTTTAGGATGGAAAGGCTTGTATCTAGGTTCGGCTCTGGTAAACAAGTAACTTGTCTTCCGGATGACCTTCTCCTGCTCCTTGGGAGCCTGACCAGTTCCCAAGGAGGAGGATAAAAGAATGTTTCTGATAAACATGTGGGCATGCTTTGTGTCTTGGCTCTCTGGCCAAGATCTGAGACAGGACGCACTGCTTACCTAAAATCTTGGCAATGAGCCACCTTTGTCCTTGGGGTCTTTAAGAGGGAGCCAGAGCAAGCCTCTGCTGCTGCTGTTCCATCCCGGGGGAACACACAGTCATGCTGAACATTGACGTGCCCGTGTTGATTACTGATGATGTTTAATTCTCAGTATGGATCCTTTTCCGGTGCTGTATGTTGCCCGTGATGATTACTGATGATGTTTGGTTCTCAGTATAGGTCCTTTTCCAGTGCTGTGTGAAGATTGCCTAGGGGTAAATTGCCGGGTTGAGTCCCCTACTCTTGGGGACTCCCCCCTACCATTCTTTCTCTCTCTCTCTCCCCTGCTTTTTAAAATTTGCTACTTAAATAAACTACTTGTTCCTTTATACTACAAGGCTTGCAGAGTATTTCTTGCAGATCGAACTAAAAGCAACTAAGTCTGTGCAGAGCAGACAGCTGAAAAATAATTTGCTGTCACAAGGAGCAACCGGGACTAGAACCGGCACTTATATGGGATGCCGGCGCCGCAGGGTGAGGATTAACCAAGTGAGCCACGGCCCTGGCCCAGGATACTATATTTTTAAGGAAGTCAGAATTCAAATAATTTTGAAAATTATCAGAAAACTCTTTGGCTAGAGTCTTTTTGTTTTCTTTTTTGGTATATTTAGCATGTCATTTTTTGGTAATGTTAAAGACAACTTGAAGAATAATATATCAAGCACTTATGGCTAAGCAGTTAGTGGTTTTAATGATTTTCAAAATATTTTTATATGATTCTTACCTGAGAAAATCTCTGTGAAGGATGTGATTTTCAGAAGAGCAAAATAATCCTTAGTGATAAAGAATATTGCAACCTTAAGCATCTGATCTTTAAAAGAATGGTTTGATAATATAAAATAAGTAATGTATGTGGCATATAATTTATATAAAGTATTTCATTAATCAACTTAATAATTCTATATTTCATATATTTTTCTTATTTTATACATTAAACATTTGAGGTTTACTGAGTTAAGAATTTAGTTATGGTTATACAACCCATAACTTGTAACAAAGGTTGCTATAACTACTATAAAAAGCAAAGCGTTTAAGCTTAAAAAAAGGATTTTGTAATTTTTGTAATTTTTTCATTTATTTTTATTTTATTTGGAAGAAAGGTGCACAGAGAGACAGCGCAAACTCTTTCATCTGCTGACTCACTTCCCAAGTGCTTGCAACAGTTACAGGCTTGAGAAAGCAGAAGCCAGGAACGTGGGACTCACTGGTGACAAGGACCACAACACTTACTCCTAGGATGCACACTAATGGGAGACTGGAACACAGAAGGAAACTGTTGCACAAAAAGATAATTATTTCGCAGATTTATCATAGTTAAAATATCCCTGAATTGAATTTTAATGTTTTAGAGCCTTTATACAGCTAATGTTTTGTTTGATTTCCTTTTTTAAACATAATGTTGGATTAACCAAGAACTGATGTCATGGATTGAAATGTTATTGAAAAAATATTGCATGAACCTAATGATGCTATAAATATTAATTTCATTCTTACAAATCAAACCAAATGTTTTATGTTAGCTTTTTTTTTTCTGTTTTGCCTTGATTGTAAGTGTACATATTTGGCAGGACACTTAAAGCTCAAGAGAGCTAATTGTAGATTGAGAGGATTAAGCCCTGAGGCTGTTTCAGTATGATGACATTACAATTAACTGGCAGTTTGACCAAGCACTTCATTCCAGATTCTGAAATTTTTTGAACTGATTGCAATTGAACATGGTGACCTTGATATTCTTGCAGAGCAATTAGAACTTGTTTAGTAGCTTTAAATTGGTGAACTACTGGTGCTCTGTTTATTATATTAAAAACTTTAGATTGTTGCCTGTTCTTTACATAATTTTCTAAAGGATAATTTACCTTCTTTTTTTTCCTCAAAAAAGAAACTTTTTATTTAAGGAAATAAAATTTCATAAGTACAAAATTAGGAATACAGTGATTCTTCCTACCATACTTGCCCTCCCACCCAGATTCCCATCCCTCCACCTCCTAACTCTCTCATTCCCATTCCCATTCTCCATTAAGATTCATTTTCAATTAACTTTATACACAGAAGACCAACTCTATACTAAGTAAAGATTTCAACAATTTGCACACAAACACGCAAACTGTTTGAGAATAACTTTTACAGTTAACTCTCATAATACAACTCCTTAAGGACAGAGATCCCTCAGGGTAAGTTAGTATGCAGTGACTCCTGTTGTTAATTTAACAATTAACACTTTTATGTATGACATTAGTGCCTACCTGAGGTTTTTGACATGAGTTGCGTGGGCTATGGAAACCTTTTGAAGTCACAAACTCTGTCAGTGTTTAGACAAGGTCACAAGCAAAGTGGAGCTTCTTTCCTCCCTTCAGAGAAAAGTACATCCTTCTTTGATGGCCAGTTTGTTCCACTGGGATCTCACCCAAAGAGGTCTTTTGTATAGAACATTTTTTTGCTATAGTGTCTTGGAGTTTCATACCTGAAATGCTTTCCTGGGTTTATCAGCCGCACCAGCATGCCTTAAAGGCTGATTCTTAGATCAGAGTGTTAATTAAAGTGATTGTAATTCTATGAGTATGCTGTATGGACTATTTCCTATATTGGCATATTCTCTCCTTTATATCTATTGTTATAAACCAGACATTTGATCTTATTTATATGATCCTTTTAACACATAAGTCTGTTTATATGTTCACTTTATTATGTAATATGATCACTCTAGCACTTTAGATGATAATTTTACCACCCAGCTTAAAGGGACTTGGGATCCCATGGTAAGATTTTAAACTGTACCCTTAGAAGTAAGTCCATAGGAATGTGTGTGGAACTATACAACTTTACAGTTACAAATTTCATCCTCTCTCTTATTCTCAATCTTATTTTTTACTGAAATCTATTTTCAATTGACTTTATATATATATATATATATATATATGATCAACTCTATGTGAAGAGTTCAACAAATAGTATGAAGAAAAAAAAAACTGTTCCTCAATAGTCAAGACAAGGGCTGTTCAAGTCATTGCCTCACAAAGTCAATTTCACTTCTACAGATTTCCTGTTACATGCTCTATTAGTTATTAAAGAAAGAGAGAGCATTTGGAATTTTTCACTTTGGGACTGGCTTATTTAAATAAGTATGATGTTTTCCAGATTTATCCATTTTGTTACAAATGATCAAATTTCATTTTTTACCACTGTGTAGTATTCCATAGTGTACATTTCCCATAATTTCTTTAGCTAGTCTTCAGTTGATGAGCATTTAGGTTGATTACATGTCTTATTATTAATTGAGCTGCAATAAACATGAGGGTGCAGATAACTCTTATTTGCTGATTTCATTTCCCTTGGGTAAATTCCTAGGAGTGAGGTGGCTGGGTCATATGGCAGGTCTATATTCAGATTTCTGAGGTATCTCAATACTGTCTTCCATAGTGGATTTATCAGTTTACCTTCCCACCAACAGTGGATTAGGGTACCTTTTGCCCCATATCCTCGCCACCATTTGTGTTTGTTGATTTCTGTAAAAAAAAAAAAAAAAAAAAAAAAAAACTATTCTAACTGGAGTGAGGAGAAACCTCACTGTGGCTGTGATTTGCATTTCCCTGATGGCTAGTGAACCTCAGCATTTTCCCATGTGTCTGTTGACCATTTGGATTTCCTCTTTTGAAAAATGTCTAAGTCCTTTGCCCATTTCTTAACTAGATTTTTTGTTTTGTTTTTGAGTTTCTTGATCACTTTATATTCCAGTTACTAATCTTTTATCAATTGCATAGTTTGCAAATAATTTCTCCCATTTTTCAACTGCCTCTTCACTTTCTTGAGTGTTTCTTTTACAGTATAGGAGCTTCTCAATTTAATGTAATTACATTTGTTAATCTTAGCTTTGACTGCCTGTGCTTCTGGGATCTTTTCCAAGAACTCTTTTCCTGTGCCAAATCCTAGCAGGGGTTCCCTAATGTTCTCTGATAATTTCATGGTGTCAGGTCATAGAGTTAGGTCTTTATTCCATTTGGAGTAGATTTTTGTGTAAGGTGTAAGGTAGGGGTCTTGCTTCATATTTCTGCATGTTGAAATCCAGTTTTCCTAGCACCATTTGTTGAAGAGACTGTCCTTGCTCCAGGAATTGGTTTTAGGTCCTTGGTCAAATATAAGTTGGATGTAGATGCTTGGATGGATTTCTGGCACTTCTATTCTGTTCCATTGGTCTATCCATCTGTACCAGTACCAGGCTTTTGATTATAACTGCTTGTAGTATGTCTTCAAATTTGGTATTCTGATGCCTCCAGTTTTGTTTTTGTTGTATAAGATTGCTTTTGCTAGTCAAGGTCTCCTGTACCTCCATCAGCAATTGCAGCATCATTTTTTCCAGATCTGAGAAGAATATCTTTGGTATTTTGGTTGGTATCACATTGAATCTGTAAATTGCTTTCAGAAGAATGGACATTTTGATGACATTGATTCTTCCAATACATGAAAAAGGAAGATTTGTCCATGTTTTGCATCTTTTTCTGTTTCTTTCTTTAATATTTTATAATTCTCATCATGGAGATCCTTGATATCCTTGGTTAAATTTATCCCAAGGTGTTGATTTTTTGTAGCTATTGTGAATAGGATTGATCTTAGACATTTTTTCTCAGTATTGGCATTGTCTGTGTATACAAAGGTTGTTGATTTTTGTGTATTGATTTTATATCCTGCTACTTTACCAAACTCTTCTATGAGTTCCAATAGTCCCTTGGTAGAGGTTTTTTCACCCCCTATATATAGAATCATGTCATCTGCAATAGTGGTAGTTTGACCTCCTCCTTCCCAATTTGTATCACTTTAATTTATTTTTTCTTGCCTAATGGCTCTGGCTAGAACTTTCAAGACTCTATCAAATATCAATGGTGAGAGTGGGCATCCCTGTCTGGTACTGGATCTCACTGGGAATGCTTGCAACTTTTCTCCATTCAATAGTATGCTGATTGTGGGTTTTTCATAAATTCCCTTGATTGTGTGGAAGAATTTCCTTCTATCACAAATTTGTTTAGTTTTCATCATGAAAAGGTGTTGTATTTTATCAAATGCAGGTAATCACACAGCTTTTGCTCTTCAATTTGTAAATGTGAAGTATCACATTTGTCGCTCCCCCTCTTCGTGGAGGAACGACACAGGACCCTGCGCTGTTCTTTCGTCTGCTCGGCCCTCCCCGGGTTTGCTGCTGATTCTTCCCGGGTTGGCTACTGTCCCTTCCACCTCCGTGGAAGGGCAGTTCCCCCTGGCCACATTCCCCACTTCCGCAGGGGAGCGGCACACCGCCGGCCGGTTCTCTCGGGGGCTGCACAGGTGTTCCTTCAGCTAGATGTTCCCCTTAGATGTTCCCCTTAGATGTTCCTGGTGCATGCCGTCTCTCTCCTCCTTTATAGTCCTCCTCCGCCAATCCCAACTCGGCTGCCCACACGCCGAGTACGCTGCTCTCCAATCAGGAGCAAGTCCTACAGTTAATTGGTTGAACTGGAGGCAGCTGTGCGGAAGCTGTTTACTTCTCTCCCAGCGCCATATTGTGGGAGAGCAGATGCATAGAATAAGTCTTAATTCCAGTAACTCAGTCTAGTCCGGGTTGCTCCCCACAACATTGATTAATTTGCAAATGTTGAAGCATCCCTGAACACCAGAGATAAATCCCAGTTGGTAGGATGGATGATTTTTCTGATGTGTTGTTGGATTCGATTGGCTAGAATTTTGTTGAAGATTTTTGCATTTATGTTCATCAGGGAAATGGGTCCATAGTTCTATTTCTCTGTTGCATCTTTTTCAGGTTTAGGAATTAAGGTGATGCTGGCTTTATAGAAAGAGTTTGGAAGGATTCCCTTCCTTTATCTTCCCTGTGTTTTTATGATATTTTCCAATGCATTCTCTTATTAATCTGGATTATCTTGTTGATTTTGATTTCATTTATTATTTGTAAAATTTTACTCATGTGATTATACATAGACTGGGCAATGTGTAAGTGCTTTCTCAATATTTTGATTAATCTATCTTTGTTTTTGCTGGTAGTTCTCCCTTCTGATGTTGAATTGATACTTATAATGAGATTTTTTTAAAAAAACCTAAATTAAAAGCTCTTTATATTTTCAGTAAAATAAGAGTGAACGTTTCTGTGAAGATTTACCCATAAAATTAATCCTCAAAATTGGTTGTACATCTACCTACTTGGGAGAAACAATTTGATGTCCATGTTTAACTGACAAGTATGATCTGCTTGTTGATTATGCTTCCCTTTTTCAGTGTGGCAGCCTCTTCCTGGTGAAAAAACACTGGCTAGTAAAAACTAATTAGGAGCAGAGTGGATTTTAATCCACAAGTATCATCTGAAAGGGCTCTTGTTTTCTCTACCAGTCTGAGGCCTTCCAGTGGCTGAATGAAACAGAACTTAAACCAGACTCAAAGTTGGAGGAAACACTGCTCATGTGTTGGATGACATTCTGTATCTTGTAGCCATTCATTCAATATGAAGCATTCTGTCTGTCTTTCTTTCTCTTTCTTTCTTCCTTTCTTTTCTTCTTTTTTTTTCTTTCTTTTTTTAGAACACAAGATGCTAATATTGAGGTAGAGTAAGGTCCTAGAGATGTCCCAGCAAGATGCCCTTAATGACATCAATTCTTGTAAGGGTGTGTGGTGAAGAAAAGCAGAAGTGCATGATACAATACATTTGTGTGCATTTGAGGATTGTGGCTAAAATAACCGAGATTTGTAGGGCCCTGGCAGGGCCCATCTGTATCTGGTCACAGACAAGGGTCCCAGTGGTGGTGGACTCGGACCTCAACCCAGAGGAAATGACCTGTCTGTGCTTTTACAACTCAAGCTGTAAAAGCTGTAAATGTTGAATATGCACAATCTTTTCTAAGTCAATAATGATTTTAAAAAATCAGCCTGTTTTTTAAAAAGGTGTTGAACTCAGACTAGGTTCTGTTCTTTCTTTCTTGTTGCAATTCTCTTGACTAAAGTCTCTCTTATCTGTTTAATGGTCCTGTGCAAATTTGCTATGGCATTGTACATGGGTTTTCTAGTGTAGGAGCAGAGAGATTTGGGATAGGGCAGTGGGCATGGAGTGGGATGGATTTCACAACTGGATTCCCTGAGGGTGATGCCTGATTTGGGCACTGTCCCAATTTTTTTCAAGGACAACAGTGCCCAGATGGTTGTATCCGTGGGTTTTCATTGTTCCTGTCAAGGTAGTTTGAATGAGCAGGTTCCTGAAGCATGCACTTAAAGACCACTTCTCTTAGGAAGTTTATCTCCTTTATCATGGAGATGAGTAAATCAAGCTCTAAGATTTCTTCAGGCCACTGAAAGAAGACATCTTGTAGGGATCCATTCTCTTTAAGAAGAGAGCTTTGGAGTCCTGTGCTGTAGAATGGTAGGCTAAGCCTCTATCTACAGTGCTGGCATCCCATGGAGTGCCGATTCCCTAGTTGCTCCTCTTCAGATCCAGTTCTCCACTATTGCCTAGGAAAGCAGTAGTAGATAACCCAAGTGCTTGGATCCCTGCACTTGTGTAAGAGACCTAAAGAAAGCTCCTGGCTCCTACCTTCAGATCAGCCCAGCTCCAGCTAATGAAGCCATCTGGGGAGTAACCAGCAGATGGAAGACCTCTCTGTTTCTCCCTCTATCTATAACTCAAAAAAAAAATATATATATAACTCAAATTTATCTATCTTTCTATAACTCAAAAATATATACTGTATCTATAACTCATATATATATTTATATATACATATATAATCTCAAAAAAGAAGAGACCCTTGAAAGTAAATCCTCTTATTAATTACTTGTCTGAGAATATCTTTATTATACTCTATTTTTGGAAATAAATTTTGACAGAGTATATATTTAGTAGTATGTTACCACATTTTCATCTCTGGTCTTTGATGATGTTTTGCTAATATTTGCAAGTTTCCCTTGTTTGTGAATTTAACCAATGATCTATAAACCTAATCCTTATGTACTAGGTTATAAGTCTTTTGCAACATCTGGCTGTTTTAATGCTTGACAACTGTGTGTCAAAGTTAAAATAATTTTTTAAAATTACTTTTAAGATTCATGTCTTGTTGTAGTATCCTGAATTTGAACATTGGTGCCTTTCTTTTCTTACTTATTTCTTTTACATAATTTATATTAACTAATTCTAAAAATCCAACTATACATATTTGTGAATTACATTATCTTTCGTGCTATTAACTCCTCATACATATTTTCCATTTATTTGTTTTTAGATGTCTTGTTCCTAATAACTTTAGTCATGTCTTTTTATTCATTAATTCACTATTAAGTAATATTAAACCTGTTACTCATTTTCTCTCATTTCAATTTTGTTAATATATTTACATTCATAAATATTCTTGTAAAAATCTTTTTGCTCAATTTTTATAGATTACTACACCTTTGTATCATTTTCTCTTTTTTTAAGATTTATTTATTTATTTGAAAGTCAGAGCCACAGAGAGAGAAGGAGAGGCAGAGAAGTTGGGGGGGGGGTCGCCCATCCACTGGTTCCTTCCCAAATGACCAGGATGGCTAGACCTGAGCTGATTTGAAACCAGGAGCCAGGAGTTTCTTCTGGGTCTCCTACACGAGTGCTGGGGCCCAAGGACTTGGACCATCTTCTACTGCTCCCCCAGGCCATAACAGAAAGCTGGATAGGAAGTGGAGCAGCCGGGTCTTGAACCATTGCCCATATGGGATGCCAGCACCACAGGCAGTGACTTTACCCACTTCCCCACAGCACCAGCCTCACCTTTGTATTACTTTCAAAATCTCCTTTACATTTTATGTATAGTAAATAAATTATACCTGATTATAATTTCTATTAATCTTTCAACATTTTCTGTCTGGCACCTAGGAGCACTACAATTTGGGACTAGACTAAAATAAAATGTTAGTTTGTGTCCTTTGGACAACTCAGGCAGTATTATCCAAAGAATCAGATTCAGGAGCATGTGGGCATCTGGTTAGAAATTGTTAAGATATGTGTACTTAATTTTACCTGTTCTACTCAGAGAAGACATTGAGATAGGCATTTATTTCCACTTTGTTTTTCTGTAATTTTTTTTTCTTTTTTCCACATATTGATGTCTTTTGGGATCCAAACATCACAAAGGGTAAAAGTGGAAAGTCTCTAATATGGCCTTAAAAGTATTGGCAACATTCAAGCCCTGCCTTTTGTACTCCAAGCCAGACATCTGTTACAATCCCAGCTTTATCCTACCAGATACCTCCAGGGAAAATGTCAGTGGCAGTTCATCTCGCCTTCTGGAATAAAGTTTCTTGACATTTGTGCCATTGATGTTACTGCCATTTTAAACATGGAATTAAAAGAAAAAGTATTATATTCCTTGAGGACACATTTAGTGTGCTAGGTTGGGAGAATTTCTTCTGAAAATTCAGTCAGAATTTGCTACCAGTTTCAGCAAGTAATCTTGATACATTTTAAATGTGGCAATTTTACCTTGTTCTGTATACTCTTTTTCAATGAATCACTTTGATTCTAGGATAAATGACGAAGTACTGAGCTTGATGTCTAAGCCTATTTGAGATTAACCTCATCATATCCCAACTCATGCCCCAAGTGTCACCGGGTTCAAATTGTGCATTTGCATTACTTTAATATGCCATAATCTCTCAGTCCTCCAAGACAGGGCTTTGATGGTGCTCTTGTTACTAAACCATTTTTTTTTTTTTTTTGCATTGCTACAGCAGTTGAGATTCAGCTCTTTGTCTCATGGCAATGAAGAATTATGACACAGACAACACAGGGGTGAGCAAAACAAAAGAAACAGACATTCCTGCTTGCCAGGTGGCGCCCTCCAGGGAGAATTCCACCAAGGTCTGGGTATTCAGAGCTTATTTAAGGAGTGCATATCAATTTATCAATTCTTCCACGTTGTTTCAATATGTCAGGGATCTGGTTTGTTTTGTCTGTGTCTGTTGCATAGAGGACATGGCTCCTGATGAGTTAATAAATGTTACCATGTCGACCATTTCAGGGGTGTAAGAGTTGGGACATATTGACCTGAACATTAAGACAGGTTATGCGGGCTGGTGCCACGGCTCACTAAGCTAATCCTCTATCTGCGGTGCCGGCACACCGGGTTCTAGTCCCGGTCGGGGCGCTGGATTCTGTCCTGGTTGCTCCTCTTCCAGGCCAGCTCTCTGCTGTGACCAGGGAGTGCAGTGGAGGATGGCCCGAGTACTTGGGCCCTGCACCCCATGGGAGACCAGGATAAGTATCTGGCTCCTGCCATCGGATCAGCGCGGATCCACGGTGGCCATTGGCGGGTGAACCAATGGCAAAGGAAGACCTTTCTCTCTGTCTCTCTCTCTCTCTCACTGTCCACTCTGCCTGTCACCTGTCAAAAAAAAAAAAAAAAAAAAAAAAAAAAAAAAAAAAAGGACAGGTTATGCCTCCCTGGTCAGCTGTTAACCACTCAAGACAAGCTGCTTTGTGGTGTGTTCTGGTATGGTGCCAGAGCCTGGTTTCTCATATGGTTACCTGTGGATGTGGCCTATTGTCCATATCAATCTTTTCATTTTCTTTGGGCAATGTCTTTTGTCTAAAGTCTATAGCAGGTTTCATACAAACACCAAGTTCTTTATTCATACAGAGCCCTTCACTAACTTTCTATTGACATTTCTAACTTCTCACAACATTTTATATAATTTCTAAATTTGTGTCTGTTATTTTCTGCTTTTGTATATCAGAAAATCAACTACCATGAAATTTCTTCTAGTTGCTTCTATTTTATTTATTTATTTTTTTAGTTTCTGACAAAGTGTTTCATTAAATACAGTTATTAGAGAAAAGCAAAATACTTTAACACAATTCAGATCAAGACCGGATATTTATTTAGAAAACCTCCATGCTATACCAAGTACATTTGATTGGATTTCATAGGCACCACTATATAATCAACTTGGGAACATTTGATTTATATGTATATGCATATATATGTCAAATATGTTATTTTATAAGGACAGAAATCTTAAACTTATTTTGAAAGAATCCAAAGAAATGATCAGTATTAAATATGTATAAAATACATAAAGGTCAACTGTTCTGTTTTTTTGTTTTTGTTTTTGTTTTTGACAGGCAGAGTTAGACAGTGAGAGAGAGAGAGACAGAGAGAAAGGTCTTACTTTTCCATTGGTTCACCCCCCAAGTGGCCACTAATGGCTGGCATGCTGGGCCGATCCAAAGCCAGGAGCCAGGTGCCTCCTCCCAGTGTCCCATGCTGGTGCAGGGCCCAAGGACCTGGGCCATCCTCCACTGTACTCCCGGGCCATAGCAGAGAGCGGACTGGAAGAGGAGCAACCAGGACAGAATCTGGCGCCCCAACCAGGACTAGAACCCAGGGTGCCTAAGCAGCAGGTGGAGGATTAGCCAAGTGAGCCGTGGCGCCAAACTTACTGTTCTGTTTTCACTATTCAATTTAATAGTTTAATTAATTAAATTTTAATTAAATTAATTAAATGATTGCTTGAGGTATCATCTATTTTAGTTAATTGGTTGCTTAATTTGAACCAATTTTATTTTCATCTGAAACTATTCAACATGAATAAAAGCATGAAACAATTGAAACAGTCTGTGTATACCCATAATCAAGGTATATACATCTTGTCTTTTTTTTTTTAATTCTATTTATTTATTTGAAAGGCAAAGTTACAGAGAGGCAGAGGCAGAGAGAGAGAGAGAAAGAAGTCTTTCTTCTGATGGTTCATTCCCCAGATGGCTGCAATGATCGAAGTTGCACCTATCCCAAAGCCAGGAGCCAGGAGCTTCTTCTGGGTCTCTCACATGGGTAAGGTGCCCAAGGACTTGGGCCATCTTCTACTGCTTTCCCAGACCATATCAGAGAGCTGGATCAGAGGTGGAGCAGCCGGGACTCAAACCAGCGCCTATATGGGATGATGGCTCCATAGGCAGCCACAGCCCCAGGCCCTCCCCCGCCATCTTGTCTTCTTTCCACAGGTAGCTCCGCCCTCATGCAATATAAGTTGCTCACTCTACACCACGTGGAAATACTTCTAAGACAATTCTTAGGTCCCTTGGTTCTATCTGAGAATACTATTTTAATTGGAAAAAAAATTGCTGAACTTCTTTTGTGAAAGCTATTTTTCATATAAATCAGAAGCAGTTTTTAGACTACTGACAACTACAGTGTTCAGACCACACAGTTTATATTAACCCCTGACTGCATTCAGACCCCAAAATATGTCCATATCCGATAGGTGCTGCTAATTATGATAGCAACTACAATGCCTGAAATATAACCTCTACAAAAGATAGGGCCATTTAAGATCCAGAAGTAGAATGTGTATTGTGGCCCTGGCTTTGTGGCAGTTTATATATCTGTGTTGGGCCATTGCTGGAACTGTTTTACCAGGCTGGAGCAAATCTTATTCTAGTGCCCTTTCTCTGTTCTCTGAATGTGATTCAATGGAGACACAAATCGAATTTCCTGGAATTTTATGAAAGGAGAAAAGAAAGTCAAGAATTTAATTTCTTAGAGAGAGTCTCAAGATAGGCTACTGAAAACATGCAATTATCAAGTGTCTATTTACTGAAATCATACAAAATCTGTCAGAGTTTCATTATCTAAATTCAACAGATTGCAACTTCTCAAAATAACTTGAAATAATAATTGCACAATTTTATAACATAAACCATATTCCTAGAGTAATTTTTTCACCCAGCAATCTGTCTTCCAAATAAAGAACACTGTAACAGCTAGAAAACACTCCAAAAGTTGTATTTTATGTTTTTCATAAATATCTGAATGAGTATTTTGCAAAATGAAGAATTCCAAATAATCTAGCATCTAGGGAAATGTCTAAATAATTACAGATTTTCTCCTAAATGTGAGAGTGTTGAACATCTTTTTCAATTGCCTGTTGATTAATACATTCTGATTTTAAGGATTATTGAAATGATTACTTAAGAAATGATAATGTCCGCAAATACACAAAAGAATCTGTTATCTGCCTGAGTAGCTTAAAGTTTAAGTTGTAATGACAAAACAAAATTAAGTATTATGAATAAGGGATAATCAAATATCAGTTTTAAAAATATTTTGATTTATCCTAAAATAATCATTATCTTGCTGAATAGATTCTTTCTTTAAAATATTATAAAAACAGGCACTGTCCCTGTGTATTTTCACAAAATAGTCAGTGAATGCTTGTCAGTTCTTAAGCAATGTTGTGCCTCAGGTCCTTTGTATTGCTGCATTAGCCCTTGAAAAGCATCTGGTACAAAATATAGTACTTTTTTTTTATCATTCTAAGATTCATTACTGAATTTATTTGATTTATTTAGGCTTTTTTACTACACAACTCAAATGTAAGTAAAGAAATTGAAAATAAATAAATGTCTTGTCAGAGACAAAGGTTCTTGCCACTCCTCACCAAATGTCCCATGTCAAAGTGCAGAGAAGAAGCCTCAGGGAAGCCCTGCAAAAGGCGTTCAGGCCTAACATGAAGTGAATCCTGCAGGTAAGATGTATTTTCATCTACGTAGGAGAAGAGTAGGGTCCCAATCATAGCAGCTGACATAGCAATATCACTGGGGAGACTCAGAAAGCAATGATTGCGTGAGAAGAGGAGTGGAGAAAATTCTGTTAACAACCCCAAAACAAGATGCAAAGCAGCAAATCAAAGAGCCATTTCCATTTCTTGAAAAAGCATAGCTCAACATCAAAGCATAAGAAGATCTTCTGAATCATATCGAAGGTCAGATCCCACACCCTGCTGAAGGAAAAGGTCTAAACCCAGCCTTAAATCTTAAAAGTGAGTGCAAACTGATTATAATTAAAACTTAAATAAAGCCTAGAATTACATCAGTAAATTCACATACACTCTCATTCTATTAGCCTACATAGGAAAGGGTAAGTCTCTTTCTGGGATTAAAAATTATTTACTTCACTCTTTATTATTCTTTTAGACAATAATTACAACATGTAATCAAAACTCATAATGAATATATTCACAATAAGGAAAATATGTGCCATTGTCAGAAGCAGAAATGATCATTATAAGTAGATCCGGAGATGGCCCAGATATTGGGATTAGTAGAACAAATGTGAATTAACCATTATTAAAATGAAGTGATTTTGTGGAAAAGGTGAAAAGATTTAATGAATGAAGAGATGAAAATATTGGCTGAGATCTGGACATTGCATAAAAGAACAAATAGAAATGGTAGTATAAAAAGAATCAGATATAAATAGTTCATTTATGAACTTAAGAAGATTAGTAAAGAAAAATCCTTGAAGAAAAAGTGTACAAACAAAACTAAGAATAGAAAAGTAGAAGAGTAAACAGGGAATCCAGGGTGATGAAATATTGACAAATTTAAGGACTGTGCAATGAATTATCAAAAGGAGAAAAGCAATACAATGAGTAAGAAGAAATATATAAGGAAATAATGGCAAAAAAACTTCATAAAATTAATTAAAAAATCCAGGGTTCCAAGCTCACTGAGTATACAAGTAGGATAAATGAATAAATACAAAATATACATGCACACACATACACACACACTCATACACACATCAGAGACAAACTGCTAAGATCTAAAGTCACATTCTTAGAATTATAAATCAGGGGGAAAATGACTTAAAATAGGAGAAAATGATACTAATAATGACATTCACAAAGGCATCTTCTGACACAGAATGCTAACAGATTTTATCCAGTAGACTAATACTATAAGAAATTCTGAAAGAAGCACTTTTAGCTATAGTAACCTTACAGAATTCCAGATCTATAACAATGAATCCCTGAGTACAGGAAATGGAAAATAACTGGGAATATGCAAAAGGGGTTCTTGTGCTTAATTTCTTTACAAGACCCGTCCAGGGATGTTGCAGCTGTGATGTCTTCCATGGGTGTTCACTGAAATAGCGACCCTAGGTCACAAGTGGGGAAACCTTAGAGGCGACACTGTGGGTCCCATAGGCAGGGCTTCCTCTGTGGCTGGCGCCCTTAGTCTGGGCAGGCTCTGGTCATGTTTGCATTTCAAGGACCAGAGTGACTAGAACAACAGACCCAAGTTGTGTGGCTTGTTTGATTATTTTCCACCTCTGTTGCCCTATCCTGAGTTAGGGGACTCCCTTCCATAGCTGTCCAAGCACCGCTTGGAGCCTAAGTAACCTGACCAGTTGGAGATTGGTTGAGATCTTTGCGCAAATCTTAAGAGGGAAACAAACAAGAAAACCCTCCCCATCTGGTCCTTGAGTGCAGTCCAAGTCCTGGAATCCTGACTTGGGCATCACGTGAAATTGGTGCCACAGTGGTTGCACTTGAAAGTGATAGGACTTTCATTCTGCATTTGGAGTCCTTAGAAAATAATATGGATGGAAAACTATAAGTAGCTCACTGAGAGGTCTTTAAATTGGACCCTAACTTCAATTGAACTAGTTAAGACCACCTGTCATGATCTCACATGTGCTCTTTCAGATCTAGGAATAAAGTCACTTCCTTGGTTAGAAGGTATCCCCTTAAAAAATTTTGGAACCTTCCCAATTAAAAGTGAAAGGAAGGTACTTTGGAATCTTTTACATAACCTATATCCCTGTACTTCTATATAGTGGTATGGACGAGGGAACTAAAATTTGTTTATAAGTGAAAATAAACATCCAAGCGTATGGCGTATGTAATGTGCTCTGGCAGGTAGCTTGTGAGATTAAGATTCTGCACATGGAGCCTTGGTCATCATTTGATGGATATACCCAAAATGGGCAACTGGAAAAGCCAAAGTGTTGAGATCCCTTAGAACTGATAAAACAAAACCTGTATTTCATTCGAATGACCCCATGTTGAAGTTTATCTACAGAAAATTTAACTCCGATTAACTAGGATGTATTTTTTTGTGGTAGACCATTGTTTTGGGAGGCGCAATGTAAAGCTAAAGGAACATTTAAGGTCATTGAGTTCATTTGATGCAGTGGGTATATTGATGCAAACGAGAGAAAATAAGGGTGAAAATAACTAATATGTACCCTCAAAACTTCAAATACCTTTTTGAGACCATAGAGTGCTCCAAAGACTATATCCATCAATAGCTACATGATGACAGCATGGGAAGCACATATGTAGGGAACTGGGCTGTCAAGACATTAGCTGGAGCAGTTCATTCATCTGGAAATTATAGCAAATGAGAAAGAACTGAGCTTGGAAAGCTTTTCTGCTTTCAACTGAAAAAAAAACTGTTCTTCTTTGGCACACCCTAGGCAGAACATTCTGAAGCTGATTCCACTCATCTATTGGATAAAACAGTGATTGCTGTTTTATTCACAGCTGAATAAAATGAAAACTTCAGCTAATTGTGGGTTTGATTCAATTGAATTTGTTTTGCTTTAAAATGTCTGTCTACTGTAAACTGTAGTTGTGAGTATTGCCAGTCAAAATTTATTTTATCTTTTCTCCAAAAAAAAATTTTATTTAAAGAATACAAACTTCATGCATTTCATAAGTGCAACTTTAGGAATATAGAAATATTGGAATATATCTGCCCTCCCACACAGCTGTACTTCCTGCTCCTCCCTCTCCCATTCCCAGGACCATCCTCCACTAAGATTTATTTTCAATTAACTTTATAGACAGAAGACCAACTCTATACTAAGTAAACAGTTCAACAATTTGCAAGAAAGAAAAAAAACCTGTTCTTCAACAGTTGAGACAAGGGCTGTTGAAAGTCATTGCATTTCGGCTGGTGTCACGACTCACTAGGCTAATCCTCGCCTGCGACTCGAGCACCTCGGGTTCTAGTCCCAGTTGGGGTGCTGGATTCTGTCCTGGTTGCCCCCTTCCAGTCCAGCTCTCTGCTGTGGCCCGGGAAGGCAGTGGCGGATGGCCCAAGTGCTTGGATCCTGCACACACATGGGAGACCAGGGGGAAGCACCTGGCTCCTGGCTTTGGATGGGCACAGTGTGCTGGCCATAGCGGCCATTTGGGGGGTGAACCAATGGAAAGAAGACCTTTCTCTGTCTCTCTCTCTCTCTCTCTCACTATCTAACACTGCCTGTCAAAAAAAAAAAAAAAAAAGTCATTGCATCTCAAAGTAAATTTCACTTCCTTGTTTTTTTTTGAGAAACTTAATTAACTTTAAAGAAACACCCAAGAATGATACATATCTTGCAAGCAATTAGACATAACTATAACTTATGAGACACAAGACCTCCATGTAATGCTTTATTTTATTTTATTTTTTTATCTTTTATTAGGCCTGAGTGATCGGCATAAAAGCAGCATTTTTTTCCAGATTGGTGCACAGCCCACCACATCAGTCCCAAAAGTCCAGGAGGGGCAGAGGGATGACTATTCGTCTTCAGAGCCACCCCTACTGATGTGGGCAATGAGGCACTCTTCGCTGGCATGGGGTGATGTCTTAAGCCACTGTCTCCTGGGTGGGGAGCTGAGCACATTCCTATAGTAGCATTTGGTTGACTGCCCAGTTGCTGAAACCTTGGTTCGCTCCATCACCAGCTGTAAACACTTAAACAGACACTGTAGTATACAGACAGGGTGAGAATAAAGCAGATTCCAGCCAAGACTGGGAGAAAAGTCACTCATTAGTGTGGGAGAGGATTATCAGTACACACATGCTGGGAGTATAAACAGCAATCTACTACAGAGAACAAAGAATTTACAGAAATCCTCAGCATTTAACTTCTGCTCTGCTTTTATACACAGAATAATGAATAGTTATTTTCAATAATCTTTAACTTTTTAACTTTGTGCACATACTTTTCCTGAACAAGGCGGAGCTGCTGCTGCTATGTGTAACTGAGACAGTAGTTGATATTTAATAGGAAACACTGCTCACAGAACTGTACTCCCTACTAGCCAAATTTACCTAATAATGAATTATCTTGATAATGGAGATTAGATACCATATCACTAATTACACAGATGTTAAAGTCACAGTTTTAAAGAAGTTAATTTACATTTTGAAGTACACTACTTATGGTAATACTATTTAAGAGATACTACTGCTGTCCCCACACTGTCTGTATACACTGACTTTAATAAGCAATAAAATTACAAAGGAATGAGGCCCAGGAGTGGGCCAGACAGGGTCCAGAACAAAGGACAGAGTTGCTATTAGAGGAGTCAAGAAAGGTGTTATAAGTTTTCTGATTGAGAGGCAAAGAAAACCTGAGAGAAGGGGCTTGATAAGAACCTGATGGGCTTTAGGCCCTGTAAGTTAAGGGGTCTAGACCTATCTATCTCTTTACATAGGGTACATTTTAAGGGAGGTATGAACCTCCTTGGGGAAGGAACCTGTTGACTTTTATTACTTACCTGGCCTGGGAGGAGAGCTGGCCAGGAAAAGGCAGGTGGCATCTTCAACAGGAAATTTACAGCTCTGTTTGCAATGTTACTGACCCTACTTGGCCATTCTCTCAACAGCGGTGGTCACTTTGGAGGCTGGGCTGAGTGAAGGGCTTTTCAGCTTAGAGACAATAAGATCTGTGGCTCTGACCTGAAGTCCTTTGACTCCAGGGAAGGTCCATTTTTAGTGATCCAACTCTTGGCTGGCAGAGCTGCCAGGGTTCTTTATAAGCTGACTTCTGCTGAAGCCCAGGCCTTCTACATCAAAAGTCACTGCAGTAGACTGGCCCATTGGGTCTCCCTGAGGGCAGATCACTGTACAGAGCTGCCTGTAATTGGCCTGCCACCCATCTTCACATTGCTTCTGATGCCCAGCTCTCTTTTCCTCCCGGTTCTTGTAAAAGCAGACCAGAGAATGCAAGTCAAGGGGGTGCTCTAATTTTTCTAGAAGTCTATAGTCATAGGCATGTTTCTGATGAATATTTAGCTGGGCTGAGTTACTCTGATTCCTGAACATGGTTTACCTTTAACAGAACTGACTTATGTCCTTACCCAAATAGGATACTGCCAGATTGTCACTACAAAATCTTACCAGTTACCAGCCAATGTTAAAAACCTTGCACCACCAGAGGCAAAACAGATACGTTACTCTGTGTGGTGTTGCCTGGCAGTGGCTTTAATTTCCTACACTAGTCTTTAATCCAAGTAATTAAGTAATCTCACAGGAATATTCATATAGGGCAATAGGGTCAAAAAGGCAGGGCAGCTCTTACATGCACAAACATTTCAAGAGTAATATCAAATGAAAACTTAGCAAGCAGATTCAAACATTAGACAACAATTTAGGAAAACACCTACCAGTAGGTCCAATGTCCTTTACAAATTTTAAGAGTACATGTACTCAGAAACATCTCTTAAATACCCAATACGATATAGCTTGTTTAACCAGCAAATTTAAGCACAAGTATATAAAATGTTTCTAGTTTTTCTCTTTTAACAAGTTTAAAGAGATTTAGGTTACACGAATTTTTGATTGACTTTAGCTGTTTAAACTTACAGAAAACATTGTTACAGATTATAATAAAATCAAGCGCTACAGCAATAGGTAACACTTGAGATAACTTTTTTGTATACAGAACATTTAGACTAGCAGACGCATTAGAAAAAGATACATAAACGATACAGAGGAGTTGATTTAAAGGTTAACTACATTCAGATAGATGCATTTAGTTCCACAGCAAACTATGGGGTCATATATGTCAGAACAATAAAGCAGTTTCAGTAATAGCTGTTAAAATCTTTACCCTTTTCTTGTAAATCGCCAATTGATTTGAATTACTTTCTGATCTCAGTAAACTTAGTTAACTATACTTTTTCTCAGTTGGTACCTGTAATACATTATTGGCTTTATCAGTTTAGAGAGTCATCCTAAAGGGCTGAATACAATAGATGTGGCTGGAAAAAGTCCATTGTAACCTATAGGAGGACAGTTAAACACAGAACCAACAGCTTTAGTTTTACGAACAGTAAATCTCATATACAAAAATGCGGATGACAAGAGACCTCAAGTTGTCATATTTAAAATGACAAACTTGTTAACCAACAAGAGACACTTGTTTACTTTACATAGCATTTTTGAAAGCAACTATAGGATTTTACAAGGCACACTTAACTCTTTTAGGCCTCTGGGGCCCACTCACCAAGATGATCATTATGTTTAGTAACACTAGATTACCAGACTTTTCAGACATTTGTATCAATATTATTTTATATCATGAGGTAATACAGACCAAATTTGATTATTGTCACAAGGTGATTATTCAAATGTTTGAAAATAAGCACATATTTAAATAATAAAAACTCAGTTGTTTTTAAACAATTAGAATTTAACAGAGGCATCAAGAGAACATAATAGATTACTTTAACTCATTGCTTTAACAGAGAATCAGTAATAGCTTTTGTATCTAAAAATTTTTTGCTTCATAACTTTTTGTGACTTCCACACACCCTGTTGAACTTACTTGAAACATTTTCTCATTTTTATTTCAGTCTAGAGTAAACTAGCCATTAGGATGAAGTAATTTTTGTAAACCAAGTCCTGTCTTTACTTAAAAAAAAAAAAAACAACTTTTCTTTTTAACCTTTTTTACTAAGCACGTATCTCTATACTTGTGATGTTTTCCATCTGTGAATTTTCTTGCTTTACATTTTGAAATAACCTATTAAAAATCTCCAAATTAAGACAACATTTCTAAATAAGGTAACACATCAATTTTCAGCATTAATTACTTTTAAATGATGTTGAACTATTTTCTATATGGACAATCTATGAAAACACGTTAGCAAATTCAAGTAGTTTTTCTATAGAACATAAGATGTTGAGAGTACCAAAGTTTACATTTAGACACATTTATCTCATTTGTCTTTACCCAGTTTGAATTAGCAATTACACCTAAATGACTTAAGATGCTGATATTATATATCTTTATTTGAATTAAATTAAATTAAAATTACATTTATCTAAAACAAGAGCTAATTACCTATTACTGTTTTATTGAGTACTGACCATCCAGAAATTTCTTAAAACAAATTGCAAAATAAGTTCAGCAAGTTACAAAGCAATATATTCTGGCTTGTTTGAGATAAAACAAAAGAGCCATCAGAAGCGTGGGCTACCCAATTTGTTTCATTGATAATATAGGGAGAGTAGACTTTGGACCAGACCTGGTTCTAAGATAAAGTACAAATTCTGAGATAAGGCAAGGGGGAGGAGAGTTACCCAGTCCGCGCCAGTCTCTAAGGCCAAATTCAAATTTTGCGCCAAAAGCCAATTTCAAATTTTGCACCAGTCTTGTGCACTGCCCCTTTGAGACACGCCAACAGAGCCTGGTGATAGACATGGAGTCTCTCCTTACCTTGTGCTGTGGGGCTCTGCTTTGCCTCGGTACAGCTTTCTGGGTAGCCTCCAGGGTCCAGTTTTTCTCTAGCATGACAAAGAGACTTGTCACCATCAGCATCCACCATTCCTGCCTGTCTAAGAGGCAGAGCCACCATGCTATCTGGCTGGGCCTGAAAGACCAAATCTTCAACTCTGGAAATAACACTCAGGTTAAAAGTTCCTTCCCTAGGCCAGCCCACATCGAAAGTGGGCCATTCTGAGGAACAGAAATTAACCCAATTGCAATTGTTCTTTTTAACATTTACATTGTTACCATGAGTTACCTATTTAACATCTTTCCAATGTGCCAGGGTTAGATCCAGTGGAGAGGGTGGAGTTGCCCCCATGCTCTGTCCAGTTATGTCAGTCATCAACAGAAATAACACAAGACAAACACCACTTAACAAAAAGATGATCAAACACAGGGCCTGTACAGAGTTAGAGTTTCCGTGGACAAATGGTCTCAGAATCCTCACCCAGACTACAGATTGGACCCTCCTTCCCCAGGTCCCAGACTGGAAGAATTTCGAGATACAGAGTACAAATGGTGATGCCCATATGGGACTCGAACCCACGTGACACCAGAATGGTATGAGAACTCTGCCCAGCGTGTGCGCTCGGGAACAACAGAGTTCCTTCTTCATCCCTACAAATCCAAGTGGGACCCAGTCCCAAAACACATTCCAGATGCAATGGCAGCTGCACCAACAGGATCAGAATTGAAAGTTAGATACAGATAGACAAAGAACAAATAGACTAATGAACTCACCCAGTTGACTGGTATAAACCTTTGGGGTCAAGGCCACTGGGGACTTCTGAGGATCCCGGAATGAGCCCCCAGATATTATGCCCAGATAAGTGGATCCCCAAGAAGCTATCAGTTGTCGCTCCCCGTCTTCGTGGAGGAACGACACAGGACCCTGCGCTGTTCTTTCGTCTGCTCGGCCCTTCCCGGGTTTGCTGCTGGTTCTTCCCGGGTTGGCTACCGTCCCTTCTACCTCCGTGGAAGGGCGGTTCCCCCTGCCACATTCCCCACTTCCGCGGGGGAGCGGCACACCGCCGGCCGGCTCTCTCGGGGGCTGCACAGGTGTTCCTTCAGATGTTCCCCTTAGATGTTTCTGGTGCATGCCGTCTCTCTCCTCCTTTATAGTCCTCCTCCGCCAATCCCAACTCTGCTACCCACACACCGAGTACGCTACTCTCCTCCAATCAGGAGCAGGTCCCACAGTTTATTGGTTGAACTGGAGGCAGCTGTGTAGAAGCTGTTTCCCTTCTCAGCGCCATATTGTGGGAAAGCAGATGCATAGAATAAGTCTTAATTCCAGTAACTTAGTCTAGTCCGAGTTGCTCCCAGTTGCTCCCCACAATCAGTGACCAGATCTCACCGAAATGCAAAAGCAAGATTTTCATTATAAAGCTACAAGCCGCGACAGGGACTTCATCCAAGCAACTGGTGCAGTGGAGGAAGGAGGAAAGTCCCAGGTCTTTGTTCAGGGATGCTTTTAAAGGGAAGCTACCTCAGCAAGGGCTTAGGGTGTGGGGCCTTGTGGGATTGGCAGGGTGGGGGGGTCTCCGTTTGGCTTAGGTTCAGGGTGTTACCTCATTTGATAATCTCTACTGAGCTGCCCTTGGTCTGCTGAGCTCGCTGTCCTTGGTAAGCTTTGATGTCTCTGGAATGCCTGAATGCCTGCTTTTACAAGGACTCAGTCTGCTATGGGAAAGGGAGGCTGCTTTTTATTGTTTCAAAAGAGAGTCCCTTTGGCTCTTCAAGGACAAGTTTTATCATTAATTAAGGAAGCACCTATGAAAACAAGCAATGAAGCTGGACACTTAGGTATAACTAAAATTTATGGGACATAGGAATATCCTCCACTTGATACACTAAAATGAGATAAATATTTGAGAACAAGTTTTACTGTTAACTCTCATAATACAACTCATTGAGGACAGAGGTCCTGTGTGGGGAGTTAGTGCAGAGTGACTCACTCCTGTTGTTAATTTAACAATTAACACTCATGTATGACATCAGTGATCACCCAAGTCTCTTGACATAAGCCACCTAGGCTATGGAAAACTTTTGAATACACAAACTCCATCAGAATTTTGAAAAGGCCATAAGCAAAGTAGAAGTTATCGCCTCTCTTTAGCAAAAAATACCTCCTTCTTTGATGACCATTTCTTTCCACTGGGGTCTCACCCACAAATGTCCTTCACATAGGACATTTTTTGCTAGTGTCTTGGCTTTCCATGCCTGAAATGCTCTCATGGGCTTTTCAGCCAGACCAGAATGTCTTAAGGAAATTTAGTTTACTTTAAAACTCTTTTTGGCTGAACATTTTACTTTGTATTAATTTAAATATCCCACTTTCAGAGTGGCATCCTTCTGAGGGTGGGGAGTGAGAAGAGGGCGGAGTTTGTACATCAGTAAGCTTAGACAATAAGCTTAAATTTAAGCTGTTGACTTCATCTTTCAGTTTGTTGGAATGTACTATCAATTACTGTACAATGAAATTATGTAAATTTTAATATACCTTTTTAGAAATTAAAATATTTTAATAAAAATTTTCTTTCTAAGAATAATGTCATTAAAAGCTATAATAATAGCAATGCAATGTGGCATTTATAGCATACATACAAAACTAAGAAAACAATATAAGCATAAAATTCAAATAGGTTTTTTATACCATTTATAAAGTTGTATAATGTTGTTTGAACCTACAGTATTGTAAAATAAAAATACATATTGTGATATATATGGGTACCACTAAAATAACAAAATGAGAAATAGCTAAAATATCAAAAGGGGATTAAAAAAAACACAACTCCAACACATATTTAATTGATCCAAAATAATAGTAGTGAATAGGGAACAAAGCACATTGCTAAATATACAATAAATGTCAAAATGGGAAAGTCACTTTGTGAGGCTGTAGGGAAAGCTCATAAGACTTCCAGTCCTCATTAGAAAGTGCACTCTATGCCCTGAGGGTGGCATCTGGGATAGGCCTCCTTCCTTTAAACATCTTAAGTAGAATCTGGTAAAGAAGACGGGAAGGTACACTACATACAGCTGCAGCAAGTGTCTTTGAGTTGATAGCCTTGTGGAATGCATTGTTGTGTACTGGGCTGGAGGTGCAACTCACTGACCAACTAAACACCAGCAGTCCCTCCCATATGTAAAGTTCATGTCTCTCACAATTGGACATTTGGATGGTTTCTTTGGAATTAATGAACCTTATATGTGAGCACTCTCAGAACTTGGGCTCCCATGGCAGGACAACTGGCTTAGTCAGCAGGACATTCTAAAGACTTCCCTTGTGGCAAAGTCAACTGGGGCAGATAGGAACTTCTAAAGTGGGAGAATTGTCAACTAGAGGAAATCTCAGGCCACAGATTTAATGTGGCTCTTAGGTTGCCAGGCTGCAGAACTGTTGGGAAACACCTGTGAATATGGAGGTACCCTAAAACACCTGTGGGTTTGTTAGGAACCCTATATGATCACAGAGAAAAAGTCCTGCTAAAGAACAAAGGCTAAAGTGGCCCTTGCACTGCCATGTGAATGTGAGGCTAGAGTGACAGGTAAAGCTCACGCAGGCTGATAAAATGTGCTGCAGAGATGTTAGGAACAGACTAAAGAAAGGGATGATGTGTACAACTTGTCTGGAAGAATTTGCAGAACCCAATGTGGTTGTTTTTACAGGTCAATGAAGGACAGAAATTTACAATCCACCCTTATCAAATGGTGAGGAATGATGTTGTTTTGTTCTCCAATGATGGGGGCCACGGGACAGAGGGCTACCCAATCCATGGCTAATTTAGGAGAAACTGATCTGTGATTCTGGCTGGTAAAGAAGTCTAGAAGGCAAAGAGATGAACAATACAACTTGGGCCTGATGGGATTGTGAAAACAGCTCACTGTAGCCAAGAGTCCAACCTATCCTTCAAAAAGAAAAGGAAATACCAATTCAGGTGCAAGAGTTAGAATAGACCCCTTCCAAGCCCTCACTGGAGTTGCAGGATATTCTGAGGTGAGGAGCAAATGGAGAAAGGGGAGTAGCAATGGCATCTCCCTTAGAAGAGGACTCTTCTCCCTCTTGGCTTCAACCATATGACTAGGGATAGGGCCTGGGTCCAAAGACTCTGTGACTGCCTCAGTGGACTAATGACCACATGTTGATATCACTTTCTACCGGGGGCCACACAATATCCAGCAAGTCCTGGCCCTAGTAGATACGGATACCTAGTGTATTTTGATTTATGGTAATATCACATAGTTTGATAGCTTTTTTACCAAGAGGATTTTCTTTTTCTATTGCTAACCTCTGTTTTGTATATACTTTCCAAACCTCCTTTCAATTGGTAACTGTCAGGAATGGTCATATCAGACAGCTACTGACTGAGTCTGAGGTGATAAGCAGGCTGCTGTCATGCTAAGCCCTGAAAATCTCTTATGGTCAACCTTGCACATCCTACTATGAAGGGCCCTGAGGATACTAGAGAATCCTGGATTGGATTCATGGTCTGAGATGTCAGGACTGAATCAATCAGCAAGGGAAGCCTAGGGAAGCCTGGGAAACAAAGGGATGTGTTCAACACTGAGGGATGACAAGTCCAAACTGATCTACTCTCTTTCTAGGTTATTAAGAGGCTTTTTAAGCCATGAATACCTCTCAGCTCACTTCCATGGACTCACCACTAGATTGCCTCCTTAAAAAAAAATAGAAAATACCATTAAGAAATTACTAGCTAAAGATACAAATTCAGGCAAAAGGTCATCATATATGTGTTAACAAGTTAGGTGTTGGGGCTGGCTTTGTGGTGTAGCAGCTAGGGCCATCACCTGTGATGCCAGCATCCTCATGAGCACAAGTTCATGTCTGGGATGCTCTAGTTCTGATGCAACTCCCTACTAATGTCCTGGGAAAGCAGCAGAAGATGGCCTAAGTGTTAGAGTTCCTGCCACCCATTTGGGAGACTCAGATGAATCTCCTGGCTTCTGACTTCTGCGTGGCCCCTCACTGGCCATTGTAGCCATCTGGGGAGTGAACCAGAGGATGAAAGATTCTCTCTCTCTCTCTCTCTCTCTCTGTAGCTCTGATGTCAAATAAAGAAGTAAAAAGTAAGATGATAGGATAACGTCTCTGAAGGCTGCCACCTCTTTGCAGTTGCCCCTCCTATCACTGCTGCGTGGGAGGCAAAGAAGTGGACACCTGTATCAATGATTATCTGGGGTAGAGTGAGTTCATGAAGGAGTTCCAGGTGCACCGTGTTGTTGACAGCTATTGGCATTGTCCATGTGGTGCTGGTTTGGGAGGCATACACAATAACAGAGTTAGGGGGTCATGGCAGTTTTAATTGATACTTCAAAGGAGACTGTGAGGCCAGGCAGGGTTGAGCTATAGGACTATGCCCCACTCCCAATGTGAAGCGCAGTATGGTAAAACTGTAAGAGTGGAGCTGCAGAAGAAACCCCAAAATAGTAAAGGCACCAGCGACAAAAGCTAAAATTACAGTGGCAAGGCAGCCTGGAAAGACAGCAACAGATAGGGATCTGGAAATGGCTGTAACAGCCAAGGTCCCAGAACAACTTATTGCCTATTACCCTGTTTAGGCTGGGGATGGCAAAGAAGGCTACTATTTTTTTTGACAGGCAGAGTTAGACAGTTAGAGAGAGACACAGAGAGAAAGGTCTTCCTTCTTCGTTGGTTCACCCCCAAAATGGCTGTCACGACTGGTGCGCTGCGCCAATCTGAAGCCAGGAGCCAGGTACTTCCTCCTGGTCTCCCATGCATGTGCAGGGTCCAAGGACTTGGGCCATCCTCCACTGGAAGGCTACATTTTTTTAAGCTCAACCCATGTAATGTGATTTATGGGAGGTTCTTCCTCACCTTCGACATCCTATTTGATTCAGTTAGCTTCGTGTGGAAATTATAGTCATGCAGGGATCCCAGAAATTGCCAATCACTGGTGCAAAGCTCTAGCTCCTCAAGTGAAATCTCTACATTCGTTAGCAGGGGTTTTTATTCCCTGGCTATGAAGTGATGGCATCCTGACACAGCATAAAGAATTACAGAAAACAGATCTTCCTTCCTCAATCTATCATAAAGATCAAGGGATGACAATTTCTGAGAGGGGAAATGATGTGGGAAGGAGACGTCGCAAAGAGGAGTTGAGGAGTGCCAGCACTCATGCTGAAGCCCCTCTGTGGCTGTGAATTTGAACTCAGGAAGCCAACATTGACCTTGTGATACAGACAATGATTTGCTCACTCTGGTAGATACTGGATTATTGTAGATGAGGATTTATTGGATTGGTTAAAACCCATCAAAATCACCACTTAAAATCTATGCATTTCTTTTTTTTTCTTTCTTTCTTTTCTTTTTTTCTTTCTTTTCTTTTTTTGGACAGGCAGATTTAGACAGTGAGAGAGAGAGAGACAGAGAAAAGTCTTCCTTTCCGTTGGTTCACCCCCCAAATGGTCGCTATGGTCAGCGCGCTGCGCTGATCTGAAGCCAGGAGCCAGGTGCTTCCCCCTGGTCTCCCATGCAGGTGCAGGGCCCAAGGACTTGGGCCATCCTCCACTGCACTCCTGGGCCACAGCAGAGAGCTGGACTGGAAGAGGAGCAACTGGGACAGAATCTGGCACCCCAACCAGGACCAGAACCTGGGGTGCCAGCACCACAGGCAGAGGATTAGCCAAGTGAGCCGCCGCACCGGCCACATCTATGCATTTCTTTCATCAGTAATGAACAGCAGAACTTGAATATCTAACAAAAACTATTAAAACCTATTTGCATTTGTACATGCAGTAGATTTTCACTCTGATCCCTGCTCACATGTTGGATGGAATATCAACAAAAATAGCCGCTTTGAAAAATCTGTCTTCTTATATGGAACAAAACTGCTTACTGTAAAGTGCTGAAATGGTTACTTGAATGCAAACAATTAACTGTTTCTCCCCAACTTATCTCTACAACATATATTTCCCATCACATTTATCTATTATTTGATTAAAACCTACTTAAAAGTACATGTATTTTATACATTCCCAAATGTATAAGATTGGCTAACATCCTTAAAACCAATATTTTTTTCAATTGATATCTAAGAGGGAGGGGGAAAATGAAATATCTTGGTTATTAATTGCATTGTAATGTAGTTTTCCCAACAGGGTGCCTCTTCTAAGCAGCAGTCTACAATCTGCAATCCTTATGCAAGAAATTCTGAAGATGGATGTAACAGCAGCTTGAAAACAGGACTCTTCAAACTGAGAGATGCTGTTATTCTTTCCAGTATTCTGCTATTTGTGTAGTAAGGCTATGTATATATAATGACTTAACCCCTTGATACTTATGTCCCAGTCTTGATGCTTTGAATCATAATGAATCTAAAATCTGAGTTTTTGATAAAAATGCAAACTATTTTGCTAACAAGTACCTCAGTGGTTTTAAATCTTATAGGCTATTATAATCAGCTAGGGTTAAAAAGAAGAAAAAAAATCCTTGTGTGAGCTCTATCCCAGAACAATTTAATTGTAATCTTAGGAAGTCATGCTAAGCATCAGTAATTTAAAAATCTTACCAGTTGATTTTAATGGGAAGCCAGGATGAAGCATTACTGATAGCAAATGTTGATGGCTGTGCACAACATCAGAGAGAGCATGCGAAGCAGACAGGTGGGCATAAAAGCTGCATGTCACTAAACCTTGCACACCTGGGAACAGTGATTAGAGAGCAGAGAGCTGTGATTGACAGCTTGGAAGACTGTAACTCACCTTGAGCTACAGGAAGAACAAAAACTGAAGACAGCTCTAGTGGCCCATAATATTTTGTACAAAACTGTTTATTAATAAATTTGCTCTTTCGCCCAAAGCAAGATCTAAGGCATAAGGATTGCTTAACACAGTTGTTCTCATGTTGCATGAGAATCACCTCTCAGAGGGTGTTTTTAACCAGAAGTTAAGACGTCCTTGTCCCAGATCTGAGTGCCTATACCCAGCTCTGGCTCTTCCTTCTGATTCAGACTCTGGGAGGCAGCTGTGATAACTCAGTGAATTGGGTCCACACTGGTCCTGAGGCAGACCTGGTTTGTTTCACTGGCTCCTGTCTTTGGCCTGCCATGGCCCTGACTATTACAGGTGTTTGGGAAGTGAACCAGTGGCTGGGAGCTCTCTGTCACATTCTCTTTTTCTGTGCTTCTCAATTAAATTAAATTCAAAAAAATAGAACCAACCTTCATGCAGGTATAAGAAGCATGATAATCTAGAGGTTTGGTTGAAATTTTTCTTTGATTAGGCTCATGGATCTGTGTTTTTGATAAAGGTTATTCTGACATAGTCAGATAAATGGTCTACAGGATGAAGATGCTCAGCTTAGAAGAGAGTGTGTGACCTAAAATGGAAATGGAGGCAATATCAAGAAAGAGGAAGAACTGACAGGTGAAAAAAAAAAAAGAACTAATGTATTCTCCTATGGTCATTCCCAGTCTTTACACGGAAAAAAATCAGATTTTTCAGTAATGTTGAAACAAGGAACCTTCACAAAGATTGTCACCTATAGTAAGTTAGAGGGTGAAGATGATTACATCTAGCATCAGGTGCAGCACTGAGCTGACAGTGTTTTTAGGTGATGTGCAGGTTAGCCATGTATTGAGGAAAAGTATCTCCTGTTGACAGGTGAGGACCTTGAGTAACCCATCCATTCCACACTCTGATGCCATGTGACTTATTTAATGTCTTGATTCAATTTAATGTTTTTTTTTGTTTTTGTTTCCTTTCTATGTCACTAGTGATCAGATATGGATGCAATTGGAATCACTTGTGAAATTTTAAAAATTTCTCCATTTCTCTATTTTTATATGGAAGGCAGATAGAGAGGGAGAGAAACAGTGACAAAGAGTTCTGGTTCACTTCCCAAATACATACAACAACCAGGACTGGGCCAAGCCAAACACAGGAACCAGGAACTCAATCCATGTCTCCAATATGGCTAATAGGAACCCAGTGACTTAGACTATTACCTGCTGCCTCCCAGGGTGTGCATTAACAGGAACTTGGAATTAGAAGTAAGGCCAGGTACTCTGATATGGCATGCGGGCATCCCAATCTGTCTTTTAACCACCATTCAAAATATCTGTCCCACTGAGGACATTTTTTTTTTTTTTTTAAGATATTTAGACCTCATGTCTAAGGATATACCATGGCAAATCCTGGAAGTTTTATTTTATGAGTTTTTAAATTTTTTTAAAATTTTTATTTATTTGGGCCAGTGAGAGAGACAAACAGATGGAGAGAAAGAGCTCCTATCTGTTTGTTCACTCTTGAAATACCTGTAATGTTTAGGACTGGGCCAGGGCCAAGGCCTGGAGGTAAGGACTTTATCCAGGTGGGTAGGTGGTAGGAAACCAACTATTTAAGCCATTACTGCTACCTCCAATCATCTATATTAGTAGGAAACTTGAGTTAGGAGCAAGAGTCAAATCTGAATGTCTAATCTAGGCACTGTGGTCCAGGACAGAGGTGTCTTAACTGCCAGGCCAAATGCCCCCACTAGGAAGCTTTTGGAGCTCTTCAGATTAATATTTAGGGCAGTAAATTTTGAGAACAACCACTTTAGGTGAAAGTAAATGGGTTTATTAAGGTCATTATTCAACTAATTGATAACTACATATAAAGAACTGTCCTAAAGAATCAGAATTATTAAATGAATCTTAGCATTATTTGTTAAATTATTGTAATAGGATAGTCTGAATCCCAGAGAAAATAAAAATTTCGGAGTAATTTAGGGCTATGCTGTGTGATTAAAGTTGAAAGTTGTATCCTGCATCTTTATTTTTCTCTGGCCAGAAAAAGTAGTCCCCCATAGTCGATAGAACATCATATGCTTGTTTCATTTTTTAACTTTTGTTTATTTATTGGCAAGGTAGAAAGATAGATCTTCCATCTGCTGGTTCACTCCTTAAATGCCAGCATCAGCTGGGGCTGGGGTTGACTGAGACTAAGAACCAGGAACTCAATCCATGCCTTCTATGTCCTGGGGGCATCACCTACTACTTTTCAGGGGTTTGCATTAGCAGGGAGCTGGAATCAGAAACACAGCCAGGATTCAAACCCACGTACTTCTTCAGTATGGGATATGGGAGTCGCAAATGGCATCTTAGCAACTGCCCCAAATACCTTCCCTTGTTTGTCCCATTTTTCAGCAAATATATTCATACTAATCTACCTAGCCTACTTTTATAATACATTTAAAATAAAGCCTTTCAAAGCCATTCACAAACCTAAAGTTCTGTGTAAATGATAAATAATAATGTCCCTTTTGTTATGTGCCCTTCTCATTGATCATGCTGCAAGTCTATTAAGATCTTTTCACTCCAGCGCCTATTCACCTGCCAAATATTCAAATGAAAGGCAGTCTAAGGAAGCATAACTACACATCATTCTGTTATTTTATTTTAGGTCTATGGCCATAAAAAATATTTTTCCCCTATAAGATGACAGGCATAATAATGCTATTAATCTAAATTAAAATGCAATATTTTTCTGGTTTTTTTTTTTTTTTGCTTTTTTTTCTATACTTTATGACAAAGGTTGCTCTCTTTTTTGTTCTGGTATTCTCAGGAAATCTAGCGAGATTTATGAGTTTCTTTAGTATGATATATAGAAACAAAATCATAGGCTTGCAAGTAGAACAATGTATGCTTTTAAACCTTGGATATGCTAGTATACTACTTTCTGTTTCTTTATCAGTGTTTTAAATAGTGAGATCTGCTAATAGTGAATCTATTAACTATTTTTGAGGCTTGTATAAGCACAAACAATGTAGCATGGCCCTTTAGCTCACATTATTGTGAACTTTGCCTATATTCATAAAGAAATGACTACATCACAGATAATGGTTTGTGAAAACAAATACAAGGTCATTTCAAAAATTTGTGGGGAAAAGGAATTAAAAGGTAAGTTTATTTTGGTTCAAAAACTTCTGAAATCCATACATCCTAAAGTCATCAGGAAGGTCATGAAATATATGTATTATGAAAAAGCTGCAAGGATTTCAATAATTTCTGAACCACAATAAACAGCTTTTAATTCCATTTTTCATGGACTTTTCATGTAATATTTTGTCTATGTTTAAAAACACTATGAATTCTCTTTTCAGATTTCTTATGTTGTGAATGCCTACTCAAAACATTGGAGTGACCTAGGCTTGATGTACTCATTTGTATTTAATTTTCCTATCTAAACTTAATTTCTGAAGATGCTTACATTTTCATTTCTTGCATGAACTTTATTGTTGAGTTTCAGATTCATGAATTGAACTCTATAGTTGACCTCAACACTTGGATAATGAATCAACATCTCCAAGAACACACAATAAGAATACTTCTTGATTCCTTCTGCCTGGAAAAATTTTCTCCAGTCCTTGCATTTTCCATCTCAGGTAATTGTACAATCAGATGCTCTATATATCTCATTCTGTTCTTCACCTTCCAATATTTTGAAATAATTACGAAACGTGCCACATTACACGTAAATAATATAATATATTCATTTCCTTAACACCCAATTGCATCTTAGTTTACCTATTGAAAGTTAACTTACAGTCCCACAAAATCTGTCTCTAACTTCACCAATAGCTGTATATTTTAAAATTCAATGAATATATTTTAGTCCTCATTTTAGTAGACTCCTGAAAAACACTTGATACTGTTGACTTCTCACTCATTCTTTTTTTTTTTTTTTTTGGACAGGCAGAGTGAACAGTGAGAGAGAGAGACAGAGAGAAAGGTCTTCCTTTTGCCGTTGGTTCACCCTCCAATGGCTGCTGCAGCCGGCGCATCGCGCTGATCTGAAGCCAGGAGCCAGGTGCTTCTCCTGGTCTCCCATCGGGTGCAGAGCCCAAGGACTTGGGCCATCCTCCACTGCACTCCAGGGCCATAGCAGAGACCTGGCCTGTAAGAGGGGCAACAGGGACAGAATCCGGCGCCCCGACCAGGACTAGAACCCCGGGTGCCGGCGCCGCAAGGCGGAGGATTAGCCTATTGAGCCACGGCACCTGCCCTCTCACTCATTCTTTAAATACATTTTTGCTTTAATCTATGTCACAACAATCTCTTATTTACTCACCACTTTCCTGGATATTTCTTCCGTTTGGTTTGTAGACTTGCTTTCCCACTTGACCATTAAATATTTAAATATTTTAGGTCTCAGGGTTTGGCTGTCTCCTCTTCTTGTTCTATGTCCCCTAAACAATTATTATGTTTCTGATAAAGTTTACCTGTAGGCTTCCTTCTGGTTCTAAGGACACAAGAGTGCACAAAAAAAGTTCCCCTTCCTCATGGGAGTAGTAATAAATAATATCTATGTATTAGACACCTATTATTGCATAGCAGATGAGTCCCACTGTGAAAGTTTCTCATGAGGTGTCAATCAAGCTGTTACCTGGGGCTGCAATCCGACCCGAAAGTTCAATAAGGCAGTAAAGTTTCTAGGGAAGGATCTGTTTTCAAGTTCATTGGTATTGGCATTTCTCATTTCCTCACTGAATGTTGTCCGGAAAATTTGTTTTTTTAAAACATAGTCCTTACGGTTTGAAAGTGCAAGTGATTGTGTGTGTGTGTGTATGAGTGAGGCAGGGAGAGAATGAAGATGCTGTAATGCTCATATAATCTTAGGTGTGAAATATCATTTTTACCATATGAAACCCGCTACCCTGTTGGGGAAGATTAATAAATGTGGTTTCCCTTTGTGGGACAACTGCAGGCATCTTAGAGGTGGCCACCATCTTCAACTTAACATTCTCTTTGCTGTCTCAAACACCTCGTAGTGACTATTTCCCAGATGGAATTCAAGTTCCACCTTCCATGCTTCCAAACTTGATCTTCTAATGTTCCTTGCTTAAATGAATGGAATTATTACTCATTAAATTAAACAAATGTGCCTTCTATCACCTTAATATTCTTCCCTGCACGTTTCTATAACCAATTTGTAATCCAAGTTCCAGAATTCACTAACAAATATGAAGATGTACCAAGACAACACCGTCTCTTACCTGGACCACCACAAGAGGCTTCATCTGCCTTTAAGTAGCAGTTTAGGTTCTGCCCCAGCATGCTCATCACTATGCAAATCTGAATGTATCATTTCAGGATGAGTGTTGTGGTGAAGCAACATCCCAGCATCCCATTTCAGAGTATTGGGTTTGAATTTGGGCTACCAAGCTTCTGTTCCAGCTTCCAGCTAATGTGCCTGGGAAGGCTACAGAAGAACGCTCAAATGCTTGAGACCCTGCTACTCATGTAGGAAACCAGAATGGAGTTCCTGGCTCCTGGCTTCATCCTGGCCTGCCATGGCCATTGTGGTCATTTGTAAATTGAATAAGTAGATAAAAGATTCTGTTTCTCTATCTCTCTCCCTCTCTGCCTTTAAAATAATTAAGTCAATATTTTAAAAATTAAAATAAATATTTCATTTCTATTAGCATAAAGATAAATATCCTTGTCTACCTCCAAGAACCTGCACTATCTGATTCTTTCCCAATTACTAATTAATATTGCATAGAGCCCCTTGTGATACTTTCTAAATAAATATGACGAATATTGGACTGGTTTATAATCTTCTACTGCAGGGCATGGTGTCAAGGAGGAAAACAATGTGATCAGACATCTTCTGTTTCTTTTTTGAGTGACACCTACCACCTATTTCTCTTTTAGCTTCTCCACATCATTTGGGTCCCCAGAAAACTCATTATGTCAACATATGACTCAAATTAACCCCATCCAATTCAGATTATTCTGTTGAAAATTAGTAAAAATCCTTCTATGGGTTTATAAAAGTCAAATATCCAAAATACATTGCTTTTCAGATTACTATTTAAGGATATTTGTAGGAGAGGAAGACACATTGTTGATGAATATGAACCATTTCTTGGCTCTTGGATATAACCATTAATCCTGCAGAGATTTGTATTTAACATGAATTTTTAAGATTATTTTCTGTCCTTAAATGCGCTTACCTTCATTAAGAACCTCCTGCTTTCCTCTGAGAAATTTCCTGCTGAGCCATAAAGTTCTAGTATTAAAATCACTCTAACTGCTAAATAATAAAAATGATTAAAGTTTACTGAGTTAAATATTCTAGTAACATAGAAACACATATTGTTCTCCTCACTCTGCTTAACATAGTTTCAGTGAGGTGTGCCTCATAAATTTTGTTCTTTTAAAGAATGAAGTCCATACACACATGCTGCAATGTGATAAAGCCTTTGAAGTGAAATGGACACCATGAGAAAAAATGACTTGATCAGCCCTTGTTCTGACTGTCGAAGGAAAACTTACTACTTTATTCTTTTTAGTATTTTTTTGTTCTACTTAATACCATTTGTTCAACTCTTTAATTAACACACAATTATTCTTAAGTGTTTAAATTTAACTGAAAAGTGATCCCTGTTAAATAGAAGAGTGGGCATAGAGAGAGAGGAGATGTACAGTTCGGCACATGCTCAATCAGATTTACCCCTAATGGTGGAGTTAGAAATGTGCAAGGGGATTCCAATTCAATCCCATCAAAGTGGCATGTACCAATGCCATCTCACTAGTCAAAGTGATCAGTTTCAGTTCAAATTTATCATAATGATAGGATTAAGAGTCAAAGGGATCACATAAACAAGACTAGTGTCTGCTAATATTAACTGATGGAATCTAAAAGGGGGAAAACAATCCATCATGGGAAGTGGGATACACAGCAGACTCATAGAATGGCAGATGTCCTAAACAACACTCTGGCCTCAGAATCAGCCCTTAAGGCATTCAGATCTAGCTAAAATCCCATGAGAGTATTTTAGGCATGGAAAGCCAAGACACTGTGGCAAAAAAAAAAAAAAAAAAAAAAAAAAAAACACTAAATGAAAGATCTCCACGAGTGAGATCCCAGTGGAAAGAACAGGCCATCAAAGAAGGAAGCACCTTTCTCTGAATGGAGGAGAGAACTTCCACTTTGACTATGGACTTGTCTAAACAAGATTGGAGTTGGCGAACTCAAGAGGCTTCCATAGCCTTGGCAGCTCATGACAAGAGCCTCGGATGACTACTGACACCATAAACAGGAGTATCAATTGTTAAATCAACAACAGGAGTCACTGTGCACTTACTCCCCACGTAGGATCTCTGTCCTTAATGTGTTGTACTGTGTGAATTAACAGTATAACTAGTACTCAAACAGTACTTTATACTTTGTGTTTCTGTGTGGGTACAAACGGTTGAAATCTTTACTTAGTATATACTAAATTGATCTTCTGTATATAAAGATACTTGAAAACGAATCTTGATGAAGAATGGAATGGGAGAGGGAGTGGGAGATGGGATGGTTGCAGGTGGGAGAGTGGTTATTGGGGGAAAAAGCCGCTATAATCCAAAAGTTGTACTTTGGAAATTTATATTTATTAAATAAAAGTTAAAAAAAAGCTATTGCATAGTACCCAGTAAACATTTGAAGTTATAAATTGTGAATTTGAGAAACAGGGTATCTTGTAGTATGCTGAGGGTGCTAGTTGAAGAAATTTCAAAAAGTTCCTAGAAAAATAGAATTAAGAGATTTTTTATTTTAGTGCAAAAATTTTTGGAATCCATTCCCTTTTTTCATACAACACCTTTTCCATAAATTTATTGAAGATCCTTCATTTGATATGGATGTGTAGCCATTTGTAGCTCTTTGATATTTGACTTCTTGAGTTTTATCTTCTGTACTACAGAAAACAATACAGGTACCCTCTTTCCACTACTTGGGTCTTTAGGTAATGCCTATCCCAGGCCAAGGAGATAAAAGTGCTTTGACTCTCTTTTACAAATAAGTGAGAAAGAATTTCGTTTATTTGCTTTTCTTTTGTTGTTTGCTTGTTTGTTTGGAAATGTCTAATGCCTGGTCTCCTAGATTCAGTATCTAACTATTTGTCTATTTCCCGTTTTCTATCAGGATAGAGCATTTTAACTATGGATATATAAGGTCAAAATAAGTCTAAATCAATAGCCAATGTTTTTTAAAAGTTTATTTATTTATCTGAAAGGCACAGTGACAGATGAAGTCTTCTACCTGCAGGTTCACTTCCCAGATGCCCTCAACTCCCAGGACTGGGCCAGGCCCAACTCAGGATCCAGGATCTCCACCCACATATCTCACTTCAGACAAGCACCGAAGTACTTGAGATATTTTTGGCTGCCTCCTGGCATATAAATTAGCAGGAAGCTCAGTCTGAAGTGGAGGCAAGAATCAAACACAGGCCGGCGCCGTGGCTCACTAGGCTAATCCTCCGCCTAGCGGCGCCGGCACACTGGGTTCTAGTCCCGGTCAGGGCGCCGGATTCTGTCCCGGTTGCCCCTCTTCCACGCCAGCTCTCTGCTGTGGCCAGGGAGTGCAGTGGAGGATGGCCCAAGTGCTTGGGCTCTGCACCCCATGGGAGACCAGGAAAAGCACCTGGCTCCTGGCTCCTGCCATCGGATCAGCACGGTGCGCCAGCTGCAGTGCGCTGGCCGCGGCGGCCATTGGAGGGTGAACCAACGGCAAAGGAAGAACTTTCTCTCTGTCTCTCTCTCTCACTGTCCACTCTGCCTGTCAAAAAAAAAAAAAAAAAAATCAAACCCAGACACTTCAGTATGGGATGTGGGTATCCAAAGTCACATCAAGTAATTTGCTGTGACTAAATGCCTGCTCCAGTGGCCAAATTTTATAAATTTTAAACAGAATTATAGACTTTTCAAATAATGTCTATTTGTATGTTGGAAGTGATCTACGTGAACATGTTTTATAAAATAGAAAAGTTCTTATTTCTTGGTCATAGGTAAATTGATAAGGCCATAAATTACTTATGAAATCTTTCAATAATTGTTTGGGAATTTTCTTTTGCTGATGTCTTTTCATGAACACTATGAGAAACGGGGACTTGATCAGCCCTTGCCCTGACTGTTGATGAACAACTTAATACGTTATCCCTCTTAGTATTTTTTTTGTTTGTTCTACTTAATATTTTTGGTTGAATACTGTAATCAATACACAATTCTTCTTAAGTGCTGAAACTTAACTGAAAAGTGATCACTGTTAAATATAAGAGTGGGAATAAGAGAGGGAAGAGATGTGCAATTCGGGACATGCTCAAGCTGACTTACCTCAAACGGTAGAGTTAGAAACATACCAGGGGATTCCAATTCAATCCCATCAAGGTGGCATGTACCAATGCCATTTCACTAGTCCAAGTGATCAATTTCTGTTCACAATTGATCATAATGATAGGACTAAGAAACAAAGGGATCACATAAACAAGAATAGTGTCTGAAAATACTAGCTGATAGAATAAAAAAGGGAGAGAATGATCCAACATGGGAAGTGAGATACACAGCAGACCCATAGAATGGCAGATGTCCTAAACAACACTCTGGCCTTAGAATCAGCCCTTAAGGCATGCAGATCCGGCTGAAAAGCCCATGAGAGTATTTCAGGCATGGAAAGCCAAGACACTCTGGAAAAAAAATGAAGAAAAACAAAAAAAAACCTAAATGAAAGATCTCCGCGAGTGAGATTCCAGTGGAAAGAACGGGTCATCAAAGAAGGAGGTACCTTTCTCTGAAGGGAGGAGAGAACTTCCAATTTAACCAGGCCTTGTCTAAATATGATCAGAGTCGGTGAACTCAGGGGGCTTCCATAGCCTTGGCAGCTCATGACAAGAGCCTAGGGTGATTACTGATGCCATAAACAAGAGTGTCAATTTGTTAAGTCAACAACAGGAGTCACTGTGCACTTACTCCTCATGTAGGATCTCTGTCCTTAGTGTGCTGTACATTGAAATTTAATGCTATAACTAGTACTCAAACAGTATTTTTCACTTTATGTTTCTGTGTGGGAGCAAACTGTTGAAATCTTTACTTAATATGTGCTAAACTGATCTTCTGTATATAAAGGGAATTGAAAATGTATCTTGATGTGAATGGAAGGGGGGAGGGAGTGGGAAAGGGGAGGGTTGCAAGTGGGAGGGAAGTTATGGGGCGGAAGCCATTGTAATCCATAAGCTGTACTTTGGAAATTTATATTCATCAAATAAAAGTTAAAAAAAAAACATAAAAAAATAAAAAAATGAAAAAAGCATTGTCAACATTCAAAGTCTTTTAGATTCATTTTATATCATATTTATATACATTTTACATTTAGGAACTGTTATGAAAAGAATCATAATTGAATATTCCAAACATTAAGTAAATTCCCCATGCCTGATTCCAGAGGATTTTCTGCTAGACTGTAACTTAAAGTGGATTCCCCTCACAATTGTTGGATGCAGACTCACAAAACTACTATAAATGAAACACTATTTGAAATAGTCATCTATAAACAGATATATTGGTGTAAGTAGAGGCACAATCAGGAACAATTTTAATATGTGGGAACATAGAATATTGAGAAAAATATCAATCTTGAGTGACCTCAAGACTTATTTTTTTAAAACCAGGAGAATGAAGTCACTTATATTTCCCATTTTTGTTTCAGTCTTCCACTGAACCAAGATTTTTGTGACCTTCACAAAACTAGCTTCTTTCATAAATCCAAATCTTATTTCAAAGTTCCACTTTATTACTTCATTTCCTTTCCTTTTCCTGGCAGTGAGCCAAATTCACAAAACTCCTATTGGAATTTTCTCGAGTCTTATTCGAATTGTGATGAATTTAGTTCAGCCCATGTAAGCAGGAATCTTTAACCCTAAAACAAAAGAAAATTGTGAGAAAATGTACTTCAGTGATAACACGTAAACTTCTTGAAAATATAACATAGATGCAAGAGTCATTTTAAGAATGAAAGTAACTCTTATTTTGGCAATGTGGAATAAGTAATTTTTCATGAGATGTTATGTCTGTGGAAACGATGAGGGTGGGATTTTAGAAAATAAAACCAATTATTTAAAAATATGTATATAATCTCAATAAGGCATTGGAATAGAGAATGGACTTTGCTGGGAATAATATTTAAATAGCTAATTGGCTGAAACTGAGTGGATGCGCTCTCTCTCTCTCTTTCATAAGTTAGCATGTAAGGAACTCCATCAATGGGATATGTGTTTTGATCTTTTAATTTAAGAGGCCATGGTAGTTTCCCTTATTTGTCTGCATTTTTCTTGTATATTACCCTCACACACACTAATTTATTGTCTAGCTTGATGATCTCTGAAACTTAACTAAGTTATCTTGATCTGTCTTCTCTTTCTCTCTCCCTCCTTCCTAAATGCACAAAAATAAAAGTAATGAAATGGATTTCTTCTTATGAGCAATGTGCAAATGAAAACAGAAATTTAACTGCAAAGATTGTTTATGTTTATCTTTTATTGTAGCTATTTTATAAAATTTAAAATAAATAAGTTTTACAAATTTCTATTACTAACATGAAATTCAACTGCCCTTGAAATCATATTCATATTAGTTGGAAGCCTTTAAAATTCTTTATTAGAAAGGTTAAAACTTTAACGAAAAGGTCTCTGTATTTTAAAAGAAATGTTTTTTCTTTTCATATTTTATTCTTTCACCTAAGAAATGAATGGTTTTAATATTGGATATTCATTTATAGGAAAGATTAAAACACTCCACAGGACAATTTTCTTTTGGACCCTATCTCAATTTTTCAGAGAGGTTTCCAGAAATTTAGAGAAGGAAAATAACCTTTGTTAAAATTTATCAGGGTAACTGGTTAGAGCCTGTTCCTCAGAGTGATAAGTCTGGATGTAAGTTAAAAAAAAATAAATAAAACTTGACTACATTCCCACACAGAGTATAATGTACTAAAATGAAGGATGTTTAAAAGAAGCAGATATTTGAAATCACATTCTTGAACAGAGGCAGTTTCTAAGTCTACAGTGACATATTCCAACATCTTGCTGACTTATGTAATTATTGATTTGGTTCATGCTGCCACCTAATTATTGTTTTCATGGAGCACCAAACACTAACAGAAGGACTACCACATTCATTGGCCAGACACCAACCATGTGTACAAATATTGCATGATGGTGTCGCTATTCATAGCTTACACTCTACAAAGGCAAGTAAATATCTACACGAATATTTATGCGAATTAACTATGTCTCTGAGTCTGTGAATTCTGTAGGACGAAAGGAAAACCATCATTTCATGAATGGAAACAAAACTTGCAAATAATTTATTCAAAACCTTAAAGAAAAAAATTCAATTTAAATTTTTAAAAGTTGACAAATTTAAAAATCAAGCTTGTAATTTACTGAAACTAGAGTTCATCTGGGATTTATCTTTGGAGTTGAAGCATGGGAGACTTTGAGAAAGAAAATAAATTTTTGAAAATCCCCTTCTTAAAGGTAATAAAGATTTACCTGTAGATCATTCACAATAGAAGAAACAAAAAGAAAAGAATCTGATAAAGAAAAACAAAAGAATTAGCACGTTTTTCATAGAGAAAAAATTAGATCTAGGCAAGAAAAGAAAAGCAGGAAAGGAGAAAGACCAGGAAGAGGAGGGATAAAAGGAAGGGAACGATGAAGAGGAGTCTTTCAAGTGCATCTTTTGTTTTTTAAAATGAAAAGCACACTTGATCAGAATCACCTCAAAGTCTTGTTATGCCACTGATTGCTGGGCCACCGCCAAAGTTTCTGATTTAGCCATCTTGAATGAAGGAAGATATTCTGAATTTTAAAAATTCTGAGTGACGCTGCTAACACTATTCTAAAAACCAAACTTTGAGAAGCTCTGAAACAGCATGTCATGGAAGATAAGCAAGGAAATTTTCAAGAAAATGAGGTAACCCAAGTATATAACATCACTGTATATTCAAGAATAGTGAGTCCTGAGGACTGACAAATAGGTTTTCCTGTTCCAGTATATTTGGTCCCATTCATTCTACAAATGAGTTAAAATTTAATAACATTTGACAGCATTAAAAGTATCTACAAGAAATGAATACAGTTACCATAGAACCCTTAAATTGGTTAATGGTAGAAAATCCTTTAAAACGACATATAAGGTTTTTAGTTTTTTCTCTTAACACTCCCAAGGTAATAAGCAAAGTGATAAAATTTTCCATACTAATGTGATAGTATGGAGGAAATGTTATCTTTCTGGTGTTAGTAAAAAAATCTCCTGTGAGGAAAGACTGGCTTAATAAGACTCACTGCAATCCACAAACTAGCCTTATAGATCCTACAGAGCTAAATACTCTAATAAAGCAAAAGAATAATGGAAAGAGGGGGTAGAGAGGAATGTGAGGTGTGCTTAGTGGCCTGGAACCAGGTGAAGATGCATTAAAAAAGAGACTTCTGGGGGATTTCCATTGAAATTATATGGAGAACATAATCAAACTTCTCCCTGGTACCTCCTCATTGCATAAAATTATAGATGACAGCTGGTTAAAAAAATAAAATGAGCTGTGACTGCAGATCTTGGTACATGTCCAAGAAGAATTATAACTGTTTACACTGATGTACTAATATAATATTGTTTTTTCTTATTCTATATCCATGTGATAATTTAAAGAATTTGAAGACTATTCACAGTGATTATTACAACTTAAACATTTTATATAGAAATCAGATATCTAACTCCCGGAAAAAAACACAATTTTTTCAATGAAAGAGACCTGATGGTAAGCTCTAATTCACAAGAAAATTCTTTGTGTTCTCTGCAAATATCATCCTTTAAGACATCAAATTATTAGCCTTGATCTGTTACTTCCTTTGTAAACACAGATGGAAATTTCTTCACTTGAACCGCATTGAAAATATTTAAGATAATTTTTTGGTGGTTATGGTTTTGCTTTCATTTCAGCTACTCCTAGCACATCTTATTCACATTTCATGTGAAAAATGCATTTGACAAAGCTCAGTGACATTTGTCACTACTCCTCTCACATGGTGATGTTCAGAGCCAGATGTGTTATAGACATGGCTGGTTTAGAATTATCATCTAATTCCTCTTGTCTTACTCTTATCTATTCTTTTTTTTTTTTTCCTAATGATAGAAATGCTTCTGGGGAAATCTCTCTGCTTGCACTATCACTACATGTGGTTTAGGGACACACACGCTTTGACAACAAGAACTTACGTAACCATGGTATAACCAAATACAGACTGAATCAACTCGCAATAGCAATTGGTTCAGGATAGCCATTTGATGGAGCTGATCAAATGCAACTTTATTCAGGAACTCTTTGGAAGTTTTGAGATGAGAGATTCGTTCCATCAATTTGGAGTTGTGTAGTTAAAGGTCTTAATTGCTGTCAGGGAACCAAAGTCTACCTGAAAATGAGTCTCAACACAGTAAAAAGTAGTCAAAGGATCCCTGTTACTGATGACATCCCTTTAGTCTTTAAAGCAAAAAGGGCAATACAGACAGCTCGGCTCTAGAAAACAATATATTGCCTACATCTATTAAGTCAAATTTGGTTATTAATGTTTAGTTCTAATTTTAAGTAAGAGTTGTGGAATCAGTATAGAGTGATGAATTCTGGGGTCAAAAGGCCACAGTTCTGCTTCTAATTGAAAAATATTCAGGATGGTAAGTTTGCAATAGAATTCATTAATCTATCCGGCTATCCCTCCAAAGCTTACTGCATCCCATCTTCCCACAGGCTATTGTTAATCAGGATAGTGGAATAGCAGCATCCTCTCCCACGCATCTGATACCTACTTAGAAATGCGGAATGGTAGCCTCCCTCCCCTATACTTACTGAATTAGAGTCTTCATTTTAAGAACATCCACCATGTATTTGCACGTATATCACAATTATTTGAGAAGCAATGTCACAGATCTTTTCTCCACTGTGCCCTGCCTGCTTTCATTTGTGGCCTTTCTATTGGTCACTTCCTTTACATCTAGAATATATTTCTCCCAAATTTCTGCATATACTACACACTTAATGTCTTACACATTTTTCTCAACTTTCACCTTTTCAACGAAAGCTAATTTTTTTCCTACCTCTGCCCATGAAAATCTGAATTCCTCAAAGCAAACAGTTTTGGCTGTTCTGTTTTATGAAATACCTCTGACAAAGACTCTCTTAAACCAAACTACAGCCAGGTTCCTCTGTGCCCACTTTTGACTTGGTGTTCAACTTGAATTTCCATGTTCATCCTAACAGAGTCCAGTATGAGGAGAAATCACAGATTCAGAGAACTTTCCCACACTTGATCTCTGAACACCACCTATAACAGATTGAATTCCTCAGTTCCCATCATTCCCCATTTTTGCTGTTTGTGTTATAATCAAATCATATTCTTCAAGTTTCAGGAAATGATGTGGTTCTCTAAAATCCCAAAGACCTTTCATATAAATTAATTTTCTCTTTATCACAACTTTGATACTGTTTATATTGCCTATACTTGTAAGTTAGGACAGGTTAATTTTTCTATAATCATAAATTTGGATATACAAAGAAATTGTTTTATAACATATGTTTGCTAATTTCCAGCCTTTAAAAAAAAAGGATTATTTATTTATTTGAAAGGCAGAGTTACAGAGAGATGGAGAGACAGAAAGACAGATCCTCCATTTGCTGGTTCACTCCCTAAATGGTGGCAATGGCCTGAGCTGGGCCAATCTGAAGCCAGGAGCCAGGAGCTTCTTCAGCACCTCCTACATGGGTGTAGGGGCTCAAATACTTGGGCCGTCTTCCACTGCTTTCCAAGATGCATTAACAGGGAGCTGGATTGGAAGTGGAGCAGCTGATACTTAAGCCAGCACCCATACAGGATTCAGAGATAACAAAATATGATATTGAATTGTATCCCATTGCTGTCCGTCTGAGAAAGAAGCCAGTTATTACACTTCTTCCTGCCAGAAATAAGCCCAGTGACATTTGGAGTCCTAGTCTCATGTAATCCGGAACTACAGACTCTTTCCTTCTTCTGATATACTTGTCTTGGCTCTTCTCTCATCTTCCTGTTTCCCATTTTGTAAAGCTTTGGCAACTACATATTCCTGCTCTGTTACCAGTGAGAACAAGCCAATGTTTCAGTGGCTCTGTAAGTAAACACTGATTCCCTTATCATGGGAATAGCCAGGTTATGAAGAAGGCTGTGTTTCACATGTGCCATTTAGAGACCCTGCTGACACAGACTCTACCGTCTTGTAGCAGAGATACCTTCAGACATGGCTTCCGGAGAGAAACGGAGGATTTGTGTCAGGCAAGAAGACAGACATTCCTTTAGCTCACACTTATTTCTTAAACCCAATAATGTGACCTCACCAAATTGCAAAGGACCTAGGATTCACATTGCTCTATTAGGGAACAGAGAACTGAGAGGAGTGTTGCTAGAAATCTCCGCCCAAATAAGGAGCATCACCAGAATTCATTTCCATTTCACTGCAGTTATTGAATGATGTGTTCCCAAGTTTCCATGTCACAGAAGATATGACTCCACACAGCTGGCCTCCTCTAGAAAAACATCGCTAATTCTCCAACTTGAGATATACTCTGACATTTTTCACACAATGTTATTTTATTGATTAGGAATTTCTGTTCTTGGTCAAAAATTTTCTACTGTCTCAGAACTATCTCCTTAAAATTTCATCAATTAACTCACAGGAGAAAAAAATGTGTGAGCAATGTTTATTAATACATGTCCACTTATTCCAATTACTTATTAATTTATTAAAATTAGAAGAAAATATGATAAGCCCAAATATATTTTCATAAAATAGTTAAGATAATTTTATTATATTTTAAAATAATTTTTATATTTTATCAGACTCAACACTATACTTTTATAATTGGTATTTCTCTCACGTATTTATATTATAATCTGTCCCAATAGTCCCTTTGATAAAACTGGAACTAATTTAAAACTGTACTCTTATCCCAAAAACCTTTTAAAAATTTTTATGTCTGTCTGTCCCATTGCAACTCAGCAACTGCTACTGTTAGCTTTGATGATGAACAAGTCTGAAATGCAACACCAACATGAATCAAGTTGTTCAAATATATTCACTTTGATTATATTGTTATCATATCTTTGATTATTTCCTGATTATTTGTTTGCAACAAATTAAAAATTAGTCTTGATTTAGTATCTATAACAGACACATATCCTTATCATTAGCCCTGTGTCCTACACATTTTAATTGTGATGAAAATAAATATTTTCTATTATTACCAGTATTTCTATTCTTATCACCAATGTTTCCTACTGTAATTATCAATTCCTAAAAAACGTCTGCACATTTCACTCTCTTACTGGATAACTGAGCAAGGAAAGTGGCAATATGTTAATGTGGCCTTTCTGCCATACCTACTGAGTTAATCCATGGGCTAAATTCTATTTTACTGCATTATCGTTCATGGCTTGGTTGACTGCTTTTAGCAAAATGTGAACAGTAAATTAAGAACAGATAGCTAAGTCTTTTGAAAGTACAGAACTAGTAAAACTTCTATAATTCCTTCACCAAAAGTATAATTAAGTTTGAATTTAATTGTGACAACCAAGTCATTTCAGCTGGAGTAGAACTGTAAGTACTTGTATTTACCTATTAACCTGAAACTCCAGTGACTGAAATTCCAACTACTAAAGAATATGATGATCAGAAAGTTTCAGTTTGATTAGAAATTTTGCCCTGTAGTAAGATATGGGTTAGGATGGCAGCATCCCATACAGGAGTATCTCTGTTCAAGTCCTGACCCTGGTTTCTAATTCCAGCTTCTGGCTAATGTGTATCCTGGACAGCAGCAGATGATGGCTCAGCTGAGACCCTGCTATCCATGTGGGAGTCCTGGATTGAGTTCTGAGCTCCTGGCTTCAGCCTAGCCCAGCCTCAGTTATTGCAGGCATTTGGGGAATGAATGGTAGTGTCGGAGCCTTTCTCTGTCTCTCTGTCTGTCTCTCTCTGTCTCTCTTTTTCTTTCTCTCCACCCCTACATTAAATTTGACAAAAATTTTAAATCCTCATTTAGTTTAAGAGTCTTAGTATGAAGGTTTTTGGAAACCAGGGAATTTTTTTTTCTTTTTCTTTTGAATATTTCGTTTTCACATTTGAAGCAATGAATTGTGAGCAACAAATCTGGCTTCAATCCCAAATCCCAGAGCAGTGTGCTTCAGGAAAGTTATTTACTTTTTTATTTTCTAAGTTTTCTTTTATTAAAGTTGATCCTTTATTTTTCTTTAAAGATTTATTTTTTTATTTGTGAGGTAGAGTTACAGAGGCAGAGAGAAATCATCCACCCCCCCCCCCCCAAATAGCTACACAGCGTAAACGAAGCCTATTGGAAGCCAGGAGCCTGGAGCTCCCTCCAGGTCTCCCAGTGTGGGTTTAGGGGCCTAAGGACTTGGACTGTCTTCTGCTGCTTTCCCAGGCCACAGGAAAGCTGGATCAGAAGTGGTGCAGCTGAGACCAGAACTTGTGCCTATATGGGATGCCAGCACTGCAGGAAACGGCTTTACCTGCTGCGTCACAGCACCGTCCCCTAGTTTCTTACCATTTAATGATCAGTATAGATTGCATGTAATTTATAGAGCTTTTGTGGGGATTAATTTGGGCACATAGTTTTGGTTTTATTTTATTTTATTTTTTTAAAGGATAAGTGTAGTTTCTGGCACAAAATCGATTTCGGATCCTCTTTCCTTGCCCACCTTGCCTCTGACACTGTGGTGTGGAGTTTATGTTTAAAGGCATTTTGTAGAAACTACTTCTGTATAACACTCTAGAGAAAAGAAAAAAATACATGGTATCTATATTTGGTCATAAAACAAATGTAGACAAAAGTTTTCATAAGTTGTTTAACCCCAGGAAGAGTCATGTAGTGAAAGAAATCTTACAAACCCAGCACCAATGAAAAGAGTTATCGGCAGGACTTATTTGATCTTTTCTATTAATTACCCGCATGTATTGGTGTTTAGTAGAAATCCTAGTACATACAAATGGTGCGCTCATAAAACTGTAAAATTTTGTCAAAACATTTTGGCTTTTTAGGAATAAATATTATCCATTCATATAATTCATAAAATCTACAAATATTCATTGAATTCTGTTGTTGCTGGCAAATAAAACAAACACTGCAATGAGATGTTAGGAGACTGAACAATATTGTTGCTAACCTGTGAGCTTCAGACAAGGAGTTCTTGAGAAGCAAAAAAAAAAAAAAAAAACAAACACACACACACACAAACACACACACACACAAAAGGGAAAATAAAACCTCTTATCTTCTTTAGCAAGTAGTTTTTTTTTTTTTTTTTCAAAAGCCTATTTTGACTCCAAGGACCTATGCCTGCACTCTGCACATGGTCTTGAGAGCAATAGGCAAGTGGCAAGCCTTTTTGCTTCTGTAGTTGATGTGCGTATTTGTGAAATAGCACCTCAATTTCCACCACCATGTATTTCGCAGAATTTAATAACTGACTGCAATAGTCACAGAGTTCATTTAAAATGCTGTGTTTACTTTACAAATAATTAAAGTCAAAATAAGTTCTTTAGAAATATTTTCATTATAACAAATCTTTTTTTAACTTTTATTTAATGAATATAAATTTCCAAAGTACGGCTTATGGATTACAATGGCTTCCCCCCCATAACGTCCCTCCCACCCGCAACATTCCCCTTTCCCACTCCCTCTCCCCTTCCATTCATATCAAGATTCATTTTCGATTCTCTTAATATACAGAAGATCAGTTTAGCATACGTTAAGTAAAGATTTCAACAGTTTGCTCCCACACAGAAACATAAAGTGAAAAATAATAGATGATTTTTTTCATTATAACAAATTGACTAAAATAGTTTAAACAAGTATCCAGGTACTGCATTCATTGAAAAACTCTAATTCTCCAAAATCAAGTAACTGAATATTCCCTTATTTACTAAAAGATAATATTACAAGGACCATATTTTAATTGTGTAGGAAAGTATCAAAGTATAGTATTTGAGATTGCAGAATTTCAAAATTTGTTTTGATAGATAATAATTCAGACTTACTGTATGATTTGGAGTATATGTTTGAAGTCTCTTTTTAAGATTTCTTAACTTCAGAACATCACTATTAAATGCTTTTTGGTAATAAGTCAAACTATGTAAGCACTATGTAAGATACATAGACAATTGTGGGAAACATGGTAAGAATTTAACAATCAGTAACACGGACACCCATATATTATCACTTGTTAATGTTATAACATTATTTTATGTTGACAACTTATTTTTTAAACCATTTGAAGGCATACAACACTGTACCGGGTTAGAACTCATTTCTATAAATGTGTAAAGATGCTGATAGTCACTGTACAAAATTATTAAATTCTATGCACCTGTGGACCTCAAGTGAGACAGAATTACTTTTTCTGTTTGCTCATTTTTTCAGTATCAAATTTAATTAGAGAGAGTAGCTGCTCTCAACTTAGGAAATATTTTGAAGAACTATATTCATCTTTTCACATATAAGGGAAAATACTTCTTCTCATTCATTTAACTTATAATTTTCTATATCCTATATCTTCTACTACTTTGGAAGAATAGATTTAAAGACAATGCAAAATCCTTACAATAACACTCAGATACGCATGTTTGCTTAATCTAGATTGCTGAAATGCAGAGTCTTCTTAGCAAAAAATTTATCCTTTCCCCTACAATCCTGACATTTATTGGACAATTTTCAATTTCTGCCCAGAGGGGTAACTGAGATCCCATAGCATAGGTGACCCAACCTGGTGACAAGTTCATTTCTATAGCATTTAGCAGACCTAGAGCAGTGACACCTCTTTGTACCCAACACAAGTGGCGTTAGCAACAAGGGAAGACAGTGACAGTATAAAGTGGTCAGTTCAGCTAATAGTAGTCACCTTCATGATAGAATGGCAAGAGCTCAACAGTCAGAATCTTCCTTTCCTAAACAGTGAATGTTAACTGAACAGCTTACATATTATAAGTCTGGAATTCTGGATCCAGAAAAGCAATTTATATTCCAATATGTTCCTGAAGTAACAGGAAAGGAAGGGAATTGGTAGTAATTTGTGTTATTATTTCATGTGGCAAATCTGAAGGATTTATTGCTTCCATGATTTTTACCTACAATATTACATGATAAGAACTATTCATTCTATACTTAGAAGATTGATATCATTTTTGGTAAATTATACAATTCTCAGTTACAGAGGATTGAGAGTAAGGGTTAATTGGAGGAGATGGGGCAGTGTCATGGAGTAGTGGGATAAGCCAATAGCTGTGATTCTTCCATTCCATATGAGTACCAGCTCAACTCCCAGCTGTTCCACTTCCAATCTAGCTCCCTGCAAATGTGCACGGGAAAGCAGCAAAAGGTGGTCCACGTAATTAGGGCCCTGTATTCCATGTTGCAGACCTGGATGGAGTGCCACGCTCCTTGCTTTGGTTGTTGCAATTTGGAGAGTAAACCAGTGTATGGAAGGTCTCGTCCTTTCTTTCAGTAAATGCTTTTCAAATAAATAAACCTTTCTTTTTAAAAAAAATTGGAGGAGAAATTATTTGTGACTACTATTATTTTATGATGATTGTGTTAGACAAAATCAAAGGAGCAAACAGTGAGTATAGCAATTCAAAACTTCTTTTTTAACCAGAGGTTAAATTTAAGAAGTAAGGAGACAGTAATTAGAAGATCTTCCTTTTTCAGAGATGATCTTAGAGTCATAAGTACAAGGTATGAGTTTATTCAATCAAAGATTTTAAGCATGCTATGATATCCCTAGCATTGAGGTAAGGACAGAATGTACAAATAATCTTAAGTTCTTAACTTCAACAACCTCTTAGTTCATGAAAAAATATAAGCATTAAAGGAAGTTATAAAGTATGTCAAGTGCTGAAATTGTGACCTATAAAAAGTGGTAAGGGGAGATGGAAATGGATGTGGCTAATAAAGTCGATGAGGAATAGCTTCCTAGAAATAGTGAAATTGGACAAGGGGTGACATTCTTTAGAGAAGAAAAAGAAGGAAAACAGGCATTAAAAACAGAGACACAAAATATATCACTTGTCTAGAAAAAGCTGAATGTGTCTGGAATTAAGCTATAAATACAATGGGACAACTGTCAAGATAGAATTTGTAAGAATCAGAAGTCAAATTTCCTAAATGTCCAACTACCGTGTAGTGGCGTTTATTGTTTGATTTTATTACTGATGGGCCTTTGAGATTTTTAAATGTTTGAAGTAATATTATTTGTTTTTTTTGGAGAATAAATCTCTAAAAATATGAAATATGGATATGTGGCAGAGTCAAGAATGGTGTGATTTCCCCATAAATCAAACAAGGAGAGATTGAGAACTGGATGTGAGAGGAAAGAAAATGTGCCATCAAAACTTTTATAATAATTTGTTACATGATAATAATGGTCATGGTATGTTGTGAAAGCTAGAGACCAAAAAAGTGTTTCTGAGATGCTTATATGAGTGCTTTCTGGGAGAGACTCAGAATAAGCATTTTTTTCTAAACAATATGACAAAGAAAATCTATTAAATATTCAGATATCTTAAATTGAGAGTACAATATACCCCACATATTTGTTGATTCAGGACAAATCCTAGGCAGAAAAAGAGAATTAAATACATTCCCACACTAGGGTGCCTGACTTCAGTGTCTGCCTCCAGCTCGTGACTCAAGTTTCTTGCTAGTTCAGACTGTAGAAGGCAATGCTAATAGCTCCATTAGTTGGGTTCCTACAATCCAAGTGGAAAACTTGGATTGAATTCCTGGATCTCAGATTTGGGTTCAACTCAGCCTGGCTGTTGCAGGCATTTGGAGACTGACCTAGTGGATGAACACACATTCTCTACCTCTGTTTCATTCTCTCTCATACCAAATTTGCCTCTCAAATAATCTTTATAGAAAGAATGCCATGATTGAACTCAAACCACTAAATAACAAGGAAATTTGTCTGTCATGGCAAATCAGAAAGTAGAGATGCTACATATGCATCGTGTGAGGATCCTAATGCCACTTGGCTGTGATTCTCTAGGTTCAGTTTTCAAAGAGATTGTTCTGGTCTCAGTTGGCTCCCTTCTTCCTCAGATACAACCAATGGCCCTACCTGTGGCATTGTGCTTCCTTGTTTATATCTGTGAAAGAAAGAAGGGGAATGAAGGAGGGAAAACACATCCCAAATTACATGACCAAAGTTCTGTTGTTTGTTGTTATTACAATATTTATTGATTTGAAATTCAGAGTTACTGAGAAAGAGAGAGAGAGAGACAGAGAGGGAGATCTTCCATCTGCTGGTTCACTCCCCAGATGGCCACAATGACCAAGGCTAGGCCAACTGAAAGCCATGAGCCAAGAGCATCAGTCTATGTGTCCCAAGTGGAAAAAAGGGGCCCAAACACTTGGGCCATCCTCTGCTGTTTTTCCCAGGCCATTAGCAGGGGGCTGGATTGGAAGTGGAGCAGCCAGGACATGAACTGGCATTCATATGTGAGGCCAGTATCTCAGGAGTGGCTTTACTTACTACACCATAGCACTCCCTGTGGGGAGCAATCCGGACTGGACTAAGTTACTGGAATTAAGACTTATTCTATGCATCTGCTCTCCCACAATATGGCGCTGGGAGAGAAGTAAACAGCTTCCGCGCAGCTGCCTCCAGTTCAACCAATTAACTGTAGGACTTGCTCCTGATTGGAGAGCAGCGTACTCGGCGTGTGGGCAGCCGAGTTGGGATTGGCGGAGGAGGACTATAAAGGAGGAGAGAAACGGCATGCACCGGGAACATCTATGGGGAACATCTAGCTGAAGGAACACCTGTGCAGCCCCCGAGAAGAGCCGGCCGGCGGTGTGCCGCTCCCCTGCGGAAGTGGGGAATGCGGCCAGGGGGAACTGCCCTTCCACGGAGGTGGAAGGGATAGTAGCCAACCCGGGAAGAACCAGCAGCAAACCCGGGGAGGGCCGAGCAGACAGAAAGAACAGCGCAGGGTCCTGTGTCGTTCCCCCACGAAGACGGGGAGCGACATAATGGTGCCGTGACTCGGATATGAAGCCTAGGCAGGGTTCTGTGTCGTTCCCCCATGAAGACGGGGAGCGACAACTCCCCCCCCAAAAGTTCTGTTATTTAACCTTGTTGAATCATCTCATAGTTGGCAGTAGTTTTCCATGTGTTAATTGATTAATAACTGAACTCAGAAGGGAGTTACATTTGCTCAAGTAAAGTGGAAGAGAAGTTATGAGTATGTTCAGAATATAGGGGCAAAATTCTTGGTAGGCAACTAATAATGCTGATTTAGGTAAGTAAAATCAAAACTTGTTGAAAGAAAATTGGGCAGTGTCAACAGGATTGGATATGCAGTGAAGGAGTTCCTTTAGAAACATTTGTAAAGAAAAGGCCGGAGATAGGTGTGTGGTGTGTTTTATATATGTGTGTGGACAGGACAAGAGTATTCTGAAACCTAGAGGAGAAAAAAAAAAATGTTTGATGAGGAGGATGTGACATCCAACTTTGAAGACTTTGAAACCAGAATAACAATTCTGCAATATTTCAAAGTGCTTATTTATAGTTCACCTTTTTAATAACAGAATTCCTCCATGTTCATACAGAACAAGGAAGCATAAAGAAATGGACCTCTTAGATTACAGTGAACAAAATCTAATGTTTCTAAAATTTAGCTAATCATTATAATCATACAGAGCATTTGTTAAAGTATCAGTTCTCATATCTGGAGATTATGGTCCATCCACTATAGATACAAATCAAGACTTAATGACTGATGCGTCCCCTAAATTGGTGAATATTATGATAACATATTTATTGAGTAGTGATATATGATCTTTTTGACTCTATGAAGAGGGCGAAGATGAACAAAATATGAACCAATATCAAATACTATTTTATATAAATAATAATCCTACACATGTAATATATATAGGATCTTAATTCTATATCTGATTCTTATGATCTAGCTAAAGGTAAGTAGGTAGACAATATGGAGTTCAGGGCGCCACTGCATTCTATAACTAAAAATAGACTCATGAAATAATGAATATTCTTAAGAAGCTTAAAGAAAATAAGCAAAATGAATGTTATTTTCATATTTTATTTCACTTTGCACAACACAGGATACATATGTACCTGGAATTCTGTTTGGGCCCCATGAATTGAAGTAGGTATAATCGAGTTGCAAAGTTTACAGGGATGATCAACTAAAATCAAGAAAGTATAGCAGAAAGGAAAAAAAAAAAAACAATGGCTGCTCAAGGCAAACAGCTTCTGTCTGAATCAGAAAACTACAGAAATGTAGTAGGAACATACGAAGTATAACAGCGAAGATATATAGGCTCTTAAAACACGAAAGAGGTTAATTTAGGACGTCAAATTAAAAGCAATATATCACACAATGGATATTTTTTTTTGACAGGCAGAGTGGACAGTGAGAGAGAGAGAGAGAGGGAGAGAGAGAGAGAAAGGTCTTCCTTTTGCCCTTGGTTCACCCTCCAATGGCCACCACGGCCGGTGCACTGCGGCCGGCGCACCGCGCAGATCCGATGGCAGGAGCCAGGTACTTCTCCTGGTCTCCCATGGGGTGCAGGGCCCAAGCACTTGGGCCATCCTCCACTGCACTCCCTGGCCACAGCAGAGAGCTGGCCTGGAAGAGGGGCAACCGGGACAGAATCCGGCACCCCGACCAGGACTAGAACCCGGTGTGCCGGCGCCGCAAGGCGGAGGATTAGCCTAGTGAGCCGCAGCGCCGGCCTCACACAATGGATATTAAATCAATAAAGCCATTCATTCAGAAGATTAGTGTACATTGAAATTATAATTACAAGGAGAAAGACTAAAGTGTATTTGGAGGAGAATGCTCTAAAGTGCAAACAACATTGCTAACACTGAGGAACACACTCATTCCCACTTAACACCAAGCTCTATTTTCTTATAGTCCCTGATCTCATTTGCTTATTCCCTCAACATCAGACGTATTCCAAAATTTCTCTCCCCTCTCTCCTGGATTGTTTTTCCCTCTGTATATTTCATTCTCACCATTATTTCACATATAAAAAGCCACTTTTCTAAATAATAACTTTGCAGGGCCAGGGTTGTGGCACAGTGGGTTGAATCAGAGTCTGTGATGCTGGCATCCCATATGAGTGCAGGTACAAGTCCTGGTGGCTCCGCTTTTGATCCAGGTTCCTACTATTGTGCTTGGAAAAGCAGAAGAAGATGACCAAGTGCTTGGACCTCTGCCACCCGTGTAGGAGACCCAGATAGAGTTACAGGCTCCTGGCTTCAGCCTGGACCAGCCACATCATTACAGTTATTTGGAGAATGATCCAGCTGATGGAAGATCTCTCTCTCTCTCTTTCTCTCCCTTTAATTCAGTATTAAAATACATAAATAAATAAACCTCAAAAAATAAAAATTGACTTCTTTAGGTTGTTATTCCATTCAGCTATACCTCTTAGCAGAAAATTTCTTGAAAGCACTGTCTAAATTGACCATAGTTATTGATCTCCTTTTATTTACATTTTTAAAATGAATACTTTAAAATATTTATCTATTCATTTGAAAGGCAGGGAGAGAGAGAGAGAGAGAGAGAGAGACTGAGTCTACACACTGGGTCACTCCCCAAAGCCCACAGTAGCAGAGGCAGAGCTGGGCCAAAACTAGGAGCTAAGAACTCAATCTGAATCTACCAAATGTCTTCAATGGCAAATACTGAGCTACACCAAAGCCAGGAACTGGGAACTGAATCCAGATTTCCCCTTTGGGTGGTAGGAACCCAAATACTTGAGCTATTACCTGCATTCTCTCAGGATATGCATTAGCAGGAAGGGTGGAATCAGGAACAGGGCTAGGACTTCAGTGCAGGTACTCTGAGGTGATGTAAAGGCTTGCGAAGAAGTACCTTATCCACTTGGCCAGCACCCACCCTCAATAAATATTTTATTTATATATAACATATAGAAAACTTCATGCATCATGAGTGCTCTAACCAAAGCAATTTCACAAAATTAACATACCATTGTAACTATGACCTGATTAAAAAAAGCAACCGCAAAACCTATGAAAACCCTGTCTCCATCCTTAAAAACTAATTTTTGCTCAATCTGTCATAATATAGTCTTCTCTTCCTTTAGATAAGTTCATATTCTACTGATAAGCATCTCTTTTTTTTAAATATCTTATACTTAGAATACTGCAGCAGTCATTTTTTTGAAGATTTTTAAATTTATTTGAAAGGCAGTTGCAGAGGGAGAGGCAAGGGTAGAGAGAGACAGATCTTCTGTCTGCTGTTTCACTCTCCAAATGGCCACAACAGCCAGGACTAGGCCAAGCTGAAGCCAGGAGTTTTATCCAGGACTGCCACCTGGGTGCATAGGGTCAATCAGATCCTTGGCTGCTTGTTCCCAGGTGCATTAGCAGGGAGTTAATTAGGAAGTGGAGCAGCCAGGACTTGAGCCAGAGCCCATACAGGTTAATCCACTGCACCATCGTGCAGACCCCAAGCAGTTAATTTTTGTATTCTTATTTTATGCATGTTACAGGTGCATAGTGCTACCACACTGACATCTTCACATGACAAATGTGGTAATTTATGAAACTAATGAAATCTAACAAAATCTCACAAGCTTATTGGCTATTTGGATATCTTCCTTTTTTAAAAGATTTTATTTATTTATTTGAGAGGTAGAGTTACAGTGAGGGAGAGACAGAGAGAAAGGTCTTCCTTTCGTTGGGTCACTCCCCAAATAGCCACAACAGCCAAAGAGCTGCACCAATCCAAAGTCAGGAGCCAGGAGCATCCCAGGCCACAGCAGAGAGCTGGATTGGAAGAGAAGCAGCCAGGACTAGAAATGGCACCCATATGGGATGCTGGCATCACAGGCGGAGGATTAGCCTACTGCACCACAGTGCCGGCCCTGGACATCTTCTTTTGTAAAGCATCCAATTGTAAAGACCTAATTTATAAAGGCTTCTGCTTTGTTTTCTGTCATCTTAAAGACATTTCTACATATTCTGGATAAAATTTCTTGTCAATTTTGTGATTGCAGATTTCTTCTAATTTGGAATTTGCTTTTGACTCTCTTAATAGTGGATTTGGGTAAATAAAGGTTGTAAATTTAATAGACTCATTTGCCAAATATTTTACTTCCAGCAAACATAAAAATAATACTTTTCTGTGTTGGAGCCAGTGCTATGGCGTAGCAGGTAAAGCTGCCGCCTGTGGTGCTGACATCCTATATGGGCGCCTGTACTGAGTACTGGCTGTTCCACTTCCGAACCAGCTCTCTGCTATGGCCTGGGAAAGCTGTGGAAGATGGTCCAAGTCCTTGGGCTCCTGTACCCACGTGGGAGACCCAGAAGGGGCTCCTGGATCCTGGCTTTGTATTGGCGCAGCTCCTGCCATTGTGGCCAACTGGGGAGTGAACCAGCGGATAGATGACCTCTCTCTCTTTCTCTGCCTCTCCTTCTCTCTGTGTGTAACTCTGACTTTGAAATAAATAAAATAAAATCTTAAAAAAAAGTCCTGTTATCCTTTTTTTAATTTTTTTTTTTATTTTTTGACAGGCAGAGTTAGACAGTGAGAGAGAAAGACAGAAAAAAAGGTCTTCCTTTTTCCATTGGTTCACCCCCCAAGTGGTTGCTACGGCTGGCGCACTGTGCTGATCTGAAGCCAGGAGCCAGGTGCTTCTCCTGGTCTTCCATGCGTGTGCAGGGCCCAAGGACCTGGGCCATCCTATACTGCCTTCCCAGGCCACAGCAGAGAGCTGGACTGGAAGAGGAGCAACCGGGACAGAATCCGGTGCCCCAACCAGGACTAGAACCCAGGGTGCCGGTGCCGCAGGCAGAGAATTAGCCTAGTGAGCCGCAGCGCCGGCCAAGTCCTGTTATCTTCTAAAATCTTTGTTGTTTTTTCCCATGGCATAGCTATAACTCATATAGAACTGATATTTTTCTTGATTGTGAAACGAGGGACTCAAGATTTTTTTTTAAATATCCGTTTATTTATTTGAAAGTCAGAGTTACAGAGAGATAGAAAGAGAAGTCTTCCATCTGCTAGTGCTCTCCACAGAGAGCTCCAAAGGCTTCAGTTGAGGCAGAAGCCCAGAGCTCAGTACTACACTGGATCTCCCATGAGGGTATCAGAGGCCAGAGCACTTGGGTATCTTCTGCAGCTTTCCCAGGCACATTAGCAGGGGGTGAAATAGCCAGTGTTCAAACTCACACTGAGCAAACTGCAGCTTAACACACTGTGCCATAATACCAACCCCAATGCTATTTTGTTTTGTATTGGTTTACACCCAAAATTTAATTAATAATTTAAAAAATCTTAGGCAATGTGTGTTTCTACATTTTAAAATGATTTTTAATTTACTTGATGAGAAAATTTAGTCTCATTTTAATTTTCTAGTCAGATTTTTGGTATCACAGTTTTGATGTTTTTATAAAGAAAATTTAAGTCTACAATTTTTGTATTCATCACAGTATTTTATTTTCCATTGATGTTGCTTCTTCATCAGACCTACTCCGATTTAACCTAATCACTGACGGAGATGATTTAAGCTGAGTTTTACATATGAGGCCTGGTGTGTTTTTGATTGTGTAAATTCTTTGAGGATTAACAACAGAAAAATTTAAGGTTACCACAGTCACTTCCCCTTTGAAAGCCTCAAACTCCAATTTATGTTCTCCCAGTGTGTGAAAATGTGTATTTCTCTCATCTTTTGGATTCTGCCCTGTGCCTTGGGAATTGTAGATGAGTCAGCAGGGAAGAGCAGCACCCAACATCGGGTTCGACCTCCAGATTTCCTTTCTCCAGTTACTGGACCCTTAGTATATTAGCAGCTCCGAGAGCTGCTCCAGTGCCTTCAAACCATGATTTGCAGTGTCACACTTGGTTTGTCTTCCTGGGGTTATAAACCAAGAACTAATGGATGTAAACTAGTCAGCCCCAGATGTCTTCATTTATTTGTGGAGTTAACAAAGTTTTCATCTTTGCCATCCTATTGAAAGAACATTTTTTTAAGATGTATTTTTTTTGAAAGACAGAGTTAGAAAGAGGGAGCTACAAAGAGACATCTTTCATCCACTGGTTTGCTCCCCAAATGGCTGCAATGACTAGGGTAGGGCAGGAATGAAGCCAGCAGCCAGGAACTTCAGGGTCTCTCATGTGGGTGCAGGGCCCAAACACTTGGAGCATCCTCCACTGCTTTACCAGGCACATTAGCAAGGATCAGGATTGAAAGGGGCGCAACCTGGACAGGAGCCGGCACCCATATGGGACACCGGCGTCACAGGTGGTGGCTTTACCACTCTACCACAGAGCCCAACCTGTTTTGTTTCTGTTTAAAGATCAATGAGGCTTATTTCCCATCTGATCAGCAATGTGTCCCGTAGTTCATCGCTTTGTCCTCATTCAACTTCTTTCTTGTTCACTTCTAAAACCTTACTCAGTTTTCCTTCAAATTCCAAGGCCACTTCTCAGTTTCTTTTTCTGGTTCTCCCTCATAACCCTAACCTCTTCACTCTGGAGCATAGGATCACTCTTCAAAAGTTTTATAGCGACACTCATGTATAACAATCTCCATTGTCACCATTAGCCTCTGTCCCACTTGGTTTGATATTCATCTTCACCTGGCTTCTCAACACCTCCATCAACAGACACCTTAATCCTGCCACGTCTCAAGCAGACACTGAATCTCCTTCTCACCTACTTTCACTTCAGCATTCACCTTTTCAGCCTTCACATCACAAATCTTGTAGGTTTTGTTGGCTTTTTTAGCTTCTTTTATGTCTGCCTCCCATCTGATTCTTGCACTTCTTTAAAACGTATCCACTCCATTCCATCTGGCTACTCTGCTGTTTTTGTTTGTTTGTTTGTTTGTTTTGTTTTTTCAAAATCATCAGAGCCCTGCAGACTTTTCACTTGCTGATTCCTTCATCTCAATTGTGTTTTCAGCAGATATTAGTATGGTTTGTCCTCTAACTTCCTTTCGGTCTCTTCTTCAATGTATCTTACATGAATAAAGCTATCCCCAATCAATTGATAGAAATTAGTCATCCCAATCCACAGCACATCCATTATAGTCCCATAATTTATTTCTCCACAGGGCTAATTACCATCTTATATGTATGAATTTATTCATCTGTTTATTGATTGTCTCCCACTACAAAAATGCAAACTCTGAGCCCATGGAATCCATCACTTTAGTCCATTGCTGCATTCCCAACATTTACAACCATGGAAATAATGCATGAATGAATAGGACAGTTGATGAAGAAAACAAAATTAGTAGCAATAAAAGCATTTCTAAGCTTTCACATTCACTATTAAACCACAATTAAAAACTCATCATTTTTTCAAGGTAGTGTTAGGAAGAAATTTGGCATGAAAATACTGTTTCTGGCTTCATACTATTATTCTACCATCACTCTTCTGTGATTTCCAGTTTATCACATGCCTCTTTACAAACAGAATGATGACTATGTCTGTGAGAGGGGAAAGGCATCTTGGAGGAGACAAATTCCATTTAGGGAGAAGCCAATTTCACTATTTTTCTTCTCTGGTACTTTTTTCTTCGTCTTCTTCTTTCAGAAGGTGGTTTATTATATTGATATAAACATTAAGGAACAATCTTACATATTTTGTCTACTGCAAATCACTTTATACATATTAACAGATTTTTTAAAGAAGCTATTATATGTGATGCTGTCACCGGTTAATTATAATCTTTTTGAATAGCTGGTGATTTTATTTCATTATTGTATATTACAGACTCAATGTGTATACAAACTGAGAAACAGTTATGTTGTTACTATATTTATTAATAAAATATCTCCAACAAAGAAGATTCTTGAATGTAGAATTTAAAAATGACTGCTGAAAATCGTTTTATTTTGTAGGATGCATAGTTAAAGTGCAAATTATACTATTTTGTTATGCATGGTATCATTTCATGCAGATATAGTGGTATATAAAGTGGTACATAAAATGGGAGGAAACTCTTATTTCTCTGAGCAGGAAAAGACAGATCATGCTATGTTGTCACCGCTGGTGGTATTGTAATAGCCTGAGAACATCCCTGACACTCCAGCAAGAAAAGAGTGAACAGCGTATTAAAAATGGAGTGTGGATGCCCTGCAAGATCAAACAGTCTCATTCAGTCTCCAGTGGCCTCTACCGAACAGAACCAAGTGATTACACAGGAAACCAGAAACGAAAACAAGAGAACTATCAAAGAATTAAAATAGTCTTAAACACACTTGGAAAGATAATGCTCCATTCCTGTTTTTGGAAACAAAATAAAATAACATTTTATACATATGGAGATAGCTTGCATTGAACTGTGCCAATTGCTTTCAATCTCTAGTAATTGTTGACAGTGTGCATTGCCTACTATAAGATTAAATGTACATCATAGAATAAGTATTGGATAGAAAGATACATTTGGGAATTTACAGAAGGAAGATATAAAATTGGAGTTAATGAGGTTCAGGACACAAGAACTCAGAACACCAACACCTTGGCCTTTGAGGAAACAGCAGAAGCATGAAGGTCTCTCTAACCTTCTACTGTTCTCCCATGAAGCTGGCTATAAAAGAATCCCTTTCTCTAAAGTCATTTATAAGATCCCATTCCAGGGGATCCTCCCTAGAACCGGATAAATGAACAAAGACACAGTGTCACAAAGAAAAGCTTGAGTCAACAGGCTCCTAAATCCCCTCTCTAGTTTATTATCTTTAGATCCCCACCCTTTTTCCATTCACACTGCTAAATAACTTTCTACTCTTCATCAAATGTAAGCATAAAAATATGATTTTTCCTGTTTCTTTGGGTCTTCATTTCTGAAGGCAGCTATGTCACATAAAATTTATTAAAAGTATGCCTGTGTTTTTCTCTTATTTATCTGTCTGTTATAGGAGTATCAGTCATAAACCTAGTGTTAGATGAAGAAGAAAATTGTATCTCTCCTATAAGGTAGAAGGTAAAAGACAGTATTTTGTTAATTTAGTGAAGTTATTATGAATTTAGCATGTGCCAGATTCTTAGAGAAAGCCCCTTACTTTATCTTTGCCAACATAGTTTGGGTAATGCATTTTAACCCCATTCTACGTATGAGCATACAGATACTCTACAATGTTACATGATATATTAAAGGTCACACACTTTAGGTAATGAAAGGAAAATTCAGACCATATTCTCTATATCCATATGTTATTTTTTCACAATACAAAAGACCATTCTATTGTATTAATCCACTTTTGATTATATTCACATATTAGTTTTGGCCTTTTCCTACCAGCATTATATTGCTACATGTTCCTATACCAAGTGCTTCTATTAAGCGGAATGCATTATTCAACACATGCCCCATAATACCAAACACAGGATTTGGTGGAGAAAGAGTAATTTCAACATGGGTATGTTATAGTGATATTAAGGCATTATATTCAATATGAATGGAAGGTCAAATGTGCAAGATGCAATAAACTAGCAATGAAATGTTTCCCTAAGTAATTTCTGAAAAGTATACTTGCACTAAGATAAAATATTTCAGCAGTGAAAAAAGATACAACTTTCAGGATACACTTTATAGTAATAGTTCTTAGAATGAGCTGGAAAGGGCCTATGGAATTTTCCTTTGATTGTGCCTACTTTCCTTCAACCTGTGTACTCTTCCGTCAAAGCATCTTGTTATTCACCTTTGAAAATCATGTCACAAATGAAGCAAACAGATGTTCAGGGCATCTAATGAGCTTTGAGTACTGAAAAGAATTTTCCTCCACTATCATTTTCATATTAAATAATAATGACCAGCAAAAAAAAGCACAATAGTTGCTTATTAGAGATTTTAATATGATTAGAATTCTATTCCTTAATTCTGAAACCAATCACCTAGCTATAGTGACATAAACTTAATCCTTTCCTGTGAAAGAAAGTGATACAAAGTGCCAAAATGGTCAAAATTAATTAGTTAGGAATCCCACTCCCTTAATGATATTCCTCCTTTAATATAAAAAAAGAGAAAAGAAGGATCTAACAACACTAAATAACACAAATAATCATTTGCTAAATTCTTTGGTGTTTTAAAAGACTGATTCATTATATGGAATCATGTGAAGAAATAATCGCTTCTTGGGAAATCTTCAATGCACATGATGTAATTAGCAAGTAGGAGACAGGTCTCAACAGCCAGAGAATTTTTTCTTTCTTTTTGGTCTTCCATCTCCCCTGTTCTGAAGAATTAGCAAAAATTGTGAGTTTTAGCTCTCATAA